>NC_141685.1:1360078132-1361278132 GCF_964263255.1 Lissotriton vulgaris | reverse complement strand
AATGGTTAAAAGTGCATGAAAATGGCCAATTTACTCACTCTGAGTTCTCAAAAAGGGTTTCTTCACCCCGGGAAGTTAATTAAATACCATTTGGAGGCATTTAATGTTCAAGCAATGACAGCTGATTTTCGACAAAAGAGATAACACCCCCCCATTACGTCATGCTTCAGAAATGTGGAAAATGGTCTGTTTTCAAATGTTTTATTTTTGAACGTCAGTTCACATTTGTAGGTGGATCATCAGTGTTAGAGCTAAAATTAGCATGTTTAAAGTGATTTTTATGCTTCCAGGGGCTCGGGAAGTGAAATAAATACCATTTGGAGGCATTTAATGTTCGAGCAAAAACGGCTGATTTTCGACAAAAGAGATAACACCCCCCCATTAAGTCATGCTTCAGAAATGTGGAAAATGGTCCGTTTTCAAATGTTTTATTTTTGAACGTCAGTTCACATTTGTAGGTGGATCATCAGTGTTAGAGCTAAAATTAGCATGTTTTAAGTGATTTTCATGCTTCCAGGGGCTCGGGAAGTTAATTAAATACCATTTGGAGGCATTTAATGTGCGAGCAAAAACGGCTGATTTTCGACAAAAGAGATAACACCCCCCCATTACGTCATGCTTCAGAAATGTGGAAAATGGTCCGTTTTCAAATGTTTTATTTTTGAACGTCAGTTCACATTTGTAGGTGGATCATCAGTGTTAGAGCTAAACTTAGCATGTTTAAAGTGATTTTCATGCTTCCAGGGGCCCTAAACACAAGATTTATGGAATGGTTAAAAGTGCATGAAAATGGCCAATTTACTCACTCTGAGTTCTCAAAAAGGGTTTCTTCACCCCGGGAAGTTAATTAAATACCATTTGGAGGCATTTAATGTTCGAGCAAAAACGGCTGATTTTCGACAAAAGAGATAACACCCCCCCATTACGTCATGCTTCAGAAATGTGGAAAATGGTCAGTTTTCAAATGTTTTATTTTTGAACGTCAGTTCACATTTGTAGGTGGATCATCAGTGTTAGAGCTAAAATTAGCATGTTTAAAGTGATTTTCATGCTTCCAGGGGCCCTAAACACAAGATTTATGGAATGGTTAAAAGTGCATGAAAATGGCCAATTTACTCACTCTGAGTTCTCAAAAAGGGTTTCTTCACCCCGGGAAGTTAATTAAATACCATTTGGAGGCATTTAATGTTCAAGCAATGACAGCTGATTTTCGACAAAAGAGATAACACCCCCCCATTACGTCATGCTTCAGAAATGTGGAAAATGGTCCGTTTTCAAAAGTTTTATTTTTGAACGTCAGTTCACATTTGTAGGTGGATCATAAGTGTTAGAGCTAAAATTAGCATGTTTAAAGTGATTTTCATGCTTCCAGGGGCTCGGGAAGTTAATTAAATACCATTTGGAGGCATTTAATGTTCGAGCAAAAACGGCTGATTTTCGACAAAAGAGATTACACCCCCCATTACGTCATGCTTCAGAAATGTGGAAAATGGTCCGTTTTCAAATGTTTTATTTTTGAACGTCAGTTCACATTTGTAGGTGGATCATCAGTGTTAGAGCTAAAATTAGCATGTTTAAAGTGATTTTCATGCTTCCAGGGGCCCTAAACACAAGATTTATGGAATGGTTAAAAGTGCATGAAAATGGCCAATTTACTCACTCTGAGTTCTCAAAAAGGGTTTCTTCACCCCGGGAAGTTAAGTAAATACCATTTGGAGGCATTTAATGTTCGAGCAAAAACGGCTGATTTTCGACAAAAGAGATAACACCCCCCCATTACGTCATGCTTCAGAAATGTGGAAAATGGTCCGTTTTCAAATGTTTTATTTTTGAACGTCAGTTCACATTTGTAGGTGGATCATCAGTGTTAGAGCTAAAATTAGCATGTTTAAAGTGATTTTCATGCTTCCAGGGGCCCTAAACACAAGATTTATGGAATGGTTAAAAGTGCATGAAAATGGCCAATTTACTCACTCTGAGTTCTCAAAAAGGGTTTCTTCACCCCGGGAAGTTAATTAAATACCATTTGGAGGCATTTAATGTTCGAGCAAAAACGGCTGATTTTCGACAAAAGAGATAACACCCCCCCATTACGCCATGCTTCAGAAATGTGGAAAATTGTCCGTTTTCAAATGTTTTATTTTTGAACGTCAGTTCACATTTGTAGGTTGATCATCAGTGTTAGACCGAAAATTAGCATGTTTAAAGTGATTTTCATGCTTCCAGGGGCCCTAAACATAAGATTTATGGAATGGTTAAAAGTGCATGAAAATGGCCAATTTACTCACTCTGAGTTCTCAAAAAGGGTTTCTTCACCCCGGGAAGTTAATTAAATACCATTTGGAGGCATTTAATGTTCGAGCAAAAACGGCTGATTTTCGACAAAAGAGATAACACCCCCCCATTACGTCATGCTTCAGAAATGTGGAAAATGGTCCGTTTTAAAATGTTTTATTTTTGAACGTCAGTTCACATTTGTAGGTGGATCATCAGTGTTAGAGCTAAAATTAGCATGTTTAAAGTGATTTTCATGCTTCCAGGGGCCCTAAACACAAGATTTATGGAATGGTTAAAAGTGCATGAAAATGGCCAATTTACTCACTCTGAGTTCTCAAAAAGGGTTTCTTCACCCCGGGAAGTTAATTAAATACCATTTGGAGGCATTTAATGTTCAAGCAAAAACGGCTGATTTTCGACAAAAGAGATAACACCCCCCCATTACGTCATGCTTCAGAAATGTGGAAAATGGTCCGTTTTCAAATGTTTTATTTTTGAACGTCAGTTCACATTTGTAGGTGGATCATCAGTGTTAGAGCTAAAAATTAGCATGTTTAAAGTGATTTTCATGCTTCCAGGGGCTCGGGAAGTTAATTAAATACCATTTGGAGGCATTTAATGTTCGAGCAAAAACGGCTGATTTTCGACAAAAGAGATCCCCCCCATTACGTCATGCTTCAGAAATGTGGAAAATGGTCCGTTTTCAAATGTTTATTTTTGAACGTCAGTTCACATTTGTAGGTGGATCATCAGTGTTAGAGCTAAAATTAGCATGTTTAAAGTGATTTTCATGCTTCCAGGGGCCCTAAACACAAGATTTATGGAATGGTTAAAAGTGCATGAAAATGGCCAATTTACTCACTCTGAGTTCTCAAAAAGGGTTTCTTCACCCCGGGAAGTTAATTAAATACCATTTGGAGGCATTTAATGTTCGAGCAAAAACGGCTGATTTTCGACAAAAGAGATAACACCCCCCCATTACGTCATGCTTCAGAAATGTGGAAAATGGTCCGTTTTCAAATGTTTTATTTTTGAACGTCAGTTCACATTTGTAGGTGGATCATCAGTGTTAGAGCTAAAATTAGCATGTTTAAAGTGATTTTCATGCTTCCAGGGGCTCGGGAAGTTAATTAAATACCATTTGGAGGCATTTAATGTTCGAGCAAAAACGGCTGATTTTCGACAAAAGAGATAACACCCCCCCATTACGTCATGCTTCAGAAATGTGGAAAATGGTCCGTTTTCAAATGTTTTATTTTTGAACGTCAGTTCACATTTGTAGGTGGATCATCAGTGTTAGAGCTAAAATTAGCATGTTTAAAGTGATTTTCATGCTTCCAGGGGCCCTAAACACAAGATTTATGGAATGGTGAAAAGTGCATGAAAATGGCCAATTTACTCACTCTGAGTTCTCAAAAAGGGTTTTTTCACCCCGGGAAGTTAATTAAATACCATTTGGAGGCATTTAATGTTCGAGCAAAAACGGCTGATTTTCGACAAAAGAGATAACACCCCCCCATTACGTCATGCTTCAGAAATGTGGAAAATGTTCCGTTTTCAAATGTTTTATTTTTGAACGTCAGTTCACATTTGTAGGTGGATCATCAGTGTTAGAGCTAAAATTAGCATGTTTAAAGTGATTTTCATGCTTCCAGGGGCTCGGGAAGTGAAATAAATACCATTTGGAGGCATTTAATGTTCGAGCAAAAACGGCTGATTTTCGACAAAAGAGATAACAACCCCCATTACGTCATGCTTCAGAAATGTGGAAAATGGTCCGTTTTCAAATGTTTTATTTTTGAACGTCAGTTCACATTTGTAGGTGGATCATCAGTGTTAGAGCTAAAATTAGCATGTTTAAAGTAATTTTCATGCTTCCACGGACTCGGGAAGTTAATTAAATACCATTTGGAGGCATTTAATGTCCGAGCAAAAACGGCTGATTTTCGACAAAAGAAATAACACCCCCCCATTAAGTCATGCTTCAGAAATGTGGAAAATGGTCCGTTTTCAAATGTTTTATTTTTGAACGTCAGTTCACATTTGTAGGTGGATCATCAGTGTTAGAGCTAAAATTAGCATGTTTAAAGTGATTTTCATGCTTCCAGGGGCCCTAAACACAAGATTTATGGAATGGTTAAAAGTGCATGAAAATGGCCAATTTACTCACTCTGAGTTCTCAAAAAGGGTTTCTTCACCCCGGGAAGTTAATTAAATACCATTTGGAGGCATTTAATGTTCAAGCAATGACAGCTGATTTTCGACAAAAGAGATAACACCCCCCCATTACGTCATGCTTCAGAAATGTGGAAAATGGTCCGTTTTCAAATGTTTTATTTTTGAACGTCAGTTCACATTTGTAGGTGGTTCATCAGTGTTAGAGCTACAATTAGCATGTTTAAAGTGATTTTCATGCTTCCAGGGGCCCTAAACACAAGATTTATGGAATGGTTAAAAGTGCATGAAAATAGCCAATTTACTCACTCTGAGTTCTCAAAAAGGGTTTCTTCACCCCAGGAAGTTAATTAAATACCATTTGGAGGCATTTAATGTTCGAGCAAAAACGGCTGATTTTCGACAAAAGAGATAACACCCCCCCATTACGTCATGCTTCAGAAATGTGGAAAATGGTCCGTTTTCAAATGTTTTATTTTTGAACGTCAGTTCACATTTGTAGGCGGATCATCAGTGTTAGAGCTAAAATTAGCATGTTTAAAGTGATTTTCATGCTTCCAGGGGCTCGGGAAGTTAATTAAATACCATTTGGAGGCATTTAGTGTTCGAGCAAAATCGGCTGCTTTTCGACAAAAGAGATAACACCCCCCCCATTACGTCATGCTTCAGAAATGTGGAAAATGGTCCGTTTTCAAATGTTTTATTTTTGAACGTCAGTTCACATTTGTAGGTGGATCATCAGTGTTAGAGCTAAAATTAGCATGTTTAAAGTGATTTTCATGCTTCCAGGGGCCCTAAACACAAGATTTATGGAATGGTTAAAAGTGCATGAAAATGGCCAATTTACTCACTCTGAGTTCTCAAAAAGGGTTTCTTCACCCCGGGAAGTTAATTAAATACCATTTGGAGGCATTTAATGTTCAAGCAATGACAGCTGATTTTCGACAAAAGAGATAACACCCCCCCATTACGTCATGCTTCAGAAATGTGGAAAATGGTCCGTTTTCAAAAGTTTTATTTTTGAACGTCAGTTCACATTTGTAGGTGGATCATCAGTGTTAGAGCTAAAATTAGCATGTTTAAAGTGATTTTCATGCTTCCAGGGGCCCTAAACACAAGATTTATGGAATGGTTAAAAGTGCATGAAAATGGCCAATTTACTCACTCTGAGTTCTCAAAAAGGGTTTCTTCACCCCGGGAAGTTAATTAAATACCATTTGGAGGCATTTAATGTTCGAGCAAAAACGGCTGATTTTCGACAAAAGAGATAACACCCCCCCATTACGTCATGCTTCAGAAATGTGGAAAATGGTCCGTTTTCAAATGTTTTATTTTTGAACGTCAGTTCACATTTGTAGGTGGATCATCAGTGTTAGAGCTAAAATTAGCATGTTTAAAGTGATTTTCATGCTTCCAGGGGCTCTGAAAGTGAAATAAATACCATTTGGAGGCATTTAATGTTCGAGCAAAAACGGCTGATTTTCGACAAAAGAGATAACACCCCCCCATTACGTCATGCTTCAGAAATGTGGAAAATGGTCCGTTTTCAAATGTTTTATTTTTGAACGTCAGTTCACATTTGTAGGTGGATCATCAGTGTTAGAGCTAAAATTAGCATGTTTAAAGTGATTTTCATGCTTCCATGGGCCCTAAACACAAGATTTATGGAATGGTTAAAAGTGCATGAAAATGGCCAATTTACTCACTCTGAGTTCTCAAAAAGGGTTTCTTCACCCCGGGAAGTTAAGTAAATACCATTTGGAGGCATTTAATGTTCGAGCAAAAACGGCTGATTTTCGACAAAAGAGATAACACCCCCCCATTACGTCATGCTTCAGAAATGTGGAAAATGGTCCGTTTTCAAATGTTTTATTTTTGAACGTCAGTTCACATTTGTAGGTGGATCATCAGTGTTAGAGCTAAAATTAGCATGTTTAAAGTGATTTTCATGCTTCCAGGGGCCCTAAACACAAGATTTATGGAATGGTTAAAAGTGCATGAAAATGGCCAATTTACTCACTCTGAGTTCTCAAAAAGGGTTTCTTCACCCCGGGAAGTTAATTAAATACCATTTGGAGGCATTTAATGTTCGAGCAAAAACGGCTGATTTTCGACAAAAGAGATAACACCCCCCCATTACGTCATGCTTCAGAAATGTGGAAAATGGTCCGTTTTAAAATGTTTTATTTTTGAACGTCAGTTCACATTTGTAGGTGGATCATCAGTGTTAGAGCTAAAATTAGCATGTTTAAAGTGATTTTCATGCTTCCAGGGGCCCTAAACACAAGATTTATGGAATGGTTAAAAGTGCATGAAAATGGCCAATTTACTCACTCTGAGTTCTCAAAAAGGGTTTCTTCACCCCGGGAAGTTAATTAAATACCATTTGGAGGCATTTAATGTTCAAGCAATGACAGCTGATTTTCGACAAAAGAGATAACACCCCCCCATTACGTCATGCTTCAGAAATGTGGAAAATGGTCCGTTTTCAAAAGTTTTATTTTTGAACGTCAGTTCACATTTGTAGGTGGATCATAAGTGTTAGAGCTAAAATTAGCATGTTTAAAGTGATTTTCATGCTTCCAGGGGCTCGGGAAGTTAATTAAATACCATTTGGAGGCATTTAATGTTCGAGCAAAAACGGCTGATTTTCGACAAAAGAGATTACACCCCCCATTACGTCATGCTTCAGAAATGTGGAAAATGGTCCGTTTTCAAATGTTTTATTTTTGAAGGTCAGTTCACATTTGTAGGTGGATCATCAGTGTTAGAGCTAAAATTAGCATGTTTAAAGGGATTTTCATGCTTCCAGGGGCCCTAAACACAAGATTTATGGAATGGTTAAAAGTGCATGAAAATGGCCAATTTACTCACTCTGAGTTCTCAAAAAGGGTTTCTTCACCCCGGGAAGTTAATTAAATACCATTTGGAGGCATTTAATGTTCAAGCAATGACAGCTGATTTTCGACAAAAGAGATAACACCCCCCCATTACGTCATGCTTCAGAAATGTGGAAAATGGTCTGTTTTCAAATGTTTTATTTTTGAACGTCAGTTCACATTTGTAGGTGGATCATCAGTGTTAGAGCTAAAATTAGCATGTTTAAAGTGATTTTTATGCTTCCAGGGGCTCGGGAAGTGAAATAAATACCATTTGGAGGCATTTAATGTTCGAGCAAAAACGGCTGATTTTCGACAAAAGAGATAACACCCCCCCATTAAGTCATGCTTCAGAAATGTGGAAAATGGTCCGTTTTCAAATGTTTTATTTTTGAACGTCAGTTCACATTTGTAGGTGGATCATCAGTGTTAGAGCTAAAATTAGCATGTTTTAAGTGATTTTCATGCTTCCAGGGGCTCGGGAAGTTAATTAAATACCATTTGGAGGCATTTAATGTGCGAGCAAAAACGGCTGATTTTCGACAAAAGAGATAACACCCCCCCATTACGTCATGCTTCAGAAATGTGGAAAATGGTCCGTTTTCAAATGTTTTATTTTTGAACGTCAGTTCACATTTGTAGGTGGATCATCAGTGTTAGAGCTAAACTTAGCATGTTTAAAGTGATTTTCATGCTTCCAGGGGCCCTAAACACAAGATTTATGGAATGGTTAAAAGTGCATGAAAATGGCCAATTTACTCACTCTGAGTTCTCAAAAAGGGTTTCTTCACCCCGGGAAGTTAATTAAATACCATTTGGAGGCATTTAATGTTCGAGCAAAAACGGCTGATTTTCGACAAAAGAGATAACACCCCCCCATTACGTCATGCTTCAGAAATGTGGAAAATGGTCAGTTTTCAAATGTTTTATTTTTGAACGTCAGTTCACATTTGTAGGTGGATCATCAGTGTTAGAGCTAAAATTAGCATGTTTAAAGTGATTTTCATGCTTCCAGGGGCCCTAAACACAAGATTTATGAAATGGTTAAAAGTGCATGAAAATGGCCAATTTACTCACTCTGAGTTCTCAAAAAGGGTTTCTTCACCCCGGGAAGTTAATTAAATACCATTTGGAGGCATTTAATGTTCAAGCAATGACAGCTGATTTTCGACAAAAGAGATAACACCCCCCCATTACGTCATGCTTCAGAAATGTGGAAAATGGTCCGTTTTCAAAAGTTTTATTTTGGAACGTCAGTTCACATTTGTAGGTGGATCATAAGTGTTAGAGCTAAAATTAGCATGTTTAAAGTGATTTTCATGCTTCCAGGGGCTCGGGAAGTTAATTAAATACCATTTGGAGGCATTTAATGTTCGAGCAAAAACGGCTGATTTTCGACAAAAGAGATTACACCCCCCATTACGTCATGCTTCAGAAATGTGGAAAATGGTCCGTTTTCAAATGTTTTATTTTTGAACGTCAGTTCACATTTGTAGGTGGATCATCAGTGTTAGAGCTAAAATTAGCATGTTTAAAGTGATTTTCATGCTTCCAGGGGCCCTAAACACAAGATTTATGGAATGGTTAAAAGTGCATGAAAATGGCCAATTTACTCACTCTGAGTTCTCAAAAAGGGTTTCTTCACCCCGGGAAGTTAAGTAAATACCATTTGGAGGCATTTAATGTTCGAGCAAAAACGGCTGATTTTCGACAAAAGAGATAACACCCCCCCATTACGTCATGCTTCAGAAATGTGGAAAATCGTCCGTTTTCAAATGTTTTATTTTTGAACGTCAGTTCACATTTGTAGGTGGATCATCAGTGTTAGAGCTAAAATTAGCATGTTTAAAGTGATTTTCATGCTTCCAGGGGCCCTAAACACAAGATTTATGGAATGGTTAAAAGTGCATGAAAATGGCCAATTTACTCACTCTGAGTTCTCAAAAAGGGTTTCTTCACCCCGGGAAGTTAATTAAATACCATTTGGAGGCATTTAATGTTCGAGCAAAAACGGCTGATTTTCGACAAAAGAGATAACACCCCCCCATTACGCCATGCTTCAGAAATGTGGAAAATTGTCCGTTTTCAAATGTTTTATTTTTGAACGTCAGTTCACATTTGTAGGTGGATCATCAGTGTTAGACCGAAAATTAGCATGTTTAAAGTGATTTTCATGCTTCCAGGGGCCCTAAACATAAGATTTATGGAATGGTTAAAAGTGCATGAAAATGGCCAATTTACTCACTCTGAGTTCTCAAAAAGGGTTTCTTCACCCCGGGAAGTTAATTAAATACCATTTGGAGGCATTTAATGTTCGAGCAAAAACGGCTGATTTTCGACAAAAGAGATAACACCCCCCCATTACGTCATGCTTCAGAAATGTGGAAAATGGTCCGTTTTAAAATGTTTTATTTTTGAACGTCAGTTCACATTTGTAGGTGGATCATCAGTGTTAGAGCTAAAATTAGCATGTTTAAAGTGATTTTCATGCTTCCAGGGGCTCGGGAAGTTAATTAAATACCATTTGGAGGCATTTAATGTTCGAGCAAAAACGGCTGATTTTCGACAAAAGAGATAACACCCCCCCATTACGTCATGCTTCAGAAATGTGGAAAATGGTCCGTTTTCAAATGTTTTATTTTTGAACGTCAGTTCACATTTGTAGGTGGATCATCAGTGTTAGAGCTAAAATTAGCATGTTTAAAGTGATTTTCATGCTTCCAGGGGCCCTAAACACAAGATTTATGGAATGGTGAAAAGTGCATGAAAATGGCCAATTTACTCACTCTGAGTTCTCAAAAAGGGTTTTTTCACCCCGGGAAGTTAATTAAATACCATTTGGAGGCATTTAATGTTCGAGCAAAAACGGCTGATTTTCGACAAAAGAGATAACACCCCCCCATTACGTCATGCTTCAGAAATGTGGAAAATGGTCCGTTTTCAAATGTTTTATTTTTGAACGTCAGTTCACATTTGTAGGTGGATCATCAGTGTTAGAGCTAAAATTAGCATGTTTAAAGTGATTTTCATGCTTCCAGGGGCTCGGGAAGTGAAATAAATACCATTTGGAGGCATTTAATGTTCGAGCAAAAACGGCTGATTTTCGACAAAAGAGATAACAACCCCCATTACGTCATGCTTCAGAAATGTGGAAAATGGTCCGTTTTCAAATGTTTTATTTTTGAACGTCAGTTCACATTTGTAGGTGGATCATCAGTGTTAGAGCTAAAATTAGCATGTTTAAAGTAATTTTCATGCTTCCAGGGACTCGGGAAGTTAATTAAATACCATTTGGAGGCATTTAATGTCCGAGCAAAAACGGCTGATTTTCGACAAAAGAAATAACACCCCCCCATTAAGTCATGCTTCAGAAATGTGGAAAATGGTCCGTTTTCAAATGTTTTATTTTTGAACGTCAGTTCACATTTGTAGGTGGATCATCAGTGTTAGAGCTAAAATTAGCATGTTTAAAGTGATTTTCATGCTTCCAGGGGCCCTAAACACAAGATTTATGGAATGGTTAAAAGTGCATGAAAATGGCCAATTTACTCACTCTGAGTTCTCAAAAAGGGTTTCTTCACCCCGGGAAGTTAATTAAATACCATTTGGAGGCATTTAATGTTCAAGCAATGACAGCTGATTTTCGACAAAAGAGATAACACCCCCCCATTACGTCATGCTTCAGAAATGTGGAAAATGGTCCGTTTTCAAATGTTTTATTTTTGAACGTCAGTTCACATTTGTAGGTGGTTCATCAGTGTTAGAGCTACAATTAGCATGTTTAAAGTGATTTTCATGCTTCCAGGGGCTCGGGAAGTTAATTAAATACCATTTGGAGGCATATAATGTTCGAGCAAACACGGCTGATTTTCGACAAAACAGATAACACCCCCCATTACGTCATGCTTCAGAAATGTGGAAAATGGTCCGTTTTCAAATGTTTTATTTTTGAACGTCAGTTCACATTTGTAGGTGGATCATCAGTGTTAGAGCTAAAATTAGCATGTTTAAAGTGATTTTCATGCTTCCAGGGGCCCTAAACACAAGATTTATGGAATGGTTAAAAGTGCATGAAAATAGCCAATTTACTCACTCTGAGTTCTCAAAAAGGGTTTCTTCACCCCAGGAAGTTAATTAAATACCATTTGGAGGCATTTAATGTTCGAGCAAAAACGGCTGATTTTCGACAAAAGAGATAACACCCCCCCATTACGTCATGCTTCAGAAATGTGGAAAATGGTCCGTTTTCAAATGTTTTATTTTTGAACGTCAGTTCACATTTGTAGGCGGATCATCAGTGTTAGAGCTAAAATTAGCATGTTTAAAGTGATTTTCATGCTTCCAGGGGCTCGGGAAGTTAATTAAATACCATTTGGAGGCATTTAGTGTTCGAGCAAAAATGGCTGCTTTTCGACAAAAGAGATAACACCCCCCCCATTACGTCATGCTTCAGAAATGTGGAAAATGGTCCGTTTTCAAATGTTTTATTTTTGAACGTCAGTTCACATTTGTAGGTGGATCATCAGTGTTAGAGCTAAAATTAGCATGTTTAAAGTGATTTTCATGCTTCCAGGGGCCCTAAACACAAGATTTATGGAATGGTTAAAAGTGCATGAAAATGGCCAATTTACTCACTCTGAGTTCTCAAAAAGGGTTTCTTCACCCCGGGAAGTTAATTAAATACCATTTGGAGGCATTTAATGTTCAAGCAATGACAGCTGATTTTCGACAAAAGAGATAACACCCCCCCATTACGTCATGCTTCAGAAATGTGGAAAATGGTCCGTTTTCAAATGTTTTATTTTTGAACGTCAGTTCACATTTGTAGGTGGATCATCAGTGTTAGAGCTAAAATTAGCATGTTTAAAGTGATTTTCATGCTTCCAGGGGCTCTGAAAGTGAAATAAATACCATTTGGAGGCATTTAATGTTCGAGCAAAAACGGCTGATTTTCGACAAAAGAGATAACACCCCCCCATTACGTCATGCTTCAGAAATGTGGAAAATGGTCCGTTTTCAAATGTTTTATTTTTGAACGTCAGTTCACATTTGTAGGTGGATCATCAGTGTTAGAGCTAAAATTAGCATGTTTAAAGTGATTTTCATGCTTCCAGGGGCCCTACACACAAGATTTATGGAATGGTTAAAAGTGCATGAAAATGGCCAATTTACTCACTCTGAGTTCTCAAAAAGGGTTTCTTCACCCCGGGAAGTTAATTAAATACCATTTGGAGGCATTTAATGTTCGAGCAAAAACGGCTGATTTTCGACAAAAGAGATAACACCCCCCCATTACGTCATGCTTCAGAAATGTGGAAAATGGTCCGTTTTCAAATGTTTTATTTTTGAACGTCAGTTCACATTTGTAGGTGGATCATCAGTGTTAGAGCTAAAATTAGCATGTTTAAAGTGATTTTTATGCTTCCAGGGGCCCTAAACACAAGATTTATGGAATGGTTAAAAGTGCATGAAAATGGCCAATTTACTCACTCTGAGTTCTCAAAAAGGGTTTCTTCACCCCGGGAAGTTAATTAAATACCATTTGGAGGAATTTAATGTTCGAGCAAAAACGGCTGATTTTCGACAAAAGAGATAACACCCCCCCCATTACGTCATGCTTCAGAAATGTGGAAAATGGTCCGTTTTCAAATGTTTTAATTTTTGAACGTCAGTTCACATTTGTAGGTGGATCATCAGTGTTAGAGCTAAAATTAGCATGTTTAAAGTGATTTTCATGCTTCCAGGGCCCTAAACACAAGATTTATGGAATGGTTAAAAGTGCATGAAAATGGCCAATTTACTCACTCTGAGTTCTCAAAAAGGGTTTCTTCACCCCGGGAAGTTAATTAAATACCATTTGGAGGCATTTAATGTTCAAGCAATGACAGCTGAATTTCGACAAAAGAGATAACACCCCCCATTACGTCATGCTTTAGAAATGTGGAAAATGGTCAGTTTTCAAATGTTTTATTTTTGAACGTCAGTTCACATTTGTAGGTGGATCATCAGTGTTAGAGCTAAAATTAGCATGTTTAAAGTGATTTTCATGCTTCCAGGGGCTCGGGAAGTGAAATAAATACCATTTGGAGGCATTTAATGTTCGAGCAAAAACGGCTGATTTTCAACAAAAGAGATAACACCCCCCCATTACGTCATGCTTCAGAAATGTGGAAAATGGTCCGTTTTCAAATGTTTTATTTTTGAACGTCAGTTCACATTTGTAGGTGGATCATCAGTGTTAGAGCTAAAATTAGCATGTTTAAAGTGATTTTCATGCTTCCAGGGGCCCTAAACACAAGATTTATGGAATGATTAAAAGTGCATGAAAATGGCCAATTTACTCACTCTGAGTTCTCAAAAAGGGTTTCTTCACTCTTCACCCCGGGAAGTTAATTAAATACCATTTGGAGGCATTTAATGTTCGAGCAAAAACGGCTGATTTTCGACAAAAGAGATAACAACCCCCCCCCCATTACGTCATGCTTCAGAAATGTGGAAAATGGTCCGTTTTCAAATGTTTTATTTTTGAACGTCAGTTCACATTTGTAGGTGGATCATCAGTGTTAGAGCTAAAATTAGCATGTTTAAAGTGATTTTCATGCTTCCAGGGGCTCGGGAAGTTAATTAAATACCATTTGGTGGCATTTAATGTCCGAGCAAAAACGGCTGATTTTCGACAAAAGAGATAACACCCACCCATTACGTCATGCTTCAGAAATGTGGAAAATGGTCCGTTTTCAAATGTTTTATTTTTGAACATCAGTTCACATTTGTAGGTGGATCATCAGTGTTACAGCTAAAATTAGCATGTTTAAAGTGATTTTCATGCTTCCAGGGGCTCGGGAAGTTAATTAAATACCATTTGGAGGCATTTAATGTTCGAGCAAAAACGGCTGATTTTCGACAAAAGAGATAACACCCCCCCATTACGTCATGCTTCAGAAATGTGGAAAATGGTCCGTTTTCAAATGTTTTATTTTTGAACGTCAGTTCACATTTGTAGGTGGATCATCAGTGTTAGAGCTAAAATTAGCATGTTTAAAGTGATTTTCATGCTTCCAGGGGCTCGGGAAGTTAATTAAATACCATTTGGAGGCATTTAATGTTCGAGCAAAAACGGCTGATTTTCGACAAAAGAGATAACACCCCCCCATTACGTCATGCTTCAGAAATGTGGAAAATGGTCCGTTTTCAAATGTTTTATTTTTGAACGTCAGTTCACATTTCTAGGTGGATCATCAGTGTTAGAGCTATAATTAGCATGTTTAAAGTGATTTTCATGCTTCCAGGGGCCCTAAACACAAGATTTATGGAATGGTTAAAAGTGCATGAAAATGGCCAATTTACTCACTCTGAGTTCTCAAAAAGGGTTTCTTCACCCCGGGAAGTTAATTAAATACCATTTGGAGGCATTTAATGTTAAAGCAATGACAGCTGATTTTCAACAAAAGAGATAACACCCCCCATTACGTCATGCTTCAGAAATGTGGAAAATGGTCCGTTTTCAAATGTTTTATTTTTGAACGTCAGTTCACATTTGTAGGTGGATCATCAGTGTTAGAGCTAAAATTAGCATGTTTAAAGTGATTTTCATGCTTCCAGGGGCTCGGGAAGTTAATTAAATACCATTTGGAGGCATTTAATGTTCGAGCAAAAACGGCTGATTTTCGACAAAAGAGATAACACCCCCCCATTACGTCATGCTTCAGAAATGTGGAAAATGGTCCGTTTTCAAATGTTTTATTTTTGAACGTCAGTTCACATTTGTAGGTGGATCATCAGTGTTAGAGCTAAAATTAGCATGTTTAAAGTGATTTTCATGCTTCCAGGGGCCCTAAACACAAGATTTATGGAATGGTTAAAAGTGCATGAAAATGGCCAATTTACTCACTCTGAGTTCTCAAAAAAGGTTTCTTCACCCCGGGAAGTTAACTAAATACCATTTGGAGGCATTTAATGTTCGAGCAAAAACGGCTGATTTTCGACAAAAGAGATAACACCCCCCCATTACGTCATGCTTCAGAAATGTGGAAAATGGTCCGTTTTCAAATGTTTTATTTTTGAACGTCAGTTCACATTTGTAGGTGGATCATCAGTGTTAGAGCTAAAATTAGCATGTTTAAAGTGATTTTCATGCTTCCAGGGGCCCTAAACACAAGATTTATGGAATGGTTAAAAGTGCATGAAAATGGCCAATTTACTCACTCTGAGTTCTCAAAAAGGGTTTCTTCACCCCGGGAAGTTAATTAAATACCATTTGGAGGCATTTAATGTTAAAGCAATGACAGCTGATTTTCGACAAAAGAGATAACACCCCCCATTACGTCATGCTTCAGAAATGTGGAAAATGGTCCGTTTTCAAATGTTTTATTTTTGAACGTCAGTTCACATTTGTAGGTGGATCATCAATGTTAGAGCTAAAATTAGCATGTTTAAAGTGATTTTCATGCTTCCAGGGGCTCGGGAAGTTAATTAAATACCATTTGGAGGCATTTAATGTTCGAGCAAAAACGGCTGATTTTCGACAAAAGAGATAACACCCCCCCATTACGTCATGCTTCAGAAATGTGGAAAATTGTCCGTTTTCAAATGTTTTATTTTTGAACGTCAGTTCACATTTGTAGGTGGATCATCAGTGTTAGAGCTAAAATTAGCATGTTTAAAGTGATTTTCATGCTTCCAGGGGCCCTAAACATAAGATTTATGGAATGGTTAAAAGTGCATGAAAATGGCCAATTTACTCACTCTGAGTTCTCAAAAAGGGTTTCTTCACCCCGGGAAGTTAATTAAATACCATTTGGAGGTATTTAATGTTCGAGCAAAAACGGCTGATTTTCGACAAAAGAGATAACACCCCCCCATTACGTCATGCTTCAGAAATGTGGAAAATGGTCCGTTTTCAAATGTTTTATTTTTGAACGTCAGTTCACATTTGTAGGTGGATCATCAGTGTTAGAGCTAAAATTAGCATGTTTAAAGTGATTTTCATGCTTCCAGGGGCCCTAAACACAAGATTTATGGAATGGTTAAAAGTGCATGAAAATGGCCAATTTACTCACTCTGAGTTCTCAAAAAGGGTTTCTTCACCCCAGGAAGTTAATTAAATACCATTTGGAGGCATTTAATGTTCGAGCTAAAACGGCTGATTTTCGACAAAAGAGATAACACCCCCCCCATTACGTCATGCTTCAGAAATGTGGAAAATGGTCCGTTTTCAAATGTTTTATTTTTGAACGTCAGTTCACATTTGTAGGTGGATCATCAGTGTTAGAGCTAAAATTAGCATGTTTAAAGTGATTTTCATGCTTCCAGGGGCTCGGAAAGTGAAATAAATACCATTTGGAGGCATTTAATGTTCGAGCAAAAACGGCTGATTTTCGACAAAAGAGATAACACCCCCCCATTACGTCATGCTTCAGAAATGTGGAAAATGGTCCGTTTTCAAATGTTTTATTTTTGAACGTCAGTTCACATTTGTAGGTGGATCATCAGTGTTAGAGCTAAAATTAGCATGTTTAAAGTGATTTTCATGCTTCCAGGGGCCCTAAACACAAGATTTATGGAATGGTTAAAAGTGCATGAAAATGGCCAATTTACTCACTCTGAGTTCTAAAAAAGGGTTTCTTCACCCCGGGAAGTTAATTAAATACCATTTGGAGGCATTTAATGTTCGAGCAAAAACGGCTGATTTTCGACAAAAGATATAACACCCCCCCATTACGTCATGCTTCAGAAATGTGGAAAATGGTCCGTTTTCAAATGTTTTATTTTTGAACGTCAGTTCACATTTGTAGGTGGATCATCAGTGTTAGAGCTAAAATTAGCATGTTTAAAGTGATTTTCATGCTTCCAGGGGCTCGGGAAGTTAATTAAATACCATTTGGAGGCATTTAATGTTCGAGCAAAAACGGCTGATTTTCAACAAAAGAGATAACACCCCCCCATTACGTCATGCTTCAGAAATGTAGAAAATGGTCCGTTTTCAAATGTTTTATTTTTGAACGTCAGTTCACATTTGTAGGTGGATCATCAGTGTTAGAGCTAAAATTAGCATGTTTAAAGTGATTTTCATGCTTCCAGGGGCTCGGGAAGTTAATTAAATACCATTTGGAGGCATTTAATGTTCGAGCAAAAACGGCTGATTTTCGACAAAAGAGATAACACCCCCCCATTACGTCATGCTTCAGAAATGTGGAAAATTGTCCGTTTTCAAATGTTTTATTTTTGAACGTCAGTTCACATTTGTAGGTGGATCATCAGTGTTAGAGCTAAAATTAGCATGTTTAAAGTGATTTTCATGCTTCCAGGGGCCCTAAACATAAGATTTATAGAATGGTTAAAAGTGCATGAAAATGGCCAATTTACTCACTCTGAGTTCTCAAAAAGGGTTTCTTCACCCCGGGAAGTTAATTAAATACCATTTGGAGGTATTTAATGTTCGAGCAAAAACGGCTGATTTTCGACAAAAGAGATAACACCCCCCCATTACGTCATGCTTCAGAAATGTGGAAAATGGTCCGTTTTCAAATGTTTTATTTTTGAACGTCAGTTCACATTTGTAGGTGGATCATCAGTGTTAGAGCTAAAATTAGCATGTTTAAAGTGATTTTCATGCTTCCAGGGGCCCTAAACACAAGATTTATGGAATGGTTAAAAGTGCATGAAAATGGCCAATTTACTCACTCTGAGTTCTCAAAAAGGGTTTCTTCACCCCAGGAAGTTAATTAAATACCATTTGGAGGCATTTAATGTTCGAGCTAAAACGGCTGATTTTCGACAAAAGAGATAACACCCCCCCCCATTACGTCATGCTTCAGAAATGTGGAAAATGGTCCGTTTTCAAATGTTTTATTTTTGAACGTCAGTTCACATTTGTAGGTGGATCATCAGTGTTAGAGCTAAAATTAGCATGTTTAAAGTGATTTTCATGCTTCCAGGGGCTCGGAAAGTGAAATAAATACCATTTGGAGGCATTTAATGTTCGAGCAAAAACGGCTGATTTTCGACAAAAGAGATAACACCCCCCCATTACGTCATGCTTCAGAAATGTGGAAAATGGTCCGTTTTCAAATGTTTTATTTTTGAACGTCAGTTCACATTTGTAGGTGGATCATCAGTGTTAGAGCTAAAATTAGCATGTTTAAAGTGATTTTCATGCTTCCAGGGGCCCTAAACACAAGATTTATGGAATGGTTAAAAGTGCATGAAAATGGCCAATTTACTCACTCTGAGTTCTAAAAAAGGGTTTCTTCACCCCGGGAAGTTAATTAAATACCATTTGGAGGCATTTAATGTTCGAGCAAAAACGGCTGATTTTCGACAAAAGATATAACACCCCCCCATTACGTCATGCTTCAGAAATGTGGAAAATGGTCCGTTTTCAAATGTTTTATTTTTGAACGTCAGTTCACATTTGTAGGTGGATCATCAGTGTTAGAGCTAAAATTAGCATGTTTAAAGTGATTTTCATGCTTCCAGGGGCTCGGGAAGTTAATTAAATACCATTTGGAGGCATTTAATGTTCGAGCAAAAACGGCTGATTTTCAACAAAAGAGATAACACCCCCCCATTACGTCATGCTTCAGAAATGTAGAAAATGGTCCGTTTTCAAATGTTTTATTTTTGAACGTCAGTTCACATTTGTAGGTGGATCATCAGTGTTAGAGCTAAAATTAGCATGTTTAAAGTGATTTTCATGCTTCCAGGGGCTCGGGAAGTTAATTAAATACCATTTGGAGGCATTTAATGTTCGAGCAAAAACGGCTGATTTTCGACAAAAGAGATAACACCCCCCCATTACGTCATGCTTCAGAAATGTGGAAAATGGTCCGTTTTAAAATGTTTTATTTTTGAACGTCAGTTCACATTTGTAGGTGGATCATCAGTGTTAGAGCTAAAATTAGCATGTTTAAAGTGATTTTCATGCTTCCAGGGGCCCTAAACACAAGATTTATGGAATGGTTAAAAGTGCATGAAAATGGCCAATTTACTCACTCTGAGTTCTCAAAAAGGGTTTCTTCACCCCGGGAAGTTAATTAAATACCATTTGGAGGCATTTAATGTTCGAGCAAAAACGGCTGATTTTCGACAAAAGAGATAACACCCCCCCCATTACGTCATGCTTCAGAAATGTGGAAAATGGTCCGTTTTCAAATGTTTTAATTTTTGAACGTCAGTTCACATTTGTAGGTGGATCATCAGTGTTAGAGCTAAAATTAGCATGTTTAAAGTGATTTTCATGCTTCCAGGGCCCTAAACACAAGATTTATGGAATGGTTAAAAGTGCATGAAAATGGCCAATTTACTCACTCTGAGTTCTCAAAAAGGGTTTCTTCACCCCGGGAAGTTAATTAAATACCATTTGGAGGCATTTAATGTTCAAGCAATGACAGCTGATTTTCGACAAAAGAGATAACACCCCCCATTACGTCATGCTTTAGAAATGTGGAAAATGGTCAGTTTTCAAATGTTTTATTTTTGAACGTCAGTTCACATTTGTAGGTGGATCATCAGTGTTAGAGCTAAAATTAGCATGTTTAAAGTGATTTTCATGCTTCCAGGGGCTCGGGAAGTGAAATAAATACCATTTGGAGGCATTTAATGTTCGAGCAAAAACGGCTGATTTTTAACAAAAGAGATAACACCCCCCCATTACGTCATGCTTCAGAAATGTGGAAAATGGTCCGTTTTCAAATGTTTTATTTTTGAACGTCAGTTCACATTTGTAGGTGGATCATCAGTGTTAGAGCTAAAATTAGCATGTTTAAAGTGATTTTCATGCTTCCAGGGGCCCTAAACACAAGATTTATGGAATGATTAAAAGTGCATGAAAATGGCCAATTTACTCACTCTGAGTTCTCTAAAAGGGTTTCTTCACCCCGGGAAGTTAATTAAATACCATTTGGAGGCATTTAATGTTCGAGCAAAAACGGCTGATTTTCGACAAAAGAGATAACACCCCCCCCCCCATTACGTCATGCTTCAGAAATGTGGAAAATGGTCCGTTTTCAAATGTTTTATTTTTGAACGTCAGTTCACATTTGTAGGTGGATCATCAGTGTTAGAGCTAAAATTAGCATGTTTAAAGTGATTTTCATGCTTCCAGGGGCTCGGGAAGTTAATTAAATACCATTTGGTGGCATTTAATGTCCGAGCAAAAACGGCTGATTTTCGACAAAAGAGATAACACCCACCCATTACGTCATGCTTCAGAAATGTGGAAAATGGTCCGTTTTCAAATGTTTTATTTTTGAACGTCAGTTCACATTTGTAGGTGGATCATCAGTGTTACAGCTAAAATTAGCATGTTTAAAGTGATTTTCATGCTTCCAGGGGCTCGGGAAGTTAATTAAATACCATTTGGAGGCATTTAATGTTCGAGCAAAAACGGCTGATTTTCGACAAAAGAGATAACACCCCCCCATTACGTCATGCTTCAGAAATGTGGAAAATGGTCCGTTTTCAAATGTTTTATTTTTGAACGTCAGTTCACATTTGTAGGTGGATCATCAGTGTTAGAGCTAAAATTAGCATGTTTAAAGTGATTTTCATGCTTCCAGGGGCTCGGGAAGTTAATTAAATACCATTTGGAGGCATTTAATGTTCGAGCAAAAACGGCTGATTTTCGACAAAAGAGATAACACCCCCCCATTACGTCATGCTTCAGAAATGTGGAAAATGGTCCGTTTTCAAATGTTTTATTTTTGAACGTCAGTTCACATTTGTAGGTGGATCATCAGTGTTAGAGCTATAATTAGCATGTTTAAAGTGATTTTCATGCTTCCAGGGGCCCTAAACACAAGATTTATGGAATGGTTAAAAGTGCATGAAAATGGTCAATTTACTCACTCTGAGTTCTCAAAAAGGGTTTCTTCACCCCGGGAAGTTAATTAAATAGGATTTGGAGGCATTTAATGTTAAAGTAATGACAGCTTATTTTCAACAAAAGAGATAACACCCCCCATTACGTCATGCTTCAGAAATGTGGAAAATGGTCCATTTTCAAATGTTTTATTTTTGAACGTCAGTTCACATTTGTAGGTGGATCATCAGTGTTAGAGCTAAAATTAGCATGTTTAAAGTGATTTTCATGCTTCCAGGGGCTCGGGAAGTTAATTAAATACCATTTGGAGGCATTTAATGTTCGAGCAAAAACGGCTGATTTTCGACAAAAGAGATAACACCCCCCCATTACGTCATGCTTCAGAAATGTGGAAAATGGTCCGTTTTCAAATGTTTTATTTTTGAACGTCAGTTCACATTTGTAGGTGGATCATCAGTGTTAGAGCTAAAATTAGCATGTTTAAAGTGATTTTCATGCTTCCAGGGGCTCGGGAAGTTAATTAAATACCATTTGGAGGCATTTAATGTTCGAGCAAAAACGGCTGATTTTCGACAAAAGAGATAACACCCCCCCATTACGTCATGCTTCAGAAATGTGGAAAATGGTCCGTTTTCAAATGTTTTATTTTTGAACGTCAGTTCACATTTGTAGGTGGATCATCAGTGTTAGAGCTAAAATTAGCATGTTTAAAGTGATTTTCATGCTTCCAGGGGCCCTAAACACAAGATTTATGGAATGGTTAAAAGTGCATGAAAATGGCCAATTTACTCACTCTGAGTTCTCAAAAAGGGTTTCTTCACCCCGGGAAGTTAATTAAATACCATTTGGAGGCATTTAATGTTCGAGCAAAAACGGCTGATTTTCGACAAAAGAGATAACACCCCCCCCATTACGTCATGCTTCAGAAATGTGGAAAATGGTCCGTTTTCAAATGTTTTAATTTTTGAACGTCAGTTCACATTTGTAGGTGGATCATCAGTGTTAGAGCTAAAATTAGCATGTTTAAAGTGATTTTCATGCTTCCAGGGCCCTAAACACAAGATTTATGGAATGGTTAAAAGTGCATGAAAATGGCCAATTTACTCACTCTGAGTTCTCAAAAAGGGTTTCTTCACCCCGGGAAGTTAATTAAATACCATTTGGAGGCATTTAATGTTCAAGCAATGACAGCTGATTTTCGACAAAAGAGATAACACCCCCCATTACGTCATGCTTTAGAAATGTGGAAAATGGTCAGTTTTCAAATGTTTTATTTTTGAACGTCAGTTCACATTTGTAGGTGGATCATCAGTGTTAGAGCTAAAATTAGCATGTTTAAAGTGATTTTCATGCTTCCAGGGGCCCTAAACACAAGATTTATGGAATGATTAAAAGTGCATGAAAATGGCCAATTTACTCACTCTGAGTTCTCTAAAAGGGTTTCTTCACCCCGGGAAGTTAATTAAATACCATTTGGAGGCATTTAATGTTCGAGCAAAAACGGCTGATTTTCGACAAAAGAGATAACACCCCCCCCCATTACGTCATGCTTCAGAAATGTGGAAAATGGTCCGTTTTCAAATGTTTTATTTTTGAACGTCAGTTCACATTTGTAGGTGGATCATCAGTGTTAGAGCTAAAATTAGCATGTTTAAAGTCATTTTCATGCTTCCAGGGGCTCGGGAAGTTAATTAAATACCATTTGGTGGCATTTAATGTCCGAGCAAAAACGGCTGATTTTCGACAAAAGAGATAACACCCACCCATTACGTCATGCTTCAGAAATGTGGAAAATGGTCCGTTTTCAAATGTTTTATTTTTGAACGTCAGTTCACATTTGTAGGTGGATCATCAGTGTTACAGCTAAAATTAGCATGTTTAAAGTGATTTTCATGCTTCCAGGGGCTCGGGAAGTTAATTAAATACCATTTGGAGGCATTTAATGTTCGAGCAAAAACGGCTGATTTTCGACAAAAGAGATAACACCCCCCCATTACGTCATGCTTCAGAAATGTGGAAAATGGTCCGTTTTCAAATGTTTTATTTTTGAACGTCAGTTCACATTTGTAGGTGGATCATCAGTGTTAGAGCTAAAATTAGCATGTTTAAAGTGATTTTCATGCTTCCAGGGGCTCGGGAAGTTAATTAAATACCATTTGGAGGCATTTAATGTTCGAGCAAAAACGGCTGATTTTCGACAAAAGAGATAACACCCCCCCATTACGTCATGCTTCAGAAATGTGGAAAATGGTCCGTTTTCAAATGTTTTATTTTTGAACGTCAGTTCACATTTGTAGGTGGATCATCAGTGTTAGAGCTATAATTAGCATGTTTAAAGTGATTTTCATGCTTCCAGGGGCCCTAAACACAAGATTTATGGAATGGGTAAAAGTGCATGAAAATGGCCAATTTACTCACTCTGAGTTCTCAAAAAGGGTTTCTTCACCCCGGGAAGTTAATTAAATAGGATTTGGAGGCATTTAATGTTAAAGTAATGACAGCTTATTTTCGACAAAAGAGATAACACCCCCCATTACGTCATGCTTCAGAAATGTGGAAAATGGTCCATTTTCAAATGTTTTATTTTTGAACGTCAGTTCACATTTGTAGGTGGATCATCAGTGTTAGAGCTAAAATTAGCATGTTTAAAGTGATTTTCATGCTTCCAGGGGCTCGGGAAGTTAATTAAATACCATTTGGAGGCATTTAATGTTCGAGCAAAAACGGCTGATTTTCGACAAAAGAGATAACACCCCCCCATTACGTCATGCTTCAGAAATGTGGAAAATGGTCCGTTTTCAAATGTTTTATTTTTGAACGTCAGTTCACATTTGTAGGTGGATCATCAGTGTTAGAGCTAAAATTAGCATGTTTAAAGTGATTTTCATGCTTCCAGGGGCCCTAAACACAAGATTTATGGAATGGTTAAAAGTGCATGAAAATGGCCAATTTACTCACTCTGAGTTCTCAAAAAGGGTTTCTTCACCCCGGGAAGTTAATTAAATAGGATTTGGAGGCATTTAATGTTAAAGTAATGACAGCTTATTTTCGACAAAAGAGATAACACCCCCCATTACGTCATGCTTCAGAAATGTGGAAAATGGTCCATTTTCAAATGTTTTATTTTTGAACGTCAGTTCACATTTGTAGGTGGATCATCAGTGTTAGAGCTAAAATTAGCATGTTTAAAGTGATTTTCATGCTTCCAGGGGCTCGGGAAGTTAATTAAATACCATTTGGAGGCATTTAATGTTCGAGCAAAAACGGCTGATTTTCGACAAAAGAGATAACACCCCCCCATTACGTCATGCTTCAGAAATGTGGAAAATGGTCCGTTTTCAAATGTTTTATTTTTGAACGTCAGTTCACATTTGTAGGTGGATCATCAGTGTTAGAGCTAAAATTAGCATGTTTAAAGTGATTTTCATGCTTCCAGGAGCCCTAAACACAAGATTTATGGAATGGTTAAAAGTGCATGAAAATGGCCAATTTACTCACTCTGAGTTCTCAAAAAAGGTTTCTTCACCCCGGGAAGTTAACTAAATACCAGTTGGAGGCATTTAATGTTCGAGCAAAAACGGCTGATTTTCGACAAAAGAGATAACACCCCCCCATTACGTCATGCTTCAGAAATGTGGAAAATGGTCCGTTTTCAAATGTTTTATTTTTGAACGTCAGTTCACATTTGTAGGTGGATCATCAGTGTTAGAGCTAAAATTAGCATGTTTAAAGTGATTTTCATGCTTCCAGGGGCCCTAAACACAAGATTTATGGAATGGTTAAAAGTGCATGAAAATGGCCAATTTACTCACTCTGACTTCTCAAAAAGGGTTTCTTCACCCCGGGAAGTTAATTAAATACCATTTGGAGGCATTTAATGTTAAAGCAATGACAGCTGATTTTCGACAAAAGAGATAACACCCCCCATTACGTCATGCTTCAGAAATGTGGAAAATGGTCCGTTTTCAAATGTTTTATTTTTGACGTCAGTTCACATTTGTAGGTGGATCATCAGTGTTAGAGCTAAAATTAGCATGTTTAAAGTGATTTTCATGCTTCCAGGGGCCCTAAACACAAGATTTATGGAATGGTTAAAAGTGCATGAAAATGGCCAATTTACTCACTCTGAGTTCTCAAAAAGGGTTTCTTCACCCCGGGAAGTTAACTAAATACCATTTGGAGGCATTTAATGTTCGAGCAAAAACGGCTGATTTTCGACAAAAGAGATAACACCCCCCCATTACGTCATGCTTCAGAAATGTGGAAAATGGTCCGTTTTCAAATGTTTTATTTTTGAACGTCAGTTCACATTTGTAGGTGGATCATCAGTGTTAGAGCTAAAATTAGCATGTTTAAAGTGATTTTCATGCTTCCAGGGGCCCTAAACACAAGATTTATGGAATGGTTAAAAGTGCATGAAAATGGCCAATTTACTCACTCTGAGTTCTCAAAAAGGGTTTCTTCACCCCAGGAAGTTAATTAAATACCATTTGGAGGCATTTAATGTTCGAGCTAAAACGGCTGATTTTCGACAAAAGAGATAACACCCCCCCATTACGTTATGCTTCAGAAATGTGGAAAATGGTCCGTTTTCAAATGTTTTATTTTTGAACGTCAGTTCACATTTGTAGGTGGATCATCAGTGTTAGAGCTAAAATTAGCATGTTTAAAGTGATTTTCATGCTTCCAGGGGCCCTAAACACAAGATTTATGGAATGGTTAAAAGTGCATGAAAATGGCCAATTTACTCACTCTGAGTTCTCAAAAAGGGTTTCTTCACCCCGGGAAGTTAATTAAATACCATTTGGAGGCATTTAATGTTCGAGCAAAAACGGCTGATTTTCGACAAAAGAGATAACACCCCCCCATTACGTAATGCTTCAGAAATGTGGAAAATGGTCCGTTTTCAAATGTTTTATTTTTGAACGTCAGTTCACATTTGTAGGTGGATCATCAGTGTTAGAGCTAAAATTAGCATGTTTAAAGTGATTTTCATGCTTCCAGGGGCCCTAAACACAAGATTTATGGAATGATTAAAAGTGCATGAAAATGGCCAATTTACTCACTCTGAGTTCTCTAAAAGGGTTTCTTCACCCCGGGAAGTTAATTAAATACCATTTGGAGGCATTTAATGTTCGAGCAAAAACGGCTGATTTTCGACAAAAGAGATAACACCCCCCCCCCATTACGTCATGCTTCAGAAATGTGGAAAATGGTCCGTTTTCAAATGTTTTATTTTTGAACGTCAGTTCACATTTGTAGGTGGATCATCAGTGTTAGAGCTAAAATTAGCATGTTTAAAGTGATTTTCATGCTTCCAGGGGCTCGGGAAGTTAATTAAATACCATTTGGTGGCATTTAATGTCCGAGCAAAAACGGCTGATTTTCGACAAAAGAGATAACACCCACCCATTACGTCATGCTTCAGAAATGTGGAAAATGGTCCGTTTTCAAATGTTTTATTTTTGAACGTCAGTTCACATTTGTAGGTGGATCATCAGTGTTACAGCTAAAATTAGCATGTTTAAAGTGATTTTCATGCTTCCAGGGGCTCGGGAAGTTAATTAAATACCATTTGGAGGCATTTAATGTTCGAGCAAAAACGGCTGATTTTCGACAAAAGAGATAACACCCCCCCATTACGTCATGCTTCAGAAATGTGGAAAATGGTCCGTTTTCAAATGTTTTATTTTTGAACGTCAGTTCACATTTGTAGGTGGATCATCAGTGTTAGAGCTAAAATTAGCATGTTTAAAGTGATTTTCATGCTTCCAGGGGCTCGGGAAGTTAATTAAATACCATTTGGAGGCATTTAATGTTCGAGCAAAAACGGCTGATTTTCGACAAAAGAGATAACACCCCCCCATTACGTCATGCTTCAGAAATGTGGAAAATGGTCCGTTTTCAAATGTTTTATTTTTGAACGTCAGTTCACATTTGTAGGTGGATCATCAGTGTTAGAGCTATAATTAGCATGTTTAAAGTGATTTTCATGCTTCCAGGGGCCCTAAACACAAGATTTATGGAATGGTTAAAAGTGCATGAAAATGGCCAATTTACTCACTCTGAGTTCTCAAAAAGGGTTTCTTCACCCCGGGAAGTTAATTAAATAGGATTTGGAGGCATTTAATGTTAAAGTAATGACAGCTTATTTTCGACAAAAGAGATAACACCCCCCATTACGTCATGCTTCAGAAATGTGGAAAATGGTCCATTTTCAAATGTTTTATTTTTGAACGTCAGTTCACATTTGTAGGTGGATCATCAGTGTTAGAGCTAAAATTAGCATGTTTAAAGTGATTTTCATGCTTCCAGGGGCTCGGGAAGTTAATTAAATACCATTTGGAGGCATTTAATGTTCGAGCAAAAACGGCTGATTTTCGACAAAAGAGATAACACCCCCCCATTACGTCATGCTTCAGAAATGTGGAAAATGGTCCGTTTTCAAATGTTTTATTTTTGAACGTCAGTTCACATTTGTAGGTGGATCATCAGTGTTAGAGCTAAAATTAGCATGTTTAAAGTGATTTTCATGCTTCCAGGGGCCCTAAACACAAGATTTATGGAATGGTTAAAAGTGCATGAAAATGGCCAATTTACTCACTCTGAGTTCTCAAAAAGGGTTTCTTCACCCCGGGAAGTTAATTAAATAGGATTTGGAGGCATTTAATGTTAAAGTAATGACAGCTTATTTTCGACAAAAGAGATAACACCCCCCATTACGTCATGCTTCAGAAATGTGGAAAATGGTCCATTTTCAAATGTTTTATTTTTGAACGTCAGTTCACATTTGTAGGTGGATCATCAGTGTTAGAGCTAAAATTAGCATGTTTAAAGTGATTTTCATGCTTCCAGGGGCTCGGGAAGTTAATTAAATACCATTTGGAGGCATTTAATGTTCGAGCAAAAACGGCTGATTTTCGACAAAAGAGATAACACCCCCCCATTACGTCATGCTTCAGAAATGTGGAAAATGGTCCGTTTTCAAATGTTTTATTTTTGAACGTCAGTTCACATTTGTAGGTGGATCATCAGTGTTAGAGCTAAAATTAGCATGTTTAAAGTGATTTTCATGCTTCCAGGGGCCCTAAACACAAGATTTATGGAATGGTTAAAAGTGCATGAAAATGGCCAATTTACTCACTCTGAGTTCTCAAAAAAGGTTTCTTCACCCCGGGAAGTTAACTAAATACCAGTTGGAGGCATTTAATGTTCGAGCAAAAACGGCTGATTTTCGACAAAAGAGATAACACCCCCCCATTACGTCATGCTTCAGAAATGTGGAAAATGGTCCGTTTTCAAATGTTTTATTTTTGAACGTCAGTTCACATTTGTAGGTGGATCATCAGTGTTAGAGCTAAAATTAGCATGTTTAAAGTGATTTTCATGCTTCCAGGGGCCCTAAACACAAGATTTATGGAATGGTTAAAAGTGCATGAAAATGGCCAATTTACTCACTCTGACTTCTCAAAAAGGGTTTCTTCACCCCGGGAAGTTAATTAAATACCATTTGGAGGCATTTAATGTTAAAGCAATGACAGCTGATTTTCGACAAAAGAGATAACACCCCCCATTACGTCATGCTTCAGAAATGTGGAAAATGGTCCGTTTTCAAATGTTTTATTTTTGACGTCAGTTCACATTTGTAGGTGGATCATCAGTGTTAGAGCTAAAATTAGCATGTTTAAAGTGATTTTCATGCTTCCAGGGGCCCTAAACACAAGATTTATGGAATGGTTAAAAGTGCATGAAAATGGCCAATTTACTCACTCTGAGTTCTCAAAAAGGGTTTCTTCACCCCGGGAAGTTAACTAAATACCATTTGGAGGCATTTAATGTTCGAGCAAAAACGGCTGATTTTCGACAAAAGAGATAACACCCCCCCATTACGTCATGCTTCAGAAATGTGGAAAATGGTCCGTTTTCAAATGTTTTATTTTTGAACGTCAGTTCACATTTGTAGGTGGATCATCAGTGTTAGAGCTAAAATTAGCATGTTTAAAGTGATTTTCATGCTTCCAGGGGCCCTAAACACAAGATTTATGGAATGGTTAAAAGTGCATGAAAATGGCCAATTTACTCACTCTGAGTTCTCAAAAAGGGTTTCTTCACCCCGGGAAGTTAATTAAATACCATTTGGAGGCATTTAATGTTCGAGCAAAAACGGCTGATTTTCGACAAAAGAGATAACACCCCCCCCCCATTACGTCATGCTTCAGAAATGTGGAAAATGGTCCGTTTTCAAATGTTTTATTTTTGAACGTCAGTTCACATTTGTAGGTGGATCATCAGTGTTAGAGCTAAAATTAGCATGTTTAAAGTGATTTTCATGCTTCCAGGGGCCCTAAACACAAGATTTATGGAATGGTTAAAAGTGCATGAAAATGGCCAATTTACTCACTCTGAGTTCTCAAAAAGGGTTTCTTCACCCCAGGAAGTTAATTAAATACCATTTGGAGGCATTTAATGTTCGAGCTAAAACGGCTGATTTTCGACAAAAGAGATAACACCCCCCCATTACGTTATGCTTCAGAAATGTGGAAAATGGTCCGTTTTCAAATGTTTTATTTTTGAACGTCAGTTCACATTTGTAGGTGGATCATCAGTGTTAGAGCTAAAATTAGCATGTTTAAAGTGATTTTCATGCTTCCAGGGGCCCTAAACACAAGATTTATGGAATGGTTAAAAGTGCATGAAAATGGCCAATTTACTCACTCTGAGTTCTCAAAAAGGGTTTCTTCACCCCGGGAAGTTAATTAAATACCATTTGGAGGCATTTAATGTTCGAGCAAAAACGGCTGATTTTCGACAAAAGAGATAACACCCCCCCATTACGTAATGCTTCAGAAATGTGGAAAATGGTCCGTTTTCAAATGTTTTATTTTTGAACGTCAGTTCACATTTGTAGGTGGATCATCAGTGTTAGAGCTAAAATTAGCATGTTTAAAGTGATTTTCATGCTTCCAGGGGCCCTAAACACAAGATTTATGGAATGGTTAAAAGTGCATGAAAATGGCCAATTTACTCACTCTGAGTTCTCAAAAAGGGTTTCTTCACCCCGGGAAGTTAATTAAATACCATTTGGAGGCATTTAATGTTCAAGCAAAAACGGCTGATTTTCGACAAAAGAGATAACACCCCCCCATTACGTCATGCTTCAGAAATGTGGAAAATGGTCCGTTTTCAAATGTTTTATTTTTGAACGTCAGATCACATTTGTAGGTGGATCATCAGTGTTAGAGCTAAAAATTAGCATGTTTAAAGTGATTTTCATGCTTCCAGGGGCTCGGGAAGTTAATTAAATACCATTTGGAGGCATTTAATGTTCGAGCAAAAACGGCTGATTTTCGACAAAAGAGATAACACCCCCCCCATTACGTCATGCTTCAGAAATGTGGAAAATGGTCCATTTTCAAATGTTTTATTTTTGAACGTCAGTTCACATTTGTAGGTGGATCATCAGTATTAGAGCTAAAATTAGCATGTTTAAAGTGATTTTCATGCTTCCAGGGGCCCTAAACACAAGATTTATGGAATGGTTAAAAGTGCATGAAAATGGCCAATTTACTCACTCTGAGTTCTCAAAAAGGGTTTCTTCACCCCGGGAAGTTAATTAAATACCATTTGGAGGCATTTAATGTTCGAGCAAAAACGGCTGATTTTCGACAAAAGAGATAACACCCCCCCATTACGTCATGCTTCAGAAATGTGGAAAATGGTCTGTTTTCAAATGTTTTATTTTTGAACGTCAGTTCACATTTGTAGGTGGATCATCAGTGTTAGAGCTAAAATTAGCATGTTTAAAGTGATTTTCATGCTTCCAGGGGCTCGGGAAGTGAAATAAATACCATTTGGAGGCATTTAATGTTCGAGCAAAAACGGCTGATTTTCGACAAAAGAGATAACACCCCCCCCATTACGTCATGCTTCAGAAATGTGGAAAATGGTCCGTTTTCAAATGTTTTATTTTTGAACGTCAGTTCACATTTGTAGGTGGATCATCAGTGTTAGAGCTAAAATTAGCATGTTTAAAGTTATTTTCATGCTTCCAGGGGCTCGGGAAGTTAATTAAATACCATTTGGAGGCATTTAATGTTCGAGCAAAAACGGCTGATTTTCGACAAAAGAGATAACACCCCCCCATTACGTCATGCTTCAGAAATGTGGAAAATGGTCCGTTTTCAAATGTTTTATTTTTGAACCTCAGTTCACATTTGTAGGTGGATCATCAGTGTTAGAGCTAAAATTAGCATGTTTAAAGTGATTTTCATGCTTCCAGGGACTCGGGAAGTTAATTAAATACCATTTGGAGGCATTTAATGTCCGAGCAAAAACGGCTGATTTTCGACAAAAGAAATAACACCCCCCCATTAAGTCATGCTTCAGAAATGTGGAAAATGGTCCGTTTTCAAATGTTTTATTTTTGAACGTCAGTTCACATTTGTAGGTGGATCATCAGTGTTAGAGCTAAAATTAGCATGTTTAAAGTGATTTTCATGCTTCCAGGGGCCCTAAACACAAGATTTATGGAATGGTTAAAAGTGCATGAAAATGGCCAATTTACTCACTCTGAGTTCTCAAAAAGGGTTTCTTCACCCCGGGAAGTTAATTAAATACCATTTGGAGGCATTTAATGTTCAAGCAATGACAGCTGATTTTCGACAAAAGAGATAACACCCCCCCATTACGTCATGCTTCAGAAATGTGGAAAATGGTCCGTTTTCAAATGTTTTATTTTTGAACGTCAGTTCACATTTGTAGGTGGTTCATCAGTGTTAGAGCTAAAATTAGCATGTTTAAAGTGATTTTCATGCTTCCAGGGGCTCGGGAAGTTAATTAAATACCATTTGGAGGCATATAATGTTCGAGCAAACACGGCTGATTTTCGACAAAAGAGATAACACCCCCCATTACGTCATGCTTCAGAAATGTGGAAAATGGTCCGTTTTCAAATGTTTTATTCTTGAACGTCAGTTCACATTTGTAGGTGGATCATCAGTGTTAGAGCTAAAATTAGCATGTTTAAAGTGATTTTGATGCTTCCAGGGGCCCTAAACACAAGATTTATGGAATGGTTAAAAGTGCATGAAAATGGCCAATTTACTCACTCTGAGTTCTCAAAAAGGGTTTCTTCACCCCAGGAAGTTAATTAAATACCATTTGGAGGCATTTAATGTTCGAGCTAAAACGGCTGATTTTCGACAAAAGAGATAACACCCCCCCATTACGTCATGCTTCAGAAATGTGGAAAATGGTCCGTTTTCAAATGTTTTATTTTTGAACGTCAGTTCACATTTGTAGGTGGATCATCAGTGTTAGAGCTAAAATTAGCATGTTTAAAGTGATTTTCATGCTTCCAGGGGCCCTAAACACAAGATTTATGGAATGGTTAAAAGTGCATGAAAATGGCCAATTTACTCACTCTGAGTTCTCAAAAAGGGTTTCTTCACCCCGGGAAGTTAATTAAATACCATTTGGAGGCATTTAATGTTCAAGCAAAAACGGCTGATTTTCGACAAAAGAGATAACACCCCCCATTACGTCATGCTTCAGAAATGTGGAAAATGGTCCGTTTTCAAATGTTTTATTTTTGAACGTCAGTTCACATTTGTAGGTGGATCATCAGTGTTAGAGCTAAAAATTAGCATGTTTAAAGTGATTTTCATGCTTCCAGGGGCTCGGGAAGTTAATTAAATACCATTTGGAGGCATTTAATGTCCGAGCAAAAACGGCTGATTTTCGACAAAAGAGATAACACCCCCCCATTACGTCATGCTTCAGAAATGTGGAAAATGGTCCGTTTTCAAATGTTTTATTTTTGAACGTCAGTTCACATTTGTAGGTGGATCATCAGTGTTAGAGCTAAAATTAGCATGTTTAAAGTGATTTTCATGCTTCCAGGGGCCCTAAACACAAGATTTATGGAATGGTTAAAAGTGCATGAAAATGGCCAATTTACTCACTCTGAGTTCTCAAAAAGGGTTTCTTCACCCCGGGAAGTTAATTAAATACCATTTGGAGGCATTTAATGTTCGAGCAAAAACGGCTGATTTTCGACAAAAGAGATAACACCCCCCCATTACGTCATGCTTCAGAAATGTGGAAAATGGTCCGTTTTCAAATGTTTTATTTTTGAACGTCAGTTCACATTTGTAGGTGGATTATCAGTGTTAGAGCTAAAATTAGCATGTTTAAAGTGATTTTCATGCTTCCAGGGGCCCTAAACACAAGATTTATGGAATGGTTAAAAGTGCATGAAAATGGCCAATTTACTCACTCTGAGTTCTCAAAAAGGGTTTCTTCACCCCGGGAAGTTAATTAAATACCATTTGGAGGCATTTAATGTTCAAGCAAAAACGGCTGATTTTCGACAAAACAGATAACACCCCCCCATTACGTCATGCTTCAGAAATGTGGAAAATGGTCCGTTTTCAAATGTTTTATTTTTGAACGTCAGTTCACATTTGTAGGTGGATCATCAGTGTTAGAGCTAAAAATTAGCATGTTTAAAGTGATTTTCATGCTTCCAGGGGCTCGGGAAGTTAATTAAATACCATTTGGAGGCATTTAATGTCCGAGCAAAAACGGCTGATTTTCGACAAAAGAGATAACACCCCCCCATTACGTCATGCTTCAGAAATGTGGAAAATGGTCCGTTTTCAAATGTTTTATTTTTGAACGTCAGTTCACATTTGTAGGTGGATCATCAGTGTTAGAGCTAAAATTAGCATGTTTAAAGTGATTTTCATGCTTCCAGGGGCCCTAAACACAAGATTTATGGAATGGTTAAAAGTGCATGAAAATGGCCAATTTACTCACTCTGAGTTCTCAAAAAGGGTTTCTTCACCCCGGGAAGTTAATTAAATACCATTTGGAGGCATTTAATGTTCGAGCAAAAACGGCTGATTTTCGACAAAAGAGATAACACCCCCCCATTACGTCATGCTTCAGAAATGTGGAAAATGGTCCGTTTTCAAATGTTTTATTTTTGAACGTCAGTTCACATTTGTAGGTGGATCATCAGTGTTAGAGCTAAAATTAGCATGTTTAAAGTGATTTTCATGCTTCCAGGGGCTCGGGAAGTTAATTAAATACCATTTGGAGACATTTAATGTTCGGGCAAAAACGGCTGATTTTCGACAAAAGAGATAACACCCCCCCATTACGTCATGCTTCAGAAATGTGGAAAATGGTCCGTTTTCAAATGTTTTATTTTTGAACGTCAGTTCACATTTGTAGGTGGATCATCAGTGTTAGAGCTAAAATTAGCATGTTTAAAGTGATTTTCATGCTTCCAGGGGCCCTAAACACAAGATTTATGGAATGGTGAAAAGTGCATGAAAATGGCCAATTTACTCACTCTGAGTTCTCAAAAAGGGTTTCTACACCCCGGGAAGTTAATTAAATACCATTTGGAGGCATTTAATGTTCAAGCAAAAACGGCTGATTTTCGACAAAAGAGATAACACCCCCCATTACGTCATGCTTCAGAAATGTGGAAAATGGTCCGTTTTCAAATGTTTTATTTTTGAACGTCAGTTCACATTTGTAGGTGGATCATCAGTGTTAGAGCTAAAAATTAGCATGTTTAAAGTGATTTTCATGCTTCCAGGGGCTCGGGAAGTTAATTAAATACCATTTGGAGGCATTTAATGTCCGAGCAAAAACGGCTGATTTTCGACAAAAGAGATAACACCCCCCCATTACGTCATGCTTCAGAAATGTGGAAAATGGTCCGTTTTCAAATGTTTTATTTTTGAACGTCAGTTCACATTTGTAGGTGGATCATCAGTGTTAGAGCTAAAATTAGCATGTTTAAAGTGATTTTCATGCTTCCAGGGGCCCTAAACACAAGATTTATGGAATGGTTAAAAGTGCATGAAAATGGCCAATTTACTCACTCTGAGTTCTCAAAAAGGGTTTCTTCACCCCGGGAAGTTAATTAAATACCATTTGGAGGCATTTAATGTTCGAGCAAAAACGGCTGATTTTCGACAAAAGAGATAACACCCCCCCATTACGTCATGCTTCAGAAATGTGGAAAATGGTCCGTTTTCAAATGTTTTATTTTTGAACGTCAGTTCACATTTGTAGGTGGATCATCAGTGTTAGAGCTAAAATTAGCATGTTTAAAGTGATTTTCATGCTTCCAGGGGCTCGGGAAGTGAAATAAATACCATTTGGAGGCATTTAATGTTCGAGCAAAAACGGATGATTTTCGACAAAAGAGATAACACCCCCCCCATTACGTCATGCTTCAGAAATGTGGAAAATGGTCCGTTTTCAAATGTTTTATTTTTGAACGTCAGTTCACATTTGTAGGTGGATCATCAGTGTTAGAGCTAAAATTAGCATGTTTAAAGTTATTTTCATGCTTCCAGGGGCTCGGGAAGTTAATTAAATACCATTTGGAGGCATTTAATGTTCGAGCAAAAACGGCTGATTTTCGACAAAAGAGATAACACCCCCCCATTACGTAATGCTTCAGAAATGTGGAAAATGGTCCGTTTTCAAATGTTTTATTTTTGAACGTCAGTTCACATTTGTAGGTGGTTCATCAGTGTTAGAGCTAAAATTAGCATGTTTAAAGTGATTTTCATGCTTCCAGGGGCCCTAAACACAAGATTTATGGAATGGTTAAAAGTGCATGAAAATGGCCAATTTACTCACTCTGAGTTCTCAAAAAGGGTTTCTTCACCCCGGGAAGTTAATTAAATACCATTTGGAGGCATTTAATGTTCAAGCAAAAACGGCTGATTTTCGACAAAAGAGATAACACCCCCCCATTACGTCATGCTTCAGAAATGTGGAAAATGGTCCGTTTTCAAATGTTTTATTTTTGAACGTCAGTTCACATTTGTAGGTGGATCATCAGTGTTAGAGCTAAAAATTAGCATGTTTAAAGTGATTTTCATGCTTCCAGGGGCTCGGGAAGTTAATTAAATACCATTTGGAGGCATTTAATGTTCGAGCAAAAACGGCTGATTTTCGACAAAAGAGATAACACCCCCCCATTACGTCATGCTTCAGAAATGTGGAAAATGGTCCATTTTCAAATGTTTTATTTTTGAACGTCAGTTCACATTTGTAGGTGGATTATCAGTGTTAGAGCAAAATTTGAAAGTTTAAAGTGATTTTCATGCTTCCAGGGGCCCTAAACACAAGATTTATGGAATGGTTAAAAGTGCATGAAAATGGCCAATTTACTCACTCTGAGTTCTCAAAAAGGGTTTCTTCACCCCGGGAAGTTAATTAAATACCATTTGGAGGCATTTAATGTTCGAGCAAAAACGGCTGATTTTCGACAAAAGAGATAACACCCCCACATTACGTCATGCTTCAGAAATGTGGAAAATGGTCTGTTTTCAAATGTTTTATTTTTGAACGTCAGTTCACATTTGTAGGTGGATCATCAGTGTTAGAGCTAAAATTAGCATGTTTAAAGTGATTTTCATGCTTCCAGGGGCTCGGGAAGTTAATTAAATACCATTTGGAGGCATTTAATGTTCGAGCAAAAACGGCTGATTTTCGACAAAAGAGATAACACCCCCCCCCCATTACGTCATGCTTCAGAAATGTGGAAAATGGTCCGTTTTCAAATGTTTTATTTTTGAACGTCAGTTCACATTTGTAGGTGGATCATCAGTGTTAGAGCTAAAATTAGCATGTTTAAAGTGATTTTCATGCTTCCAGGGGCCCTAAACACAAGATTGATGGAATGGTGAAAAGTGCATGAAAATGGCCAATTTACTCACTCTGAGTTCTCAAAAAGGGTTTTTTCACCCCGGGAAGTTAATTAAATACCATTTGGAGGCATTTAATGTTCGAGCAAAAACGGCTGATTTTCGACAAAAGAGATAACACCCCCCCCATTACGTCATGCTTCAGAAATGTGGAAAATGGTCCGTTTTCAAATGTTTTATTTTTGAACGTCAGTTCACATTTGTAGGTGGATCATCAGTGTTAGGGCTAAAATTAGCATGTTTAAAGTGATTTTCATGCTTCCAGGGGCTCGGGAAGTGAAATAAATACCATTTGGAGGCATTTAGTGTTCGAGCAAAAACGGCTGATTTTCGACAAAAGAGATAACACCCCCCCATTACGTCATGCTTCAGAAATGTGGAAAATGGTCCGTTTTCAAATGTTTTATTTTTGAACGTCAGTTCACATTTGTAGGTGGATCATCAGTGTTAGAGCTAAAATTAGCATGTTTAAAGTTATTTTCATTCTTCCAGGGGCTCGGGAAGTAAATTAAATACCATTTGGAGGCATTTAATGTTCGAGCAAAAACGGCTGATTTTCGACAAAAGAGATAACACCCCCCCATTACGTCATGCTTCAGAAATGTGGAAAATGGTCTGTTTTCAAATGTTTTATTTTTGAACGTCAGTTCACATTTGTAGGTGGATCATCAGTGTTAGAGCTAAAATTAGCATGTTTAAAGTGATTTTCATGCTTCCAGGGACTCGGGAAGTTAATTAAATACCATTTGGAGGCATTTAATGTCCGAGCAAAAACGGCTGATTTTCGACAAAAGAAATAACACCCCCCCATTAAGTCATGCTTCAGAAATGTGGAAAATGGTCCGTTTTCAAATGTTTTATTTTTGAACGTCAGTTCACATTTGTAGGTGGATCATCAGTGTTAGAGCTAAAATTAGCAAGTTTAAAGTGATTTTCATGCTTCCAGGGGCCCTAAACACAAGATTTATGGAATGGTTAAAAGTGCATGAAAATGGCCAATTTACTCACTCTGAGTTCTCAAAAAGGGTTTCTTCACCCCGGGAAGTTAATTAAATACCATTTGGAGGCATTTAATGTTCAAGCAATGACAGCTGATTTTCGACAAAAGAGATAACACCCCCCCCATTACGTCATGCTTCAGAAATGTGGAAAATGGTCCGTTTTCAAATGTTTTATTTTTGAACGTCAGTTCACATTTGTAGGTGGTTCATCAGTGTTAGAGCTAAAATTAGCATGTTTAAAGTGATTTTCATGCTTCCAGGGGCTCGGGAAGTTAATTAAATACCATTTGGAGGCATATAATGTTCGAGCAAACACGGCTGATTTTCGACAAAAGAGATAACACCCCCCATTACGTCATGCTTCAGAAATGTGGAAAATGGTCCGTTTTCAAATGTTTTATTCTTGAACGTCAGTTCACATTTGTAGGTGGATCATCAGTGTTAGAGCTAAAATTAGCATGTTTAAAGTGATTTTCATGCTTCCAGGGGCCCTAAACACAAGATTTATGGAATGGTTAAAAGTGCATGAAAATGGCCAATTTACTCACTCTGAGTTCTCAAAAAGGGTTTCTTCACCCCAGGAAGTTAATTAAATACCATTTGGAGGCATTTAATGTTCGAGCTAAAACGGCTGATTTTCGACAAAAGAGATAACACCCCCCCATTACGTCATGCTTCAGAAATGTGGAAAATGGTCCGTTTTCAAATGTTTTATTTTTGAACGTCAGTTCACATTTGTAGGTGGATCATCAGTGTTAGAGCTAAAATTAGCATGTTTAAAGTGATTTTCATGCTTCCAGGGGCCCTAAACACAAGATTTATGGAATGGTTAAAAGTGCATGAAAATGGCCAATTTACTCACTCTGAGTTCTCAAAAAGGGTTTCTTCACCCCGGGAAGTTAATTAAATACCATTTGGAGGCATTTAATGTTCAAGCAAAAACGGCTGATTTTCGACAAAAGAGATAACACCCCCCCATTAAGTCATGCTTCAGAAATGTGGAAAATGGTCCGTTTTCAAATGTTTTATTTTTGAACGTCAGTTCACATTTGTAGGTGGATCATCAGTGTTAGAGCTAAAAATTAGCATGTTTAAAGTGATTTTCATGCTTCCAGGGGCTCGGGAAGTTAATTAAATACCATTTGGAGGCATTTAATGTCCGAGCAAAAACGGCTGATTTTCGACAAAAGAGATAACACCCCCCCATTACGTCATGCTTCAGAAATGTGGAAAATGGTCCGTTTTCAAATGTTTTATTTTTGAACGTCAGTTCACATTTGTAGGTGGATCATCAGTGTTAGAGCTAAAATTAGCATGTTTAAAGTGATTTTCATGCTTCCAGGGGCCCTAAACACAAGATTTATGGAATGGTTAAAAGTGCATGAAAATGGCCAATTTACTCACTCTGAGTTCTCAAAAAGGGTTTCTTCACCCCGGGAAGTTAATTAAATACCATTTGGAGGCATTTAATGTTCGAGCAAAAACGGCTGATTTTCGACAAAAGAGATAACACCCCCCATTACGTCATGCTTCAGAAATGTGGAAAATGGTCCGTTTTCAAATGTTTTATTTTTGAACGTCAGTTCACATTTGTAGGTGGATCATCAGTGTTAGAGCTAAAATTAGCATGTTTAAAGTGATTTTCATGCTTCCAGGGGCCCTAAACACAAGATTTATGGAATGGTTAAAAGTGCATGAAAATGGCCAATTTACTCACTCTGAGTTCTCAAAAAGGGTTTCTTCACCCCGGGAAGTTAATTAAATACCATTTGGAGGCATTTAATGTTCAAGCAAAAACGGCTGATTTTCGACAAAAGAGATAACACCCCCCCATTACGTCATGCTTCAGAAATGTGGGAAATGGTCCGTTTTCAAATGTTTTATTATTGAACGTCAGTTCACATTTGTAGGTGGATCATCAGTGTTAGAGCTAAAAATTAGCATGTTTAAAGTGATTTTCATGCTTCCAGGGGCTCGGGAAGTTAATTAAATACCATTTGGAGGCATTTAATGTCCGAGCAAAAACGGCTGATTTTCGACAAAAGAGATAACACCCCCCCATTACGTCATGCTTCAGAAATGTGGAAAATGGTCCGTTTTCAAATGTTTTATTTTTGAACATCAGTTCACATTTGTAGGTGGATCATCAGTGTTAGAGCTAAAATTAGCATGTTTAAAGTGATTTTCATGCTTCCAGGGGCCCTAAACACAAGATTTATGGAATGGTTAAAAGTGCATGAAAATGGCCAATTTACTCACTCTGAGTTCTCAAAAAGGGTTTCTTCACCCCGGGAAGTTAATTAAATACCATTTGGAGGCATTTAATGTTCGAGCAAAAACGGCTGATTTTCGACAAAAGAGATAACACCCCCCCATTACGTCATGCTTCAGAAATGTGGAAAATGGTCCGTTTTCAAATGTTTTATTTTTGAACGTCAGTTCACATTTGTAGGTGGATCATCAGTGTTAGAGCTAAAATTAGCATGTTTAAAGTGATTTTCATGCTTCCAGGGGCTCGGGAAGTTAATTAAATACCATTTGGAGACATTTAATGTTCGGGCAAAAACGGCTGATTTTCGACAAAAGAGATAACACCCCCCCATTACGTCATGCTTCAGAAATGTGGAAAATGGTCCGTTTTCAAATGTTTTATTTTTGAACGTCAGTTCACATTTGTAGGTGGATCATCAGTGTTAGAGCTAAAATTAGCATGTTTAAAGTGATTTTCATGCTTCCAGGGGCCCTAAACACAAGATTTATGGAATGGTGAAAAGTGCATGAAAATGGCCAATTTACTCACTCTGAGTTCTCAAAAAGGGTTTTTTCACCCCGGGAAGTTAATTAAATACCATTTGGAGGCATTTAATGTTCAAGCAATGACAGCTGATTTTCGACAAAAGAGATAACACCCCCCCCATTACGTCATGCTTCAGAAATGTGGAAAATGTTCCGTTTTCAAATGTTTTATTTTTGAACGTCAGTTCACATTTGTAGGTGGTTCATCAGTGTTAGAGCTAAAATTAGCATGTTTAAAGTGATTTTCATGCTTCCAGGGGCTCGGGAAGTTAATTAAATACCATTTGGAGGCATATAATGTTCGAGCAAACACGGCTGATTTTCGACAAAAGAGATAACACCCCCCATTACGTCATGCTTCAGAAATGTGGAAAATGGTCCGTTTTCAAATGTTTTATTCTTGAACGTCAGTTCACATTTGTAGGTGGATCATCAGTGTTAGAGCTAAAATTAGCATGTTTAAAGTGATTTTCATGCTTCCAGGGGCCCTAAACACAAGATTTATGGAATGGTTAAAAGTGCATGAAAATGGCCAATTTACTCACTCTGAGTTCTCAAAAAGGGTTTCTTCACCCCAGGAAGTTAATTAAATACCATTTGGAGGCATTTAATGTTCGAGCTAAAACGGCTGATTTTCGACAAAAGAGATAACACCCCCCCCATTACGTCATGCTTCAGAAATGTGGAAAATGGTCTGTTTTCAAATGTTTTATTTTTGAACGTCAGTTCACATTTGTAGGTGGATCATCAGTGTTAGAGCTAAAATTAGCATGTTTAAAGTGATTTTCATGCTTCCAGGGGCCCTAAACACAAGATTTATGGAATGGTTAAAAGTGCATGAAAATGGCCAATTTACTCACTCTGAGTTCTCAAAAAGGGTTTCTTCACCCCGGGAAGTTAATTAAATACCATTTGGAGGCATTTAATGTTCGAGCAAAAACGGCTGATTTTCGACAAAAGAGATAACACCCCCCCATTACGTCATGCTTCAGAAATGTGGAAAATGGTCCGTTTTCAAATGTTTTATTTTTGAACGTCAGTTCACATTTGTAGGTGGATCATCAGTGTTAGAGCTAAAATTAGCATGTTTAAAGTGATTTTCATGCTTCCAGGGGCCCTAAACACAAGATTTATGGAATGGTTAAAAGTGCATGAAAATGGCCAATTTACTCACTCTGAGTTCTCAAAAAGGGTTTCTTCACCCCGGGAAGTTAATTAAATACCATTTGGAGGCATTTAATGTTCAAGCAAAAACGGCTGATTTTCGACAAAAGAGATAACACCCCCCCATTACGTCATGCTTCAGAAATGTGGAAAATGGTCCGTTTTCAAATGTTTTATTTTTGAACGTCAGTTCACATTTGTAGGTGGATCATCAGTGTTAGAGCTAAAAATTAGCATGTTTAAAGTGATTTTCATGCTTCCAGGGGCTCGGGAAGTTAATTAAATACCATTTGGAGGCATTTAATGTCCGAGCAAAAACGGCTGATTTTCGACAAAAGAGATAACACCCCCCCATTACGTCATGCTTCAGAAATGTGGAAAATGGTCCGTTTTCAAATGTTTTATTTTTGAACGTCAGTTCACATTTGTAGGTGGATCATCAGTGTTAGAGCTAAAATTAGCATGTTTAAAGTGATTTTCATGCTTCCAGGGGCTCGGGAAGTGAAATAAATACCATTTGGAGGCATTTAGTGTTCGAGCAAAAACGGCTGATTTTCGACAAAAGAGATAACACCCCCCCATTACGTCATGCTTCAGAAATGTGGAAAATTGTCCGTTTTCAAATGTTTTATTTTTGAACGTCAGTTCACATTTGTAGGTGGATCATCAGTGTTAGAGCTAAAATTAGCATGTTTAAAGTTATTTTCATGCTTCCAGGGGCTCGGGAAGTTAATTAAATACCATTTGGAGGCATTTAATGTTCGAGCAAAAACGGCTGATTTTCGACAAAAGAGATAACACCCCCCCATTACGTCATGCTTCAGAAATGTGGAAAATGGTCCGTTTTCAAATGTTTTATTTTTGAACGTCAGTTCACATTTGTAGGTGGATCATCAGTGTTAGAGCTAAAAATTAGCATGTTTAAAGTGATTTTCATGCTTCCAGGGGCTAATTAAATACCATTTGGAGGCATTTAATGTCCGAGCAAAAACGGCTGATTTTCGACAAAAGAGATAACACCCCCCCATTACGTCATGCTTCAGAAATGTGGAAAATGGTCCGTTTTCAAATGTTTTATTTTTGAACGTCAGTTCACATTTGTAGGTGGATCATCAGTGTTAGAGCTAAAATTAGCATGTTTAAAGTGATTTTCATGCTTCCAGGGGCCCTAAACACAAGATTTATGGAATGGTTAAAAGTGCATGAAAATGGCCAATTTACTCACTCTGAGTTCTCAAAAAGGGTTTCTTCACCCCGGGAAGTTAATTAAATACCATTTGGAGGCATTTAATGTTCGAGCAAAAACGGCTGATTTTCGACAAAAGAGATAACACCCCCCCATTACGTCATGCTTCAGAAATGTGGAAAATGGTCCGTTTTCAAATGTTTTATTTTTGAACGTCAGTTCACATTTGTAGGTGGATCATCAGTGTTAGAGCTAAAATTAGCATGTTTAAAGTGATTTTCATGCTTCCAGGGGCCCTAAACACAAGATTTATGGAATGGTTAAAAGTGCATGAAAATGGCCAATTTACTCACTCTGAGTTCTCAAAAAGGGTTTCTTCACCCCGGGAAGTTAATTAAATACCATTTGGAGGCATTTAATGTTCAAGCAAAAACGGCTGATTTTCGACAAAAGAGATAACACCCCCCCATTACGTCATGCTTCAGAAATGTGGAAAATGGTCCGTTTTCAAATGTTTTATTTTTGAACGTCAGTTCACATTTGTAGGTGGATCATCAGTGTTAGAGCTAAAAATTAGCATGTTTAAAGTGATTTTCATGCTTCCAGGGGCTCGGGAAGTTAATTAAATACCATTTGGAGGCATTTAATGTCCGAGCAAAAACGGCTGATTTTCGACAAAAGAGATAACACCCCCCCATTACGTCATGCTTCAGAAATGTGGAAAATGGTCCGTTTTCAAATGTTTTATTTTTTAACGTCAGTTCACATTTGTAGGTGGATCATCAGTGTTAGAGCTAAAATTAGCATGTTTAAAGTGATTTTCATGCTTCCAGGGGCCCTAAACACAAGATTTATGGAATGGTTAAAAGTGCATGAAAATGGCCAATTTACTCACTCTGAGTTCTCAAAAAGGGTTTCTTCACCCCGGGAAGTTAATTAAATACCATTTGGAGGCATTTAATGTTCGAGCAAAAACGGCTGATTTTCGACAAAAGAGATAACACCCCCCCATTACGTCATGCTTCAGAAATGTGGAAAATGGTCCGTTTTCAAATGTTTTATTTTTGAACGTCAGTTCACATTTGTAGGTGGATCATCAGTGTTAGAGCTAAAATTAGCATGTTTAAAGTGATTTTCATGCTTCCAGGGGCTCGGGAAGTTAATTAAATACCATTTGGAGACATTTAATGTTCGGGCAAAAACGGCTGATTTTCGACAAAAGAGATAACACCCCCCCATTACGTCATGCTTCAGAAATGTGGAAAATGGTCCGTTTTCAAATGTTTTATTTTTGAACGTCAGTTCACATTTGTAGGTGGATCATCAGTGTTAGAGCTAAAATTAGCATGTTTAAAGTGATTTTCATGCTTCCAGGGGCCCTAAACACAAGATTTATGGAATAGTGAAAAGTGCATGAAAATGGCCAATTTACTCACTCTGAGTTCTCAAAAAGGGTTTTTTCACCCCGGGAAGTTAATTAAATACCATTTGGAGGCATTTAATGTTCAAGCAATGACAGCTGATTTTCGACAAAAGAGATAACACCCCCCCCATTACGTCATGCTTCAGAAATGTGGAAAATGGTCCGTTTTCAAATGTTTTATTTTTGAACGTCAGTTCACATTTGTAGGTGGTTCATCAGTGTTAGAGCTAAAATTAGCATGTTTAAAGTGATTTTCATGCTTCCAGGGGCTCGGGAAGTTAATTAAATACCATTTGGAGGCATATAATGTTCGAGCAAACACGGCTGATTTTCGACAAAAGAGATAACACCCCCCATTACGTCATGCTTCAGAAATGTGGAAAATGGTCCGTTTTCAAATGTTTTATTCTTGAACGTCAGTTCACATTTGTAGGTGGATCATCAGTGTTAGAGCTAAAATTAGCATGTTTAAAGTGATTTTCATGCTTCCAGGGGCCCTAAACACAAGATTTATGGAATGGTTAAAAGTGCATGAAAATGGCCAATTTACTCACTCTGAGTTCTCAAAAAGGGTTTCTTCACCCCAGGAAGTTAATTAAATACCATTTGGAGGCATTTAATGTTCGAGCTAAAACGGCTGATTTTCGACAAAAGAGATAACACCCCCCCATTACGTCATGCTTCAGAAATGTGGAAAATGGTCCGTTTTCAAATGTTTTATTTTTGAACGTCAGTTCACATTTGTAGGTGGATCATCAGTGTTAGAGCTAAAATTAGCATGTTTAAAGTGATTTTCATGCTTCCAGGGGCCCTAAACACAAGATTTATGGAATGGTTAAAAGTGCATGAAAATGGCCAATTTACTCACTCTGAGTTCTCAAAAAGGGTTTCTTCACCCCGGGAAGTTAATTAAATACCATTTGGAGGCATTTAATGTTCGAGCAAAAACGGCTGATTTTCGACAAAAGAGATAACACCCCCCCATTACGTCATGCTTCAGAAATGTGGAAAATGGTCCGTTTTCAAATGTTTTATTTTTGAACGTCAGTTCACATTTGTAGGTGGATCATCAGTGTTAGAGCTAAAATTAGCATGTTTAAAGTGATTTTCATGCTTCCAGGGGCCCTAAACACAAGATTTATGGAATGGTTAAAAGTGCATGAAAATGGCCAATTTACTCACTCTGAGTTCTCAAAAAGGGTTTCTTCACCCCGGGAAGTTAATTAAATACCATTTGGAGGCATTTAATGTTCAAGCAAAAACGGCTGATTTTCGACAAAAGAGATAACACCCCCCCATTACGTCATGCTTCAGAAATGTGGAAAATGGTCCGTTTTCAAATGTTTTATTTTTGAACGTCAGTTCACATTTGTAGGTGGATCATCAGTGTTAGAGCTAAAAATTAGCATGTTTAAAGTGATTTTCATGCTTCCAGGGGCTCGGGAAGTTAATTAAATACCATTTGGAGGCATTTAATGTCCGAGCAAAAACGGCTGATTTTCGACAAAAGAGATAACACCCCCCCATTACGTCATGCTTCAGAAATGTGGAAAATGGTCCGTTTTCAAATGTTTTATTTTTGAACGTCAGTTCACATTTGTAGGTGGATCATCAGTGTTAGAGCTAAAATTAGCATGTTTAAAGTGATTTTCATGCTTCCAGGGGCCCTAAACACAAGATTTATGGAATGGTTAAAAGTGCATGAAAATGGCCAATTTACTCACTCTGAGTTCTCAAAAAGGGTTTCTTCACCCCGGGAAGTTAATTAAATACCATTTGGAGGCATTTAATGTTCGAGCAAAAACGGCTGATTTTCGACAAAAGAGATAACACCCCCCCATTACGTCATGCTTCAGAAATGTGGAAAATGGTCCGTTTTCAAATGTTTTATTTTTGAACGTCAGTTCACATTTGTAGGTGGATCATCAGTGTTAGAGCTAAAATTAGCATGTTTAAAGTGATTTTCATGCTTCCAGGGGCCCTAAACACAAGATTTATGGAATGGTTAAAAGTGCATGAAAATGGCCAATTTACTCACTCTGAGTTCTCAAAAAGGGTTTCTTCACCCCGGGAAGTTAATTAAATACCATTTGGAGGCATTTAATGTTCAAGCAAAAACGGCTGATTTTCGACAAAAGAGATAACACCCCCCCATTACGTCATGCTTCAGAAATGTGGAAAATGGTCCGTTTTCAAATGTTTTATTTTTGAACGTCAGTTCACATTTGTAGGTGGATCATCAGTGTTAGAGCTAAAAATTAGCATGTTTAAAGTGATTTTCATGCTTCCAGGGGCTCGGGAAGTTAATTAAATACCATTTGGAGGCATTTAATGTCCGAGCAAAAACGGCTGATTTTCGACAAAAGAGATAACACCCCCCCATTACGTCATGCTTCAGAAATGTGGAAAATGGTCCGTTTTCAAATGTTTTATTTTTGAACGTCAGTTCACATTTGTAGGTGGATCATCAGTGTTAGAGCTAAAATTAGCATGTTTAAAGTGATTTTCATGCTTCCAGGGGCCCTAAACACAAGATTTATGGAATGGTTAAAAGTGCATGAAAATGGCCAATTTACTCACTCTGAGTTCTCAAAAAGGGTTTCTTCACCCCGGGAAGTTAATTAAATACCATTTGGAGGCATTTAATGTTCGAGCAAAAACGGCTGATTTTCGACAAAAGAGATAACACCCCCCCATTACGTCATGCTTCAGAAATGTGGAAAATGGTCCGTTTTCAAATGTTTTATTTTTGAACGTCAGTTCACATTTGTAGGTGGATCATCAGTGTTAGAGCTAAAATTAGCATGTTTAAAGTGATTTTCATGCTTCCAGGGGCTCGGGAAGTTAATTAAATACCATTTGGAGGCATATAATGTTCGAGCAAACACGGCTGATTTTCGACAAAAGAGATAACACCCCCCATTACGTCATGCTTCAGAAATGTGGAAAATGGTCCGTTTTCAAATGTTTTATTCTTGAACGTCAGTTCACATTTGTAGGTGGATCATCAGTGTTAGAGCTAAAATTAGCATGTTTAAAGTGATTTTCATGCTTCCAGGGGCCCTAAACACAAGATTTATGGAATGGTTAAAAGTGCATGAAAATGGCCAATTTACTCACTCTGAGTTCTCAAAAAGGGTTTCTTCACCCCAGGAAGTTAATTAAATACCATTTGGAGGCATTTAATGTTCGAGCTAAAACGGCTGATTTTCGACAAAAGAGATAACACCCCCCCATTACGTCATGCTTCAGAAATGTGGAAAATGGTCCGTTTTCAAATGTTTTATTTTTGAACGTCAGTTCACATTTGTAGGTGGATCATCAGTGTTAGAGCTAAAATTAGCATGTTTAAAGTGATTTTCATGCTTCCAGGGGCCCTAAACACAAGATTTATGGAATGGTTAAAAGTGCATGAAAATGGCCAATTTACTCACTCTGAGTTCTCAAAAAGGGTTTCTTCACCCCGGGAAGTTAATTAAATACCATTTGGAGGCATTTAATGTTCGAGCAAAAACGGCTGATTTTCGACAAAAGAGATAACACCCCCCCATTACGTCATGCTTCAGAAATGTGGAAAATGGTCCGTTTTCAAATGTTTTATTTTTGAACGTCAGTTCACATTTGTAGGTGGATCATCAGTGTTAGAGCTAAAATTAGCATGTTTAAAGTGATTTTCATGCTTCCAGGGGCCCTAAACACAAGATTTATGGAATGGTTAAAAGTGCATGAAAATGGCCAATTTACTCACTCTGAGTTCTCAAAAAGGGTTTCTTCACCCCGGGAAGTTAATTAAATACCATTTGGAGGCATTTAATGTTCAAGCAAAAACGGCTGATTTTCGACAAAAGAGATAACACCCCCCCATTACGTCATGCTTCAGAAATGTGGAAAATGGTCCGTTTTCAAATGTTTTATTTTTGAACGTCAGTTCACATTTGTAGGTGGATCATCAGTGTTAGAGCTAAAAATTAACATGTTTAAAGTGATTTTCATGCTTCCAGGGGCTCGGGAAGTTAATTAAATACCATTTGGAGGCATTTAATGTCCGAGCAAAAACGGCTGATTTTCGACAAAAGAGATAACACCCCCCCATTACGTCATGCTTCAGAAATGTGGAAAATGGTCCGTTTTCAAATGTTTTATTTTTGAACGTCAGTTCACATTTGTAGGTGGATCATCAGTGTTAGAGCTAAAATTAGCATGTTTAAAGTGATTTTCATGCTTCCAGGGGCCCTAAACACAAGATTTATGGAATGGTTAAAAGTGCATGAAAATGGCCAATTTACTCACTCTGAGTTCTCAAAAAGGGTTTCTTCACCCCGGGAAGTTAATTAAATACCATTTGGAGGCATTTAATGTTCGAGCAAAAACGGCTGATTTTCGACAAAAGAGATAACACCCCCCCATTACGTCATGCTTCAGAAATGTGGAAAATGGTCCGTTTTCAAATGTTTTATTTTTGAACGTCAGTTCACATTTGTAGGTGGATCATCAGTGTTAGAGCTAAAATTAGCATGTTTAAAGTGATTTTCATGCTTCCAGGGGCCCTAAACACAAGATTTATGGAATGGTTAAAAGTGCATGAAAATGGCCAATTTACTCACTCTGAGTTCTCAAAAAGGGTTTCTTCACCCCGGGAAGTTAATTAAATACCATTTGGAGGCATTTAATGTTCATGCAAAAACGGCTGATTTTCGACAAAAGAGATAACACCCCCCCATTACGTCATGCTTCAGAAATGTGGAAAATGGTCCGTTTTCAAATGTTTTATTTTTGAACGTCAGTTCACATTTGTAGGTGGATCATCAGTGTTAGAGCTAAAAATTAGCATGTTTAAAGTGATTTTCATGCTTCCAGGGGCTCGGGAAGTTAATTAAATACCATTTGGAGGCATTTAATGTCCGAGCAAAAACGGCTGATTTTCGACAAAAGAGATAACACCCCCCCATTACGTCATGCTTCAGAAATGTGGAAAATGGTCCGTTTTCAAATGTTTTATTTTTGAACGTCAGTTCACATTTGTAGGTGGATCATCAGTGTTAGAGCTAAAATTAGCATGTTTAAAGTGATTTTCATGCTTCCAGGGGCCCTAAACACAAGATTTATGGAATGGTTAAAAGTGCATGAAAATGGCCAATTTACTCACTCTGAGTTCTCAAAAAGGGTTTCTTCACCCCGGGAAGTTAATTAAATACCATTTGGAGGCATTTAATGTTCGAGCAAAAACGGCTGATTTTCGACAAAAGAGATAACACCCCCCCATTACGTCATGCTTCAGAAATGTGGAAAATGGTCCGTTTTCAAATGTTTTATTTTTGAACGTCAGTTCACATTTGTAGGTGGATCATCAGTGTTAGAGCTAAAATTAGCATGTTTAAAGTGATTTTCATGCTTCCAGGGGCCCTAAACACAAGATTTATGGAATGGTGAAAAGTGCATGAAAATGGCCAATTTACTCACTCTGAGTTCTCAAAAAGGGTTTTTTCACCCCGGGAAGTTAATTAAATACCATTTGGAGGCATTTAATGTCCGAGCAAAAACGGCTGATTTTCGACAAAAGAAATAACACCCCCCCATTAAGTCATGCTTCAGAAATGTGGAAAATGGTCCGTTTTTAAATGTTTTATTTTTGAACGTCAGTTCACATTTGTAGGTGGATCATCAGTGTTAGAGCTAAAATTAGCATGTTTAAAGTCATTTTCATGCTTCCAGGGGCCCTAAACACAAGATTTATGGAATGGTTAAAAGTGCATGAAAATTGCCAATTTACTCACTCTGAGTTCTCAAAAAGGGTTTCTTCACCCCGGGAAGTTAATTAAATACCATTTGGAGGCATTTAATGTTCAAGCAATGACAGCTGATTTTCGACAAAAGAGATAACACCCCCCCATTACGTCATGCTTCAGAAATGTGGAAAATGGTCCGTTTTCAAATGTTTTATTTTTGAACGTCAGTTCACATTTGTAGGTGGTTCATCAGTGTTAGAGCTAAAATTAGCATGTTTAAAGTGATTTTCATGCTTCCAGGGGCTCGGGAAGTTAATTAAATACCATTTGGAGGCATATAATGTTCGAGCAAACACGGCTGATTTTCGACAAAAGAGATAACACCCCCCATTACGTCATGCTTCAGAAATGTGGAAAATGGTCCGTTTTCAAATGTTTTATTTTTGAACGTCAGTTCACATTTGTAGGTGGATCATCAGTGTTAGAGCTAAAATTAGCATGTTTAAAGTGATTTTCATGCTTCCAGGGGCCCGGGAAGTTAATTAAATACCATTTGGAGGCATTTAATGTTCGAACAAAAACGGCTGATTTTCGACAAAAGAGATAACACCCCCCCCCCATTACGTCATGCTTCAGAAATGTGGAAAATGGTCCGTTTTCAAATGTTTTATTTTTGAACATCAGTTCACATTTGTAGGTGGATCATCAGTGTTAGAGCTAAAATTAGCATGTTTAAAGTGATTTTCATGCTTCCAGGGGCTCGGGAAGTTAATTAAATACCATTTGGAGGCATTTAATGTTCGAGCAAAAACGGCTGATTTTCGACAAAAGAGATAACACCCCCCATTACGTCATGCTTCAGAAATGTGGAAAATGGTCCGTTTTCAAATGTTTTATTTTTGAATGTCAGTTCACATTTGTAGGTGGATCATCAGTGTTAGAGCTAAAATTAGCATGTTTAAAGTTATTTTCATGCTTCCAGGGGCTCGGGAAGTGAAATAAATACCATTTGGAGGCATTTAATGTTCGAGCAAAAACGGCTGATTTTCGACAAAAGAGAATACACCCCCCATTACGTCATGCTTCAGAAATGTGGAAAATGGTCCGTTTTCAAATGTTTTATTTTTGAACGTCAGTTCACATTTGTAGGTGGATCATCAGTGTTAGAGCTAAAATTAGCATGATTAAAGTGATTTTCATGCTTCCAGGGGCTCGGGAAGTGAAATAAATACCATTTGGAAGCATTTAATGTTCGAGCAAAAACGGCTGATTTTCGACAAAAGAGATAACACCCCCCCATTACGTCATGCTTCAGAAATGTGGAAAATGGTCCGTTTTCACATGTTTTATTTTTGAACGTCAGTTCACATTTGTAGGTGGATCATCAGTGTTAGAGCTAAAATTAGCATGTTTAAAGTGATTTTCATGCTTCCAGGGGCTCGGGAAGTGAAATAAATACCATTTGGAGGCATTTAATGTTCGAGCAAAAACGGCTGATTTTCGACAAAAGAGATAACACCCCCCCCCCATTACGTCATGCTTCAGAAATGTGGAAAATGGTCCGTTTTCAAATGTTTTATTTCTGAACGTCAGTTCACATTTGTAGGTGGATCATCAGTGTTAGAGCTAAAATTAGCATGTTTAAAGTGATTTTCATGCTTCCAGGGGCTCGGGAAGTTAATTAAATACAATTTGGAGGCATTTAATGTTCGAGCAAAAACGGCTGATTTTCGACAAAAGAGATAACACCCCCCATTACGTCATGCTTCAGAAATGTGGAAAATGGTCAGTTTTCAAATGTTTTATTTTTGAACGTCAGTTCACATTTGTAGATGGATCATCAGTGTTAGAGGTAAAATTAGCATGTTTAAAGTGATTTCATGCTTCCAGGGGCTCGGGAAGTTAATTAAATACCATTTGGAGGCATTTAATGTTCAAGCAATGACAGCTGATTTTCGACAAAAGAGATAACACCCCCCCCCCATTACGTCATGCTTCAGAAATGTGGAAAATGGTCCGTTTTCAAATGTGTTATTTTTGAACGTCAGTTCACATTTGTAGGTGGATCATCAGTGTTAGAGCTAAAATTAGCATGTTTAAAGTGATTTTCATGCTTCCAGGGGCCCTAAACACAAGATTTATGGAATGGTTAAAAGTGCATGAAAATGGCCAATTTACTCACTCTGAGTTCTCAAAAAGGGTTTCTTCACCCCGGGAAGTTAATTAAATACCATTTGGAGGCATTTAATGTTCGAGCAAAAACGGCTGATTTTCGACAAAAGAGATAACACCCCCCCATTACGTCATGCTTCAGAAATGTGGAAAATGGTCCGTTTTCAAATGTTTTATTTTTGAACGTCAGTTCACATTTGTAGGTGGATCATCAGTGTTAGAGCTAAAATTAGCATGTTTAAAGTGATTTTCATGCTTCCAGGGGCTCGGGAAGTGAAATAAATACCATTTGGAGGCATTTAATGTTCGAGCAAAAACGGCTGATTTTCGACAAAAGAGATAACACCCCCCCATTACGTCATGCTTCAGAAATGTGGAAAATGGTCCGTTTTCAAATGTTTTATTTTTGAACGTCAGTTCACATTTGTAGGTGGATCATCAGTGTTAGAGCTAAAATTAGCATGTTTAAAGTTATTTTCATGCTTCCAGGGGCTCGGGAAGTTAATTAAATACCATTTGGAGGCATTTAATGTTCGAGCAAAAACGGCTGATTTTCGACAAAAGAGATAACACCCCCCCATTACGTCATGCTTCAGAAATGTGGAAAATGGTCCGTTTTCAAATGTTTTATTTTTGAACGTCAGTTCACATTTGTAGGTGGATCATCAGTGTTAGAGCTAAAATTAGCATGTTTAAAGTGATTTTCATGCTTCCAGGGACTCGGGAAGTTAATTAAATACCATTTGGAGGCATTTAATGTCGGAGCAAAAACGGCTGATTTTCGACAAAAGAAATAACACCCCCCCATTAAGTCATGCTTCAGAAATGTGGAAAATGGTCCGTTTTCAAATGTTTTATTTTTGAACGTCAGTTCACATTTGTAGGTGGATCATCAGTGTTAGAGCTAAAATTAGCATGTTTAAAGTGATTTTCATGCTTCCAGGGGCCCTAAACACAAGATTTATGGAATGGTTAAAAGTGCATGAAAATGGCCAATTTACTCACTCTGAGTTCTCAAAAAGGGTTTCTTCACCCCGGGAAGTTAATTAAATACCATTTGGAGGCATTTAATGTTCAAGCAATGACAGCTGATTTTCGACAAAAGAGATAACACCCCCCCATTACACGTCATGCTTCAGAAATGTGGAAAATGGTCCGTTTTCAAATGTTTTATTTTTGAACGTCAGTTCACATTTGTAGGTGGTTCATCAGTGTTAGAGCTAAAATTAGCATGTTTAAAGTGATTTTCATGCTTCCAGGGGCTCGGGAAGTTAATTAAATACCATTTGGAGGCATATAATGTTCGAGCAAACACGGCTGATTTTCGACAAAAGAGATAACACCCCCCCATTACGTCATGCTTCAAAAATGTGGAAAATGGTCCGTTTTCAAATGTTTTATTTTTGAACGTCAGTTCACATTTATAGGTGGATCATCAGTGTTAGAGCTAAAATTAGCATCTTTAAAGTGATTTTCATGCTTCCAGGGGCCCTAAACACAAGATTTATGGAATGGTTAAAAGTGCATGAAAATGGCCAATTTACTCACTCTGAGTTCTCAAAAAGGGTTTCTTCACCCCGGGAAGTTAATTAAATACCATTTGGAGGCATTTAATGTTCAAGCAAAAACGGCTGATTTTCGACAAAAGAGATAACACCCCCCCATTACGTCATGCTTCAGAAATGTGGAAAATGGTCCGTTTTCAAATGTTTTATTTTTGAACGTCAGTTCACATTTGTAGGTGGATCATCAGTGTTAGAGCTAAAAATTAGCATGTTTAAAGTGATTTTCATGCTTCCAGGGGCTCGGGAAGTTAATTAAATACCATTTGGAGGCATTTAATGTCCGAGCAAAAACGGCTGATTTTCGACAAAAGAGATAACACCCCCCCATTACGTCATGCTTCAGAAATGTGGAAAATGGTCCGTTTTTAAATGTTTTATTTTTGAACGTCAGTTCACATTTGTAGGTGGATCATCAGTGTTAGAGCTAAAATTAGCATGTTTAAAGTGATTTTCATGCTTCCAGGGGCCCTAAACACAAGATTTATGGAATGGTTAAAAGTGCATGAAAATGGCCAATTTACTCACTCTGAGTTCTCAAAAAGGGTTTCTTCACCCCGGGAAGTTAATTAAATACCATTTGGAGGCATTTAATGTTCGAGCAAAAACGGCTGATTTTCGACAAAAGAGATAACACCCCCCCATTACGTCATGCTTCAGAAATGTGGAAAATGGTCCGTTTTCAAATGTTTTATTTTTGAACGTCAGTTCACATTTGTAGGTGGATCATCAGTGTTAGAGCTAAAATTAGCATGTTTAAAGTGATTTTCATGCCTTCAGGGGCCCTAAACACAAGATTTATGGAATGGTTAAAAGTGCATGAAAATGGCCAATTTACTCACTCTGAGTTCTCAAAAAGGGTTTCTTCACCCCGGGAAGTTAATTAAATACCATTTGGAGGCATTTAATGTTCAAGCAAAAACGGCTGATTTTCGACAAAAGAGATAACACCCCCCCATTACGTCATGCTTCAGAAATGTGGAAAATGGTCCGTTTTCAAATGTTTTATTTTTGAACGTCAGTTCACATTTGTAGGTGGATCATCAGTGTTAGAGCTAACAATTAGCATGTTTAAAGTGATTTTCATGCTTCCAGGGGCTCGGGAAGTTAATTAAATACCATTTGGAGGCATTTAATGTCCGAGCAAAAACGGCTGATTTTCGACAAAAGAGATAACACCCCCCCATTACGTCATGCTTCAGAAATGTGGAAAATGGTCCGTTTTCAAATGTTTTATTTTTGAACGTCAGTTCACATTTGTAGGTGGATCATCAGTGTTAGAGCTAAAATTAGCATGTTTAAAGTGATTTTCATGCTTCCAGGGGCCCTAAACACAAGATTTATGGAATGGTTAAAAGTGCATGAAAATGGCCAATTTACTCACTCTGAGTTCTCAAAAAGGGTTTCTTCACCCCGGGAAGTTAATTAAATACCATTTGGAGGCATTTAATGTTCGAGCAAAAACGGCTGATTTTCGACAAAAGAGATAACACCCCCCCATTACGTCATGCTTCAGAAATGTGGGAAATGGTCCGTTTTCAAATGTTTTATTTTTGAACGTCAGTTCACATTTGTAGGTGGATCATCAGTGTTAGAGCTAAAATTAGCATGTTTAAAGTGATTTTCATGCTTCCAGGGGCTCGGGAAGTTAATTAAATACCATTTGGAGACATTTAATGTTCGGGCAAAAACGGCTGATTTTCGACAAAAGAGATAACACCCCCCCATTACGTCATGCTTCAGAAATGTGGAAAATGGTCCGTTTTCAAATGTTTTATTTTTGAACGTCAGTTCACATTTGTAGGTGGATCATCAGTGTTAGACCTAAAATTAGCATGTTTAAAGTGATTTTCATGCTTCCAGGGGCCCTAAACACAAGATTTATGGAATGGTGAAAAGTGCATGAAAATGGCCAATTTACTCACTCTGAGTTCTCAAAAAGGGTTTTTTCACCCCGGGAAGTTAATTAAATACCATTTGGAGGCATTTAATGTTTGAGCAAAAACGGCTGATTTTCGACAAAAGAGATAACACCCCCCCCATTACGTCATGCTTCAGAAATGTGGAAAATGGTCCGTTTTCAAATGTTTTATTTTTGAACGTCAGTTCACATTTGTAGGTGGATCATCAGTGTTAGAGCTAAAATTAGCATGTTTAAAGTGATTTTCATGCTTCCAGGGGCTCGGGAAGTGAAATAAATACAATTTGGAGGCATTTAATGTTCGAGCAAAAACGGCTGATTTTCGACAAAAGAGATAACACCCCCCCATTACGTCATGCTTCAGAAATGTGGAAAATGGTCCGTTTTCAAATGTTTTATTTTTGAACGTCAGTTCACATTTGTAGGTGGATCATCAGTGTTAGAGCTAAAATTAGCATGTTTAAAGTTATTTTCATGCTTCCAGGGGCTCGGGAAGTTAATTAAATACCATTTGGAGGCATTTAATGTTCGAGCAAAAACGGCTGATTTTCGACAAAAGAGATAACACCCCCCCATTACGTCATGCTTCAGAAATGTGGAAAATGGTCGGTTTTCAAATGTTTTATTTTTGAACGTCAGTTCACATTTGTAGGTGGATCATCAGTGTTAAAGCTAAAATTAGCATGTTTAAAGTGATTTTCATGCTTCCAGGGACTCGGGAAGTTAATTAAATACCATTTGGAGGCATTTAATGTCCGAGCAAAAACGGCTGATTTTCGACAAAAGAAATAACACCCCCCCATTAAGTCATGCTTCAGAAATGTGGAAAATGGTCCGTTTTTAAATGTTTTATTTTTGAACGTCAGTTCACATTTGTAGGTGGATCATCAGTGTTAGAGCTAAAATTAGCATGTTTAAAGTGATTTTCATGCTTCCAGGGGCCCTAAACACAAGATTTATGGAATGGTTAAAAGTGCATGAAAATGGCCAATTTACTCACTCTGAGTTCTCAAAAAGGGTTTCTTCACCCCGGGAAGTTAATTAAATACCATTTGGAGGCATTTAATGTTCAAGCAATGACAGCTGATTTTCGACAAAAGAGATAACACCCCCCCATTACGTCATGCTTCAGAAATGTGGAAAATGGTCCGTTTTCAAATGTTTTATTTTTGAACGTCAGTTCACATTTGTAGGTGGTTCATCAGTGTTAGAGCTAAAATTAGCATGTTTAAAGTGATTTTCATGCTTCCAGGGGCGCGGGAAGTTAATTAAATACCATTTGGAGGCATATAATGTTCGAGCAAACACGGCTGATTTTCGACTAAAGAGATAACACCCCCCATTACGTCATGCTTCAGAAATGTGGAAAATGGTCCGTTTTCAAATGTTTTATTTTTGAACGTCAGTTCACATTTGTAGGTGGATCATCAGTGTTAGAGCTAAAATTAGCATGTTTAAAGTGATTTTCATGCTTCCAGGGGCCCGGGAAGTTAATTAAATACCATTTGGAGACATTTAATGTTCGAACAAAAACGGCTGATTTTCGACAAAAGAGATAACACCCCCCCCCCCCCCATTACGTCATGCTTCAGAAATGTGGAAAATGGTCCGTTTTCAAATGTTTTATTTTTGAACATCAGTTCACATTTGTAGGTGGATCATCAGTGTTAGAGCTAAAATTAGCATGTTTAAAGTGATTTTCATGCTTCCAGGGGCTCGGGAAGTTAATTAAATACCATTTGGAGGCATTTAATGTTCGAGCAAAAACGGCTGATTTTCGACAAAAGAGATAACACCCCCCATTACGTCATGCTTCAGAAATGTGGAAAATGGTCCGTTTTCAAATGTTTTATTTTTGAACGTCAGTTCACATTTGTAGGTGGATCATCAGTGTTAGAGCTAAAATTAGCATGTTTAAAGTGATTTTCATGCTTCCAGGGGCTCGGGAAGTGAAATAAATACCATTTGGAGGCATTTAATGTTCGAGCAAAAACGGCTGATTTTCGACAAAAGAGAATACACCCCCCATTACGTCATGCTTCAGAAATGTGGAAAATGGTCCGTTTTCAAATGTTTTATTTTTGAACGTCAGTTCACATTTGTAGGTGGATCATCAGTGTTAGAGCTAAAATAAGCATGTTTAAAGTTATTTTCATGCTTCCAGGGGCTCGGGAAGTTAATTAAATACCATTTGGAGGCATTTAATGTTCGAGCAAAAACGGCTGATTTTCGACAAAAGAGATAACACCCCCCCATTACGTCATGCTTCAGAAATGTGGAAAATGGTCCGTTTTCAAATGTTTTATTTTTGAACGTCAGTTCACATTTGTAGGTGGATCATCAGTGTTAGAGCTAAAATTAGCATGTTTAAAGTGATTTTCATGCTTCCAGGGACTCGGGAAGTTAATTAAATACCATTTGGAGGCATTTAATGTCCGAGCAAAAACGGCTGATTTTCGACAAAAGAAATAACACCCCCCCATTAAGTCATGCTTCAGAAATGTGGAAAATGGTCCGTTTTCAAATGTTTTATTTTTGAACGTCAGTTCACATTTGTAGGTGGATCATCAGTGTTAGAGCTAAAATTAGCATGTTTAAAGTGATTTTCATGCTTCCAGGGGCCCTAAACACAAGATTTATGGAATGGTTAAAAGTGCATGAAAATGGCCAATTTACTCACTCTGAGTTCTCAAAAAGGGTTTCTTCACCCCGGGAAGTTAATTAAATACCATTTGGAGGCATTTAATGTTCAAGCAATGACAGCTGATTTTCGACAAAAGAGATAACACCCCCCCCCATTACGTCATGCTTCAGAAATTTGGAAAATGGTCCGTTTTCAAATGTTTTATTTTTGAACGTCAGTTCACATTTGTAGGTGGTTCATCAGTGTTAGAGCTAAAATTAGCATGTTTAAAGTGATTTTCATGCTTCCAGGGGCTCGGGAAATTAATTAAATACCATTTGGAGGCATATAATGTTCGAGCAAACACGGCTGATTTTCGACAAAAGAGATAACACCCCCCATTACGTCATGCTTCAGAAATGTGGAAAATGGTCCGTTTTCAAATGTTTTATTCTTGAACGTCAGTTCACATTTGTAGGTGGATCATCAGTGTTAGAGCTAAAATTAGCATGTTTAAAGTGATTTTCATGCTTCCAGGGGCCCTAAACACAAGATTTATGGAATGGTTAAAAGTGCATGAAAATGGCCAATTTACTCACTCTGAGTTCTCAAAAAGGGTTTCTTCACCCCGGGAAGTTAATTAAATACCATTTGGAGGCATTTAATGTTCGAGCAAAAACGGCTGATTTTCGACAAAAGAGATAACACCGCCCCATTACGTCATGCTTCAGAAATGTGGAAAATGGTCCGTTTTCAAATGTTTTATTTTTGAACGTCAGTTCACATTTGTAGGTGGATCATCAGTGTTAGAGCTAAAATTAGCATGTTTAAAGTGATTTTCATGCTTCCAGGGGCCCTAAACACAAGATTTATGGAATGGTTAAAAGTGCATGAAAATGGCCAATTTACTCACTCTGAGTTCTCAAAAAGGGTTTCTTCACCCCGGGAAATTAATTAAATACCATTTGGAGGCATATAATGTTCGAGCAAACACGGCTGATTTTCGACAAAAGAGATAACACCCCCCATTACGTCATGCTTCAGAAATGTGGAAAATGGTCCGTTTTCAAATGTTTTATTCTTGAACGTCAGTTCACATTTGTAGGTGGATCATCAGTGTTAGAGCTAAAATTAGCATGTTTAAAGTGATTTTCATGCTTCCAGGGGCCCTAAACACAAGATTTATGGAATGGTTAAAAGTGCATGAAAATGGCCAATTTACTCACTCTGAGTTCTCAAAAAGGGTTTCTTCACCCCAGGAAGTTAATTAAATACCATTTGGAGGCATTTAATGTTCGAGCTAAAACGGCTGATTTTCGACAAAAGAGATAACACCCCCCCATTACGTCATGCTTCAGAAATGTGGAAAATGGTCCGTTTTCAAATGTTTTATTTTTGAACGTCAGTTCACATTTGTAGGTGGATCATCAGTGTTAGAGCTAAAATTAGCATGTTTAAAGTGATTTTCATGCTTCCAGGGGCCCTAAACACAAGATTTATGGAATGGTTAAAAGTGCATGAAAATGGCCAATTTACTCACTCTGAGTTCTCAAAAAGGGTTTCTTCACCCCGGGAAGTTAATTAAATACCATTTGGAGGCATTTAATGTTCGAGCAAAAACGGCTGATTTTCGACAAAAGAGATAACACCGCCCCATTACGTCATGCTTCAGAAATGTGGAAAATGGTCCGTTTTCAAATGTTTTATTTTTGAACGTCAGTTCACATTTGTAGGTGGATCATCAGTGTTAGAGCTAAAATTAGCATGTTTAAAGTGATTTTCATGCTTCCAGGGGCCCTAAACACAAGATTTATGGAATGGTTAAAAGTGCATGAAAATGGCCAATTTACTCACTCTGAGTTCTCAAAAAGGGTTTCTTCACCCCGGGAAGTTAATTAAATACCATTTGGAGGCATTTAATGTTCAAGCAAAAACGGCTGATTTTCGACAAAAGAGATAACACCCCCCCATTACGTCATGCTTCAGAAATGTGGAAAATGGTCCGTTTTCAAATGTTTTTATTTTTGAACGTCAGTTCACATTTGTAGGTGGATCATCAGTGTTAGAGCTAAAAATTAGCATGTTTAAAGTGATTTTCATGCTTCCAGGGGCTCAGGAAGTTAATTAAATACCATTTGGAGGCATTTAATGTCCGAGCAAAAACGGCTGATTTTCGACAAAAGAGATAACACCCCCCCCATTACGTCATGCTTCAGAAATGTGGAAAATGGTCCGTTTTCAAATGTTTTATTTTTGAACGTCAGTTCACATTTGTAGGTGGATCATCAGTGTTAGAGCTAAAATTAGCATGTTTAAAGTGATTTTCATGCTTCCAGGGGCCCTAAACACAAGATTTATGGAATGGTTAAAAGTGCATGAAAATGGCCAATTTACTCACTCTGAGTTCTCAAAAAGGGTTTCTTCACCCCGGGAAGTTAATTAAATACCATTTGGAGGCATTTAATGTTCGAGCAAAAACGGCTGATTTTCGACAAAAGAGATAACACCCCCCCATTACGTCATGCTTCAGAAATGTGGAAAATGGTCCGTTTTCAAATGTTTTATTTTTGAACGTCAGTTCACATTTGTAGGTGGATCATCAGTGTTAGAGCTAAAATTAGCATGTTTAAAGTGATTTTCATGCTTCCAGGGGCCCTAAACACAAGATTTATGGAATGGTTAAAAGTGCATGAAAATGGCCAATTTACTCACTCTGAGTTCTCAAAAAGGGTTTCTTCACCCGGGAAGTTAATTAAATACCATTTGGAGGCATTTAATGTTCAAGCAAAAACGGCTGATTTTCGACAAAAGAGATAACACCCCCCCATTACGTCATGCTTCAGAAATGTGGAAAATGGTCCGTTTTCAAATGTTTTATTTTTGAACGTCAGTTCACATTTGTAGGTGGATCATCAGTGTTAGAGCTAAAAATTAGCATGTTTAAAGTGATTTTCATGCTTCCAGGGGCTCGGGAAGTTAATTAAATACCATTTGGAGGCATTTAATGTCCGAGCAAAAACGGCTGATTTTCGACAAAAGAGATAACACCCCCCCATTACGTCATGCTTCAGAAATGTGGAAAATGGTCCGTTTTCAAATGTTTTATTTTTGAACGTCAGTTCACATTTGTAGGTGGATCATCAGTGTTAGAGCTAAAATTAGCATGTTTAAAGTGATTTTCATGCTTCCAGGGGCCCTAAACACAAGATTTATGGAATGGTTAAAAGTGCATGAAAATGGCCAATTTACTCACTCTGAGTTCTCAAAAAGGGTTTCTTCACCCCGGGAAGTTAATTAAATACCATTTGGAGGCATTTAATGTTCGAGCAAAAACGGCTGATTTTCGACAAAAGAGATAACACCCCCCCATTACGTCATGCTTCAGAAATGTGGAAAATGGTCCGTTTTCAAATGTTTTATTTTTGAACGTCAGTTCACATTTGTAGGTGGATCATCAGTGTTAGAGCTAAATTAGCATGTTTAAAGTGATTTTCATGCTTCCAGGGGCTCGGGAAGTTAATTAAATACCATTTGGAGACATTTAATGTTCGGGCAAAAACGGCTGATTTTCGACAAAAGAGATAACACCCCCCCATTACGTCATGCTTCAGAAATGTGGAAAATGGTCCGTTTTCAAATGTTTTATTTTTGAACGTCAGTTCACATTTGTAGGTGGATCATCAGTGTTAGAGCTAAAATTAGCATGTTTAAAGTGATTTTCATGCTTCCAGGGGCCCTAAACACAAGATTTATGGAATGGTTAAAAGTGCATGAAAATGGCCAATTTACTCACTCTGAGTTCTCAAAAAGGGTTTCTTCACCCCGGGAAATTAATTAAATACCATTTGGAGGCATATAATGTTCGAGCAAACACGGCTGATTTTCGACAAAAGAGATAACACCCCCCATTACGTCATGCTTCAGAAATGTGGAAAATGGTCCGTTTTCAAATGTTTTATTCTTGAACGTCAGTTCACATTTGTAGGTGGATCATCAGTGTTAGAGCTAAAATTAGCATGTTTAAAGTGATTTTCATGCTTCCAGGGGCCCTAAACACAAGATTTATGGAATGGTTAAAAGTGCATGAAAATGGCCAATTTACTCACTCTGAGTTCTCAAAAAGGGTTTCTTCACCCCAGGAAGTTAATTAAATACCATTTGGAGGCATTTAATGTTCGAGCTAAAACGGCTGATTTTCGACAAAAGAGATAACACCCCCCCATTACGTCATGCTTCAGAAATGTGGAAAATGGTCCGTTTTCAAATGTTTTATTTTTGAACGTCAGTTCACATTTGTAGGTGGATCATCAGTGTTAGAGCTAAAATTAGCATGTTTAAAGTGATTTTCATGCTTCCAGGGGCCCTAAACACAAGATTTATGGAATGGTTAAAAGTGCATGAAAATGGCCAATTTACTCACTCTGAGTTCTCAAAAAGGGTTTCTTCACCCCGGGAAGTTAATTAAATACCATTTGGAGGCATTTAATGTTCGAGCAAAAACGGCTGATTTTCGACAAAAGAGATAACACCGCCCCATTACGTCATGCTTCAGAAATGTGGAAAATGGTCCGTTTTCAAATGTTTTATTTTTGAACGTCAGTTCACATTTGTAGGTGGATCATCAGTGTTAGAGCTAAAATTAGCATGTTTAAAGTGATTTTCATGCTTCCAGGGGCCCTAAACACAAGATTTATGGAATGGTTAAAAGTGCATGAAAATGGCCAATTTACTCACTCTGAGTTCTCAAAAAGGGTTTCTTCACCCCGGGAAGTTAATTAAATACCATTTGGAGGCATTTAATGTTCAAGCAAAAACGGCTGATTTTCGACAAAAGAGATAACACCCCCCCATTACGTCATGCTTCAGAAATGTGGAAAATGGTCCGTTTTCAAATGTTTTTATTTTTGAACGTCAGTTCACATTTGTAGGTGGATCATCAGTGTTAGAGCTAAAAATTAGCATGTTTAAAGTGATTTTCATGCTTCCAGGGGCTCGGGAAGTTAATTAAATACCATTTGGAGGCATTTAATGTCCGAGCAAAAACGGCTGATTTTCGACAAAAGAGATAACACCCCCCCCATTACGTCATGCTTCAGAAATGTGGAAAATGGTCCGTTTTCAAATGTTTTATTTTTGAACGTCAGTTCACATTTGTAGGTGGATCATCAGTGTTAGAGCTAAAATTAGCATGTTTAAAGTGATTTTCATGCTTCCAGGGGCCCTAAACACAAGATTTATGGAATGGTTAAAAGTGCATGAAAATGGCCAATTTACTCACTCTGAGTTCTCAAAAAGGGTTTCTTCACCCCGGGAAGTTAATTAAATACCATTTGGAGGCATTTAATGTTCGAGCAAAAACGGCTGATTTTCGACAAAAGAGATAACACCCCCCCATTACGTCATGCTTCAGAAATGTGGAAAATGGTCCGTTTTCAAATGTTTTATTTTTGAACGTCAGTTCACATTTGTAGGTGGATCATCAGTGTTAGAGCTAAAATTAGCATGTTTAAAGTGATTTTCATGCTTCCAGGGGCCCTAAACACAAGATTTATGGAATGGTTAAAAGTGCATGAAAATGGCCAATTTACTCACTCTGAGTTCTCAAAAAGGGTTTCTTCACCCGGGAAGTTAATTAAATACCATTTGGAGGCATTTAATGTTCAAGCAAAAACGGCTGATTTTCGACAAAAGAGATAACACCCCCCCATTACGTCATGCTTCAGAAATGTGGAAAATGGTCCGTTTTCAAATGTTTTATTTTTGAACGTCAGTTCACATTTGTAGGTGGATCATCAGTGTTAGAGCTAAAAATTAGCATGTTTAAAGTGATTTTCATGCTTCCAGGGGCTCGGGAAGTTAATTAAATACCATTTGGAGGCATTTAATGTCCGAGCAAAAACGGCTGATTTTCGACAAAAGAGATAACACCCCCCCATTACGTCATGCTTCAGAAATGTGGAAAATGGTCCGTTTTCAAATGTTTTATTTTTGAACGTCAGTTCACATTTGTAGGTGGATCATCAGTGTTAGAGCTAAAATTAGCATGTTTAAAGTGATTTTCATGCTTCCAGGGGCCCTAAACACAAGATTTATGGAATGGTTAAAAGTGCATGAAAATGGCCAATTTACTCACTCTGAGTTCTCAAAAAGGGTTTCTTCACCCCGGGAAGTTAATTAAATACCATTTGGAGGCATTTAATGTTCGAGCAAAAACGGCTGATTTTCGACAAAAGAGATAACACCCCCCCATTACGTCATGCTTCAGAAATGTGGAAAATGGTCCGTTTTCAAATGTTTTATTTTTGAACGTCAGTTCACATTTGTAGGTGGATCATCAGTGTTAGAGCTAAATTAGCATGTTTAAAGTGATTTTCATGCTTCCAGGGGCTCGGGAAGTTAATTAAATACCATTTGGAGACATTTAATGTTCGGGCAAAAACGGCTGATTTTCGACAAAAGAGATAACACCCCCCCATTACGTCATGCTTCAGAAATGTGGAAAATGGTCCGTTTTCAAATGTTTTATTTTTGAACGTCAGTTCACATTTGTAGGTGGATCATCAGTGTTAGAGCTAAAATTAGCATGTTTAAAGTGATTTTCATGCTTCCAGGAGCCCTAAACACAAGATTTATGGAATGGTAAAAAGTGCATGAAAATGGCCAATTTACTCACTCTGAGTTCTCAAAAAGGGTTTTTTCACCCCGGGAAGTTAATTAAATACCATTTGGAGGCATTTAATGTTCGAGCAAAAACGGCTGATTTTCGACAAAAGAGATAACACCCCCCCATTACGTCATGCTTCAGAAATGTGGAAAATGGTCCGTTTTCAAATGTTTTATTTTTGAACGTCAGTTCACATTTGTAGGTGGATCATCAGTGTTAGAGCTAAAATTAGCATGTTTAAAGTGATTTTCATGCTTCCAGGGGCTCGGGAAGTGAAATAAATACCATTTGGAGGCATTTAATGTTCGAGCAAAAACGGCTGATTTTCGACAAAAGAGATAACACCCCCCCATTACGTCATGCTTCAGAAATGTGGAAAATGGTCCGTTTTCAAATGTTTTATTTTTGAACGTCAGTTCACATTTGTAGGTGGATCATCAGTGTTAGAGCTAAAATTAGCATGTTTAAAGTTATTTTCATGCTTCCAGGGGCTCGGGAAGTTAATTAAATACCATTTGGAGGCATTTAATGTTCGAGCAAAAACGGCTGATTTTCGACAAAAGAGATAACACCCCCCCATTACGTCATGCTTCAGAAATGTGGAAAATGGTCGGTTTTCAAATGTTTTATTTTTGAACGTCAGTTCACATTTGTAGGTGGATCATCAGTGTTAAAGCTAAAATTAGCATGTTTAAAGTGATTTTCATGCTTCCAGGGACTCGGGAAGTTAATTAAATACCATTTGGAGGCATTTAATGTCCGAGCAAAAACGGCTGATTTTCGACAAAAGAAATAACACCCCCCCATTAAGTCATGCTTCAGAAATGTGGAAAATGGTCCGTTTTTAAATGTTTTATTTTTGAACGTCAGTTCACATTTGTAGGTGGATCATCAGTGTTAGAGCTAAAATTAGCATGTTTAAAGTGATTTTCATGCTTCCAGGGGCCCTAAACACAAGATTTATGGAATGGTTAAAAGTGCATGAAAATGGCCAATTTACTCACTCTGAGTTCTCAAAAAGGGTTTCTTCACCCCGGGAAGTTAATTAAATACCATTTGGAGGCATTTAATGTTCAAGCAATGACAGCTGATTTTCGACAAAAGAGATAACACCCCCCCATTACGTCATGCTTCAGAAATGTGGAAAATGGTCCGTTTTCAAATGTTTTATTTTTGAACGTCAGTTCACATTTGTAGGTGGATCATCAGTGTTAGAGCTAAATTAGCATGTTTAAAGTGATTTTCATGCTTCCAGGGGCTCGGGAAGTTAATTGAATACCATTTGGAGACATTTAATGTTCGGGCAAAAACGGCTGATTTTCGACAAAAGAGATAACACCCCCCCATTACGTCATGCTTCAGAAATGTGGAAAATGGTCCGTTTTCAAATGTTTTATTTTTGAACGTCAGTTCACATTTGTAGGTGGATCATCAGTGTTAGAGCTAAAATTAGCATGTTTAAAGTGATTTTCATGCTTCCAGGAGCCCTAAACACAAGATTTATGGAATGGTAAAAAGTGCATGAAAATGGCCAATTTACTCACTCTGAGTTCTCAAAAAGGGTTTTTTCACCCCGGGAAGTTAATTAAATACCATTTGGAGGCATTTAATGTTCGAGCAAAAACGGCTGATTTTCGACAAAAGAGATAACACCCCCCCATTACGTCATGCTTCAGAAATGTGGAAAATGGTCCGTTTTCAAATGTTTTATTTTTGAACGTCAGTTCACATTTGTAGGTGGATCATCAGTGTTAGAGCTAAAATTAGCATGTTTAAAGTGATTTTCATGCTTCCAGGGGCTCGGGAAGTGAAATAAATACCATTTGGAGGCATTTAATGTTCGAGCAAAAACGGCTGATTTTCGACAAAAGAGATAACACCCCCCCATTACGTCATGCTTCAGAAATGTGGAAAATGGTCCGTTTTCAAATGTTTTATTTTTGAACGTCAGTTCACATTTGTAGGTGGATCATCAGTGTTAGAGCTAAAATTAGCATGTTTAAAGTTATTTTCATGCTTCCAGGGGCTCGGGAAGTTAATTAAATACCATTTGGAGGCATTTAATGTTCGAGCAAAAACGGCTGATTTTCGACAAAAGAGATAACACCCCCCCATTACGTCATGCTTCAGAAATGTGGAAAATGGTCGGTTTTCAAATGTTTTATTTTTGAACGTCAGTTCACATTTGTAGGTGGATCATCAGTGTTAAAGCTAAAATTAGCATGTTTAAAGTGATTTTCATGCTTCCAGGGACTCGGGAAGTTAATTAAATACCATTTGGAGGCATTTAATGTCCGAGCAAAAACGGCTGATTTTCGACAAAAGAAATAACACCCCCCCATTAAGTCATGCTTCAGAAATGTGGAAAATGGTCCGTTTTTAAATGTTTTATTTTTGAACGTCAGTTCACATTTGTAGGTGGATCATCAGTGTTAGAGCTAAAATTAGCATGTTTAAAGTGATTTTCATGCTTCCAGGGGCCCTAAACACAAGATTTATGGAATGGTTAAAAGTGCATGAAAATGGCCAATTTACTCACTCTGAGTTCTCAAAAAGGGTTTCTTCACCCCGGGAAGTTAATTAAATACCATTTGGAGGCATTTAATGTTCAAGCAATGACAGCTGATTTTCGACAAAAGAGATAACACCCCCCCATTACGTCATGCTTCAGAAATGTGGAAAATGGTCCGTTTTCAAATGTTTCATTTTTGAACGTCAGTTCACATTTGTAGGTGGTTCATCAGTGTTAGAGCTAAAATTAGCATGTTTAAAGTGATTTTCATGCTTCCAGGGGCTCGGGAAGTTAATTAAATACCATTTGGAGGCATATAATGTTCGAGCAAACACGGCTGATTTTCGACAAAAGAGGTAACACCCCCCATTACGTCATGCTTCAGAAATGTGGAAAATGGTCCGTTTTCAAATGTTTTATTTTTGAACGTCAGTTCACATTTGTAGGTGGATCATCAGTGTTAGAGCTAAAATTAGGATGTTTAAAGTGATTTTCATGCTTCCAAGGGCCCGGGAAGTTAATTAAATACCATTTGGAGGCATTTAATGTTCGAACAAAAACGGCTGATTTTCGACAAAAGAGATAACACCCCCCCCCCATTACGTCATGCTTCAGAAATGTGGAAAATGGTCCGTTTTCAAATGTTTTATTTTTGAACATCAGTTCACATTTGTAGGTGGATCATCAGTGTTAGAGCTAAAATTAGCATGTTTAAAGTGATTTTCATGCTTCCAGGGGCTCGGGAAGTTAATTAAATACCATTTGGAGGCATTTAATGTTCGAGCAAAAACGCATGATTTTCGACAAAAGAGATAACACCCCCCATTACGTCATGCTTCAGAAATGTGGAAAATGGTCCGTTTTCAAATGTTTTATTTTTGAACGTCAGTTCACATTTGTAGGTGGATCATCAGTGTTAGAGCTAAAATTAGCATGTTTAAAGTGATTTTCATGCTTCCAGGGGCTCGGGAAGTGAAATAAATACCATTTGGAGGCATTTAATGTTCGAGCAAAAACGGCTGATTTTCGACAAAAGAGAATACACCCCCCATTACGTCATGCTTCAGAAATGTGGAAAATGGTCCGTTTTCAAATGTTTTATTTTTGAACGTCAGTTCACATTTGTAGGTGGATCATCAGTGTTAGAGCTAAAATTAGCATGATTAAAGTGATTTTCATGCTTCCAGGGGCTCGGGAAGTGAAATAAATACCATTTGGAAGCATTTAATGTTCGAGCAAAAACGGCTGATTTTCGACAAAAGAGATAACACCCCCCCATTACGTCATGCTTCAGAAATGTGGAAAATGGTCCGTTTTCAAATGTTTTATTTTTGAACGTCAGTTCACATTTGTAGGTGGATCATCAGTGTTAGAGCTAAAATTAGCATGTTTAAAGTGATTTTCATGCTTCCAGGGGCTCGGGAAGTGAAATAAATACCATTTGGAGGCATTTAATGTTCGAGCAAAAACGGCTGATTTTCAACAAAAGAGATAACACCCCCCCCCCATTACGTCATGCTTCAGAAATGTGGAAAATGGTCCGTTTTCAAATGTTTTATTTTTGAACGTCAGTTCACATTTGTAGGTGGATCATCAGTGTTAGAGCTAAAATTAGCATGTTTAAAGTGATTTCATGCTTCCAGGGGCTCGGGAAGTTAATTAAATACCATTTGGAGGCATTTAATGTTCAAGCAATGACAGCTCATTTTCGACAAAAGAGATAACACCCCCCCATTACGTCATGCTTCAGAAATGTGGAAAATGGTCCGTTTTCAAATGTGTTATTTTTGAACGTCAGTTCACATTTGTAGGTGGATCATCAGTGTTAGAGCTAAAATTAGCATGTTTAAAGTGATTTTCATGCTTCCAGGGGCCCTAAACACAAGATTTATGGAATGGTTAAAAGTGCATGAAAATGGCCAATTTACTCACTCTGAGTTCTCAAAAAGGGTTTCTTCACCCCGGGAAGTTAATTAAATACCATTTGGAGGCATTTAATGTTCAAGCAATGACAGCTGATTTTCGACAAAAGAGATAACACCCCCCCATTACGTCATGCTTCAGAAATGTGGAAAATGGTCCGTTTTCAAATGTTTTATTTTTGAACGTCAGTTCACATTTGTAGGTGGATCATCAGTGTTAGAGCTAAAATTAGCATGTTTAAAGTGATTTTCATGCTTCCAGGGGCCCTAAACACAAGATTTATGGAATGGTGAAAAGTGCATGAAAATGGCCAATTTACTCACTCTGAGTTCTCAAAAAGGGTTTTTTCACCCCGGGAAGTTAATTAAATACCATTTGGAGGCATTTAATGTTCGAGCAAAAACGGCTGATTTTCGACAAAAGAGATAACACCCCCCCATTACGTCATGCTTCAGAAATGTGGAAAATGGTCCGTTTTCAAATGTTTTATTTTTGAACGTCAGTTCACATTTGTAGGTGGATCATCAGTGTTAGAGCTAAAAATTAGCATGTTTAAAGTGATTTTCATGCTTCCAGGGGCTCGGGAAGTTAATTAAATACCATTTGGAGGCATTTAATGTCCGAGCAAAAACGGCTGATTTTCGACAAAAGAGATAACACCCCCCCCATTACGTCATGCTTCAGAAATGTGGAAAATGGTCCGTTTTCAAATGTTTTATTTTTGAACGTCAGTTCACATTTGTAGGTGGATCATCAGTGTTAGAGCTAAAATTAGCATCTTTAAAGTGATTTTCATGCTTCCAGGGGCCCTAAACACAAGATTTATGGAATGGTTAAAAGTGCATGAAAATGGCCAATTTACTCACTCTGAGTTCTCAAAAAGGGTTTCTTCACCCCGGGAAATTAATTAAATACCATTTGGAGGCATATAATGTTCGAGCAAACACGGCTGATTTTCGACAAAAGAGATAACACCCCCCATTACGTCATGCTTCAGAAATGTGGAAAATGGTCCGTTTTCAAATGTTTTATTCTTGAACGTCAGTTCACATTTGTAGGTGGATCATCAGTGTTAGAGCTAAAATTAGCATGTTTAAAGTGATTTTCATGCTTCCAGGGGCCCTAAACACAAGATTTATGGAATGGTTAAAAGTGCATGAAAATGGCCAATTTACTCACTCTGAGTTCTCAAAAAGGGTTTCTTCACCCCAGGAAGTTAATTAAATACCATTTGGAGGCATTTAATGTTCGAGCTAAAACGGCTGATTTTCGACAAAAGAGATAACACCCCCCCATTACGTCATGCTTCAGAAATGTGGAAAATGGTCCGTTTTCAAATGTTTTATTTTTGAACGTCAGTTCACATTTGTAGGTGGATCATCAGTGTTAGAGCTAAAATTAGCATGTTTAAAGTGATTTTCATGCTTCCAGGGGCCCTAAACACAAGATTTATGGAATGGTTAAAAGTGCATGAAAATGGCCAATTTACTCACTCTGAGTTCTCAAAAAGGGTTTCTTCACCCCGGGAAGTTAATTAAATACCATTTGGAGGCATTTAATGTTCGAGCAAAAACGGCTGATTTTCGACAAAAGAGATAACACCGCCCCATTACGTCATGCTTCAGAAATGTGGAAAATGGTCCGTTTTCAAATGTTTTATTTTTGAACGTCAGTTCACATTTGTAGGTGGATCATCAGTGTTAGAGCTAAAATTAGCATGTTTAAAGTGATTTTCATGCTTCCAGGGGCCCTAAACACAAGATTTATGGAATGGTTAAAAGTGCATGAAAATGGCCAATTTACTCACTCTGAGTTCTCAAAAAGGGTTTCTTCACCCCGGGAAGTTAATTAAATACCATTTGGAGGCATTTAATGTTCAAGCAAAAACGGCTGATTTTCGACAAAAGAGATAACACCCCCCCATTACGTCATGCTTCAGAAATGTGGAAAATGGTCCGTTTTCAAATGTTTTTATTTTTGAACGTCAGTTCACATTTGTAGGTGGATCATCAGTGTTAGAGCTAAAAATTAGCATGTTTAAAGTGATTTTCATGCTTCCAGGGGCTCGGGAAGTTAATTAAATACCATTTGGAGGCATTTAATGTCCGAGCAAAAACGGCTGATTTTCGACAAAAGAGATAACACCCCCCCCATTACGTCATGCTTCAGAAATGTGGAAAATGGTCCGTTTTCAAATGTTTTATTTTTGAACGTCAGTTCACATTTGTAGGTGGATCATCAGTGTTAGAGCTAAAATTAGCATGTTTAAAGTGATTTTCATGCTTCCAGGGGCCCTAAACACAAGATTTATGGAATGGTTAAAAGTGCATGAAAATGGCCAATTTACTCACTCTGAGTTCTCAAAAAGGGTTTCTTCACCCCGGGAAGTTAATTAAATACCATTTGGAGGCATTTAATGTTCGAGCAAAAACGGCTGATTTTCGACAAAAGAGATAACACCCCCCCATTACGTCATGCTTCAGAAATGTGGAAAATGGTCCGTTTTCAAATGTTTTATTTTTGAACGTCAGTTCACATTTGTAGGTGGATCATCAGTGTTAGAGCTAAAATTAGCATGTTTAAAGTGATTTTCATGCTTCCAGGGGCCCTAAACACAAGATTTATGGAATGGTTAAAAGTGCATGAAAATGGCCAATTTACTCACTCTGAGTTCTCAAAAAGGGTTTCTTCACCCGGGAAGTTAATTAAATACCATTTGGAGGCATTTAATGTTCAAGCAAAAACGGCTGATTTTCGACAAAAGAGATAACACCCCCCCATTACGTCATGCTTCAGAAATGTGGAAAATGGTCCGTTTTCAAATGTTTTATTTTTGAACGTCAGTTCACATTTGTAGGTGGATCATCAGTGTTAGAGCTAAAAATTAGCATGTTTAAAGTGATTTTCATGCTTCCAGGGGCTCGGGAAGTTAATTAAATACCATTTGGAGGCATTTAATGTCCGAGCAAAAACGGCTGATTTTCGACAAAAGAGATAACACCCCCCCATTACGTCATGCTTCAGAAATGTGGAAAATGGTCCGTTTTCAAATGTTTTATTTTTGAACGTCAGTTCACATTTGTAGGTGGATCATCAGTGTTAGAGCTAAAATTAGCATGTTTAAAGTGATTTTCATGCTTCCAGGGGCCCTAAACACAAGATTTATGGAATGGTTAAAAGTGCATGAAAATGGCCAATTTACTCACTCTGAGTTCTCAAAAAGGGTTTCTTCACCCCGGGAAGTTAATTAAATACCATTTGGAGGCATTTAATGTTCGAGCAAAAACGGCTGATTTTCGACAAAAGAGATAACACCCCCCATTACGTCATGCTTCAGAAATGTGGAAAATGGTCCGTTTTCAAATGTTTTATTTTTGAACGTCAGTTCACATTTGTAGGTGGATCATCAGTGTTAGAGCTAAATTAGCATGTTTAAAGTGATTTTCATGCTTCCAGGGGCTCGGGAAGTTAATTAAATACCATTTGGAGACATTTAATGTTCGGGCAAAAACGGCTGATTTTCGACAAAAGAGATAACACCCCCCCATTACGTCATGCTTCAGAAATGTGGAAAATGGTCCGTTTTCAAATGTTTTATTTTTGAACGTCAGTTCACATTTGTAGGTGGATCATCAGTGTTAGAGCTAAAATTAGCATGTTTAAAGTGATTTTCATGCTTCCAGGAGCCCTAAACACAAGATTTATGGAATGGTGAAAAGTGCATGAAAATGGCCAATTTACTCACTCTGAGTTCTCAAAAAGGGTTTTTTCACCCCGGGAAGTTAATTAAATACCATTTGGAGGCATTTAATGTTCGAGCAAAAACGGCTGATTTTCGACAAAAGAGATAACACCCCCCCCATTACGTCATGCTTCAGAAATGTGGAAAATGGTCCGTTTTCAAATGTTTTATTTTTGAACGTCAGTTCACATTTGTAGGTGGATCATCAGTGTTAGAGCTAAAATTAGCATGTTTAAAGTGATTTTCATGCTTCCAGGGGCTCGGGAAGTGAAATAAATACCATTTGGAGGCATTTAATGTTCGAGCAAAAACGGCTGATTTTTGACAAAAGAGATAACACCCCCCCATTACGTCATGCTTCAGAAATGTGGAAAATGGTCCGTTTTCAAATGTTTTATTTTTGAACGTCAGTTCACATTTGTAGGTGGATCATCAGTGTTAGAGCTAAAATTAGCATGTTTAAAGTTATTTTCATGCTTCCAGGGGCTCGGGAAGTTAATTAAATACCATTTGGAGGCATTTAATGTTCGAGCAAAAACGGCTGATTTTCGACAAAAGAGATAACACCCCCCCATTACGTCATGCTTCAGAAATGTGGAAAATGGTCGGTTTTCAAATGTTTTATTTTTGAACGTCAGTTCACATTTGTAGGTGGATCATCAGTGTTAAAGCTAAAATTAGCATGTTTAAAGTGATTTTCATGCTTCCAGGGACTCGGGAAGTTAATTAAATACCATTTGGAGGCATTTAATGTCCGAGCAAAAACGGCTGATTTTCGACAAAAGAAATAACACCCCCCCATTAAGTCATGCTTCAGAAATGTGGAAAATGGTCCGTTTTTAAATGTTTTATTTTTGAACGTCAGTTCACATTTGTAGGTGGATCATCAGTGTTAGAGCTAAAATTAGCATGTTTAAAGTGATTTTCATGCTTCCAGGGGCCCTAAACACAAGATTTATGGAATGGTTAAAAGTGCATGAAAATGGCCAATTTACTCACTCTGAGTTCTCAAAAAGGGTTTCTTCACCCCGGGAAGTTAATTAAATACCATTTGGAGGCATTTAATGTTCAAGCAATGACAGCTGATTTTCGACAAAAGAGATAACACCCCCCCATTACGTCATGCTTCAGAAATGTGGAAAATGGTCCGTTTTCAAATGTTTTATTTTTGAACGTCAGTTCACATTTGTAGGTGGTTCATCAGTGTTAGAGCTAAAATTAGCATGTTTAAAGTGATTTTCATGCTTCCAGGGGCTCGGGAAGTTAATTAAATACCATTTGGAGGCATATAATGTTCGAGCAAACACGGCTGATTTTCGACAAAAGAGATAACACCCCCCATTACGTCATGCTTCAGAAATGTGGAAAATGGTCCGTTTTCAAATGTTTTATTTTTGAACGTCAGTTCACATTTGTAGGTGGATCATCAGTGTTAGAGCTAAAATTAGCATGTTTAAAGTGATTTTCATGCTTCCAAGGGCCCGGGAAGTTAATTAAATACCATTTGGAGGCATTTAATGTTCGAACAAAAACGGCTGATTTTCGACAAAAGAGATAACACCCCCCCCCATTACGTCATGCTTCAGAAATGTGGAAAATGGTCCGTTTTCAAATGTTTTATTTTTGAACATCAGTTCACATTTGTAGGTGGATCATCAGTGTTAGAGCTAAAATTAGCATGTTTAAAGTGATTTTCATGCTTCCAGGGGCTCGGGAAGTTAATTAAATACCATTTGGAGGCATTTAATGTTCGAGCAAAAACGGCTGATTTTCGACAAAAGAGATAACACCCCCCATTACGTCATGCTTCAGAAATGTGGAAAATGGTCCGTTTTCAAATGTTTTATTTTTGAACGTCAGTTCACATTTGTAGGTGGATCATCAGTGTTAGAGCTAAAATTAGCATGTTTAAAGTGATTTTCATGCTTCCAGGGGCTCGGGAAGTGAAATAAATACCATTTGGAGGCATTTAATGTTCGAGCAAAAACGGCTGATTTTCGACAAAAGAGAATACACCCCCCATTACGTCATGCTTCAGAAATGTGGAAAATGGTCCGTTTTCAAATGTTTTATTTTTGAACGTCAGTTCACATTTGTAGGTGGATCATCAGTGTTAGAGCTAAAATTAGCATGATTAAAGTGATTTTCATGCTTCCAGGGGCTCGGGAAGTGAAATAAATACCATTTGGAAGCATTTAATGTTCGAGCAAAAACGGCTGATTTTCGACAAAAGAGATAACACCCCCCCATTACGTCATGCTTCAGAAATGTGGAAAATGGTCCGTTTTCAAATGTTTTATTTTTGAACGTCAGTTCACATTTGTAGGTGGATCATCAGTGTTAGAGCTAAAATTAGCATGTTTAAAGTGATTTTCATGCTTCCAGGGGCTCGGGAAGTGAAATAAATACCATTTGGAGGCATTTAATGTTCGAGCAAAAACGGCTGATTTTCGACAAAAGAGATAACACCCCCCCCCATTACGTCATGCTTCAGAAATGTGGAAAATGGTCCGTTTTCAAATGTTTTATTTTTGAACGTCAGTTCACATTTGTAGGTGGATCATCAGTGTTAGAGCTAAAATTAGCATGTTTAAAGTGATTTCATGCTTCCAGGGGCTCGGGAAGTTAATTAAATACCATTTAGAGGCATTTAATGTTCAAGCAATGACAGCGCATTTTCGACAAAAGAGATAACACCCCCCCATTACGTCATGCTTCAGAAATGTGGAAAATGGTCCGTTTTCAAATGTGTTATTTTTGAACGTCAGTTCACATTTGTAGGTGGATCATCAGTGTTAGAGCTAAAATTAGCATGTTTAAAGTGATTTTCATGCTTCCAGGGGCCCTAAACACAAGATTTATGGAATGGTTAAAAGTGCATGAAAATGGCCAATTTACTCACTCTGAGTTCTCAAAAAGGGTTTCTTCACCCCGGGAAGTTAATTAAATACCATTTGGAGGCATTTAATGTTCAAGCAATGACAGCTGATTTTCGACAAAAGAGATAACACCCCCCCATTACGTCATGCTTCAGAAATGTGGAAAATGGTCCGTTTTCAAATGTTTTATTTTTGAACGTCAGTTCACATTTGTAGGTGGATCATCAGTGTTAGAGCTAAAATTAGCATGTTTAAAGTGATTTTCATGCTTCCAGGGGCCCTAAACACAAGATTTATGGAATGGTGAAAAGTGCATGAAAATGGCCAATTTACTCACTCTGAGTTCTCAAAAAGGGTTTTTTCACCCCGGGAAGTTAATTAAATACCATTTGGAGGCATTTAATGTTCGAGCAAAAACGGCTGATTTTCGACAAAAGAGATAACACCCCCCCATTACGTCATGCTTCAGAAATGTGGAAAATGGTCCGTTTTCAAATGTTTTATTTTTGAACGTCAGTTCACATTTGTAGGTGGATCATCAGTGTTAGAGCTAAAATTAGCATGTTTAAAGTGATTTTCATGCTTCCAGGGGCTCGGGAAGTTAATTAAATACCATTTGGAGGCATTTAATGTTCAAGCAAAAACGGCTGATTTTCGACAAAAGAGATAACACCCCCCCATTACGTCATGCTTCAGAAATGTGGAAAATGGTCCATTTTCAAATGTTTTATTTTTGAACGTCAGTTCACATTTGTAGGTGGATCATCAGTGTTAGAGCTAACAATTAGCATGTTTAAAGTGATTTTCATGCTTCCAGGGGCTCGGGAAGTTAATTAAATACCATTTGGAGGCATTTAATGTCCGAGCAAAAACGGCCTATTTTCGACAAAAGAGATAACACCCCCCCATTACGTCATGCTTCAGAAATGTGGAAAATGGTCCGTTTTCAAATGTTTTATTTTTGAACGTCAGTTCACATTTGTAGGTGGATCATCAGTGTTAGAGCTAAAATTAGCATGTTTAAAGTGATTTTCATGCTTCCAGGGGCCCTAAACACAAGATTTATGGAATTGTTAAAAGTGCATGAAAATGGCCAATTTACTCACTCTGAGTTCTCAAAAAGGGTTTCTTCACCCCGGGAAGTTAATTAAATACCATTTGGAGGCATTTAATGTTCGAGCAAAAACGGCTGATTTTCGACAAAAGAGATAACACCCCCCCATTACGTCATGCTTCAGAAATGTGAAAAATGGTCCGTTTTCAAATGTTTTATTTTTGAACGTCAGTTCACATTTGTAGGTGGATCATCAGTGTTAGAGCTAAAATTAGCATGTTTAAAGTGATTTTCATGCTTCCAGGGGCTCGGGAAGTTAATTAAATACCATTTGGAGACATTTAATGTTCGGGCAAAAACGGCTGATTTTCGACAAAAGAGATAACACCCCCCCATTACGTCATGCTTCAGAAATGTGGAAAATGGTCCGTTTTCAAATGTTTTATTTTTGAACGTCAGTTCACATTTGTAGGTGGATCATCAGTGTTAGAGCTAAAATTAGCATGTTTAAAGTGATTTTCATGCTTCCAGGGGCCCTAAACACAAGATTTATGGAATGGTGAAAAGTGCATGAAAATGGCCAATTTACTCACTCTGAGTTCTCAAAAAGGGTTTCTTCACCCCGGGAAGTTAATTAAATACCATTTGGAGGCATTTAATGTTCGAGCAAAAACGGCTGATTTTCGACAAAAGAGATAACACCCCCCCATTACGTCATGCTTCAGAAATGTGGAAAATGGTCCGTTTTCAAATGTTTTATTTTTGAACGTCAGTTCACATTTGTAGGTGGATCATCAGTGTTAGAGCTAAAATTAGCATGTTTAAAGTGATTTTCATGCTTCCAGGGGCCCTAAACACAAGATTTATGGAATGGTTAAAAGTGCATGAAAATGGCCAATTTACTCACTCTGAGTTCTCAAAAAGGGTTTCTTCACCCCGGGAAGTTAATTAAATACCATTTGGAGGCATTTAATGTTCAAGCAAAAACGGCTGATTTTCGACAAAAGAGATAACACCCCCCCATTACGTCATGCTTCAGAAATGTGGAAAATGGTCCGTTTTCAAATGTTTTATTTTTGAACGTCAGTTCACATTTGTAGGTGGATCATCAGTGTTAGAGCTAACAATTAGCATGTTTAAAGTGATTTTCATGCTTCCAGGGGCTCGGGAAGTTAATTAAATACCATTTGGAGGCATTTAATGTCCGAGCAAAAACGGCTGATTTTCGACAAAAGAGATAACACCCCCCCATTACGTCATGCTTCAGAAATGTGGAAAATGGTCCGTTTTCAAATGTTTTATTTTTGAACTTCAGTTCACATTTGTAGGTGGATCATCAGTGTTAGAGCTAAAATTAGCATGTTTAAAGTGATTTTCATGCTTCCAGGGGCCCTAAACACAAGATTTATGGAATTGTTAAAAGTGCATGAAAATGGCCAATTTACTCACTCTGAGTTCTCAAAAAGGGTTTCTTCACCCCGGGAAGTTAATTAAATACCATTTGGAGGCATTTAATGTTCGAGCAAAAACGGCTGATTTTCGACAAAAGAGATAACACCCCCCCATTACGTCATGCTTCAGAAATGTGGAAAATGGTCCGTTTTCAAATGTTTTATTTTTGAACGTCAGTTCACATTTGTAGGTGGATCATCAGTGTTAGAGCTAAAATTAGCATGTTTAAAGTGATTTTCATGCTTCCAGGGGCCCTAAACACAAGATTTATGGAATGGTTAAAAGTGCATGAAAATGGCCAATTTACTCACTCTGAGTTCTCAAAAAGGGTTTCTTCACCCCGGGAAGTTAATTAAATACCATTTGGAGGCATTTAATGTTCGAGCAAAAACGGCTGATTTTCGACAAAAGAGATAACACCCCCCCATTACGTCATGCTTCAGAAATGTGGAAAATGGTCCGTTTTCAAATGTTTTATTTTTGAACGTCAGTTCACATTTGTAGGTGGATCATCAGTGTTAGAGCTAAAATTAGCATGTTTAAAGTGATTTTCATGCTTCCAGGGGCCCTAAACACAAGATTTATGGAATGGTTAAAAGTGCATGAAAATGGCCAATTTACTCACTCTGAGTTCTCAAAAAGGGTTTCTTCACCCCGGGAAGTTAATTAAATACCATTTGGAGGCATTTAATGTTCGAGCAAAAACGGCTGATTTTCGACAAAAGAGATAACACCCCCCCATTACGTCATGCTTCAGAAATGTGGAAAATGGTCCGTTTTCAAATGTTTTATTTTTGAACGTCAGTTCACATTTGTAGGTGGATCATCAGTGTTAGAGCTAAATTAGCATGTTTAAAGTGATTTTCATGCTTCCAGGGGCTCGGGAAGTTAATTAAATACCATTTGGAGACATTTAATGTTCGGGCAAAAACGGCTGATTTTCGACAAAAGAGATAACACCCCCCCATTACGTCATGCTTCAGAAATGTGGAAAATGGTCCGTTTTCAAATGTTTTATTTTTGAACGTCAGTTCACATTTGTAGGTGGATCATCAGTGTTAGAGCTAAAATTAGCATGTTTAAAGTGATTTTCATGCTTCCAGGGGCCCTAAACACAAGATTTATGGAATGGTGAAAAGTGCATGAAAATGGCCAATTTACTCACTCTGAGTTCTCAAAAAGGGTTTTTTCACCCCGGGAAGTTAATTAAATACCATTTGGAGGCATTTAATGTTCGAGCAAAAACGGCTGATTTTCGACAAAAGAGATAACACCCCCCCATTACGTCATGCTTCAGAAATGTGGAAAATGGTCCGTTTTCAAATGTTTTATTTTTGAACGTCAGTTCACATTTGTAGGTGGTTCATCAGTGTTAGAGCTAAAATTAGCATGTTTAAAGTGATTTTCATGCTTCCAGGGGCTCGGGAAGTTAATTAAATACCATTTGGAGGCATATAATGTTCGAGCAAACACGGCTGATTTTCGACAAAAGAGATAACACCCCCCATTACGTCATGCTTCAGAAATGTGGAAAATGGTCCGTTTTCAAATGTTTTATTTTTGAACGTCAGTTCACATTTGTAGGTGGATCATCAGTGTTAGAGCTAAAATTAGCATGTTTAAAGTGATTTTCATGCTTCCAGGGGCCCTAAACACAAGATTTATGGAATGGTTAAAAGTGCATGAAAATGGCCAATTTACTCACTCTGAGTTCTCAAAAAGGGTTTCTTCACCCCGGGAAGTTAATTAAATACCATTTGGAGGCATTTAATGTTCAAGCAAAAACGGCTGATTTTCGACAAAAGAGATAACACCCCCCCATTACGTCATGCTTCAGAAATGTGGAAAATGGTCCGTTTTCAAATGTTTTATTTTTGAACGTCAGTTCACATTTGTAGGTGGATCATCAGTGTTAGAGCTAACAATTAGCATGTTTAAAGTGATTTTCATGCTTCCAGGGGCTCGGGAAGTTAATTAAATACCATTTGGAGGCATTTAATGTCCGAGCAAAAACGGCTGATTTTCGACAAAAGAGATAACACCCCCCCATTACGTCATGCTTCAGAAATGTGGAAAATGGTCCGTTTTCAAATATTTTATTTTTGAACTTCAGTTCACATTTGTAGGTGGATCATCAGTGTTAGAGCTAAAATTAGCATGTTTAAAGTGATTTTCATGCTTCCAGGGGCCCTAAACACAAGATTTATGGAATTGTTAAAAGTGCATGAAAATGGCCAATTTACTCACTCTGAGTTCTCAAAAAGGGTTTCTTCACCCCGGGAAGTTAATTAAATACCATTTGGAGGCATTTAATGTTCGAGCAAAAACGGCTGATTTTCGACAAAAGAGATAACACCCCCCCATTACGTCATGCTTCAGAAATGTGGAAAATGGTCCGTTTTCAAATGTTTTATTTTTGAACGTCAGTTCACATTTGTAGGTGGATCATCAGTGTTAGAGCTAAAATTAGCATGTTTAAAGTGATTTTCATGCTTCCAGGGGCCCTAAACACAAGATTTATGGAATGGTTAAAAGTGCATGAAAATGGCCAATTTACTCACTCTGAGTTCTCAAAAAGGGTTTCTTCACCCCGGGAAGTTAATTAAATACCATTTGGAGGCATTTAATGTTCGAGCAAAAACGGCTGATTTTCGACAAAAGAGATAACACCCCCCCATTACGTCATGCTTCAGAAATGTGGAAAATGGTCCGTTTTCAAATGTTTTATTTTTGAACGTCAGTTCACATTTGTAGGTGGATCATCAGTGTTAGAGCTAAAATTAGCATGTTTAAAGTGATTTTCATGCTTCCAGGGGCCCTAAACACAAGATTTATGGAATGGTTAAAAGTGCATGAAAATGGCCAATTTACTCACTCTGAGTTCTCAAAAAGGGTTTCTTCACCCCGGGAAGTTAATTAAATACCATTTGGAGGCATTTAATGTTCGAGCAAAAACGGCTGATTTTCGACAAAAGAGATAACACCCCCCCATTACGTCATGCTTCAGAAATGTGGAAAATGGTCCGTTTTCAAATGTTTTATTTTTGAACGTCAGTTCACATTTGTAGGTGGATCATCAGTGTTAGAGCTAAATTAGCATGTTTAAAGTGATTTTCATGCTTCCAGGGGCTCGGGAAGTTAATTAAATACCATTTGGAGACATTTAATGTTCGGGCAAAAACGGCTGATTTTCGACAAAAGAGATAACACCCCCCCATTACGTCATGCTTCAGAAATGTGGAAAATGGTCCGTTTTCAAATGTTTTATTTTTGAACGTCAGTTCACATTTGTAGGTGGATCATCAGTGTTAGAGCTAAAATTAGCATGTTTAAAGTGATTTTCATGCTTCCAGGGGCCCTAAACACAAGATTTATGGAATGGTGAAAAGTGCATGAAAATGGCCAATTTACTCACTCTGAGTTCTCAAAAAGGGTTTTTTCACCCCGGGAAGTTAATTAAATACCATTTGGAGGCATTTAATGTTCGAGCAAAAACGGCTGATTTTCGACAAAAGAGATAACACCCCCCCATTACGTCATGCTTCAGAAATGTGGAAAATGGTCCGTTTTCAAATGTTTTATTTTTGAACGTCAGTTCACATTTGTAGGTGGTTCATCAGTGTTAGAGCTAAAATTAGCATGTTTAAAGTGATTTTCATGCTTCCAGGGGCTCGGGAAGTTAATTAAATACCATTTGGAGGCATATAATGTTCGAGCAAACACGGCTGATTTTCGACAAAAGAGATAACACCCCCCATTACGTCATGCTTCAGAAATGTGGAAAATGGTCCGTTTTCAAATGTTTTATTTTTGAACGTCAGTTCACATTTGTAGGTGGATCATCAGTGTTAGAGCTAAAATTAGCATGTTTAAAGTGATTTTCATGCTTCCAGGGGCCCGGGAAGTTAATTAAATACCATTTGGAGGCATTTAATGTTCGAACAAAAACGGCTGATTTTCGACAAAAGAGATAACACCCCCCCCCCATTACGTCATGCTTCAGAAATGTGGAAAATGGTCCGTTTTCAAATGTTTTATTTTTGAACATCAGTTCACATTTGTAGGTGGATCATCAGTGTTAGAGCTAAAATTAGCATGTTTAAAGTGATTTTCATGCTTCCAGGGGCTCGGGAAGTTAATTAAATACCATTTGGAGGCATTTAATGTTCGAGCAAAAACGGCTGATTTTCGACAAAAGAGATAACACCCCCCATTACGTCATGCTTCAGAAATGTGGAAAATGGTCCGTTTTCAAATGTTTTATTTTTGAACGTCAGTTCACATTTGTAGGTGGATCATCAGTGTTAGAGCTAAAATTAGCATGTTTAAAGTGATTTTCATGCTTCCAGGGGCTCGGGAAGTGAAATAAATACCATTTGGAGGCATTTAATGTTCGAGCAAAAACGGCTGATTTTCGACAAAAGAGAATACACCCCCCATTACGTCATGCTTCAGAAATGTGGAAAATGGTCCGTTTTCAAATGTTTTATTTTTGAACGTCAGTTCACATTTGTAGGTGGATCATCAGTGTTAGAGCTAAAATTAGCATGATTAAAGTGATTTTCATGCTTCCAGGGGCTCGGGAAGTGAAATAAATACCATTTGGAAGCATTTAATGTTCGAGCAAAAACGGCTGATTTTCGACAAAAGAGATAACACCCCCCCATTACGTCATGCTTCAGAAATGTGGAAAATGGTCCGTTTTCAAATGTTTTATTTTTGAACGTCAGTTCACATTTGTAGGTGGATCATCAGTGTTAGAGCTAAAATTAGCATGTTTAAAGTGATTTTCATGCTTCCAGGGGCTCGGGAAGTGAAATAAATACCATTTGGAGGCATTTAATGTTCGAGCAAAAACGGCTGATTTTCGACAAAAGAGATAACACCCCCCCCATTACGTCATGCTTCAGAAATGTGGAAAATGGTCCGTTTTCAAATGTTTTATTTTTGAACGTCAGTTCACATTTGTAGGTGGATCATCAGTGTTAGAGCTAAAATTAGCATGTTTAAAGTGATTTCATGCTTCCAGGGGCTCGGGAAGTTAATTAAATACCATTTGGAGGCATTTAATGTTCAAGCAATGACAGCTGATTTTCGACAAAAGAGATAACACCCCCCCATTACGTCATGCTTCAGAAATGTAGAAAATGGTCCGTTTTCAAATGTGTTATTTTTGAACGTCAGTTCACATTTGTAGGTGGATCATCAGTGTTAGAGCTAAAATTAGCATGTTTAAAGTGATTTTCATGCTTCCAGGGGCCCTAAACACAAGATTTATGGAATGGTTAAAAGTGCATGAAAATGGCCAATTTACTCACTCTGAGTTCTCAAAAAGGGTTTCTTCACCCCGGGAAGTTAATTAAATACCATTTGGAGGCATTTAATGTTCAAGCAATGACAGCTGATTTTCGACAAAAGAGATAACACCCCCCCATTACGTCATGCTTCAGAAATGTGGAAAATGGTCCGTTTTCAAATGTTTTATTTTTGAACGTCAGTTCACATTTGTAGGTGGATCATCAGTGTTAGAGCTAAAATTAGCATGTTTAAAGTGATTTTCATGCTTCCAGGGGCCCTAAACACAAGATTTATGGAATGGTGAAAAGTGCATGAAAATGGCCAATTTACTCACTCTGAGTTCTCAAAAAGGGTTTTTTCACCCCGGGAAGTTAATTAAATACCATTTGGAGGCATTTAATGTTCGAGCAAAAACGGCTGATTTTCGACAAAAGAGATAACACCCCCCCATTACGTCATGCTTCAGAAATGTGGAAAATGGTCCGTTTTCAAATGTTTTATTTTTGAACGTCAGTTCACATTTGTAGGTGGATCATCAGTGTTAGAGCTAAAATTAGCATGTTTAAAGTGATTTTCATGCTTCCAGGGGCTCGGGAAGTGAAATAAATACCATTTGGAGGCATTTAATGTTCGAGCAAAAACGGCTGATTTTCGACAAAAGAGATAACACCCCCCCATTACGTCATGCTTCAGAAATGTGGAAAATGGTCCGTTTTCAAATGTTTTATTTTTGAACGTCAGTTCACATTTGTAGGTGGATCATCAGTGTTAGAGCTAAAATTAGCATGTTTAAAGTTATTTTCATGCTTCCAGGGGCTCGGGAAGTTAATTAAATACCATTTGGAGGCATTTAATGTTCGAGCAAAAACGGCTGATTTTCGACAAAAGAGATAACACCCCCCCATTACGTCATGCTTCAGAAATGTGGAAAATGGTCCGTTTTCAAATGTTTTATTTTTGAACGTCAGTTCACATTTGTAGGTGGATCATCAGTGTTAGAGCTAAAATTAGCATGTTTAAAGTGATTTTCATGCTTCCAGGGACTCGGGAAGTTAATTAAATACCATTTGGAGGCATTTAATGTCCGAGCAAAAACGGCTGATTTTCGACAAAAGAAATAACACCCCCCCATTAAGTCATGCTTCAGAAATGTGGAAAATGGTCCGTTTTCAAATGTTTTATTTTTGAACGTCAGTTCACATTTGTAGGTGGATCATCAGTGTTAGAGCTAAAATTAGCATGTTTAAAGTGATTTTCATGCTTCCAGGGGCCCTAAACACAAGATTTATGGAATGGTTAAAAGTGCATGAAAATGGCCAATTTACTCACTCTGAGTTCTCAAAAAGGGTTTCTTCACCCCGGGAAGTTAATTAAATACCATTTGGAGGCATTTAATGTTCAAGCAATGACAGCTGATTTTCGACAAAAGAGATAACACCCCCCCCATTACACGTCATGCTTCAGAAATGTGGAAAATGGTCCGTTTTCAAATGTTTTATTTTTGAACGTCAGTTCACATTTGTAGGTGGTTCATCAGTGTTAGAGCTAAAATTAGCATGTTTAAAGTGATTTTCATGCTTCCAGGGGCTCGGGAAGTTAATTAAATACCATTTGGAGGCATATAATGTTCGAGCAAACACGGCTGATTTTCGACAAAAGAGATAACACCCCCCCATTACGTCATGCTTCAGAAATGTGGAAAATGGTCCGTTTTCAAATGTTTTATTTTTGAACGTCAGTTCACATTTATAGGTGGATCATCAGTGTTAGAGCTAAAATTAGCATGTTTAAAGTGATTTTCATGCTTCCAGGGGCCCTAAACACAAGATTTATGGAATGGTTAAAAGTGCATGAAAATGGCCAATTTACTCACTCTGAGTTCTCAAAAAGGGTTTTTTCACCCCGGGAAGTTAATTAAATACCATTTGGAGGCATTTAATGTTCGAGCAAAAATGGCTGATTTTCGACAAAAGAGATAACACCCCCCCATTACGTCATGCTTCAGAAATGTGGAAAATGGTCCGTTTTCAAATGTTTTATTTTTGAACGTCAGTTCACATTTGTAGGTGGTTCATCAGTGTTAGAGCTAAAATTAGCATGTTTAAAGTGATTTTCATGCTTCCAGGGGCTCGGGAAGTTAATTAAATACCATTTGGAGGCATATAATGTTCGAGCAAACACGGCTGATTTTCGACAAAAGAGATAACACCCCCCATTACGTCATGCTTCAGAAATGTGGAAAATGGTCCGTTTTCAAATGTTTTATTTTTGAACGTCAGTTCACATTTGTAGGTGGATCATCAGTGTTAGAGCTAAAATTAGCATGTTTAAAGTGATTTTCATGCTTCCAGGGGCCCGGGAAGTTAATTAAATACCATTTGGAGGCATTTAATGTTCGAACAAAAACGGCTGATTTTCGACAAAAGAGATAACACCCCCCCCCATTACGTCATGCTTCAGAAATGTGGAAAATGGTCCGTTTTCAAATGTTTTATTTTTGAACATCAGTTCACATTTGTAGGTGGATCATCAGTGTTAGAGCTAAAATTAGCATGTTTAAAGTGATTTTCATGCTTCCAGGGGCTCGGGAAGTTAATTAAATACCATTTGGAGGCATTTAATGTTCGAGCAAAAACGGCTGATTTTCGACAAAAGAGATAACACCCCCCATTACGTCATGCTTCAGAAATGTGGAAAATGGTCCGTTTTCAAATGTTTTATTTTTGAACGTCAGTTCACATTTGTAGGTGGATCATCAGTGTTAGAGCTAAAATTAGCATGTTTAAAGTGATTTTCATGCTTCCAGGGGCTCGGGAAGTGAAATAAATACCATTTGGAGGCATTTAATGTTCGAGCAAAAACGGCTGATTTTCGACAAAAGAGAATACACCCCCCATTACGTCATGCTTCAGAAATGTGGAAAATGGTCCGTTTTCAAATGTTTTATTTTTGAACGTCAGTTCACATTTGTAGGTGGATCATCAGTGTTAGAGCTAAAATTAGCATGATTAAAGTGATTTTCATGCTTCCAGGGGCTCGGGAAGTGAAATAAATACCATTTGGAAGCTTTTAATGTTCGAGCAAAAACGGCTGATTTTCGACAAAAGAGATAACACCCCCCCATTACGTCATGCTTCAGAAATGTGGAAAATGGTCCGTTTTCAAATGTTTTATTTTTGAACGTCAGTTCACATTTGTAGGTGGATCATCAGTGTTAGAGCTAAAATTAGCATGTTTAAAGTGATTTTCATGCTTCCAGGGGCTCGGGAAGTGAAATAAATACCATTTGGAGGCATTTAATGTTCGAGCAAAAACGGCTGATTTTCGACAAAAGAGATAACACCCCCCCCATTACGTCATGCTTCAGAAATGTGGAAAATGGTCCGTTTTCAAATGTTTTATTTTTGAACGTCAGTTCACATTTGTAGGTGGATCATCAGTGTTAGAGCTAAAATTAGCATGTTTAAAGTGATTTCATGCTTCCAGGGGCTCGGGAAGTTAATTAAATACCATTTGGAGGCATTTAATGTTCAAGCAATGACAGCTGATTTTCGACAAAAGAGATAACACCCCCCCATTACGTCATGCTTCAGAAATGTGGAAAATGGTCCGTTTTCAAATGTGTTATTTTTGAACGTCAGTTCACATTTGTAGGTGGATCATCAGTGTTAGAGCTAAAATTAGCATGTTTAAAGTGATTTTCATGCTTCCAGGGGCCCTAAACACAAGATTTATGGAATGGTTAAAAGTGCATGAAAATGGCCAATTTACTCACTCTGAGTTCTCAAAAAGGGTTTCTTCACCCCGGGAAGTTAATTAAATACCATTTGGAGGCATTTAATGTTCAAGCAATGACAGCTGATTTTCGACAAAAGAGATAACACCCCCCCATTACGTCATGCTTCAGAAATGTGGAAAATGGTCCGTTTTCAAATGTTTTATTTTTGAACGTCAGTTCACATTTGTAGGTGGATCATCAGTGTTAGAGCTAAAATTAGCATGTTTAAAGTGATTTTCATGCTTCCAGGGGCCCTAAACACAAGATTTATGGAATGGTGAAAAGTGCATGAAAATGGCCAATTTACTCACTCTGAGTTCTCAAAAAGGGTTTTTTCACCCCGGGAAGTTAATTAAATACCATTTGGAGGCATTTAATGTTCGAGCAAAAACGGCTGATTTTCGACAAAAGAGATAACACCCCCCCATTACGTCATGCTTCAGAAATGTGGAAAATGGTCCGTTTTCAAATGTTTTATTTTTGAACGTCAGTTCACATTTGTAGGTGGATCATCAGTGTTAGAGCTAAAATTAGCATGTTTAAAGTGATTTTCATGCTTCCAGGGGCTCGGGAAGTGAAATAAATACCATTTGGAGGCATTTAATGTTCGAGCAAAAACGGCTGATTTTCGACAAAAGAGATAACACCCCCCCATTACGTCATGCTTCAGAAATGTGGAAAATGGTCCGTTTTCAAATGTTTTATTTTTGAACGTCAGTTCACATTTGTAGGTGGATCATCAGTGTTAGAGCTAAAATTAGCATGTTTAAAGTTATTTTCATGCTTCCAGGGGCTCGGGAAGTTAATTAAATACCATTTGGAGGCATTTAATGTTCGAGCAAAAACGGCTGATTTTCGACAAAAGAGATAACACCCCCCCATTACGTCATGCTTCAGAAATGTGGAAAATGGTCCGTTTTCAAATGTTTTATTTTTGAACGTCAGTTCACATTTGTAGGTGGATCATCAGTGTTAGAGCTAAAATTAGCATGTTTAAAGTGATTTTCATGCTTCCAGGGGCCCTAAACACAAGATTTATGGAATGGTTAAAAGTGCATGAAAATGGCCAATTTACTCACTCTGAGTTCTCAAAAAGGGTTTCTTCACCCCGGGAAGTTAATTAAATACCATTTGGAGGCATTTAATGTTCAAGCAATGACAGCTGATTTTCGACAAAAGAGATAACACCCCCCCCATTACACGTCATGCTTCAGAAATGTGGAAAATGGTCCGTTTTCAAATGTTTTATTTTTGAACGTCAGTTCACATTTGTAGGTGGTTCATCAGTGTTAGAGCTAAAATTAGCATGTTTAAAGTGATTTTCATGCTTCCAGGGACTCGGGAAGTTAATTAAATACCATTTGGAGGCATATAATGTTCGAGCAAACACGGCTGATTTTCGACAAAAGAGATAACACCCCCCCATTACGTCATGCTTCAGAAATGTGGAAAATGGTCCGTTTTCAAATGTTTTATTTTTGAACGTCAGTTCACATTTATAGGTGGATCATCAGTGTTAGAGCTAAAATTAGCATGTTTAAAGTGATTTTCATGCTTCCAGGGGCCCTAAACACAAGATTTATGGAATGGTTAAAAGTGCATGAAAATGGCCAATTTACTCACTCTGAGTTCTCAAAAAGGGTTTCTTCACCCCGGGAAGTTAATTAAATACCATTTGGAGGCATTTAATGTTCAAGCAAAAACGGCTGATTTTCGACAAAAGAGATAACACCCCCCCATTACGTCATGCTTCAGAAATGTGGAAAATGGTCCGTTTTCAAATGTTTTATTTTTGAACGTCAGTTCACATTTGTAGGTGGATCATCAGTGTTAGAGCTAAAATTAGCATGTTTAAAGTGATTTTCATGCTTCCAGGGGCCCTAAACACAAGATTTATGGAATGGTTAAAAGTGCATGAAAATGGCCAATTAACTCACTCTGAGTTCTCAAAAAGGGTTTCTTCACCCCGGGAAGTTAATTAAATACCATTTGGAGGCATTTAATGTTCGAGCAAAAACGGCTGATTTTCGACAAAAGAGATAACACCCCCCCATTACGTCATGCTTCAGAAATGTGGAAAATGGTCCGTTTTCAAATGTTTTATTTTTGAACGTCAGTTCACATTTGTAGGTGGATCATCAGTGTTAGAGCTAAAATTAGCATGTTTAAAGTGATTTTCATGCTTCCAGGGGCCCTAAACACAAGATTTATGGAATGGTTAAAAGTCCATGAAAATGGCCAATTTACTCACTCTGAGTTCTCAAAAAGGGTTTCTTCACCCCGGGAAGTTAATTAAATACCATTTGGAGGCATTTAATGTTCAAGCAAAAACGGCTGATTTTCGACAAAAGAGATAACACCCCCCCATTACGTCATGCTTCAGAAATGTGGAAAATGGTCCATTTTCAAATGTTTTATTTTTGAACGTCAGTTCACATTTGTAGGTGGATCATCAGTGTTAGAGCTAACAATTAGCATGTTTAAAGTGATTTTCATGCTTCCAGGGGCTCGGGAAGTTAATTAAATACCATTTGGAGGCATTTAATGTCCGAGCAAAAACGGCTGATTTTCGACAAAAGAGATAACACCCCCCCATTACGTCATGCTTCAGAAATGTGGAAAATGGTCCGTTTTCAAATGTTTTATTTTTGAACGTCAGTTCACATTTGTAGGTGGATCATCAGTGTTAGAGCTAAAATTAGCATGTTTAAAGTGATTTTCATGCTTCCAGGGGCCCTAAACACAAGATTTATGGAATTGTTAAAAGTGCATGAAAATGGCCAATTTACTCACTCTGAGTTCTCAAAAAGGGTTTCTTCACCCCGGGAAGTTAATTAAATACCATTTGGAGGCATTTAATGTTCGAGCAAAAACGGCTGATTTTCGACAAAAGAGATAACACCCCCCCATTACGTCATGCTTCAGAAATGTGGAAAATGGTCCGTTTTCAAATGTTTTATTTTTGAACGTCAGTTCACATTTGTAGGTGGATCATCAGTGTTCGAGCTAAAATTAGCATGTTTAAAGTGATTTTCATGCTTCCAGGGGCTCGGGAAGTTAATTAAATACCATTTGGAGACATTTAATGTTCGGGCAAAAACGGCTGATTTTCGACAAAAGAGATAACACCCCCCCATTACGTCATGCTTCAGAAATGTGGAAAATGGTCCGTTTTCAAATGTTTTATTTTTGAACGTCAGTTCACATTTGTAGGTGGATCATCAGTGTTAGAGCTGAAATTAGCATGTTTAAAGTGATTTTCATGCTTCCAGGGGCCCTAAACACAAGATTTATGGAATGGTGAAAAGTGCATGAAAATGGCCAATTTACTCACTCTGAGTTCTCAAAAAGGGTTTCTTCACCCCGGGAAGTTAATTAAATACCATTTGGAGGCATTTAATGTTCGAGCAAAAACGGCTGATTTTCGACAAAAGAGATAACACCCCCCCATTACGTCGTGCTTCAGAAATGTGGAAAATGGTCCGTTTTCAAATGTTTTATTTTTGAACGTCAGTTCACATTTGTAGGTGGATCATCAGTGTTAGAGCTAAAATTAGCATGTTTAAAGTGATTTTCATGCTTCCAGGGGCCCTAAACACAAGATTTATGGAATGGTTAAAAGTGCATGAAAATGGCCAATTTACTCACTCTGAGTTCTCAAAAAGGGTTTCTTCACCCCGGGAAGTTAATTAAATACCATTTGGAGGCATTTAATGTTCAAGCAAAAACGGCTGATTTTCGACAAAAGAGATAACACCCCCCCATTACGTCATGCTTCAGAAATGTGGAAAATGGTCCGTTTTCAAATGTTTTATTTTTGAACGTCAGTTCACATTTGTAGGTGGATCATCAGTGTTAGAGCTAACAATTAGCATGTTTAAAGTGATTTTCATGCTTCCAGGGGCTCGGGAAGTTAATTAAATACCATTTGGAGGCATTTAATGTCCGAGCAAAAACGGCTGATTTTCGACAAAAGAGATAACACCCCCCCATTACGTCATGCTTCAGAAATGTGGAAAATGGTCCGTTTTCAAATGTTTTATTTTTGAACGTCAGTTCACATTTGTAGGTGGATCATCAGTGTTAGAGCTAAAATTAGCATGTTTAAAGTGATTTTCATGCTTCCAGGGGCTCGGGAAGTTAATTAAATACCATTTGGAGACATTTAATGTTTGGGCAAAAACGGCTGATTTTCGACAAAAGAGATAACACCCCCCCATTACGTCATGCTTCAGAAATGTGGAAAATGGTCCGTTTTCAAATGTTTTATTTTTGAACGTCAGTTCACATTTGTAGGTGGATCATCAGTGTTAGAGCTAAAATTAGCATGTTTAAAGTGATTTTCATGCTTCCAGGGGCCCTAAACACAAGATTTATGGAATGGTGAAAAGTGCATGAAAATGGCCAATTTACTCACTCTGAGTTCTCAAAAAGGGTTTTTTCACCCCGGGAAGTTAATTAAATACCATTTGGAGGCATTTAATGTTCGAGCAAAAACGGCTGATTTTCGACAAAAGAGATAACACCCCCCCCATTACGTCATGCTTCAGAAATGTGGAAAATGGTCCGTTTTCAAATGTTTTATTTTTGAACGTCAGTTCACATTTGTAGGTGGATCATCAGTGTTAGAGCTAAAATTAGCATGTTTAAAGTGATTTTCATGCTTCCAGGGGCTCGGGAAGTGAAATAAATACCATTTGGAGGCATTTAATGTCCGAGCAAAAACGGCTGATTTTCGACAAAAGAGATAACACCCCCCCATTACGTCATGCTTCAGAAATGTGGAAAATGGTCCGTTTTCAAATGTTTTATTTTTGAACGTCAGTTCACATTTGTAGGTGGATCATCAGTGTTAGAGCTAAAATTAGCATGTTTAAAGTTATTTTCATGCTTCCAGGGGCTCGGGAAGTTAATTAAATACCATTTGGAGGCATTTAATGTTCGAGCAAAAACGGCTGATTTTCGACAAAAGAGATAACACCCCCCCATTACGTCATGCTTCAGAAATGTGGAAAATGGTCGGTTTTCAAATGTTTTATTTTTGAACGTCAGTTCACATTTGTAGGTGGATCATCAGTGTTAAAGCTAAAATTAGCATGTTTAAAGGGATTTTCATGCTTCCAGGGACTCGGGAAGTTAATTAAATACCATTTGGAGGCATTTAATGTCCGAGCAAAAACGGCTGATTTTCGACAAAAGAAATAAAACCCCCCCATTAAGTCATGCTTCAGAAATGTGGAAAATGGTCCGTTTTTAAATGTTTTATTTTTGAACGTCAGTTCACATTTGTAGGTGGATCATCAGTGTTAGAGCTAAAATTAGCATGTTTAAAGTGATTTTCATGCTTCCAGGGGCCCTAAACACAAGATTTATGGAATGGTTAAAAGTGCATGAAAATGGCCAATTTACTCACTCTGAGTTCTCAAAAAGGGTTTCTTCACCCCGGGAAGTTAATTAAATACCATTTGGAGGCATTTAATGTTCAAGCAATGACAGCTGATTTTCGACAAAAGAGATAACACCCCCCCATTACGTCATGCTTCAGAAATGTGGAAAATGGTCCGTTTTCAAATGTTTTATTTTTGAACGTCAGTTCACATTTGTAGGTGGTTCATCAGTGTTAGAGCTAAAATTAGCATGTTTAAAGTGATTTTCATGCTTCCAGGGGCTCGGGAAGTTAATTAAATACCATTTGGAGGCATATAATGTTCGAGCAAACACGGCTGATTTTCGACAAAAGAGATAACACCCCCCATTACGTCATGCTTCAGAAATGTGGAAAATGGTCCGTTTTCAAATGTTTTATTTTTGAACGTCAGTTCACATTTGTAGGTGGATCATCAGTGTTAGAGCTAAAATTAGCATGTTTAAAGTGATTTTCATGCTTCCAGGGGCCCGGGAAGTTAATTAAATACCATTTGGAGGCATTTAATGTTCGAACAAAAACGGCTGATTTTCGACAAAAGAGATAACACCCCCCCCATTACGTCATGCTTCAGAAATGTGGAAAATGGTCCGTTTTCAAATGTTTTATTTTTGAACATCAGTTCACATTTGTAGGTGGATCATCAGTGTTAGAGCTAAAATTAGCATGTTTAAAGTGATTTTCATGCTTCAAGGGGCTCGGGAAGTTAATTAAATACCATTTGGAGGCATTTAATGTTCGAGCAAAAACGGCTGATTTTCGACAAAAGAGATAACACCCCCCATTACGTCATGCTTCAGAAATGTGGAAAATGGTCCGTTTTCAAATGTTTTATTTTTGAACGTCAGTTCACATTTGTAGGTGGATCATCAGTGTTAGAGCTAAAATTAGCATGTTTAAAGTGATTTTCATGCTTCCAGGGGCTCGGGAAGTGAAATAAATACCATTTGGAGGCATTTAATGTTCGAGCAAAAACGGCTGATTTTCGACAAAAGAGAATACACCCCCCATTACGTCATGCTTCAGAAATGTGGAAAATGGTCCGTTTTCAAATGTTTTATTTTTGAACGTCAGTTCACATTTGTAGGTGGATCATCAGTGTTAGAGCTAAAATTAGCATGATTAAAGTGATTTTCATGCTTCCAGGGGCTCGGGAAGTGAAATAAATACCATTTGGAAGCATTTAATGTTCGAGCAAAAACGGCTGATTTTCGACAAAAGAGATAACACCCCCCCATTACGTCATGCTTCAGAAATGTGGAAAATGGTCCGTTTTCAAATGTTTTATTTTTGAACGTCAGTTCACATTTGTAGGTGGATCATCAGTGTTAGAGCTAAAATTAGCATGTTTAAAGTGATTTTCATGCTTCCAGGGGCTCGGGAAGTGAAATAAATACCATTTGGAGGCATTTAATGTTCGAGCAAAAACGGCTGATTTTCGACAAAAGAGATAACACCCCCCCCATTACGTCATGCTTCAGAAATGTGGAAAATGGTCCGTTTTCAAATGTTTTATTTTTGAATGTCAGTTCACATTTGTAGGTGGATCATCAGTGTTAGAGCTAAAATTAGCATGTTTAAAGTGATTTTCATGCTTCCAGGGGCTCGGGAAGTTAATTAAATACCATTTGGAGGCATTTAATGTTCGAGCAAAAACGGCTGATTTTCGACAAAAGAGATAACACCCCCCATTACGTCATGCTTCAGAAATGTGGAAAATGGTCAGTTTTCAAATGTTTTATTTTTGAACGTCAGTTCACATTTGTAGATGGATCATCAGTGTTAGAGCTAAAATTAGCATGTTTAAAGTGATTTCATGCTTCCAGGGGCTCGGGAAGTTAATTAAATACCATTTGGAGGCATTTAATGTTCAAGCAATGACAGCTGATTTTCGACAAAAGAGATAACACCCCCCCCATTACGTCATGCTTCAGAAATGTGGAAAATGGTCCGTTTTCAAATGTGTTATTTTTGAACGTCAGTTCACATTTGTAGGTGGATCATCAGTGTTAGAGCTAAAATTAGCATGTTTAAAGTGATTTTCATGCTTCCAGGGGCCCTAAACACAAGATTTATGGAATGGTTAAAAGTGCATGAAAATGGCCAATTTACTCACTCTGAGTTCTCAAAAAGGGTTTCTTCACCCCGGGAAGTTAATTAAATACCATTTGGAAGCATTTAATGTTCAAGCAATGACAGCTGATTTTCGACAAAAGAGATAACACCCCCCCATTACGTCATGCTTCAGAAATGTGGGAAATGGTCCGTTTTCAAATGTTTTATTTTTGAACGTCAGTTCACATTTGTAGGTGGATCATCAGTGTTAGAGCTAAAATTAGCATGTTTAAAGTGATTTTCATGCTTCCAGGGGCCCTAAACACAAGATTTATGGAATGGTTAAAAGTGCATGAAAATGGCCAATTTACTCACTCTGAGTTCTCAAAAAGGGTTACTTCACCCCGGGAAGTTAATTAAATACCATTTGGAGGCATTTAATGTTCGAGCAAAAACGGCTGATTTTGGACAAAAGAGATAACACCCCCCCATTACGTCATGCTTCAGAAATGCGGAAAATGGTCCGTTTTCAAATGTTTTATTTTTGAACGTCAGTTCACATTTGTAGGTGGATCATCAGTGTTAGAGCTAAAATTAGCATGTTTAAAGTGATTTTCATGCTTCCAGGGGCTCGGGAAGTGAAATAAATACCATTTGGAGGCGTTTAATGTTCGAGCAAAAACGGCTGATTTTCGACAAAAGAGATAACACCCCCCCATTACGTCATGCTTCAGAAATGTGGAAAATGGTCCGTTTTCAAATGTTTTATTTTTGAACGTCAGTTCACATTTGTAGGTGGATCATCAGTGTTAGAGCTAAAATTAGCATGTTTAAAGTGATTTTCATGCTTCCAGGGGCTCGGGAAGTTAATTAAATACCATTTGGAGGCATTTAATGTTCGAGCAAAAACGGCTGATTTTCGACAAAAGAGATAACACCCCCCCATTACGTCATGCTTCAGAAATGTGGAAAATGGTCCATTTTCAAATGTTTTATTTTTGAACGTCAGTTCACATTTGTAGGTGGATCATCAGTGTTAGAGCTAAAATTAGCATGTTTAAAGTGATTTTCATGCTTCCAGGGGCCCTAAACACAAGATTTATGGAATGGTTAAAAGTGCATGAAAATGGCCAATTTACTCACTCTGAGTACTCAAAAAGGGTTTCTTCACCCCGGGAAGTTAATTAAATACCATTTGGAGGCATTTAATGTTCAAGCAATGACAGCTGATTTTCGACAAGAGAGATAACACCCCCCCATTACGTCATGCTTCAGAAATGTGGAAAATGGTCCGTTTTCAAATGTTTTATTTTTGAACGTCAGTTCACATTTGTAGGTGGATCATCAGTGTTAGAGCTAAAATTAGCATGTTTAAAGTGATTTTCATGCTTCCAGGGGCTCGGGAAGTGAAATAAATACCATTTGGAGGCATTTAATGTTCGAGCAAAAACGGCTGATTTTCGACAAAAGAGATAACACCCCCCATTACGTCATGCTTCAGAAATGTGGAAAATGGTCCGTTTTCAAATGTTTTATTTTTTAACGTCAGTTCACATTTGTAGGTGGATCATCAGTGTTAGAGCTAAAATTAGCATGTTTAAAGTGATTTTCATGCTTCCAGGGGCCCTAAACACAAGATTTATGGAATGGTTAAAAGTGCATGAAAATGGGCAATTTACTCACTCTGAGTACTCAAAAAGGGTTTCTTCACTCCGGGAAGTTAATTAAATACCATTTGGAGGCATTTAATGTTCAAGCAATGACACCTGATTTTCGACAAAAGAGATAACACCCCCCCATTACGTCATGCTTCAGAAATGTGGAAAATGGTCCGTTTTCAAATGTTTTATTTTTGAACGTCAGTTCACATTTGTAGGTGGATCATCAGTGTTAGAGCTAAAATTAGCATGTTTAAAGTGATTTTCATGCTTCCAGGGGCCCTAAACACAAGATTTATGGAATGGTTAAAAGTGCATGAAAATGGCCAATTAACTCACTCTGAGTTCTCAAAAAGGGTTTCTTCACCGCGGGAAGTTAACTAAATACCATTTGGAGGCATTTAATGTTCGAGCAAAAACGGCTGATTTTCGACAAAAGAGATAACACCCCCCCATTACGTCATGCTTCAGAAATGTGGAAAATGGTCCGTTTTCAAATGTTTTATTTTTGAACGTCAGTTCACATTTGTAGGTGGATCATCAGTGTTAGAGCTAAAATTAGCATGTTTAAAGTGATTTTCATGCTTCCAGGGGCCCTAAACACAAGATTTATGGAATGGTTAAAAGTGCATGAAAATGGCCAATTTACTCACTCTGAGTTCTCAAAAAGGGTTTCTTCACCCCGGGAAGTTAATTAAATACCATTTGGAGGCATTTAATGTTCGAGCAAAAACGGCTGATTTTCGACAAAAGAGATAACACCCCCCCATTACGTCATGCTTCAGAAATGTGGAAAATTGTCCGTTTTCAAATGTTTTATTTTTGAACGTCAGTTCACATTTGTAGGTGGATCATCAGTGTTAGAGCTAAAATTAGCATGTTTAAAGTGATTTTCATGCTTCCAGGGGCCCTAAACATAAGATTTATGGAATGGTTAAAAGTGCATGAAAATGGCCAATTTACTCACTCTGAGTTCTCAAAAAGGGTTTCTTCACCCCGGGAAGTCAATTAAATACCATTTGGAGGCATTTCATGTTCGAGCAAAAACGGCTGATTTTTGACAAAAGAGATAACACCCCCCCATTACGTCATGCTTCAGAAATGTGGAAAATGGTCCGTTTTCAAATGTTTTATTTTTGAACGTCAGTTCACATTTGTAGGTGGATCATCAGTGTTAGAGCTAAAATTAGCATGTTTAAAGTGATTTTCATGCTTCCAGGGGCCCTAAACACAAGATTTATGGAATAGTTAAAAGTGCATGAAAATGGCCAATTTACTCACTCTGAGTTCTCAAAAAGGGTTTCTTCACCCCAGGAAGTTAATTAAATACCATTTGGAGGCATTTAATGTTCGAGCTAAAACGGCTGATTTTCGACAAAAGAGATAACACTCCCCCATTACGTCATGCTTCAGAAATGTGGAAAATGGTCCGTTTTCAAATGTTTTATTTTTGAACGTCAGTTCACATTTGTAGGTGGATCATCAGTGTTAGAGCTAAAATTAGCATGTTTAAAGTGATTTTCATGCTTCCAGGGGCCCTAAACACAAGATTTATGGAATGGTTAAAAGTGCATGAAAATGGCCAATTTACTCACTCTGAGTTCTCAAAAAGGGTTTCTTCACCCCGGGAAGTTAATTAAATACCATTTGGAGGCATTTAATGTTCGAGCAAAAACGGCTGATTTTCGACAAAAGAGATAACACCCCCCCATTACGTCATGCTTCAGAAATGTGGAAAATGGTCCGTTTTCAAATGTTTTATTTTTGAACGTCAGTTCACATTTGTAGGTGGATCATCAGTGTTAGAGCTAAAATTAGCATGTTTAAAGTGATTTTCATGCTTCCAGGGGCCCTAAACACAAGATTTATGGAATGGTTAAAAGTGCATGAAAATGGCCAATTTACTCACTCTGAGTTCTCAAAAAGGGTTTCTTCACCCCGGGAAGTTAATTAAATACCATTTGGAGGCATTTAATGTTCAAGCAAAAACGGCTGATTTTCGACAAAAGAGATAACACCCCCCCATTACATCATGCTTCAGAAATGTGGAAAATGGTCCGTTTTCAAATGTTTTATTTTTGAACGTCAGTTCACATTTGTAGGTGGATCATCAGTGTTAGAGCTAAAAATTAGCATGTTTAAAGTGATTTTCATGCTTCCAGGGGCTCGGGAAGTTAATTAAATACCATTTGGAGGCATTTAATGTTCGAGCAAAAACGGATGATTTTCGACAAAAGAGATAACACCCCCCCATTACGTCATGCTTCAGAAATGTGGAAAATGATCCGTTTTCAAATGTTTTATTTTTGAACGTCAGTTCACATTTGTAGGTGGATCATCAGTGTTAGAGCTAAAATTAGCATGTTTAAAGTGATTTTCATGCTTCCAGGGGCCCTAAACACAAGATTTATGGAATGGTTAAAAGTGCATGAAAATGGCCAATTTACTCACTCTGAGTTCTCAAAAAGGGTTTCTTCACCCCGGGAAGGTAATTAAATACCATTTGGAGGCATTTAATGTTCGAGCAAAAACGGCTGATTTTCGACAAAAGAGATAACACCCCCCCCCCCCATTACGTCATGCTTCAGAAATGTGGAAAATGGTCCGTTTTCAAATGTTTTATTTTTGAACGTCAGTTCACATTTGTAGGTGGATCATCAGTGTTAGAGCTAAAATTAGCATGTTTAAAGTGATTTTCATGCTTCCAGGGGCTCGGGAAGTGAAATAAATACCATTTGGAGGCATTTAATGTTCGAGCAAAAACGGCTGATTTTCGACAAAAGAGATAACACCCCCCCATTACGTCATGCTTCAGAAATGTGGAAAATGGTCCGTTTTCAAATGTTTTATTTTTGAACGTCAGTTCACATTTGTAGGTGGATCATCAGTGTTAGAGCTAAAATTAGCATGTTTAAAGTTATTTTCATGCTTCCAGGGGCTCGGGAAGTTAATTAAATACCATTTGGAGGCATTTAATGTTCGAGCAAAAACGGCTGATTTTCGACAAAAGAGATAACACCCCCCCATTACGTCATGCTTCAGAAATGTGGAAAATGGTCCGTTTTCAAATGTTTTATTTTTGAACGTCAGTTCACATTTGTAGGTGGATCATCAGTGTTAGAGCTAAAATTAGCATGTTTAAAGTGATTTTCATGCTTCCAGGGACTCGGGAAGTTAATTAAATACCATTTGGAGGCATTTAATGTCCGAGCAAAAACGGCTGATTTTCGACAAAAGAAATAACACCCCCCCATTAAGTCATGCTTCAGAAATGTGGAAAATGGTCCGTTTTCAAATGTTTTATTTTTGAAAGTCAGTTCACATTTGTAGGTGGATCATCAGTGTTAGAGCTAAAATTAGCATGTTTAAAGTGATTTTCATGCTTCCAGGGGCCCTAAACACAAGATTTATGGAATGGTTAAAAGTGCATGAAAATGGCCAATTTACTCACTCTGAGTTCTCAAAAAGGGTTTCTTCACCCCGGGAAGTTAATTAAATACCATTTGGAGGCATTTAATGTTCAAGCAATGACAGCTGATTTTCGACAAAAGAGATAACACCCCCCCATTACGTCATGCTTCAGAAATGTGGAAAATGGTCCGTTTTCAAATGTTTTCTTTTTGAACGTCAGTTCACATTTGTAGGTGGTTCATCAGTGTTAGAGCTAAAATTAGCATGTTTAAAGTGATTTTCATGCTTCCAGGGGCTCGGGAAGTTAATTAAATACCATTTGGAGGCATATAATGTTCAAGCAAACACGGCTGATTTTCGACAAAAGAGATAACACCCCCCCATTACGTCATGCTTCAGAAATGTGGAAAATGGTCCGTTTTCAAATGTTTTATTTTTGAACGTCAGTTCACATTTGTAGGTGGATCATCAGTGTTAGAGCTAAAATTAGCATGTTTAAAGTGATTTTCATGCTTCCAGGGGCCCTAAACACAAGATTTATGGAATGGTTAAAAGTGCATGAAAATGGCCAATTTACTCACTCTGAGTTCTCAAAAAGGGTTTCTTCACCCCGGGAAGTTAATTAAATACCATTTGGAGGCATTTAATGTTCGAGCAAAAACGGCTGATTTTCGACAAAAGAGATAACACCCCCCATTACGTCATGCTTCAGAAATGTGGAAAATGGTCCGTTTTCAAATGTTTTATTTTTGAACGTCAGTTCACATTTGTAGGTGGATCATCAGTGTTAGAGCTAAAATTAGCATGTTTAAAGTGATTTTCATGCTTCCAGGGGCCCTAAACACAAGATTTATGGAATGGTTAAAAGTGCATGAAAATGGCCAATTTACTCACTCTGAGTTCTCAAAAAGGGTTTCTTCACCCCGGGAAGTTAATTAAATACCATTTGGAGGCATTTAATGTTCAAGCAAAAACGGCTGATTTTCGACAAAAGAGATAGCACCCCCCCCATTACGTCATTCTTCAGAAATGTGGAAAATGGTCCGTTTTCAAATGTTTTATTTTTGAACGTCAGTTTACATTTGTAGTTGGATCATCAGTGTTAGAGCTAAAAATTAGCATGTTTAAAGTGATTTTCATGCTTCCAGGGGCTCGGGAAGTTAATTAAATACCATTTGGAGGCATTTAATGTTCGAGCAAAAACGGCTGATTTTCGACAAAAGAGATAACACCCCCCCCATTACGTCATGCTTCAGAAATGTGGAAAATGGTCCGTTTTCAAATGTTTTATTTTTGAACGTCAGTTCACATTTGTAGGTGGATCATCAGTGTTAGAGCTAAAATTAGCATGTTTAAAGTGATTTTCATGCTTCCAGGGGCCCTAAACACAAGATTTATGGAATGGTTAAAAGTGCATGAAAATGGCCAATTTACTCACTCTGAGTTCTCAAAAAGGGTTTCTTCACCCCGGGAAGTTAATTAAATACCATTTGGAGGCATTTAATGTTCGAGCAAAAACGGCTGATTTTCGGCAAAAGAGATAACACCCCCCCATTACGTCATGCTTCAGAAATGTGGAAAATGGTCCGTTTTCAAATGTTTTATTTTTGAACGTCAGTTCACATTTGTAGGTGGATCATCAGTGTTAGAGCTAAAATTAGCATGTTTAAAGTGATTTTCATGCTTCCAGGGGCTCGGGAAGTTAATTAAATACCATTTGGAGGCATTTAATGTTCGAGCAAAAACGGCTGATTTTCGACAAAAGAGATAACACCCCCCCCATTACGTCATGCTTCAGAAATGTGGAAAATGGTCCGTTTTCAAATGTTTTATTTTTGAACGTCAGTTCACATTTGTAGGTGGATCATCAGTGTTAGAGCTAAAATTAGCATGTTTAAAGTGATTTTCATGCTTCCAGGGGCCCTAAACACAAGATTTATGGAATGGTTAAAAGTGCATGAAAATGGCCAATTTACTCCCTCTGAGTTCTCAAAAAGGGTTTTTTCACCCCGGGAAGTTAATTAAATACCATTTGGAGGCATTTAATGTTCGAGCAAAAACGGCTGATTTTCGACAAAAGAGATAACACCCCCCCCATTACGTCATGCTTCAGAAATGTGGAAAATGGTCCGTTTTCAAATGTTTTATTTTTGAACGTCAGTTCACATTTGTAGGTGGATCATCAGTGTTAGAGCTAAAATTAGCATGTTTAAAGTGATTTTCATGCTTCCAGGGGCTCGGGAAGTGAAATAAATACCATTTGGAGGCATTTAATGTTCGAGCAAAAACGGCTGATTTTCGACAAAAGAGATAACACCCCCCCATTACGTCATGCTTCAGAAATGTGGAAAATGGTCCGTTTTCAAATGTTTTATTTTTGAACGTCAGTTCACATTTGTAGGTGGATCATCAGTGTTAGAGCTAAAATTAGCATGTTTAAAGTTATTTTCATGCTTCCAGGGGCTCGGGAAGTTAATTAAATACCATTTGGAGGCATTTAATGTTCGAGCAAAAACGGCTGATTTTCGACAAAAGAGATAACACCCCCCCCATTACGTCATGCTTCAGAAATGTGGAAAATGGTCGGTTTTCAAATGTTTTATTCTTGAACGTCAGTTCACATTTGTAGGTGGATCATCAGTGTTAGAGCTAAAATTAGCATGTTGAAAGTGATTTTCATGCTTCCAGGGACTCGGGAAGTTAATTAAATACCATTTGGAGGCATTTAATGTCCGAGCAAAAACGGCTGATTTTCGACAAAAGAAATAACACCCCCCGATTAAGTCATGCTTCAGAAATGTGGAAAATGGTCCGTTTTCAAATGTTTTATTTTTGAACGTCAGTTCACATTTGTAGGTGGATCATCAGTGTTAGAGCTAAAATTAGCATGTTTAAAGTGATTTTCATGCTTCCAGGGGCCCTAAACACAAGATTTATGGAATGGTTAAAAGTGCATGAAAATGGCCAATTTACTCACTCTGAGTTCTCAAAAAGGGTTTCTTCACCCCGGGAAGTTAATTAAATACCATTTGGAGGCATTTAATGTTCAAGCAATGACAGCTGATTTTCGACAAAAGAGATAACACCCCCCCATTACGTCATGCTTCAGAAATGTGGAAAATGGTCCGTTTTCAAATGTTTTCTTTTTGAACGTCAGTTCACATTTGTAGGTGGTTCATCAGTGTTAGAGCTAAAATTAGCATGTTTAAAGTGATTTTCATGCTTCCAGGGGCTCGGGAAGTTAATTAAATACCATTTGGAGGCATATAATGTTCAAGCAAACACGGCTGATTTTCGACAAAAGAGATAACACCCCCCCATTACGTCATGCTTCAGAAATGTGGAAAATGGTCCGTTTTCAAATGTTTTATTTTTGAACGTCAGTTCACATTTGTAGGTGGATCATCAGTGTTAGAGCTAAAATTAGCATGTTTAAAGTGATTTTCATGCTTCCAGGGGCCCTAAACACAAGATTTATGGAATGGTTAAAAGTGCATGAAAATGGCCAATTTACTCACTCTGAGTTCTCAAAAAGGGTTTCTTCACCCCGGGAAGTTAATTAAATACCATTTGGAGGCATTTAATGTTCGAGCAAAAACGGCTGATTTTCGACAAAAGAGATAACACCCCCCATTACGTCATGCTTCAGAAATGTGGAAAATGGTCCGTTTTCAAATGTTTTATTTTTGAACGTCAGTTCACATTTGTAGGTGGATCATCAGTGTTAGAGCTAAAATTAGCATGTTTAAAGTGATTTTCATGCTTCCAGGGGCCCTAAACACAAGATTTATGGAATGGTTAAAAGTGCATGAAAATGGCCAATTTACTCACTCTGAGTTCTCAAAAAGGGTTTCTTCACCCCGGGAAGTTAATTAAATACCATTTGGAGGCATTTAATGTTCAAGCAAAAACGGCTGATTTTCGACAAAAGAGATAGCACCCCCCCCATTACGTCATTCTTCAGAAATGTGGAAAATGGTCCGTTTTCAAATGTTTTATTTTTGAACGTCAGTTTACATTTGTAGTTGGATCATCAGTGTTAGAGCTAAAAATTAGCATGTTTAAAGTGATTTTCATGCTTCCAGGGGCTCGGGAAGTTAATTAAATACCATTTGGAGGCATTTAATGTTCGAGCAAAAACGGCTGATTTTCGACAAAAGAGATAACACCCCCCCCCATTACGTCATGCTTCAGAAATGTGGAAAATGGTCCGTTTTCAAATGTTTTATTTTTGAACGTCAGTTCACATTTGTAGGTGGATCATCAGTGTTAGAGCTAAAATTAGCATGTTTAAAGTGATTTTCATGCTTCCAGGGGCCCTAAACACAAGATTTATGGAATGGTTAAAAGTGCATGAAAATGGCCAATTTACTCACTCTGAGTTCTCAAAAAGGGTTTCTTCACCCCGGGAAGTTAATTAAATACCATTTGGAGGCATTTAATGTTCGAGCAAAAACGGCTGATTTTCGGCAAAAGAGATAACACCCCCCCATTACGTCATGCTTCAGAAATGTGGAAAATGGTCCGTTTTCAAATGTTTTATTTTTGAACGTCAGTTCACATTTGTAGGTGGATCATCAGTGTTAGAGCTAAAATTAGCATGTTTAAAGTGATTTTCATGCTTCCAGGGGCTCGGGAAGTTAATTAAATACCATTTGGAGGCATTTAATGTTCGAGCAAAAACGGCTGATTTTCGACAAAAGAGATAACACCCCCCCCATTACGTCATGCTTCAGAAATGTGGAAAATGGTCCGTTTTCAAATGTTTTATTTTTGAACGTCAGTTCACATTTGTAGGTGGATCATCAGTGTTAGAGCTAAAATTAGCATGTTTAAAGTGATTTTCATGCTTCCAGGGGCCCTAAACACAAGATTTATGGAATGGTTAAAAGTGCATGAAAATGGCCAATTTACTCCCTCTGAGTTCTCAAAAAGGGTTTTTTCACCCCGGGAAGTTAATTAAATACCATTTGGAGGCATTTAATGTTCGAGCAAAAACGGCTGATTTTCGACAAAAGAGATAACACCCCCCCCATTACGTCATGCTTCAGAAATGTGGAAAATATTCCGTTTTCAAATGTTTTATTTTTGAACGTCAGTTCACATTTGTAGGTGGATCATCAGTGTTAGAGCTAAAATTAGCATGTTTAAAGTGATTTTCATGCTTCCAGGGGCTCGGGAAGTGAAATAAATACCATTTGGAGGCATTTAATGTTCGAGCAAAAACGGCTGATTTTCGACAAAAGAGATAACACCCCCCCATTACGTCATGCTTCAGAAATGTGGAAAATGGTCCGTTTTCAAATGTTTTATTTTTGAACGTCAGTTCACATTTGTAGGTGGATCATCAGTGTTAGAGCTAAAATTAGCATGTTTAAAGTTATTTTCATGCTTCCAGGGGCTCGGGAAGTTAATTAAATACCATTTGGAGGCATTTAATGTTCGAGCAAAAACGGCTGATTTTCGACAAAAGAGATAACACCCCCCCCATTACGTCATGCTTCAGAAATGTGGAAAATGGTCGGTTTTCAAATGTTTTATTCTTGAACGTCAGTTCACATTTGTAGGTGGATCATCAGTGTTAGAGCTAAAATTAGCATGTTTAAAGTGATTTTCATGCTTCCAGGGACTCGGGAAGTTAATTAAATACCATTTGGAGGCATTTAATGTCCGAGCAAAAACGGCTGATTTTCGACAAAAGAAATAACACCCCCCGATTAAGTCATGCTTCAGAAATGTGGAAAATGGTCCGTTTTCAAATGTTTTATTTTTGAACGTCAGTTCACATTTGTAGGTGGATCATCAGTGTTAGAGCTAAAATTAGCATGTTTAAAGTGATTTTCATGCTTCCAGGGGCCCTAAACACAAGATTTATGGAATGGTTAAAAGTGCATGAAAATGGCCAATTTACTCACTCTGAGTTCTCAAAAAGGGTTTCTTCACCCCGGGAAGTTAATTAAATACCATTTGGAGGCATTTAATGTTCAAGCAATGACAGCTGATTTTCGACAAAAGAGATAACACCCCCCCATTACGTCATGCTTCAGAAATGTGGAAAATGGTCCGTTTTCAAATGTTTTATTTTTGAACGTCAGTTCACATTTGTAGGTGGTTCATCAGTGTTAGAGCTAAAATTAGCATGTTTATAGTGATTTTCATGCTTCCAGGGGCTCGGGAAGTTAATTAAATACCATTTGGAGGCATATAATGTTCGAGCAAACACGGCTGATTTTCGACAAAAGAGATAACATCCCCCATTACGTCATGCTTCAGAAATGTGGAAAATGGTCCGTTTTCAAATGTTTTATTTTTGAACGTCAGTTCACATTTGTAGGTGGATCATCAGTGTTAGAGCTAAAATTAGCATGTTTAAAGTGATTTTCATGCTTCCAGGGGCCCTAAACACAAGATTTATGGAATGGTTAAAAGTGCATGAAAATGGCCAATTTACTCACTCTGAGTTCTCAAAAAGGGTTTCTTCACCCCGGGAAGTTAATTAAATACCATTTGGAGGCATTTAATGTTCAAGCAAAAACGGCTGATTTTCGACAAAAGAGATAGCACCCCCCCCATTACGTCATTCTTCAGAAATGTGGAAAATGGTCCGTTTTCAAATGTTTTATTTTTGAACGTCAGTTTACATTTGTAGTTGGATCATCAGTGTTAGAGCTAAAAATTAGCATGTTTAAAGTGATTTTCATGCTTCCAGGGGCTCGGGAAGTTAATTAAATACCATTTGGAGGCATTTAATGTTCGAGCAAAAACGGCTGATTTTCGACAAAAGAGATAACACCCCCCCCATTACGTCATGCTTCAGAAATGTGGAAAATGGTCCGTTTTCAAATGTTTTATTTTTGAACGTCAGTTCACATTTGTAGGTGGATCATCAGTGTTAGAGCTAAAATTAGCATGTTTAAAGTGATTTTCATGCTTCCAGGGGCCCTAAACACAAGATTTATGGAATGGTTAAAAGTGCATGAAAATGGCCAATTTACTCACTCTGAGTTCTCAAAAAGGGTTTCTTCACCCCGGGAAGTTAATTAAATACCATTTGGAGGCATTTAATGTTCGAGCAAAAACGGCTGATTTTCGGCAAAAGAGATAACACCCCCCCATTACGTCATGCTTCAGAAATGTGGAAAATGGTCCGTTTTCAAATGTTTTATTTTTGAACGTCAGTTCACATTTGTAGGTGGATCATCAGTGTTAGAGCTAAAATTAGCATGTTTAAAGTGATTTTCATGCTTCCAGGGGCTCGGGAAGTTAATTAAATACCATTTGGAGGCATTTAATGTTCGAGCAAAAACGGCTGATTTTCGACAAAAGAGATAACACCCCCCCCATTACGTCATGCTTCAGAAATGTGGAAAATGGTCCGTTTTCAAATGTTTTATTTTTGAACGTCAGTTCACATTTGTAGGTGGATCATCAGTGTTAGAGCTAAAATTAGCATGTTTAAAGTGATTTTCATGCTTCCAGGGGCCCTAAACACAAGATTTATGGAATGGTTAAAAGTGCATGAAAATGGCCAATTTACTCCCTCTGAGTTCTCAAAAAGGGTTTTTTCACCCCGGGAAGTTAATTAAATACCATTTGGAGGCATTTAATGTTCGAGCAAAAACGGCTGATTTTCGACAAAAGAGATAACACCCCCCCCATTACGTCATGCTTCAGAAATGTGGAAAATGGTCCGTTTTCAAATGTTTTATTTTTGAACGTCAGTTCACATTTGTAGGTGGATCATCAGTGTTAGAGCTAAAATTAGCATGTTTAAAGTGATTTTCATGCTTCCAGGGGCTCGGGAAGTGAAATAAATACCATTTGGAGGCATTTAATGTTCGAGCAAAAACGGCTGATTTTCGACAAAAGAGATAACACCCCCCCATTACGTCATGCTTCAGAAATGTGGAAAATGGTCCGTTTTCAAATGTTTTATTTTTGAACGTCAGTTCACATTTGTAGGTGGATCATCAGTGTTAGAGCTAAAATTAGCATGTTTAAAGTTATTTTCATGCTTCCAGGGGCTCGGGAAGTTAATTAAATACCATTTGGAGGCATTTAATGTTCGAGCAAAAACGGCTGATTTTCGACAAAAGAGATAACACCCCCCCCATTACGTCATGCTTCAGAAATGTGGAAAATGGTCGGTTTTCAAATGTTTTATTCTTGAACGTCAGTTCACATTTGTAGGTGGATCATCAGTGTTAGAGCTAAAATTAGCATGTTGAAAGTGATTTTCATGCTTCCAGGGACTCGGGAAGTTAATTAAATACCATTTGGAGGCATTTAATGTCCGAGCAAAAACGGCTGATTTTCGACAAAAGAAATAACACCCCCCGATTAAGTCATGCTTCAGAAATGTGGAAAATGGTCCGTTTTCAAATGTTTTATTTTTGAACGTCAGTTCACATTTGTAGGTGGATCATCAGTGTTAGAGCTAAAATTAGCATGTTTAAAGTGATTTTCATGCTTCCAGGGGCCCTAAACACAAGATTTATGGAATGGTTAAAAGTGCATGAAAATGGCCAATTTACTCACTCTGAGTTCTCAAAAAGGGTTTCTTCACCCCGGGAAGTTAATTAAATACCATTTGGAGGCATTTAATGTTCAAGCAATGACAGCTGATTTTCGACAAAAGAGATAACACCCCCCCCATTACGTCATGCTTCAGAAATGTGGAAAATGGTCCGTTTTCAAATGTTTTCTTTTTGAACGTCAGTTCACATTTGTAGGTGGTTCATCAGTGTTAGAGCTAAAATTAGCATGTTTAAAGTGATTTTCATGCTTCCAGGGGCTCGGGAAGTTAATTAAATACCATTTGGAGGCATATAATGTTCAAGCAAACACGGCTGATTTTCGACAAAAGAGATAACACCCCCCCATTACGTCATGCTTCAGAAATGTGGAAAATGGTCCGTTTTCAAATGTTTTATTTTTGAACGTCAGTTCACATTTGTAGGTGGATCATCAGTGTTAGAGCTAAAATTAGCATGTTTAAAGTGATTTTCATGCTTCCAGGGGCCCTAAACACAAGATTTATGGAATGGTTAAAAGTGCATGAAAATGGCCAATTTACTCACTCTGAGTTCTCAAAAAGGGTTTCTTCACCCCGGGAAGTTAATTAAATACCATTTGGAGGCATTTAATGTTCGAGCAAAAACGGCTGATTTTCGACAAAAGAGATAACACCCCCCATTACGTCATGCTTCAGAAATGTGGAAAATGGTCCGTTTTCAAATGTTTTATTTTTGAACGTCAGTTCACATTTGTAGGTGGATCATCAGTGTTAGAGCTAAAATTAGCATGTTTAAAGTGATTTTCATGCTTCCAGGGGCCCTAAACACAAGATTTATGGAATGGTTAAAAGTGCATGAAAATGGCCAATTTACTCACTCTGAGTTCTCAAAAAGGGTTTCTTCACCCCGGGAAGTTAATTAAATACCATTTGGAGGCATTTAATGTTCAAGCAAAAACGGCTGATTTTCGACAAAAGAGATAGCACCCCCCCCATTACGTCATTCTTCAGAAATGTGGAAAATGGTCCGTTTTCAAATGTTTTATTTTTGAACGTCAGTTTACATTTGTAGTTGGATCATCAGTGTTAGAGCTAAAAATTAGCATGTTTAAAGTGATTTTCATGCTTCCAGGGGCTCGGGAAGTTAATTAAATACCATTTGGAGGCATTTAATGTTCGAGCAAAAACGGCTGATTTTCGACAAAAGAGATAACACCCCCCCCCATTACGTCATGCTTCAGAAATGTGGAAAATGGTCCGTTTTCAAATGTTTTATTTTTGAACGTCAGTTCACATTTGTAGGTGGATCATCAGTGTTAGAGCTAAAATTAGCATGTTTAAAGTGATTTTCATGCTTCCAGGGGCCCTAAACACAAGATTTATGGAATGGTTAAAAGTGCATGAAAATGGCCAATTTACTCACTCTGAGTTCTCAAAAAGGGTTTCTTCACCCCGGGAAGTTAATTAAATACCATTTGGAGGCATTTAATGTTCGAGCAAAAACGGCTGATTTTCGGCAAAAGAGATAACACCCCCCCATTACGTCATGCTTCAGAAATGTGGAAAATGGTCCGTTTTCAAATGTTTTATTTTTGAACGTCAGTTCACATTTGTAGGTGGATCATCAGTGTTAGAGCTAAAATTAGCATGTTTAAAGTGATTTTCATGCTTCCAGGGGCTCGGGAAGTTAATTAAATACCATTTGGAGGCATTTAATGTTCGAGCAAAAACGGCTGATTTTCGACAAAAGAGATAACACCCCCCCCATTACGTCATGCTTCAGAAATGTGGAAAATGGTCCGTTTTCAAATGTTTTATTTTTGAACGTCAGTTCACATTTGTAGGTGGATCATCAGTGTTAGAGCTAAAATTAGCATGTTTAAAGTGATTTTCATGCTTCCAGGGGCCCTAAACACAAGATTTATGGAATGGTTAAAAGTGCATGAAAATGGCCAATTTACTCCCTCTGAGTTCTCAAAAAGGGTTTTTTCACCCCGGGAAGTTAATTAAATACCATTTGGAGGCATTTAATGTTCGAGCAAAAACGGCTGATTTTCGACAAAAGAGATAACACCCCCCCCATTACGTCATGCTTCAGAAATGTGGAAAATATTCCGTTTTCAAATGTTTTATTTTTGAACGTCAGTTCACATTTGTAGGTGGATCATCAGTGTTAGAGCTAAAATTAGCATGTTTAAAGTGATTTTCATGCTTCCAGGGGCTCGGGAAGTGAAATAAATACCATTTGGAGGCATTTAATGTTCGAGCAAAAACGGCTGATTTTCGACAAAAGAGATAACACCCCCCCATTACGTCATGCTTCAGAAATGTGGAAAATGGTCCGTTTTCAAATGTTTTATTTTTGAACGTCAGTTCACATTTGTAGGTGGATCATCAGTGTTAGAGCTAAAATTAGCATGTTTAAAGTTATTTTCATGCTTCCAGGGGCTCGGGAAGTTAATTAAATACCATTTGGAGGCATTTAATGTTCGAGCAAAAACGGCTGATTTTCGACAAAAGAGATAACACCCCCCCCATTACGTCATGCTTCAGAAATGTGGAAAATGGTCGGTTTTCAAATGTTTTATTCTTGAACGTCAGTTCACATTTGTAGGTGGATCATCAGTGTTAGAGCTAAAATTAGCATGTTTAAAGTGATTTTCATGCTTCCAGGGACTCGGGAAGTTAATTAAATACCATTTGGAGGCATTTAATGTCCGAGCAAAAACGGCTGATTTTCGACAAAAGAAATAACACCCCCCGATTAAGTCATGCTTCAGAAATGTGGAAAATGGTCCGTTTTCAAATGTTTTATTTTTGAACGTCAGTTCACATTTGTAGGTGGATCATCAGTGTTAGAGCTAAAATTAGCATGTTTAAAGTGATTTTCATGCTTCCAGGGGCCCTAAACACAAGATTTATGGAATGGTTAAAAGTGCATGAAAATGGCCAATTTACTCACTCTGAGTTCTCAAAAAGGGTTTCTTCACCCCGGGAAGTTAATTAAATACCATTTGGAGGCATTTAATGTTCAAGCAATGACAGCTGATTTTCGACAAAAGAGATAACACCCCCCCATTACGTCATGCTTCAGAAATGTGGAAAATGGTCCGTTTTCAAATGTTTTATTTTTGAACGTCAGTTCACATTTGTAGGTGGTTCATCAGTGTTAGAGCTAAAATTAGCATGTTTATAGTGATTTTCATGCTTCCAGGGGCTCGGGAAGTTAATTAAATACCATTTGGAGGCATATAATGTTCGAGCAAACACGGCTGATTTTCGACAAAAGAGATAACACCCCCCATTACGTCATGCTTCAGAAATGTGGAAAATGGTCCGTTTTCAAATGTTTTATTTTTGAACGTCAGTTCACATTTGTAGGTGGATCATCAGTGTTAGAGCTAAAATTAGCATGTTTAAAGTGATTTTCATGCTTCCAGGGGCCCGGGAAGTTAATTAAATACCATTTGGAGGCATTTAATGTTCGAACAAAAACGGCTGATTTTCGACAAAAGAGATAACACCCCCGCCATTACGTCATGCTTCAGAAATGTGGAAAATGGTCCGTTTTCAAATGTTTTATTTTTGAACATCAGTTCACATTTGTAGGTGGATCATCAGTGTTAGAGCTAAAATTAGCATGTTTAAAGTGATTTTCATGCTTCCAGGGGCTCGGGAAGTTAATTAAATACCATTTGGAGGCATTTAATGTTCGAGCAAAAACGGCTGATTTTCGACAAAAGAGATAACACCCCCCATTACGTCATGCTTCAGAAATGTGGAAAATGGTCCGTTTTCAAATGTTTTATTTTTGAACGTCAGTTCACATTTGTAGGTGGATCATCAGTGTTAGAGCTAAAATTAGCATGTTTAAAGTGATTTTCATGCTTCCAGGGGCTCGGGAAATGAAATAAATACCATTTAGAGGCATTTAATGTTCGAGCAAAAACGGCTGATTTTCGACAAAAGAGAATACACCCCCCATTACGTCATGCTTTAGAAATGTGGAAAATGGTCCGTTTTCAAATGTTTTATTTTTGAACGTCAGTTCACATTTGTAGGTGGATCATCAGTGTTAGAGCTAAAATTAGCATGTTTAAAGTGATTTTCATGCTTCCAGGGGCTCGGGAAGTGAAATAAATACCATTTGGAGGCATTTAATGTTCGAGCAAAAACGGCTGATTTTCGACAAAAGAGATAACACCCCCCCATTACGTCATGCTTCAGAAATGTGGAAAATGGTCCATTTTCAAATGTTTTATTTTTGAACGTCAGTTCACATTTGTAGGTGGATCATCAGTGTTAGAGCTAAAATTAGCATGTTTAAAGTGATTTTCATGCTTCCAGGGGCTCGGGAAGTTAATTAAATACCATTTGGAGGCATTTAATGTTCGAGCAAAAACGGCTGATTTTCGACAAAAGAGATAACACCCCCCATTACGTCATGCTTCAGAAATGTGGAAAATGGTCAGTTTTCAAATGTTTTATTTTTGAACGTCAGTTCACATTTGTAGATGGATCATCAGTGTTAGAGCTAAAATTAGCATGTTTAAAGTGATTTCATACTTCCAGGGGCTCGGGAAGTTAATTAAATACCATTTGGAGGCATTTAATGTTCAAGCAATGACAGCTGATTTTCGACAAAAGAGATAACACCCCCCCATTACGTCATGCTTCAGAAATGTGGAAAATGGTCCGTTTTCAAATGTGTTATTTTTGAACGTCAGTTCACATTTGTAGGTGGATCATCAGTGTTAGAGCTAAAATTAGCATGTTTAAAGTGATTTTCATGCTTCCAGGGGCCCTAAACACAAGATTTATGGAATGGTTAAAAGTGCATGAAAATGGCCAATTTACTCACTCTGAGTTCTCAAAAAGGGTTTCTTCACCCCGGGAAGTTAATTAAATACCATTTGGAGGCATTTAATGTTCAAGCAATGACAGCTGATTTTCGACAAAAGAGATAACACCCCCCCATTACGTCATGCTTCAGAAATGTGGAAAATGGTCCGTTTTCAAATGTTTTATTTTTGAACGTCAGTTCACATTTGTAGGTGGATCATCAGTGTTAGAGCTAAAATTAGCATGTTTAAAGTGATTTTCATGCTTCCAGGGGCCCTAAACACAAGATTTATGGAATGGTTAAAAGTGCATGAAAATGGCCAATTTACTCACTCTGAGTTCTCAAAAAGGGTTACTTCACCCCGGGAAGTTAATTAAATACCATTTGGAGGCATTTAATGTTCGAGCAAAAACGGCTGATTTTGGACAAAAGAGATAACACCCCCCCATTACGTCATGCTTCAGAAATGCGGAAAATGGTCCGTTTTCAAATGTTTTATTTTTGAACGTCAGTTCACATTTGTAGGTGGATCATCAGTGTTAGAGCTAAAATTAGCATGTTTAAAGTGATTTTCATGCTTCCAGGGGCTCGGGAAGTGAAATAAATACCATTTGGAGGCATTTAATGTTCGAGCAAAAACGGCTGATTTTCGACAAAAGAGATAACACCCCCCCATTACGTCATGCTTCAGAAATGTGGAAAATGGTCCGTTTTCAAATGTTTTATTTTTGAACGTCAGTTCACATTTGTAGGTGGATCATCAGTGTTAGAGCTAAAATTAGCATGTTTAAAGTGATTTTCATGCTTCCAGGGGCTCGGGAAGTTAATTAAATACCATTTGGAGGCATTTAATGTTCGAGCAAAAACGGCTGATTTTCGACAAAAGAGATAACACCCCCCCATTACGTCATGCTTCAGAAATGTGGAAAATGGTCCGTTTTCAAATGTTTTATTTTTGAACGTCAGTTCACATTTGTAGGTGGATCATCAGTGTTAGAGCTAAAATTAGCATGTTTAAAGTGATTTTCATGCTTCCAGGGGCCCTAAACACAAGATTTATGGAATGGTTAAAAGTGCATGAAAATGGCCAATTTACTCACTCTGAGTACTCAAAAAGGGTTTCTTCACCCCGGGAAGTTAATTAAATACCATTTGGAGGCATTTAATGTTTAAGCAATGACAGCTGATTTTCGACAAAAGAGATAACACCCCCCCATTACGTCATGCTTCAGAAATGTGGAAAATGGTCCGTTTTCAAATGTTTTATTTTTGAACGTCAGTTCACATTTGTAGGTGGATCATCAGTGTTAGAGCTAAAATTAGCATGTTTAAAGTGATTTTCATGCTTCCAGGGGCCCTAAACACAAGATTTATGGAATGGTTAAAAGTGCATGAAAATGGCCAATTTACTCACTCTGAGTTCTCAAAAAGGGTTTCTTCACCCCGGGAAGTTAATTAAATACCATTTGGAGGCATTTAATGTTCGAGCAAAAACGGCTGATTTTCGACAAAAGAGATAACACCCCCCCATTACGTCATGCTTCAGAAATGTGGAAAATGGTCCGTTTTCAAATGTTTTATTTTTGAACGTCAGTTCACATTTGTAGGTGGATCATCAGTGTTAGAGCTAAAATTAGCATGTTTAAAGTGATTTTCATGCTTCCATGGGGCCCTAAACACAAGATTTATGGAATGGTTAAAAGTGCATGAAAATGGCCAATTTACTCACTCTGAGTTCTCAAAAAGGGTTTCTTCACCCCAGGAAGTTAATTAAATACCATTTGGAGGCATTTAATGTTCGAGCTAAAACGGCTGATTTTCGACAAAAGAGATAACACCCCCCCATTACGTCATGCTTCAGAAATGTGGAAAATGGTCCGTTTTCAAATGTTTTATTTTTGAACGTCAGTTCACATTTGTAGGTGGATCATCAGTGTTAGAGCTAAAATTAGCATGTTTAAAGTGATTTTCATGCTTCCAGGGGCCCTAAACACAAGATTTATGGAATGGTTAAAAGTGCATGAAAATGGCCAATTTACTCACTCTGAGTTCTCAAAAAGGGTTTCTTCACCCCGGGAAGTTAATTAAATACCATTTGGAGGCATTTAATGTTCAAGCAAAAACCGCTGATTTTCGACAAAAGAGATAACACCCCCCCATTACATCATGCTTCAGAAATGTGGAAAATGGTCCGTTTTCAAATGTTTTATTTTTGAACGTCAGTTCACATTTGTAGGTGGATCATCAGTGTTAGAGCTAAAAATTAGCAAGTTTAAAGTGATTTTCATGCTTCCAGGGGCTCGGGAAGTTAATTAAATACCATTTGGAGGCATTTAATGTTCGAGCAAAAACGGCTGATTTTCGACAAAAGAGATAACACCCCCCCATTACATCATGCTTCAGAAATGTGGAAAATGGTCCGTTTTCAAATGTTTTATTTTTGAACGTCAGTTCACATTTGTAGGTGGATCATCAGTGTTAGAGCTAAAATTAGCATGTTTAAAGTGATTTTCATGCTTCCATGGGGCCCTAAACACAAGATTTATGGAATGGTTAAAAGTGCATGAAAATGGCCAATTTACTCACTCTGAGTTCTCAAAAAGGGTTTCTTCACCCCAGGAAGTTAATTAAATACCATTTGGAGGCATTTAATGTTCGAGCTAAAACGGCTGATTTTCGACAAAAGAGATAACACCCCCCCATTACGTCATGCTTCAGAAATGTGGAAAATGGTCCGTTTTCAAATGTTTTATTTTTGAACGTCAGTTCACATTTGTAGGTGGATCATCAGTGTTAGAGCTAAAATTAGCATGTTTAAAGTGATTTTCATGCTTCCAGGGGCCCTAAACACAAGATTTATGGAATGGTTAAAAGTGCATGAAAATGGCCAATTTACTCACTCTGAGTTCTCAAAAAGGGTTTCTTCACCCCGGGAAGTTAATTAAATACCATTTGGAGGCATTTAATGTTCAAGCAAAAACCGCTGATTTTCGACAAAAGAGATAACACCCCCCCATTACATCATGCTTCAGAAATGTGGAAAATGGTCCGTTTTCAAATGTTTTATTTTTGAACGTCAGTTCACATTTGTAGGTGGATCATCAGTGTTAGAGCTAAAAATTAGCAAGTTTAAAGTGATTTTCATGCTTCCAGGGGCTCGGGAAGTTAATTAAATACCATTTGGAGGCATTTAATGTTCGAGCAAAAACGGCTGATTTTCGACAAAAGAGATAACACCCCCCCATTACATCATGCTTCAGAAATGTGGAAAATGGTCCGTTTTCAAATGTTTTATTTTTGAATGTCAGTTCACATTTGTAGGTGGATCATCAGTGTTAGAGCTAAAATTAGCATGTTTAAAGTGATTTTCATGCTTCCAGGGGCTCGGGAAGTTAATTAAATACCATTTGGAGGCATTTAATGTTCGAGCAAAAACGGCTGATTTTCGACAAAAGAGATAACACCCCCCCCATTACGTCATGCTTCAGAAATGTGGAAAATGGTCCGTTTTCAAATGTTTTATTTTTGAACGTCAGTTCACATTTGTAGGTGGATCATCAGTGTTAGAGCTAAAATTAGCATGTTTAAAGTGATTTTCATGCTTCCAGGGGCCCTAAACACAAGATTTATGGAATGGTTAAAAGTGCATGAAAATGGCCAATTTACTCCCTCTGAGTTCTCAAAAAGGGTTTTTTCACCCCGGGAAGTTAATTAAATACCATTTGGAGGCATTTAATGTTCGAGCAAAAACGGCTGATTTTCGACAAAAGAGATAACACCCCCCCCATTACGTCATGCTTCAGAAATGTGGAAAATGGTCCGTTTTCAAATGTTTTATTTTTGAACGTCAGTTCACATTTGTAGGTGGATCATCAGTGTTAGAGCTAAAATTAGCATGTTTAAAGTGATTTTCATGCTTCCAGGGGCTCGGGAAGTGAAATAAATACCATTTGGAGGCATTTAATGTTCGAGCAAAAACGGCTGATTTTCGACAAAAGAGATAACACCCCCCCATTACGTCATGCTTCAGAAATGTGGAAAATGGTCCGTTTTCAAATGTTTTATTTTTGAACGTCAGTTCACATTTGTAGGTGGATCATCAGTGTTAGAGCTAAAATTAGCATGTTTAAAGTTATTTTCATGCTTCCAGGGGCTCGGGAAGTTAATTAAATACCATTTGGAGGCATTTAATGTTCGAGCAAAAACGGCTGATTTTCGACAAAAGAGATAACACCCCCCCCATTACGTCATGCTTCAGAAATGTGGAAAATGGTCGGTTTTCAAATGTTTTATTCTTGAACGTCAGTTCACATTTGTAGGTGGATCATCAGTGTTAGAGCTAAAATTAGCATGTTTAAAGTGATTTTCATGCTTCCAGGGACTCGGGAAGTTAATTAAATACCATTTGGAGGCATTTAATGTCCGAGCAAAAACGGCTGATTTTCGACAAAAGAAATAACACCCCCCGATTAAGTCATGCTTCAGAAATGTGGAAAATGGTCCGTTTTCAAATGTTTTATTTTTGAACGTCAGTTCACATTTGTAGGTGGATCATCAGTGTTAGAGCTAAAATTAGCATGTTTAAAGTGATTTTCATGCTTCCAGGGGCTCGGGAAGTTAATTAAATACCATTTGGAGGCATTTATTGTTTGAGCAAAAACGGCTGATTTTCGACAAAAGAGATAACACCCCCCCATTACGTCATGCTTCAGAAATGTGGAAAATGGTCCGTTTTCAAATGTTTTATTTGTGAACGTCAGTTCACATTTGTAGGTGGATCATCAGTGTTAGAGCTAAAATTAGCATGTTTAAAGTGATTTTCATGCTTCCAGGGGCTCGGGAAGTTAATTAAATACCATTTGGAGGCATTTAATGTTTGAGCAAAAACGGCTGATTTTCGACAAAAGAGATAACACCCCCCCATTACGTCATGCTTCAGAAATGTGGAAAATGGTCCGTTTTTTCAAATGTTTTATTTTTGAACGTCAGTTCACATTTGTAGGTGGATCATCGGTGTTAGAGCTAAAATTAGCATGTTTAAAGTGATTTTCATGCTTCCAGGGGCCCTAAACACAAGATTTATGGAATGGTTAAAAGTGCATGAAAATGGCCAATTTACTCACTCTGAGTTCTCAAAAAGGGTTTCTTCACCCCGGGAAGTTAATTAAATACCATTTGGAGGCATTTAATGTTCGAGCAAAAACGGCTGATTTTCGACAAAAGAGATAACACCCCCCCATTACGTCATGCTTCAGAAATGTGGAAAATTGTCCGTTTTCAAATGTTTTATTTTTGAACGTCAGTTCACATTTGTAGGTGGATCATCAGTGTTAGAGCTAAAATTAGCATGTTTAAAGTGATTTTCATGCTTCCAGGGGCCCTAAACACAAGATTTATGGAATGGTTAAAAGTGCATGAAAATGGCCAATTTACTCACTCTGAGTTCTCAAAAAGGGTTTCTTCACCCCGGGAAGTTAATTAAATACCATTTGGAGGCATTTAATGTTCGAGCAAAAACGGCTGATTTTCGACAAAAGAGATAACACCCCCCCATTACGTCATGCTTCAGAAATGTGGAAAATGGTCCGTTTTCAAATGTTTTATTTTTGAACATCAGTTCACATTTGTAGGTGGATCATCAGTGTTAGAGCTAAAATTAGCATGTTTAAAGTGATTTTCATGCTTCCAGGGGCCCTAAACACAAGATTTATGGAATGGTTAAAAGTGCATGAAAATGGCCAATTTACTCACTCTGAGTTCTCAAAAAGGGTTTCTTCACCCCGGGAAGTTAATTAAATACCATTTGGAGGCATTTAATGTTCAAGCAAAAACGGCTGATTTTCGACAAAAGAGATAACACCCCCCCATTACGTCATGCTTCAGAAATGTGGAAAATGGTCCGTTTTCAAATGTTTTATTTTTGAACGTCAGTTCACATTTGTAGGTGGATCATCAGTGTTAGAGCTGAAAATTAGCATGTTTAACGTGATTTTCATGCTTCCAGGGGCTCAGGAAGTTAATTAAATACCATTTGGAGGCATTTAATGTTCGAGCAAAAACGGCTGATTTTCGCAAAAGAGATAACACCCCCCCCATTACGTCATGCTTCAGAAATGTGGAAAATGGTCCGTTTTCAAATGTTTTATTTTTGAACGTCAGTTCACATTTGTAGGTGGATCATCAGTGTTAGAGCTAAAATTAGCATGTTTAAAGTGATTTTCATGCTTCCAGGGGCTCGGGAAGTTAATTAAATACCATTTGGAGGCATTTAATGTTCGAGCAAAAACGGCTGATTTTCGACAAAAGAGATAACACCCCCCCATTACGTCATGCTTCAGAAATGTGGAAAATGGTCCGTTTTCAAATGTTTTATTTTTGAACGTCAGTTCACATTTGTAGGTGGATCATCAGTGTTAGAGCTAAAATTAGCATGTTTAAAGTGATTTTCATGCTTCCAGGGGCCCTAAACACAAGATTTATGGAATGGTTAAAAGTGCATGAAAATGGCCAATTTACTCACTCTGAGTTCTCAAAAAGGGTTTCTTCACCCCGGGAAGTTAATTAAATACCATTTGGAGGCATTTAATGTTCAAGCAATGACAGCTGATTTTCGACAAAAGAGATAACACCCCCCCATTACGTCATGCTTCAGAAATGTGGAAAATGGTCCGTTTTCAAATGTTTTATTTTTGAACGTCAGTTCACATTTGTAGGTGGATCATCAGTGTTAGAGCTAAAATTAGCATGTTTAAAGTGATTTTCATGCTTCCAGGGGCCCTAAACACAAGATTTATGGAATGGTTAAAAGTGCATGAAAATGGCCAATTTACTCACTCTGAGTTCTCAAAAAGGGTTACTTCACCCCGGGAAGTTAATTAAATACCATTTGGAGGCATTTAATGTTCGAGCAAAAACGGCTGATTTTGGACAAAAGAGATAACACCCCCCCATTACGTCATGCTTCAGAAATGCGGAAAATGGTCCGTTTTCAAATGTTTTATTTTTGAACGTCAGTTCACATTTGTAGGTGGATCATCAGTGTTAGAGCTAAAATTAGCATGTTTAAAGTGATTTTCATGCTTCCAGGGGCTCGGGAAGTGAAATAAATACCATTTGGAGGCATTTAATGTTCGAGCAAAAACGGCTGATTTTCGACAAAAGAGATAACACCCCCCCATTACGTCATGCTTCAGAAATGTGGAAAATGGTCCGTTTTCAAATGTTTTATTTTTGAACGTCAGTTCACATTTGTAGGTGGATCATCAGTGTTAGAGCTAAAATTAGCATGTTTAAAGTGATTTTCATGCTTCCAGGGGCTCGGGAAGTTAATTAAATACCATTTGGAGGCATTTAATGTTCGAGCAAAAACGGCTGATTTTCGACAAAAGAGATAACACCCCCCCATTACGTCATGCTTCAGAAATGTGGAAAATGGTCCGTTTTCAAATGTTTTATTTTTGAACGTCAGTTCACATTTGTAGGTGGATCATCAGTGTTAGAGCTAAAATTAGCATGTTTAAAGTGATTTTCATGCTTCCAGGGGCCCTAAACACAAGATTTATGGAATGGTTAAAAGTGCATGAAAATGGCCAATTTACTCACTCTGAGTACTCAAAAAGGGTTTCTTCACCCCGGGAAGTTAATTAAATACCATTTGGAGGCATTTAATGTTTAAGCAATGACAGCTGATTTTCGACAAAAGAGATAACACCCCCCCATTACGTCATGCTTCAGAAATGTGGAAAATGGTCCGTTTTCAAATGTTTTATTTTTGAACGTCAGTTCACATTTGTAGGTGGATCATCAGTGTTAGAGCTAAAATTAGCATGTTTAAAGTGATTTTCATGCTTCCAGGGGCCCTAAACACAAGATTTATGGAATGGTTAAAAGTGCATGAAAATGGCCAATTTACTCACTCTGAGTTCTCAAAAAGGGTTTCTTCACCCCGGGAAGTTAATTAAATACCATTTGGAGGCATTTAATGTTCGAGCAAAAACGGCTGATTTTCGACAAAAGAGATAACACCCCCCCATTACGTCATGCTTCAGAAATGTGGAAAATGGTCCGTTTTCAAATGTTTTATTTTTGAACGTCAGTTCACATTTGTAGGTGGATCATCAGTGTTAGAGCTAAAATTAGCATGTTTAAAGTGATTTTCATGCTTCCATGGGGCCCTAAACACAAGATTTATGGAATGGTTAAAAGTGCATGAAAATGGCCAATTTACTCACTCTGAGTTCTCAAAAAGGGTTTCTTCACCCCAGGAAGTTAATTAAATACCATTTGGAGGCATTTAATGTTCGAGCTAAAACGGCTGATTTTCGACAAAAGAGATAACACCCCCCCATTACGTCATGCTTCAGAAATGTGGAAAATGGTCCGTTTTCAAATGTTTTATTTTTGAACGTCAGTTCACATTTGTAGGTGGATCATCAGTGTTAGAGCTAAAATTAGCATGTTTAAAGTGATTTTCATGCTTCCAGGGGCCCTAAACACAAGATTTATGGAATGGTTAAAAGTGCATGAAAATGGCCAATTTACTCACTCTGAGTTCTCAAAAAGGGTTTCTTCACCCCGGGAAGTTAATTAAATACCATTTGGAGGCATTTAATGTTCAAGCAAAAACCGCTGATTTTCGACAAAAGAGATAACACCCCCCCATTACATCATGCTTCAGAAATGTGGAAAATGGTCCGTTTTCAAATGTTTTATTTTTGAACGTCAGTTCACATTTGTAGGTGGATCATCAGTGTTAGAGCTAAAAATTAGCAAGTTTAAAGTGATTTTCATGCTTCCAGGGGCTCGGGAAGTTAATTAAATACCATTTGGAGGCATTTAATGTTCGAGCAAAAACGGCTGATTTTCGACAAAAGAGATAACACCCCCCCATTACATCATGCTTCAGAAATGTGGAAAATGGTCCGTTTTCAAATGTTTTATTTTTGAACGTCAGTTCACATTTGTAGGTGGATCATCAGTGTTAGAGCTAAAATTAGCATGTTTAAAGTGATTTTCATGCTTCCATGGGGCCCTAAACACAAGATTTATGGAATGGTTAAAAGTGCATGAAAATGGCCAATTTACTCACTCTGAGTTCTCAAAAAGGGTTTCTTCACCCCAGGAAGTTAATTAAATACCATTTGGAGGCATTTAATGTTCGAGCTAAAACGGCTGATTTTCGACAAAAGAGATAACACCCCCCCATTACGTCATGCTTCAGAAATGTGGAAAATGGTCCGTTTTCAAATGTTTTATTTTTGAACGTCAGTTCACATTTGTAGGTGGATCATCAGTGTTAGAGCTAAAATTAGCATGTTTAAAGTGATTTTCATGCTTCCAGGGGCCCTAAACACAAGATTTATGGAATGGTTAAAAGTGCATGAAAATGGCCAATTTACTCACTCTGAGTTCTCAAAAAGGGTTTCTTCACCCCGGGAAGTTAATTAAATACCATTTGGAGGCATTTAATGTTCAAGCAAAAACCGCTGATTTTCGACAAAAGAGATAACACCCCCCCATTACATCATGCTTCAGAAATGTGGAAAATGGTCCGTTTTCAAATGTTTTATTTTTGAACGTCAGTTCACATTTGTAGGTGGATCATCAGTGTTAGAGCTAAAAATTAGCAAGTTTAAAGTGATTTTCATGCTTCCAGGGGCTCGGGAAGTTAATTAAATACCATTTGGAGGCATTTAATGTTCGAGCAAAAACGGCTGATTTTCGACAAAAGAGATAACACCCCCCCATTACATCATGCTTCAGAAATGTGGAAAATGGTCCGTTTTCAAATGTTTTATTTTTGAATGTCAGTTCACATTTGTAGGTGGATCATCAGTGTTAGAGCTAAAATTAGCATGTTTAAAGTGATTTTCATGCTTCCAGGGGCTCGGGAAGTTAATTAAATACCATTTGGAGGCATTTAATGTTCGAGCAAAAACGGCTGATTTTCGACAAAAGAGATAACACCCCCCCCATTACGTCATGCTTCAGAAATGTGGAAAATGGTCCGTTTTCAAATGTTTTATTTTTGAACGTCAGTTCACATTTGTAGGTGGATCATCAGTGTTAGAGCTAAAATTAGCATGTTTAAAGTGATTTTCATGCTTCCAGGGGCCCTAAACACAAGATTTATGGAATGGTTAAAAGTGCATGAAAATGGCCAATTTACTCCCTCTGAGTTCTCAAAAAGGGTTTTTTCACCCCGGGAAGTTAATTAAATACCATTTGGAGGCATTTAATGTTCGAGCAAAAACGGCTGATTTTCGACAAAAGAGATAACACCCCCCCCATTACGTCATGCTTCAGAAATGTGGAAAATGGTCCGTTTTCAAATGTTTTATTTTTGAACGTCAGTTCACATTTGTAGGTGGATCATCAGTGTTAGAGCTAAAATTAGCATGTTTAAAGTGATTTTCATGCTTCCAGGGGCTCGGGAAGTGAAATAAATACCATTTGGAGGCATTTAATGTTCGAGCAAAAACGGCTGATTTTCGACAAAAGAGATAACACCCCCCCATTACGTCATGCTTCAGAAATGTGGAAAATGGTCCGTTTTCAAATGTTTTATTTTTGAACGTCAGTTCACATTTGTAGGTGGATCATCAGTGTTAGAGCTAAAATTAGCATGTTTAAAGTTATTTTCATGCTTCCAGGGGCTCGGGAAGTTAATTAAATACCATTTGGAGGCATTTAATGTTCGAGCAAAAACGGCTGATTTTCGACAAAAGAGATAACACCCCCCCCATTACGTCATGCTTCAGAAATGTGGAAAATGGTCGGTTTTCAAATGTTTTATTCTTGAACGTCAGTTCACATTTGTAGGTGGATCATCAGTGTTAGAGCTAAAATTAGCATGTTTAAAGTGATTTTCATGCTTCCAGGGACTCGGGAAGTTAATTAAATACCATTTGGAGGCATTTAATGTCCGAGCAAAAACGGCTGATTTTCGACAAAAGAAATAACACCCCCCGATTAAGTCATGCTTCAGAAATGTGGAAAATGGTCCGTTTTCAAATGTTTTATTTTTGAACGTCAGTTCACATTTGTAGGTGGATCATCAGTGTTAGAGCTAAAATTAGCATGTTTAAAGTGATTTTCATGCTTCCAGGGGCTCGGGAAGTTAATTAAATACCATTTGGAGGCATTTATTGTTTGAGCAAAAACGGCTGATTTTCGACAAAAGAGATAACACCCCCCCATTACGTCATGCTTCAGAAATGTGGAAAATGGTCCGTTTTCAAATGTTTTATTTGTGAACGTCAGTTCACATTTGTAGGTGGATCATCAGTGTTAGAGCTAAAATTAGCATGTTTAAAGTGATTTTCATGCTTCCAGGGGCTCGGGAAGTTAATTAAATACCATTTGGAGGCATTTAATGTTTGAGCAAAAACGGCTGATTTTCGACAAAAGAGATAACACCCCCCCATTACGTCATGCTTCAGAAATGTGGAAAATGGTCCGTTTTTTCAAATGTTTTATTTTTGAACGTCAGTTCACATTTGTAGGTGGATCATCGGTGTTAGAGCTAAAATTAGCATGTTTAAAGTGATTTTCATGCTTCCAGGGGCCCTAAACACAAGATTTATGGAATGGTTAAAAGTGCATGAAAATGGCCAATTTACTCACTCTGAGTTCTCAAAAAGGGTTTCTTCACCCCGGGAAGTTAATTAAATACCATTTGGAGGCATTTAATGTTCGAGCAAAAACGGCTGATTTTCGACAAAAGAGATAACACCCCCCCATTACGTCATGCTTCAGAAATGTGGAAAATTGTCCGTTTTCAAATGTTTTATTTTTGAACGTCAGTTCACATTTGTAGGTGGATCATCAGTGTTAGAGCTAAAATTAGCATGTTTAAAGTGATTTTCATGCTTCCAGGGGCCCTAAACACAAGATTTATGGAATGGTTAAAAGTGCATGAAAATGGCCAATTTACTCACTCTGAGTTCTCAAAAAGGGTTTCTTCACCCCGGGAAGTTAATTAAATACCATTTGGAGGCATTTAATGTTCGAGCAAAAACGGCTGATTTTCGACAAAAGAGATAACACCCCCCCATTACGTCATGCTTCAGAAATGTGGAAAATGGTCCGTTTTCAAATGTTTTATTTTTGAACATCAGTTCACATTTGTAGGTGGATCATCAGTGTTAGAGCTAAAATTAGCATGTTTAAAGTGATTTTCATGCTTCCAGGGGCCCTAAACACAAGATTTATGGAATGGTTAAAAGTGCATGAAAATGGCCAATTTACTCACTCTGAGTTCTCAAAAAGGGTTTCTTCACCCCGGGAAGTTAATTAAATACCATTTGGAGGCATTTAATGTTCAAGCAAAAACGGCTGATTTTCGACAAAAGAGATAACACCCCCCCATTACGTCATGCTTCAGAAATGTGGAAAATGGTCCGTTTTCAAATGTTTTATTTTTGAACGTCAGTTCACATTTGTAGGTGGATCATCAGTGTTAGAGCTGAAAATTAGCATGTTTAACGTGATTTTCATGCTTCCAGGGGCTCAGGAAGTTAATTAAATACCATTTGGAGGCATTTAATGTTCGAGCAAAAACGGCTGATTTTCGCAAAAGAGATAACACCCCCCCCATTACGTCATGCTTCAGAAATGTGGAAAATGGTCCGTTTTCAAATGTTTTATTTTTGAACGTCAGTTCACATTTGTAGGTGGATCATCAGTGTTAGAGCTAAAATTAGCATGTTTAAAGTGATTTTCATGCTTCCAGGGGCCCTAAACACAAGATTTATGGAATGGTTAAAAGTGCATGAAAATGGCCAATTTACTCACTCTGAGTTCTCAAAAAGGGTTTCTTCACCCCGGGAAGTTAATTAAATACCATTTGGAGGCATTTAATGTTCGAGCAAAAACGGCTGATTTTCGACAAAAGAGATAACACCCCCCATTACGTCATGCTTCAGAAATGTGGAAAATGGTCCGTTTTCAAATGTTTTATTTTTGAACGTCAGTTCACATTTGTAGGTGGATCATCAGTGTTAGAGCTAAAAATTAGCATGTTTAAAGTGATTTTCATGCTTCCAGGGGCTCGGGAAGTTAATTAAATACCATTTGGAGGCATTTAATGTTCGAGCAAAAACGGCTGATTTTCGACAAAAGAGATAACACCCCCCCATTACGTCATGCTTCAGAAATGTGGAAAATGGTCCGTTTTCAAATGTTTTATTTTTGAACATCAGTTCACATTTGTAGGTGGATCATCAGTGTTAGAGCTAAAATTAGCATGTGTAAAGTGATTTTCATGCTTCCAGGGGCCCTAAACACAAGATTTATGGAATGGTTAAAAGTGCATGAAAATGGCCAATTTACTCACTCTGAGTACTCAAAAAGGGTTTCTTCACCCCGGGAAGTTAATTAAATACCATTTGGAGGCATTTAATGTTCAAGCAAAAACGGCTGATTTTCGACAAAAGAGATAACACCCCCCCATTACGTCATGCTTCAGAAATGTGGAAAATGGTCCGTTTTCAAATGTTTTATTTTTGAACGTCAGTTCACATTTGTAGGTGGATCATCAGTGTTAGAGCTGAAAATTAGCATGTTTAAAGTGATTTTCATGCTTCCAGGGGCTCGGGAAGTTAATTAAATACCATTTGGAGGCATTTAATGTTCGAGCAAAAACGGCTGATTTTCGCAAAAGAGATAACACCCCCCCCATTACGTCATGCTTCAGAAATGTGGAAAATGGTCCGTTTTCAAATGTTTTATTTTTGAACGTCAGTTCACATTTGTAGGTGGATCATCAGTGTTAGAGCTAAAATTAGCATGTTTAAAGTGATTTTCATGCTTCCAGGGGCCCTAAACACAAGATTTATGGAATGGTTAAAAGTGCATGAAAATGGCCAATTTACTCACTCTGAGTTCTCAAAAAGGGTTTCTTCACCCCGGGAAGTTAATTAAATACCATTTGGAGGCATTTAATGTTCGAGCAAAAACGGCTGATTTTCGACAAAAGAGATAACACCCCCCATTACGTCATGCTTCAGAAATGTGGAAAATGGTCCGTTTTCAAATGTTTTATTTTTGAACGTCAGTTCACATTTGTAGGTGGATCATCAGTGATAGAGCTAAAATTAGCATGTTTAAAGTGATTTTCATGCTTCCAGGGGCTCGGGAAGTGAAATAAATACCATTTGGAGGCATTTAATGTTCGAGCAAAAATGGCTGATTTTCGACAAAAGAGATAACACCCCCCCATTACGTCATGCTTCAGAAATGTGGAAAATGGTCAGTTTTCAAATGTTTTATTTTTGAACGTCAGTTCACATTTGTAGGTGGATCATCAGTGTTAGAGCTAAAATTAGCATGTTTAAAGTGATTTTCATGCTTCCACGGGCCCTAAACACAAGATTTATGGAATGGTTAAAAGTGCATGAAAATGGCCAATTTACTCACTCTGAGTTCTCAAAAAGGGTTTCTTCACCCTGGGAAGTTAATTAAATACCATTTGGAGGCATTTAATGTTCGAGCAAAAACGGCTGATTTTCGACAAAAGAGATAACACCCCCCATTACGTCATGCTTCAGAAATGTGGAAAATGGTCCGTTTTCAAATGTTTTATTTTTGAACGTCAGTTCACATTTGTAGGTGGATCATCAGTGTTAGAGCTAAAATTAGCATGTTTAAAGTGATTTTCATGCTTCCAGGAGCTCGGGAAGTTAATTAAATACCATTTGGAGGCATTTAATGTTCGAGCAAAAACGGCTGATTTTCGACAAAAGAGATAACACCCCCCCATTACGTCATACTTCAGAAATGTGGAAAATGGTCCGTTTTCAAATGTTTTATTTTTGAACGTCAGTTCACATTTGTAGGTGGATCATCAGTGTTAGAGCTAAAATTAGCATGTTTAAAGTGATTTTCATGCTTCCAGGGGCCCTAAACACAAGATTTATGGAATGGTGAAAAGTGCATGAAAATGGCCAATTTACTCACTCTGAGTTCTCAAAAAGGGTTTTTTCACCCCGGGAAGTTAATTAAATACCATTTGGCGGCTTTTAATGTTCGAGCAAAAACGGCTGATTTTCGACAAAAGAGATAACACCCCCCCATTACGTCATGCTTCAGAAATTTGGAAAATGGTCCGTTTTCAAATGTTTTATTTTTGAACGTCAGTTCACATTTGTAGGTGGATCATCAGTGTTAGAGCTAAAATTAGCATGTTTAAAGTGATTTTCATGCTTCCAGGGGCTCGGGAAGTGAAATAAATACCATTTGGAGGCATTTAATGTTCGAGCAAAAATGGCTGATTTTCGACAAAAGAGATAACACCCCCCCATTACGTCATGCTTCAGAAATGTGGAAAATGGTCCGTTTTCAAATGTTTTATTTTTGAACGTCAGTTCACATTTGTAGGTGGATCATCAGTGTTAGAGCTAAAATTAGCATGTTTAAAGTTATTTTCATGCTTCCAGGGGCTCTGGAAGTTAATTAAATACCATTTGGAGGCATTTAATGTTCGAGCAAAAACGGCTGATTTTCGACAAAAGAGATAACACCCCCCCATTACGTCATGCTTCAGAAATGTGGAAAATTGTCCGTTTTCAAATGTTTTATTTTTGAACGTCAGTTCACATTTGTAGGTGGATCATCAGTGTTAGAGCTAAAATTAGCATGTTTAAAGTGATTTTCATGCTTCCAGGGGCCCTAAACATAAGATTTATGGAATGGTTAAAAGTGCATGAAAATGGCCAATTTACTCACTCTGAGTTCTCAAAAAGGGTTTCTTCACCCCGGGAAGTTAATTAAATACCATTTGGAGGCATTTAATGTTCGAGCAAAAACGGCTGATTTTCGACAAAAGAGATAACACCCCACCATTACGTCATGCTTCAGAAATGTGGAAAATGGTCCGTTTTCAAATGTTTTATTTTTGAACGTCAGTTCACATTTGTAGGTGGATCATCAGTGTTAGAGCTAAAATTAGCATGTTTAAAGTGATTTTCATGCTTCCATGGGGCCCTAAACACAAGATTTATGGAATGGTTAAAAGTGCATGAAAATGGCCAATTTACTCACTCTGAGTTCTCAAAAAGGGTTTCTTCACCCCAGGAAGTTAATTAAATACCATTTGGAGGCATTTAATGTTAAAGCAATGACAGCTGATTTTCGACAAAAGAGATAACACCCCCCATTACGTCATGCTTCAGAAATGTGGAAAATGGTCCGTTTTCAAATGTTTTATTTTTGAACGTCAGTTCACATTTGTAGGTGGATCATCAGTGTTAGAGCTAAAATTAGCATGTTTAAAGTGATTTTCATGCTTCCAGGGACTCGGGAAGTTAATTAAATACCATTTGGAGGCATTTAATGTTCGAGCAAAAACGGCTGATTTTCGACAAAAGAGATAACACCCCCCCATTACGTCATGCTTCAGAAATGTGGAAAATGGTCCGTTTTCAAATGTTTTATTTTTGAACGTCAGTTCACATTTGTAGGTGGATCATCAGTGTTAGAGCTAAAATTAGCATGTTTAAAGTGATTTTCATACTTCCAGGGGCCCTAAACACAAGATTTATGGAATGGTTAAAAGGGCATGAAAATGGCCAATTTACTCACTCTGAGTTCTCAAAAAGGGTTTCTTCACCCCGGGAAGTTAACTAAATACCATTTGGAGGCATTTAATGTTCGAGCAAAAACGGCTGATTTTCGACAAAAGAGATAACACCCCCCCATTACGTCATGCTTCAGAAATGTGGAAAATGGTCCGTTTTCAAATGTTTTATTTTTGAACGTCAGTTCACATTTGTAGGTGGATCATCAGTGTTAGAGCTAAAATTAGCATGTTTAAAGTGATTTTCATGCTTCCAGGGGCCCTAAACACAAGATTTATGGAATGGTTAAAAGTGCATGAAAATGGCCAATTTACTCACTCTGAGTTCTCAAAAAGGGTTTCTTCACCCCGGGAAGTTAATTAAATACCATTTGGAGGCATTTAATGTTCGAGCAAAAACGGCTGATTTTCGACAAAAGAGATAACACCCCACCATTACGTCATGCTTCAGAAATGTGGAAAATGGTCCGTTTTCAAATGTTTTATTTTTGAACGTCAGTTCACATTTGTAGGTGGATCATCAGTGTTAGAGCTAAAATTAGCATGTTTAAAGTGATTTTCATGCTTCCATGGGGCCCTAAACACAAGATTTATGGAATGGTTAAAAGTGCATGAAAATGGCCAATTTACTCACTCTGAGTTCTCAAAAAGGGTTTCTTCACCCCAGGAAGTTAATTAAATACCATTTGGAGGCATTTAATGTTCGAGCTAAAACGGCTGATTTTCGACAAAAGAGATAACACCCCCCCATTACGTCATGCTTCAGAAATGTGGAAAATGGTCCGTTTTCCAATGTTTTATTTTTGAACGTCAGTTCACATTTGTAGGTGGATCATCAGTGTTAGAGCTAAAATTAGCATGTTTAAAGTGATTTTCATGCTTCCAGGGGCCCTAAACACAAGATTTATGGAATGGTTAAAAGTGCATGAAAATGGCCAATTTACTCACTCTGAGTTCTCAAAAAGGGTTTCTTCACCCCGGGAAGTTAATTAAATACCATTTGGAGGCATTTAATGTTAAAGCAATGACAGCTGATTTTCGACAAAAGAGATAACACCCCCCATTACGTCATGCTTCAGAAATGTGGAAAATGGTCCGTTTTCAAATGTTTTATTTTTGAACGTCAGTTCACATTTGTAGGTGGATCATCAGTGTTAGAGCTAAAATTAGCATGTTTAAAGTGATTTTCATGCTTCCAGGGGCTCGGGAAGTTAATTAAATACCATTTGGAGGCATTTAATGTTCGAGCAAAAACGGCTGATTTTCGACAAAAGAGATAACACCCCCCCATTACGTCATGCTTCAGAAATGTGGAAAATGGTCCGTTTTCAAATGTTTTATTTTTGAACGTCAGTTCACATTTGTAGGTGGATCATCAGTGTTAGAGCTAAAATTAGCATGTTTAAAGTGATTTTCATGCTTCCAGGGGCCCTAAACACAAGATTTATGGAATGGTTAAAAGTGCATGAAAATGGCCAATTTACTCACTCTGAGTTCTCAAAAAGGGTTTCTTCACCCCGGGAAGTTAACTAAATACCATTTGGAGGCATTTAATGTTCGAGCAAAAACGGCTGATTTTCGACAAAAGAGATAACACCCCCCATTACGTCATGCTTCAAAATGTGGAAAATGGTCCGTTTTCAAATGTTTTATTTTTGAACGTCAGTTCACATTTGTAGGTGGATCATCAGTGTTAGAGCTAAAATTAGCATGTTTAAAGTGATTTTCATGCTTCCAGGGGCCCTAAACACAAGATTTATGGAATGGTTAAAAGTGCATGAAAATGGCCAATTTACTCACTCTGAGTTCTCAAAAAGGGTTTCTTCACCCCGGGAAGTTAATTAAATACCATTTGGAGGCATTTAATGTTCGAGCAAAAACGGCTGATTTTCGACAAAAGAGATAACACCCCCCATTACGTCATGCTTCAGAAATGTGGAAAATTGTCCGTTTTCAAATGTTTTATTTTTGAACGTCAGTTCACATTTGTAGGTGGATCATCAGTGTTAGAGCTAAAATTAGCATGTTTAAAGTGATTTTCATGCTTCCAGGGGCCCTAAACATAAGATTTATGGAATGGTTAAAAGTGCATGAAAATGGCCAATTTACTCACTCTGAGTTCTCAAAAAGGGTTTCTTCACCCCGGGAAGTTAATTAAATACCATTTGGAGGCATTTAATGTTCGAGCAAAAACGGCTGATTTTCGACAAAAGAGATAACACCCCCCCATTACGTCATGCTTCAGAAATGTGGAAAATGGTCCGTTTTCAAATGTTTTATTTTTCAACGTCAGTTCACATTTGTAGGTGGATCATCAGTGTTAGAGCTAAAATTAGCATGTTTAAAGTGATTTTCATGCTTCCATGGGGCCCTAAACACAAGATTTATGGAATGGTTAAAAGTGCATGAAAATGGCCAATTTACTCACTCTGAGTTCTCAAAAAGGGTTTCTTCACCCCAGGAAGTTAATTAAATACCATTTGGAGGCATTTAATGTTCGAGCTAAAACGGCTGATTTTCGCCAAAAGAGATAACACCCCCCCATTACGTCATGCTTCAGAAATGTGGAAAATGGTCCGTTTTCAAATGTTTTATTTTTGAACGTCAGTTCACATTTGTAGGTGGATCATCAGTGTTAGAGCTAAAATTAGCATGTTTAAAGTGATTTTCATGCTTCCAGGGGCCCTAAACACAAGATTTATGGAATGGTTAAAAGTGCATGAAAATGGCCAATTTACTCACTCTGAGTTCTCAAAAAGGGTTTCTTCACCCCGGGAAGTTAATTAAATACCATTTGGAGGCATTTAATGTTCGAGCAAAAACGGCTGATTTTCGACAAAAGAGATAACACCCCCCCATTACGTCATGCTTCAGAAATGTGGAAAATGGTCCGTTTTCAAATGTTTTATTTTTGAACATCAGTTCACATTTGTAGGTGGATCATCAGTGTTAGAGCTAAAATTAGCATGTTTAAAGTGATTTTCATGCTTCCAGGGGCCATAAACACAAGATTTATGGAATGGTTAAAAGTGCATGAAAATGGCCAATTTACTCACTCTGAGTTCTCAAAAAGGGTTTCTTCACCCCGGGAAGTTAATTAAATACCATTTGGAGGCATTTAATGTTCAAGCAAAAACGGCTGATTTTCGACAAAAGAGATAACACCCCCCCATTACGTCATGCTTCAGAAATGTGGAAAATGGTCCGTTTTCAAATGTTTTATTTTTGAACGTCAGTTCACATTTGTAGGTGGATCATCAGTGTTAGAGCTAAAATTAGCATGTTTAAAGTGATTTTCATGCTTCCAGGGGCTCGGGAAGTTAATTAAATACCATTTGGAGGCATATAATGTTCGAGCAAACACGGCTGATTTTCGACAAAAGAGATAACACCCCCCCATTACGTCATGCTTCAGAAATGTGGAAAATGGTCCGTTTTCAAATGTTTTATTTTTGAACGTCAGTTCACATTTGTAGGTGGATCATCAGTGTTAGAGCTAAAATTAGCATGTTTAAAGTGATTTTCATGCTTCCAGGGGCCCTAAACACAAGATTTATGGAATGGTTAAAAGTGCATGAAAATGGCCAATTTACTCACTCTGAGTTCTCAAAAAGGGTTTCTTCACCCCGGGAAGTTAATTAAATACCATTTGGAGGCATTTAATGTTCGAGCAAAAACGGCTGATTTTCGACAAAAGAGATAACACCCCCCCATTACGTCATGCTTCAGAAATGTGGAAAATGGTCCGTTTTCAAATGTTTTATTTTTGAACGTCAGTTCACATTTGTAGGTGGATCATCAGTGTTAGAGCTAAAATTAGCATGTTTAAAGTGATTTTCATGCTTCCAGGGGCCCTAAACACAAGATTTATGGAATGGTTAAAAGTGCATGAAAATGGCCAATTTACTCACTCTGAGTTCTCAAAAAGGGTTTCTTCACCCCGGGAAGTTAATTAAATACCATTTGGAGGCATTTAATGTTCAAGCAAAAACGGCTGATTTTCGACAAAAGAGATAACACCCCCCCCATTACGTCATGCTTCAGAAATGTGGAAAATGGTCCGTTTTCAAATGTTTTATTTTTGAACGTCAGTTTACATTTGTAGTTGGATCATCAGTGTTAGAGCTAAAAATTAGCATGTTTAAAGTGATTTTCATGCTTCCAGGGGCTCGGGAAGTTAATTAAATACCATTTGGAGGCATTTAATGTTCGAGCAAAAACGGCTGATTTTCGACAAAAGAGATAACACCCCCCCATTACGTCATGCTTCAGAAATGTGGAAAATGGTCCGTTTTCAAATGTTTTATTTTTGAACGTCAGTTCACATTTGTAGGTGGATCATCAGTGTTAGAGCTAAAATTAGCATGTTTAAAGTGATTTTCATGCTTCCAGGGGCCCTAAACACAAGATTTATGGAATGGTTAAAAGTGCATGAAAATGGCCAATTTACTCACTCTGAGTTCTCAAAAAGGGTTTCTTCACCCCGGGAAGTTAACTAAATACCATTTGGAGGCATTTAATGTTCGAGCAAAAACGGCTGATTTTCAACAAAAGAGATAACACCCCCCCATTACGTCATGCTTCAAAATGTGGAAAATGGTCCGTTTTCAAATGTTTTATTTTTGAACGTCAGTTCACATTTGTAGGTGGATCATCAGTGTTAGAGCTAAAATTAGCATGTTTAAAGTGATTTTCATGCTTCCAGGGGCCCTAAACACAAGATTTATGGAATGGTTAAAAGTGCATGAAAATGGCCAATTTACTCACTCTGAGTTCTCAAAAAGGGTTTCTTCACCCCGGGAAGTTAATTAAATACCATTTGGAGGCATTTAATGTTCGAGCAAAAACGGCTGATTTTCGACAAAAGAGATAACACCCCCCCATTACGTCATGCTTCAGAAATGTGGAAAATTGTCCGTTTTCAAATGTTTTATTTTTGAACGTCAGTTCACATTTGTAGGTGGATCATCAGTGTTAGAGCTAAAATTAGCATGTTTAAAGTGATTTTCATGCTTCCAGGGGCCCTAAACATAAGATTTATGGAATGGTTAAAAGTGCATGAAAATGGCCAATTTACTCACTCTGAGTTCTCAAAAAGGGTTTCTTCACCCCGGGAAGTTAATTAAATACCATTTGGAGGCATTTAATGTTCGAGCAAAAACGGCTGATTTTCGACAAAAGAGATAACACCCCCCCATTACGTCATGCTTCAGAAATGTGGAAAATGGTCCGTTTTCAAATGTTTTATTTTTCAACGTCAGTTCACATTTGTAGGTGGATCATCAGTGTTAGAGCTAAAATTAGCATGTTTAAAGTGATTTTCATGCTTCCATGGGGCCCTAAACACAAGATTTATGGAATGGTTAAAAGTGCATGAAAATGGCCAATTTACTCACTCTGAGTTCTCAAAAAGGGTTTCTTCACCCCAGGAAGTTAATTAAATACCATTTGGAGGCATTTAATGTTCGAGCTAAAACGGCTGATTTTCGCCAAAAGAGATAACACCCCCCCCATTACGTCATTCTTCAGAAATGTGGAAAATGGTCCGTTTTCAAATGTTTTATTTTTGAACGTCAGTTCACATTTGTAGGTGGATCATCAGTGTTAGAGCTAAAATTAGCATGTTTAAAGTGATTTTCATGCTTCCAGGGGCCCTAAACACAAGATTTATGGAATGGTTAAAAGTGCATGAAAATGGCCAATTTACTCACTCTGAGTTCTCAAAAAGGGTTTCTTCACCCCGGGAAGTTAATTAAATACCATTTGGAGGCATTTAATGTTCGAGCAAAAACGGCTGATTTTCTACAAAAGAGATAACACCCCCCCATTACGTCATGCTTCAGAAATGTGGAAAATGGTCCGTTTTCAAATGTTTTATTTTTGAACATCAGTTCACATTTGTAGGTGGATCATCAGTGTTAGAGCTAAAATTAGCATGTTTAAAGTGATTTTCATGCTTCCAGGGGCCCTAAACACAAGATTTATGGAATGGTTAAAAGTGCATGAAAATGGCCAATTTACTCACTCTGAGTTCTCAAAAAGGGTTTCTTCACCCCGGGAAGTTAATTAAATACCATTTGGAGGCATTTAATGTTCGAGCAAAAACGGCTGATTTTCTACAAAAGAGATAACACCCCCCCATTACGTCATGCTTCAGAAATGTGGAAAATGGTCCGTTTTCAAATGTTTTATTTTTGAACGTCAGTTCACATTTGTAGGTGGATCATCAGTGTTAGAGCTAAAATTAGCATGTTTAAAGTGATTTTCATGCTTCCAGGGGCTCGGGAAGTTAATTAAATACCATTTGGAGGCATATAATGTTCGAGCAAACACGGCTGATTTTCGACAAAAGAGATAACACCCCCCCATTACGTCATGCTTCAGAAATGTGGAAAATGGTCCGTTTTCAAATGTTTTATTTTTGAACGTCAGTTCACATTTGTAGGTGGATCATCAGTGTTAGAGCTAAAATTAGCATGTTTAAAGTGATTTTCATGCTTCCAGGGGCCCTAAACACAAGATTTATGGAATGGTTAAAAGTGCATGAAAATGGCCAATTTACTCACTCTGAGTTCTCAAAAAGGGTTTCTTCACCCCGGGAAGTTAATTAAATACCATTTGGAGGCATTTAATGTTCGAGCAAAAACGGCTGATTTTCGACAAAAGAGATAACACCCCCCCATTACGTCATGCTTCAGAAATGTGGAAAATGGTCCGTTTTCAAATGTTTTATTTTTGAACTTCAGTTCACATTTGTAGGTGGATCATCAGTGTTAGAGCTAAAATTAGCATGTTTAAAGTGATTTTCATGCTTCCAGGGGCCCTAAACACAAGATTTATGGAATGGTTAAAAGTGCATGAAAATGGCCAATTTACTCACTCTGAGTTCTCAAAAAGGGTTTCTTCACCCCGGGAAGTTAATTAAATACCATTTGGAGGCATTTAATGTTCAAGCAAAAACGGCTGATTTTCGACAAAAGAGATAACACCCCCCCCATTACGTCATGCTTCAGAAATGTGGAAAATGGTCCGTTTTCAAATGTTTTATTTTTGAAAGTCAGTTTACATTGGTAGTTGGATCATCAGTGTTAGAGCTAAAAATTAGCATGTTTAAAGTGATTTTCATGCTTCCAGGGGCTCGGGAAGTTAATTAAATACCATTTGGAGGCATTTAATGTTCGAGCAAAAACGGCTGATTTTCGACAAAAGAGATAACACCCCCCCCCATTACGTCATGCTTCAGAAATGTGGAAAATGGTCCGTTTTCAAATGTTTTATTTTTGAACGTCAGTTCACATTTGTAGGTGGATCATCAGTGTTAGAGCTAAAATTAGCATGTTTAAAGTGATTTTCATGCTTCCAGGGGCCCTAAACACAAGATTTATGGAATGGTTAAAAGTGCATGAAAATGGCCAATTTACTCACTCTGAGTTCTCAAAAAGGGTTTCTTCACCCCGGGAAGTTAATTAAATACCATTTGGAGGCATTTAATGTTCGAGCAAAAACGGCTGATTTTCGGCAAAAGAGATAACACCCCCCCATTACGTCATGCTTCAGAAATGTGGAAAATGGTCCGTTTTCAATTGTTTTATTTTTGAACGTCAGTTCACATTTGTAGGTGGATCATCAGTGTTAGAGCTAAAATTAGCATGTTTAAAGTGATTTTCATGCTTCCAGGGGCTCGGGAAGTTAATTAAATACCATTTGGAGGCATTTAATGTTCGAGCAAAAACGGCTGATTTTCGACAAAAGAGATAACACCCCCCCATTACGTCATGCTTCAGAAATGTGGAAAATGGTCCGTTTTCAAATGTTTTATTTTTGAACGTCAGTTCACATTTGTAGGTGGATCATCAGTGTTAGAGCTAAAATTAGCATGTTTAAAGTGATTTTCATGCTTCCAGGGGCCCTAAACACAAGATTTATGGAATGGTTAAAAGTGCATGAAAATGGCCAATTTACTCCCTCTGAGTTCTCAAAAAGGGTTTTTTCACCCCGGGAAGTTAATTAAATACCATTTGGAGGCATTTAATGTTCGAGCAAAAACGGCTGATTTTCGACAAAAGAGATAACACCCCCCCATTACGTCATGCTTCAGAAATGTGGAAAATGGTCCGTTTTCAAATGTTTTATTTTTGAACGTCAGTTCACATTTGTAGGTGGATCATCAGTGTTAGAGCTAAAATTAGCATGTTTAAAGTGATTTTCATGCTTCCAGGGGCTCGGGAAGTGAAATAAATACCATTTAGAGGCATTTAATGTTCGAGCAAAAACGGCTGATTTTCGACAAAAGAGATAACACCCCCCCATTACGTCATGCTTCAGAAATGTGGAAAATGGTCCGTTTTCAAATGTTTTATTTTTGAACGTCAGTTCACATTTGTAGGTGGATCATCAGTGTTAGAGCTAAAATTAGCATGTTTAAAGTTATTTTCATGCTTCCAGGGGCTCGGGAAGTTAATTAAATACCATTTGGAGGCATTTAATGTTCGAGCAAAAACGGCTGATTTTCGATAAAAGAGATAACACCCCCCCCATTACGTCATGCTTCAGAAATGTGGAAAATGGTCGGTTTTCAAATGTTTTATTTTTGAACGTCAGTTCACATTTGTAGGTGGATCATCAGTGTTAGAGCTAAAATTAGCATGTTTAAAGTGATTTTCATGCTTCCAGGGACTCGGGAAGTTAATTAAATACCATTTGGAGGCATTTAATGTCCGAGCAAAAACGGCTGATTTTCGACAAAAGAAATAACAGAAATGTGGAAAATGGTCCGTTTTCAAATGTTTTATTTTTGAACGTCAGTTCACATTTGTAGGTGGATCATCAGTGTTAGAGCTAAAATTAGCATGTTTAAAGTGATTTTCATGCTTCCAGGGGCCCTAAACACAAGATTTATGGAATGGTTAAAAGTGCATGAAAATGGCCAATTTACTCACTCTGAGTTCTCAAAAAGGGTTTCTTCACCCCGGGAAGTTAATTAAATACCATTTGGAGGCATTTAATGTTCAAGCAATGACAGCTGATTTTCGACAAAAGAGATAACACCCCCCCATTACGTCATGCTTCAGAAATGTGGAAAATGGTCCGTTTTCAAATGTTTTATTTTTGAACGTCAGTTCACATTTGTAGGTGGTTCATCAGTGTTAGAGCTAAAATTAGCATGTTTATAGTGATTTTCATGCTTCCAGGGGCTCGGGAAGTTAATTAAATACCATTTGGAGGCATATAATGTTCGAGCAAACACGGCTGATTTTCGACAAAAGAGATAACACCCCCCATTACGTCATGCTTCAGAAATGTGGAAAATGGTCCGTTTTCAAATGTTTTATTTTTGAACGTCAGTTCACATTTGTAGGTGGATCATCAGTGTTAGAGCTAAAATTAGCATGTTTAAAGTGATTTTCATGCTTCCAGGGGCCCGGGAAGTTAATTAAATACCATTTGGAGGCATTTAATGTTCGAACAAAAACGGCTGATTTTCGACAAAAGAGATAACACCCCCGCCATTACGTCATGCTTCAGAAATGTGGAAAATGGTCCGTTTTCAAATGTTTTATTTTTGAACATCAGTTCACATTTGTAGGTGGATCATCAGTGTTAGAGCTAAAATTAGCATGTTTAAAGTGATTTTCATGCTTCCAGGGGCTCGGGAAGTTAATTAAATACCATTTGGAGGCATTTAATGTTCGAGCAAAAACGGCTGATTTTCGACAAAAGAGATAACACCCCCCATTACGTCATGCTTCAGAAATGTGGAAAATGGTCCGTTTTCAAATGTTTTATTTTTGAACGTCAGTTCACATTTGTAGGTGGATCATCAGTGTTAGAGCTAAAATTAGCATGTTTAAAGTGATTTTCATGCTTCCAGGGGCTCGGGAAATGAAATAAATACCATTTAGAGGCATTTAATGTTCGAGCAAAAACGGCTGATTTTCGACAAAAGAGAATACACCCCCCATTACGTCATGCTTTAGAAATGTGGAAAATGGTCCGTTTTCAAATGTTTTATTTTTGAACGTCAGTTCACATTTGTAGGTGGATCATCAGTGTTAGAGCTAAAATTAGCATGTTTAAAGTGATTTTCATGCTTCCAGGGGCTCGGGAAGTTAATTAAATACCATTTGGAGGCATTTAATGTTCGAGCAAAAACGGCTGATTTTCGACAAAAGAGATAACACCCCCCATTACGTCATGCTTCAGAAATGTGGAAAATGGTCAGTTTTCAAATGTTTTATTTTTGAACGTCAGTTCACATTTGTAGATGGATCATCAGTGTTAGAGCTAAAATTAGCATGTTTAAAGTGATTTCATACTTCCAGGGGCTCGGGAAGTTAATTAAATACCATTTGGAGGCATTTAATGTTCAAGCAATGACAGCTGATTTTCGACAAAAGAGATAACACCCCCCCATTACGTCATGCTTCAGAAATGTGGAAAATGGTCCGTTTTCAAATGTGTTATTTTTGAACGTCAGTTCACATTTGTAGGTGGATCATCAGTGTTAGAGCTAAAATTAGCATGTTTAAAGTGATTTTCATGCTTCCAGGGGCCCTAAACACAAGATTTATGGAATGGTTAAAAGTGCATGAAAATGGCCAATTTACTCACTCTGAGTTCTCAAAAAGGGTTTCTTCACCCCGGGAAGTTAATTAAATACCATTTGGAGGCATTTAATGTTCAAGCAATGACAGCTGATTTTCGACAAAAGAGATAACACCCCCCTATTACGTCATGCTTCAGAAATGTGGAAAATGGTCCGTTTTCAAATGTTTTATTTTTGAACGTCAGTTCACATTTGTAGGTGGATCATCAGTGTTAGAGCTAAAATTAGCATGTTTAAAGTGATTTTCATGCTTCCAGGGGCCCTAAACACAAGATTTATGGAATGGTTAAAAGTGCATGAAAATGGCCAATTTACTCACTCTGAGTTCTCAAAAAGGGTTACTTCACCCCGGGAAGTTAATTAAATACCATTTGGAGGCATTTAATGTTAGGCAAAAACGGCTGATTTTGGACAAAAGAGATAACACCCCCCCATTACGTCATGCTTCAGAAATGCGGAAAATGGTCCGTTTTCAAATGTTTTATTTTTGAACGTCAGTTCACATTTGTAGGTGGATCATCAGTGTTAGAGCTAAAATTAGCATGTTTAAAGTGATTTTCATGCTTCCAGGGGCTCGGGAAGTGAAATAAATACCATTTGGAGGCATTTAATGTTCGAGCAAAAACGGCTGATTTTCGACAAAAGAGATAACACCCCCCCATTACGTCATGCTTCAGAAATGTGGAAAATGGTCCGTTTTCAAATGTTTTATTTTTGAACGTCAGTTCACATTTGTAGGTGGATCATCAGTGTTAGAGCTAAAATTAGCATGTTTAAAGTGATTTTCATGCTTCCAGGGGCTCGGGAAGTTAATTAAATACCATTTGGAGGCATTTAATGTTCGAGCAAAAACGGCTGATTTTCGACAAAAGAGATAACACCCCCCCATTACGTCATGCTTCAGAAATGTGGAAAGTGGTCCGTTTTCAAATGTTTTATTTTTGAACGTCAGTTCACATTTGTAGGTGGATCATCAGTGTTAGAGCTAAAATTAGCATGTTTAAAGTGATTTTCATGCTTCCAGGGGCCCTAAACACAAGATTTATGGAATGGTTAAAAGTGCATGAAAATGGGCAATTTACTCACTCTGAGTACTCAAAAAGGGTTTCTTCACCCCGGGAAGTTAATTAAATACCATTTGGAGGCATTTAATGTTCAAGCAATGACAGCTGATTTTCGACAAAAGAGATAACACCTCCCCATTACGTCATGCTTAAGAAACGTGGAAAATGGTCCGTTTTCAAATGTTTTATTTTTGAACGTCAGTTCACATTTGTAGGTGGATCATCAGTGTTAGAGCTAAAATTAGCATGTTTAAAGTGATTTTCATGCTTCCAGGGGCCCTAAACACAAGATTTATGGAATGGTTAAAAGTGCATGAAAATGGCCAATTTACTCACTCTGAGTTCTCAAAAAGGGTTTCTTCACCCCGGGAAGTTAATTAAATACCATTTGGAGGCATTTAATGTTCGAGCAAAAACGGCTGATTTTCGACAAAAGAGATAACACCCCCCCATTACGTCATGCTTCAGAAATATGGAAAATGGTCCGTTTTCAAATGTTTTATTTTTGAACGTCAGTTCACATTTGTAGGTGGATCATCAGTGTTAGAGCTAAAATTAGCATGTTTAAAGTGATTTTCATGCTTCCATGGGGCCCTAAACACAAGATTTATGGAATGGTTAAAAGTGCATGAAAATGGCCAATTTACTCACTCTGAGTTCTCAAAAAGGGTTTCTTCACCCCAGGAAGTTAATTAAATACCATTTGGAGGCATTTAATGTTCGAGCTAAAACGGCTGATTTTCGACAAAAGAGATAACACCCCCCCATTACGTCATGCTTCAGAAATGTGGAAAATGGTCCGTTTTCAAATGTTTTATTTTTGAACGTCAGTTCACATTTGTAGGTGGATCATCAGTGTTAGAGCTAAAATTAGCATGTTTAAAGTGATTTTCATGCTTCCGAGGGCCCTAAACACAAGATTTATGGAATGGTTAAAAGTGCATGAAAATGGCCAATTTACTCACTCTGAGTTCTCAAAAAGGGTTTCTTCACCCCGGGAAGTTAATTAAATACCATTTGGAGGCATTTAATGTTCAAGCAAAAACCGCTGATTTTCGACAAAAGAGATAACACCCCCCCCCCATTACGTCATGCTTCAGAAATGTGGAAAATGGTCCGTTTTCAAATGTTTTATTTTTGAACGTCAGTTCACATTTGTAGGTGGATCATCAGTGTTAGAGCTAAAAATTAGCATGTTTAAAGTGATTTTCATGCTTCCAGGGGCTCGGGAAGTTAATTAAATACCATTTGGAGGCATTTAATGTTCGAGCAAAAACGGCTGATTTTCGACAAAAGAGATAACACCCCCCCATTACATCATGCTTCAGAAATGTGGAAAATGGTCCGTTTTCAAATGTTTTATTTTTGAATGTCAGTTCACATTTGTAGGTGGATCATCAGTGTTAGAGCTAAAATTAGCATGTTTAAAGTGATTTTCATGCTTCCAGGGGCCCTAAACACTAGATTTATGGAATGGTTAAAAGTGCATGAAAATGGCCAATTTACTCACTCTGAGTTCTCAAAAAGGGTTTCTTCACCCCGGGAAGTTAATTAAATACCATTTGGAGGCATTTAATGTTCGAGCAAAAACGGCTGATTTTCGACAAAAGAGATAACACCCCCCATTACGTCATGCTTCAGCAATGTGGAAAATGGTCCGTTTTCAAATGTTTTATTTTTGAACGTCTGTTCACATTTGTAGGTGGATCATCAGTGTTAGAGCTAAAATTAGCATGTTTAAAGTGATTTTCATGCTTCCAGGGGCCCTAAACACAAGATTTATGGAATGGTTAAAAGTGCATGAAAATGGCCAATTTACTCACTCTGAGTTCTCAAAAAGGGTTTCTTCACCCCGGGAAGTTAATTAAATACCATTTGGAGGCATTTAATGTTCAAGCAAAAACCGCTGATTTTCGACAAAAGAGATAACACCCCCCCCATTACGTCATGCTTCAGAAATGTGGAAAATGGTCCGTTTTCAAATGTTTTATTTTTGAACGTCAGTTCACATTTGTAGGTGGATCATCAGTGTTAGAGCTAAAAATTAGCATGTTTAAAGTGATTTTCATGCTTCCAGGGGCTCGGGAAGTTAATTAAATACCATTTGGAGGCATTTAATGTTCGAGCAAAAACGGCTGATTTTCGACAAAAGAGATAACACCCCCCCATTACGTCATGCTTCAGAAATGTGGAAAATGGTCCTTTTTCAAATGTTTTATTTTTGAATGTCAGTTCACATTTGTAGGTGGATCATCAGTGTTAGAGCTAAAATTAGCATGTTTAAAGTGATTTTCATGCTTCCAGGGGCCCTAAACACAAGATTTATGGAATGGTTAAAAGTGCATGAAAATGGCCAATTTACTCACTCTGAGTTCTCAAAAAGGGTTTCTTCACCCCGGGAAGTTAATTAAATACCATTTGGAGGCATTTAATGTTCGAGCAAAAACTGCTGATTTTCGACAAAAGAGATAACACCCCCCATTACGTCATGCTTCAGCAATGTGGAAAATGGTCCGTTTTCAAATGTTTTATTTTTGAACGTCTGTTCACATTTGTAGGTGGATCATCAGTGTTAGAGCTAAAATTAGCATGTTTAAAGTGATTTTCATGCTTCCATGGGCTCGGGAAGTTAATTAAATACCATTTGGAGGCATTTAATGTTCGAGCAAAAACGGCTGATTTTCGACAAAAGAGATAACACCCCCCCATTACGTCATACTTCAGAAATGTGGAAAATGGTCCGATTTCAAATGTTTTATTTTTGAACGTCAGTTCACATTTGTAGGTGGATCATCAGTGTTAGAGCTAAAATTAGCATGTTTAAAGTGATTTTCATGCTTCCAGGGGCCCTAAACACAAGATTTATGGAATGGTGAAAAGTGCATGAAAATGGCCAATTTACTCACTCTGAGTTCTCAAAAAGGGTTTTTTCACCCCGGGAAGTTAATTAAATACCATTTGGAGGCATTTTGGAAAGGGGCGACCACTCGGTCCCCCCGAACGTATGGCAGAGTACCTCGATCCCCCCGGGAAGCCATTTTGGGCGGGAGGCGCGTCTCGGCTGGTATGCCCGAAGCGGCGTAGCCGGGGCGCGCTTTTTCCCGCCCTAGAGTGGGCTGGCCTAGACACTGACGCGGCTGGCCACGCCCTCGGGGCAGGCAGGGGCGGGTTTACGCCCGCCCTGAAGACGGATAAAAAGGGACGCAAGACCAGAAGGCATCCTCTTGTTCCTGTGCTCTGAAGCTGCACCTCCTCGCTGCACGTGAGCTCGAGACGGAACGAAGAGCCAATTTTGAGCGTTGTAATCTTTCTTTTGTCTCTGTCGGAGAAATGCCCAAGAAAGGCGGGAAGAGAATGACGACTGAACAGATGGTTCGGGTCCTCATGAAGGAGATGACTGAGCTGAAGAAGCGGGTGGCGGAGAGAGACGGGGAAGGGGGGCCGGAACGTCCGTCGGCTGGAGCAGCTCCAGGAGGGAGAGCCAAGAGGCCAAGGAGGGGACCAGCTGGGGGAGACGTCCCGGTTCCCTGTACCCCGCTCGAAGCGCCAACCCCAGTACCGGCGGAGGGGAATCCGATTCCCGTAGTGGTCACCCCGGTGTCCAATGAGGATATGCCGCCCGAGCTGGCAGCACAACTTGCAGCGTGGTTGGGCGAAAGTAGTGAGGGCGCCACGGCTGCCGAGGCCCAGGCGCTGATGAAGCAATTGCGCGAGAAACGGGATGCAGCCAAGGTGTCCGCGCCGGCTGCAGTAGTTGACAAACCACAAGGGACGATTGCGACCGCAGATGCAGCGTCCGGTGCAGGTAAGCGGCCATTGCCGATTGCGAGGGATGAGTCAGCACCCTCTCGTAGAGAAAGGTTGGGTCAACATGTGCCTTTGGCAATTAAGGAGAAGATTTGGGCGGGGGAATATGTGAACATCTTCTCGTTGCTTGTTGACCATTATGAGGTGGAGCATGTTAAGGGTCAGAAAGATCTTATGCATCCGAGTGTTTGGCGCGCAAAAATGGCCGCCTTTAAAGTGAATGAGAATATTGGCAATTGGGGCAATGCATGGGGAATTTTTACGTCGATCTTGGGGGAACGTAGGCCCGAGTTGCTTTCCGAGTTGCCGACCTATCAGTCGCGAATCATGGGGTACTCGACATCACACCAGGGTAACCATTGGTTCTGCTACGATAACCTTTTTAGAAAGGCTAAAGAGCATAATAAAAGCTTGACCTGGGATTGTTATGATTCTTTGACATGGGATAAAATGAAGGAGACAGGTATGTTGAAAATGCCATTGGTAGGAAGTAATGTTGGCGAATCCTCCCGCCAATATGTGGGGACGCCCTTTCGTTCAGGTACGGGTACCGACGATTACTCGAGACCTGCCGGCAATACAGGAAAAAGGGGGTTCTGCTTCAATTTCAACAGAGGTAAATGTACTAGGCCCCAAGGATCGTGTAAATTTAAACATGAATGTAGTGGGTGCGGGTCGTCCCATCCTGAGTCCATGTGCAGAGCCAAAACGGGTGATAACGGGGGGAGAGGAGGCGCCAAACAGGTCTAACGTAGTCCGAGGGGCGCCTTTACCTACCCCGATTGATACCTTGGCGATGATTCCCTGGCTCAGTGAATACCCGGATCGTACTTCTGCTGGGGTGCTGCGGAACGGATTTTCGTATGGTTTCCGCATCCCGGTAGGGGACTTTCAGGGTGTGGAGAAGTGTAAAAATCAACTTTCCGTCCTGCAGCATACGACCGTGGTACAGGATAAGATCCGGAAAGAGGTTACTCGAGGTCGGGTCGCCGGCCCGTTTAGTGTACCCCCGGTGCAGAATTTTGTTTGTTCTCCTTTAGGGGTGGTCCCCAAGAAGGACCCGGGTGAGTTCCGACTGATCCATAATTTGTCAGCTCCACGTGGTCTTTCTGTAAACGATGCAATAGATCCGGAAGTATGTTCGGTGCGGTACGCATCCTTCGATGAGGCCGTAGCCATTTTGAATCGCCTGGGGCCCGGGGCGCTGATGGCGAAGTCAGATATCGAGTCAGCGTTCCGATTGCTCCCGGTACACCCAGACGACCAGCGTCTCCTGGGTTTCATGTTTCAGGGTGATTATTACATGGATAGGTGTATGCCGATGGGGTGCTCTATATCTTGTGCCTATTTCGAGAAATTCAGTAGTTTTCTACAATGGGTCTTCACAAAGAAGACGGGTTTCCAACATGTAATGCATTACCTTGATGATTTTCTGTTCCTTGGGGCAGCCGGGGATCTCGAATGTGGCCGGGCCTTGGCCGAATTTTGTGTGTTAATGAAGCAGTTTGGTGTGCCATTGGCACCAGGTAAGACGGTGGGTCCTGCGACTTGCCTCGAGTTTCTGGGGATCGAGTTAGACTCCAGTGAGGGTTGTTTTCGTTTGCCAGCTGACAAAGTGTGGAAGTTCAGGGCAGCCCTGCAAGTGTGTATAAATAGATCTAAAGTTACGCTGCATCAATTACAGCAGTTGGTGGGACAGTTGAATTTTGCCCTGAGAGTTATACCAATGGCCCGCCCCTTTTCCCGTTCAATTGCCCAAGCTATGGTCGGCCTAAAGGAGGGCCGTCATCGCACGAGACTATCGGCTGAGGTCCGCCAGGACGTGCGTATTTGGTTAGCATTTCTGGCGGACTTTAATGGTCGAGTCATCTGGAACAAACCAGCCGTGTCCTCTGAAGAGCTGGGGCTATGGACAGATGCAGCGGGTAGCATAGGTTTTGGTGCCATCTTCGGCACAAAATGGTCGGCACAAAGGTGGCCGACATGGTGGCATGACAATGGTCTGACAAGTAATATTGCTTTCCTGGAACTTTTCCCCATTTTGGTGGCCCTGAGAGCCTGGCCGGAAGGGTTCAAAGATCACTCTGTGATATTTTGGTCTGACAATATGACCGTGGTCGAGTGCATCAATAGTCAGGCAGCACGATGTAAACTGATTTTAAGACTGCTCAAAGAAATTGTTTTACTGTGTATGCAACTGAATGTGCTATTCAGAGCAAAACATGTCCCAGGGGTAATGAATCAGGCGGCTGATGCACTGTCTCGTTTTCATATGCAGGCTTTCTCGGGTTTCCTTCCCTCAGCGGACCCAGAGCCGGCACCCTTTCCCGAAGCTCTCTGGTCTCTCGGTGCCCCGAACTTCGTCACCTCGTGGGAGAGAGTCTAGCACCAAGGACGAGGAAGGCGTATGAAGGGGCGTTTCGGTCCTATTTAGCCTTTTTGGGGACTGATGGAGAGAGGCTTTGGGGCCACGAGGAATGGGTAGTGAATTTCCTGATGTCCTTACGTAGGGCTGGGAAATCGGTGGCTACGGCCCAGAGGCATCGTGCTGCCATTTCCTTTGTTGCCAGGGCTCATAGTATCCAGGACCCGACAGCGTCTTTCGTTGTACAGAAAGCGCTGCGTGGGTGGCAACGCCTTGAGGGTCGCAGAGTAGATGAGAGACGCCCGATAGGTTTGGATAGGTTGGCCCAGTTGTTGGCCACACTCCCTGCCACATGTTCATCTCAGTTTGAGGCGGTGTTGTTCCGAGCCGCTTTTACGCTAGCATTTCACGGGGCGATGCGGGTAAGCGAACTGGTGGCAAGGAACAAACAGGATGTGGCGGGGGGTTTGTGCCAAGAACACGTTCAGATCAGAGGAGAGGCGATGACTGTCTCCTTTGTCAGGTCCAAGACCGATCAAGATGGGATGGGTGACTGCATAATCATACGCAGGATTCCCGGGTCCTCCATGTGTCCGGTAAAGTGTTTAGAAGACTACCTAGCACGAAGGGTGGCATCATGGGGGGGGACCTTGTTGAGACACGCGGACGCCACCCCACTGACGAAATTTCAGTTTCAGCGGGTGCTTGCGATGTCAATTGCCGCTGCGGGCTTGAACCCGGGCGAGTTTGGGACCCATTCCTTTCGGATAGGGGCTGCTACAGAAGCTACAGCCAGGGGTCTTAATGTTGAACAAGTGAAACGAGTGGGGCGTTGGTCCTCCAATTGTTATAAGAGGTATGTGCGGTTGCACATGTTGTGAAGCTGTAATAACGTACTCACGCTTCTTGTTTTTGTTTGGTTTTCAGTTGCGCAAGCCTACGAGGCGGGGCGGACTATGCAGTCGACCCAACACCGGGCCAGCGGTCAGACATCACCGGCTGTGAAAAAGGAGGTGTGGGTCGTGGGCCACTCATACGTGAGGCGTGCCGCGGACGTATTCAAAGCAGGTGACATGATTCACGTAGCTGGGGAATACGGGTACAGGGTGTCCTTCTACGGAAGAGGCGGTCTCTGTATTGACCAGTTTCGAACATTTTTCGAGGGTTTGTTAGGGCGGACGAGGTCACCGCCGTCTATAGTCATAGTACATTTAGGGGGCAATGATTTGGTCACCACCGGTAGACAACTTCTCCTGGAGGCAATGCTTTCCACTGTAAGTTGGTTGGCGAGGAGAGTTCCGGGGTGCACAATCGCGTGGTCCCATATGATCCCACGAAAGGTGTGGCGGGGGGCTATTTCTATTCCTGCTTTGAATCATTCTGTTAGAAAGCTTAATAACAAGGTGAGTAGGTTGTTCCGTTCCAGGACATTGCATTCTATTTCGCATGGCTGTATTAATGATGACAGTATGTATTTGGGGGATGGTGTGCATTTGTCTCGGGTGGGGAATGAGTTACTCATAGGAGACTTCTTAGCATGGTTAAAAACGTTAAAACATGACCTTTAGGTAGGAGCTTTGTGGGGGGTCCGGATAGCCGGTCAACTATCCGGCCTGTGGCGGTAAGGTCATGATCGGTGAGCACTAATTGGAAGATCCCTATGAGTGGGCGTCACCCAACACGGATGGGAGCGCTCGGGAGAGGTGGCCTTTGGCCCCTCAACGGGGAGGCGGTCCCTTCTAAGGATGGGTCGCCGAAAGAAAAGGAAAGGCGGTCAAGGCCCCTTCCTGTGTAGGAGGGGTTACAGCCCCCTCCTGGGGAATTTCCCGGGGCCAGTGACGTCTGCGACGGCAGATGTGGTAAGTTGTGTGGGGTTTGGGGGGAGGTCTACGCTACCTTCTAGATACCTCACACGAGTTCTCGAACGACCTTTAACTGGCGTCGAGTTTATTGGGGCCCCCGTCAAGTCAAGGGAAATTGGTAGTTGCACTTGAGGTACGCCTCCGTGCTGTCGCCCCTCCCAAGTGGGGGGGGTATTTCTGGTTAGGGATCTTGACACCGGTTACGACCTTGCCGTTGGCCCTTAAACGTTAGGATGTACAATTTCAATATTTCAAGAAAATGTTTTGTAGGATGTTAGTTCGGCTAGGAGAACCTCTGTATTAGAGAATCTGTTAAGGTTAGCCAAACATCGCAATGTGGTAATGAAATTGTACATTAATATGAAACTGTTTAATGTTTTTAATTTTTTGTTTTAATAAATACGGCCGGGAGGGTCACTCCCTCCCTCTTCCAAAAACTTCAAGAACTGTTTCCGGTTTCCCTCCTTTGGGGATTGTGTTGAGAGGGGGTGGCGGGTATCTCAGCCATATGGAAAGGGGCGACCACTCGGTCCCCCCGAACGTATGGCAGAGTACCTCGATCCCCCCGGGAAGCCATTTTGGGCGGGAGGGGCGTCTCGGCTGGTATGCCCGAAGCGGCGTAGCCGGGGCGCGCTTTTTCCCGCCCTAGAGTGGGCTGGCCTAGACACTGACGCGGCTGGCCACGCCCTCGGGGCAGGCAGGGGCGGGTTTACGCCCGCCCTGAAGACGGATAAAAAGGGACGCAAGACCAGAAGGCATCCTCTTGTTCCTGTGCTCTGAAGCTGCACCTCCTCGCTGCACGTGAGCTCGAGACGGAACGAAGAGCCAATTTTGACCCACCCACCAGCCCCTGAAGACAGCCAGTTGTTTGTAATAAAATTGATCGATAATTCTATTTCGTTTACAGGTTGTGGTATTATCGTGTTGATGTTGAGTGTGTAATAAAGAATGGTCAATTTTATGTAAGTTTTGTGATTAAAGAAATTCGGATTCAGTGTCCATTATAAGCATGCTTTTTCGGTCATAGTGGCCAATGTATTTTTTAGTTTAGTTAGCATTTGTCGTATTTATTTTGGTCGGGCGGTAAGGTCATGATCGGTGAGCACTAATTGGAAGATCCCTATGAGTGGGCGTCACCCAACACGGATGGGAGCGCTCGGGAGAGGTGGCCTTTGGCCCCTCAACGGGGAGGCGGTCCCTTCTAAGGATGGGTCGCCGAAAGAAAAGGAAAGGCGGTCAAGGCCCCTTCATGTGTAGGAGGGGTTACAGCCCCCTCCTGGGGAATTTCCCGGGGCCAGTGACGTCTGCGACGGCAGATGTGGTAAGTTGTGTGGGGTTTGGGGGGAGGTCTACGCTACCTTCTAGATACCTCACACGAGTCCTCGAACGACCTTTAACTGGCGTCGAGTTTATTGGGGCCCCCGTCAAGTCAAGGGAAATTGGTAGTTGCACTTGAGGTACGCCTCCGTGCTGTCGCCCCTCCCAAGTGGGGGGGGTATTTCTGGTTAGGGATCTTGACACCGGTTACGACCTTGCCGTTGGCCCTTAAACGTTAGGATGTACAATTTCAATATTTCAAGAAAATGTTTTGTAGGATGTTAGTTCGGCTAGGAGAACCTCTGTATTAGAGAATCTGTTAAGGTTAGCCAAACATCGCAATGTGGTAATGAAATTGTACATTAATATGAAACTGTTTAATGTTTTTAATTTTTTGTTTTAATAAATACGGCCGGAAGGGTCACTCCCTCCCTCTTCCAAAAACTTCAAGAACTGTTTCCGGTTTCCCTCCTTTGGGGATTGTGTTGAGAGGGGGTGGCGGGTATCTCAGCCATAAATGTTCGAGCAAAAACGGCTGATTTTCGACAAAAGAGATAACACCCCCCCATTACGTCATGCTTCAGAAATGTGGAAAATGGTCCGTTTTCAAATGTTTTATTTTTGAACGTCAGTTCACATTTGTAGGTGGATCATCAGTGTTAGAGCTAAAATTAGCATGTTTAAAGTGATTTTCATGCTTCCAGGGGCTCGGGAAGTGAAATAAATACCATTTGGAGGCATTTAATGTTCGAACAAAAACGGCTGATTTTCGACAAAAGAGATAACACCCCCCCATTACGTCATGCTTCAGAAATGTGGAAAATGGTCCGTTTTCAAATGTTTTATTTTTGAACGTCAGTTCACATTTGTAGGTGGATCATCAGTGTTAGAGCTAAAATTAGCATGTTTAAAGTTATTTTCATGCTTCCAGGGGCTCGGGAAGTTAATTAAATACCATTTGGAGGCATTTATTGTTTGAGCAAAAACGGCTGATTTTCGACAAAAGAGATAACACCCCCCCATTACGTCATGCTTCAGAAATGTGGAAAATGGTCCGTTTTCAAATGTTTTATTTGTGAACGTCAGTTCACATTTGTAGGTGGATCATCAGTGTTAGAGCTAAAATTAGCATGTTTAAAGTGATTTTCATGCTTCCAGGGGCTCGGGAAGTTAATTAAATACCATTTGGAGGCATTTAATGTTTGAGCAAAAACGGCTGATTTTCGACAAAAGAGATAACACCCCCCCATTACGTCATGCTTCAGAAATGTGGAAAATGGTCCGTTTTTTCAAATGTTTTATTTTTGAACGTCAGTTCACATTTGTAGGTGGATCATCGGTGTTAGAGCTAAAATTAGCATGTTTAAAGTGATTTTCATGCTTCCAGGGGCCCTAAACACAAGATTTATGGAATGGTTAAAAGTGCATGAAAATGGCCAATTTACTCACTCTGAGTTCTCAAAAAGGGTTTCTTCACCCCGGGAAGTTAATTAAATACCATTTGGAGGCATTTAATGTTCGAGCAAAAACGGCTGATTTTCGACAAAAGAGATAACACCCCCCCATTACGTCATGCTTCAGAAATGTGGAAAATTGTCCGTTTTCAAATGTTTTATTTTTGAACGTCAGTTCACATTTGTAGGTGGATCATCAGTGTTAGAGCTAAAATTAGCATGTTTAAAGTGATTTTCATGCTTCCAGGGGCCCTAAACATAAGATTTATGGAATGGTTAAAAGTGCATGAAAATGGCCAATTTACTCACTCTGAGTTCTCAAAAAGGGTTTCTTCACCCCGGGAAGTTAATTAAATACCATTTGGAGGCATTTAATGTTCGAGCAAAAACGGCTGATTTTCGACAAAAGAGATAACACCCCCCCATTACGTCATGCTTCAGAAATGTGGAAAATGGTCCGTTTTCAAATGTTTTATTTTTGAACGTCAGTTCACATTTGTAGGTGGATCATCAGTGTTAGAGCTAAAATTAGCATGTTTAAAGTGATTTTCATGCTTCCATGGGGCCCTAAACACAAGATTTATGGAATGGTTAAAAGTGCATGAAAATGGCCAATTTACTCACTCTGAGTTCTCAAAAAGGGTTTCTTCACCCCAGGAAGTTAATTAAATACCATTTGGAGGCATTTAATGTTCGAGCTAAAACGGCTGATTTTCGACAAAAGAGATAACACCCCCCCATTACGTCATGCTTCAGAAATGTGGAAAATGGTCCGTTTTCAAATGTTTTATTTTTGAACGTCAGTTCACATTTGTAGGTGGATCATCAGTGTTAGAGCTAAAATTAGCATGTTTAAAGTGATTTTCATGCTTCCAGGGGCCCTAAACACAAGATTTATGGAATGGTTAAAAGTGCATGAAAATGGCCAATTTACTCACTCTGAGTTCTCAAAAAGGGTTTCTTCACCCCGGGAAGTTAATTAAATACCATTTGGAGGCATTTAATGTTCGAGCAAAAACGGCTGATTTTCGACAAAAGAGATAACACCACCCCATTACGTCATGCTTCAGAAATGTGGAAAATGGTCCGTTTTCAAATGTTTTATTTTTGAACATCAGTTCACATTTGTAGGTGGATCATCAGTGTTAGAGCTAAAATTAGCATGTTTAAAGTGATTTTCATGCTTCCAGGGGCCCTAAACACAAGATTTATGGAATGGTTAAAAGTGCATGAAAATGGCCAATTTACTCACTCTGAGTTCTCAAAAAGGGTTTCTTCACCCCGGGAAGTTAATTAAATACCATTTGGAGGCATTTAATGTTCAAGCAAAAACGGCTGATTTTCGACAAAAGAGATAACACCCCCCCATTACGTCATGCTTCAGAAATGTGGAAAATGGTCCGTTTTCAAATGTTTTATTTTTGAACGTCAGTTCACATTTGTAGGTGGATCATCAGTGTTAGAGCTAAAATTAGCATGTTTAAAGTTATTTTCATGCTTCCAGGGGCTCGGGAAGTTAATTAAATACCATTTGGAGGCATTTATTGTTTGAGCAAAAACGGCTGATTTTCGACAAAAGAGATAACACCCCCCCATTACGTCATGCTTCAGAAATGTGGAAAATGGTCCGTTTTCAAATGTTTTATTTGTGAACGTCAGTTCACATTTGTAGGTGGATCATCAGTGTTAGAGCTAAAATTAGCATGTTTAAAGTGATTTTCATGCTTCCAGGGGCTCGGGAAGTTAATTAAATACCATTTGGAGGCATTTAATGTTTGAGCAAAAACGGCTGATTTTCGACAAAAGAGATAACACCCCCCCATTACGTCATGCTTCAGAAATGTGAAAAATGGTCCGTTTTTTCAAATGTTTTATTTTTGAACGTCAGTTCACATTTGTAGGTGGATCATCGGTGTTAGAGCTAAAATTAGCATGTTTAAAGTGATTTTCATGCTTCCAGGGGCCCTAAACACAAGATTTATGGAATGGTTAAAAGTGCATGAAAATGGCCAATTTACTCACTCTGAGTTCTCAAAAAGGGTTTCTTCACCCCGGGAAGTTAATTAAATACCATTTGGAGGCATGTAATGTTCGAGCAAAAACGGCTGATTTTCGACAAAAGAGATAACACCCCCCCATTACGTCATGCTTCAGAAATGTGGAAAATGGTCCGTTTTCAAATGTTTTATTTTTGAACGTCAGTTCACATTTGTAGGTGGATCATCAGTGTTAGAGCTAAAATTAGCATGTTTAAAGTGATTTTCATGCTTCCATGGGGCCCTAAACACAAGATTTATGGAATGGTTAAAAGTGCATGAAAATGGCCAATTTACTCACTCTGAGTTCTCAAAAAGGGTTTCTTCACCCCAGGAAGTTAATTAAATACCATTTGGAGGCATTTAATGTTCGAGCTAAAACGGCTGATTTTCGACAAAAGAGATAACACCCCCCCATTACGTCATGCTTCAGAAATGTGGAAAATGGTCCGTTTTCAAATGTTTTATTTTTGAACGTCAGTTCACATTTGTAGGTGGATCATCAGTGTTAGAGCTAAAATTAGCATGTTTAAAGTGATTTTCATGCTTCCAGGGGCCCTAAACACAAGATTTATGGAATGGTTAAAAGTGCATGAAAATGGCCAATTTACTCACTCTGAGTTCTCAAAAAGGGTTTCTTCACCCCGGGAAGTTAATTAAATACCATTTGGAGGCATTTAATGTTCGAGCAAAAACGGCTGATTTTCGACAAAAGAGATAACACCACCCCATTACGTCATGCTTCAGAAATGTGGAAAATGGTCCGTTTTCAAATGTTTTATTTTTGAACATCAGTTCACATTTGTAGGTGGATCATCAGTGTTAGAGCTAAAATTAGCATGTTTAAAGTGATTTTCATGCTTCCAGGGGCCCTAAACACAAGATTTATGGAATGGTTAAAAGTGCATGAAAATGGCCAATTTACTCACTCTGAGTTCTCAAAAAGGGTTTCTTCACCCCGGGAAGTTAATTAAATACCATTTGGAGGCATTTAATGTTCAAGCAAAAACGGCTGATTTTCGACAAAAGAGATAACACCCCCCCATTACGTCATGCTTCAGAAATGTGGAAAATGGTCCGTTTTCAAATGTTTTATTTTTGAACGTCAGTTCACATTTGTAGGTGGATCATCAGTGTTAGAGCTGAAAATTAGCATGTTTAAAGTGATTTTCATGCTTCCAGGGGCTCGGGAAGTTAATTAAATACCATTTGGAGGCATTTAATGTTCGAGCAAAAACGGCTGATTTTCGCAAAAGAGATAACACCCCCCCCATTACGTCATGCTTCAGAAATGTGGAAAATGGTCCGTTTTCAAATGTTTTATTTTTGAACGTCAGTTCACATTTGTAGGTGGATCATCAGTGTTAGAGCTAAAATTAGCATGTTTAAAGTGATTTTCATGCTTCCAGGGGCCCTAAACACAAGATTTATGGAATGGTTAAAAGTGCATGAAAATGGCCAATTTACTCACTCTGAGTTCTCAAAAAGGGTTTCTTCACCCCGGGAAGTTAATTAAATACCATTTGGAGGCATTTAATGTTCGAGCAAAAACGGCTGATTTTCGACAAAAGAGATAACACCCCCCATTACGTCATGCTTCAGAAATGTGGAAAATGGTCCGTTTTCAAATGTTTTATTTTTGAACGTCAGTTCACATTTGTAGGTGGATCATCAGTGTTAGAGCTAAAATTAGCATGTTTAAAGTGATTTTCATGCTTCCAGGGGCTCGGGAAGTGAAATAAATACCATTTGGAGGCATTTAATGTTCGAGCAAAAATGGCTGATTTTCGACAAAAGAGATAACACCCCCCCCATTACGTCATGCTTCAGAAATGTGGAAAATGGTCCGTTTTCAAATGTTATATTTTTGAACGTCAGTTCACATTTGTAGGTGGATCATCAGTGTTAGAGCTAAAATTAGCATGTTTAAAGTGATTTTCATGCTTCCAGGGGCCCTAAACACAAGATTTATGGAATGGTTAAAAGTGCATGAAAATGGCCAATTTACTCACTCTGAGTTCTCAAAAAGGGTTTCTTCACCCTGGGAATTTAATTAAATACCATTTGGAGGCATTTAATGTTCGAGCAAAAACGGCTGATTTTCGACAAAAGAGATAACACCCCCCATTACGTCATGCTTCAGAAATGTGGAAAATGGTCCGTTTTCAAATGTTTTATTTTTGAACGTCAGTTCACATTTGTAGGTGGATCATCAGTGTTAGAGCTAAAATTAGCATGTTTAAAGTGATTTTCATGCTTCCAGGAGCTCGGGAAGTTAATTAAATACCATTTGGAGGCATTTAATGTTCGAGCAAAAACGGCTGATTTTCGACAAAAGAGATAACACCCCCCCATTACGTCATACTTCAGAAATGTGGAAAATGGTCCGTTTTCAAATGTTTTATTTTTGAACGTCAGTTCACATTTGTAGGTGGATCATCAGTGTTAGAGCTAAAATTAGCATGTTTAAAGTGATTTTCATGCTTCCAGGGGCCCTAAACACAAGATTTATGGAATGGTGAAAAGTGCATGAAAATGGCCAATTTACTCACTCTGAGTTCTCAAAAAGGGTTTTTTCACCCCGGGAAGTTAATTAAATACCATTTGGAGGCATTTAATGTTCGAGCAAAAACGGCTGATTTTCGACAAAAGAGATAACACCCCCCCATTATGTCATGCTTCAGAAATTTGGAAAATGGTCCGTTTTCAAATGTTTTATTTTTGAACGTCAGTTCACATTTGTAGGTGGATCATCAGTGTTAGAGCTAAAATTAGCATGTTTAAAGTGATTTTCATGCTTCCAGGGGCTCGGGAAGTGAAATAAATACCATTTGGAGGCATTTAATGTTCGAGCAAAAATGGCTGATTTTCGACAAAAGAGATAACACCCCCCCATTACGTCATGCTTCAGAAATGTGGAAAATGGTCCGTTTTCAAATGTTTTATTTTTGAACGTCAGTTCACATTTGTAGGTGGATCATCAGTGTTAGAGCTAAAATTAGCATGTTTAAAGTTATTTTCATGCTTCCAGGGGCTCGGGAAGTTAATTAAATACCATTTGGAGGCATTTAATGTTCGAGCAAAAACGGCTGATTTTCGACAAAAGAGATAACACCCCCCCATTACGTCATGCTTCAGAAATGTGGAAAATTGTCCGTTTTCAAATGTTTTATTTTTGAACGTCAGTTCACATTTGTAGGTGGATCATCAGTGTTAGAGCTAAAATTAGCATGTTTAAAGTGATTTTCATGCTTCCAGGGGCCCTAAACATAAGATTTATGGAATGGTTAAAAGTGCATGAAAATGGCCAATTTACTCACTCTGAGTTCTCAAAAAGGGTTTCTTCACCCCGGGAAGTTAATTAAATACCATTTGGAGGCATTTAATGTTCGAGCAAAAACGGCTGATTTTCGACAAAAGAGATAACACCCCACCATTACGTCATGCTTCAGAAATGTGGAAAATGGTCCGTTTTCAAATGTTTTATTTTTGAACCTCAGTTCACATTTGTAGGTGGATCATCAGTGTTAGAGCTAAAATTAGCATGTTTAAAGTGATTTTCATGCTTCCATGGGGCCCTAAACACAAGATTTATGGAATGGTTAAAAGTGCATGAAAATGGCCAATTTACTCACTCTGAGTTCTCAAAAAGGGTTTCTTCACCCCAGGAAGTTAATTAAATACCATTTGGAGGCATTTAATGTTAAAGCAATGACAGCTGATTTTCGACAAAAGAGATAACACCCCCCATTACGTCATGCTTCAGAAATGTGGAAAATGGTCCGTTTTCAAATGTTTTATTTTTGAACGTCAGTTCACATTTGTAGGTGGATCATCAGTGTTAGAGCTAAAATTAGCATGTTTAAAGTGATTTTCATGCTTCCAGGGGCTCGGGAAGTTAATTAAATACCATTTGGAGGCATTTAATGTTCGAGCAAAAACGGCTGATTTTCGACAAAAGAGATAACACCCCCCCATTACGTCATGCTTCAGAAATGTGGAAAATGGTCCGTTTTCAAATGTTTTATTTTTGAACGTCAGTTCACATTTGTAGGTGGATCATCAGTGTTAGAGCTAAAATTAGCATGTTTAAAGTGATTTTCATGCTTCCAGGGGCCCTAAACACAAGATTTATGGAATGGTTAAAAGTGCATGAAAATGGCCAATTTACTCACTCTGAGTTCTCAAAAAGGGTTTCTTCACCCCGGGAAGTTAACTAAATACCATTTGGAGGCATTTAATGTTCGAGCAAAAACGGCTGATTTTCGACAAAAGAGATAACACCCCCCCATTACGTCATGCTTCAGAAATGTCGAAAATGGTCCGTTTTCAAATGTTTTATTTTTGAACGTCAGTTCACATTTGTAGGTGGATCATCAGTGTTAGAGCTAAAATTAGCATGTTTAAAGTGATTTTCATGCTTCCAGGGGCCCTAAACACAAGATTTATGGAATGGTTAAAAGTGCATGAAAATGGCCAATTTACTCACTCTGAGTTCTCAAAAAGGGTTTCTTCACCCCGGGAAGTTAATTAAATACCATTTGGAGGCATTTAATGTTCGAGCAAAAACGGCTGATTTTCGACAAAAGAGATAACACCCCACCATTACGTCATGCTTCAGAAATGTGGAAAATGGTCCGTTTTCAAATGTTTTATTTTTGAACGTCAGTTCACATTTGTAGGTGGATCATCAGTGTTAGAGCTAAAATTAGCATGTTTAAAGTGATTTTCATGCTTCCATGGGGCCCTAAACACAAGATTTATGGAATGGTTAAAAGTGCATGAAAATGGCCAATTTACTCACTCTGAGTTCTCAAAAAGGGTTTCTTCACCCCAGGAAGTTAATTAAATACCATTTGGAGGCATTTAATGTTCGAGCTAAAACGACTGATTTTCGACAAAAGAGATAACACCCCCCCATTACGTCATGCTTCAGAAATGTGGAAAATGGTCCGTTTTCCAATGTTTTATTTTTGAACGTCAGTTCACATTTGTAGGTGGATCATCAGTGTTAGAGCTAAAATTAGCATGTTTAAAGTGATTTTCATGCTTCCAGGGGCCCTAAACACAAGATTTATGGAATGGTTAAAAGTGCATGAAAATGGCCAATTTACTCACTCTGAGTTCTCAAAAAGGGTTTCTTCACCCCGGGAAGTTAATTAAATACCATTTGGAGGCATTTAATGTTAAAGCAATGACAGCTGATTTTCGACAAAAGAGATAACACCCCCCATTACGTCATGCTTCAGAAATGTGGAAAATGGTCCGTTTTCAAATGTTTTATTTTTGAACGTCAGTTCACATTTGTAGGTGGATCATCAGTGTTAGAGCTAAAATTAGCATGTTTAAAGTGATTTTCATGCTTCCAGGGGCTCGGGAAGTTAATTAAATACCATTTGGAGGCATTTAATGTTCGAGCAAAAACGGCTGATTTTCGACAAAAGAGATAACACCCCCCCATTACGTCATGCTTCAGAAATGTGGAAAATGGTCCGTTTTCAAATGTTTTATTTTTGAACGTCAGTTCACATTTGTAGGTGGATCATCAGTGTTAGAGCTAAAATTAGCATGTTTAAAGTGATTTTCATGCTTCCAGGGGCCCTAAACACAAGATTTATGGAATGGTTAAAAGTGCATGAAAATGGCCAATTTACTCACTCTGAGTTCTCAAAAAGGGTTTCTTCACCCCGGGAAGTTAATTAAATACCATTTGGAGGCATTTAATGTTCGAGCAAAAACGGCTGATTTTCGACAAAAGAGATAACACCCCCCCATTACGTCATGCTTCAGAAATGTGGAAAATTGTCCGTTTTCAAATGTTTTATTTTTGAACGTCAGTTCACATTTGTAGGTGGATCATCAGTGTTAGAGCTAAAATTAGCATGTTTAAAGTGATTTTCATGCTTCCAGGGGCCCTAAACATAAGATTTATGGAATGGTTAAAAGTGCATGAAAATGGCCAATTTACTCACTCTGAGTTCTCAAAAGGGTTTCTTCACCCCGGGAAGTTAATTAAATACCATTTGGAGGCATTTAATGTTCGAGCAAAAACGGCTGATTTTCGACAAAAGAGATAACACCCCCCCATTACGTCATGCTTCAGAAATGTGGAAAATGGTCCGTTTTCAAATGTTTTATTTTTCAACGTCAGTTCACATTTGTAGGTGGATCATCAGTGTTAGAGCTAAAATTAGCATGTTTAAAGTGATTTTCATGCTTCCATGGGGCCCTAAACACAAGATTTATGGAATGGTTAAAAGTGCATGAAAATGGCCAATTTACTCACTCTGAGTTCTCAAAAAGGGTTTCTTCACCCCAGGAAGTTAATTAAATACCATTTGGAGGCATTTAATGTTCGAGCTAAAACGGCTGATTTTCGCCAAAAGAGATAACACCCCCCCATTACGTCATGCTTCAGAAATGTGGAAAATGGTCCGTTTTCAAATGTTTTATTTTTGAACGTCAGTTCACATTTGTAGGTGGATCATCAGTGTTAGAGCTAAAATTAGCATGTTTAAAGTGATTTTCATGCTTCCAGGGGCCCTAAACACAAGATTTATGGAATGGTTAAAAGTGCATGAAAATGGCCAATTTACTCACTCTGAGTTCTCAAAAAGGGTTTCTTCACCCCGGGAAGTTAATTAAATACCATTTGGAGGCATTTAATGTTCGAGCAAAAACGGCTGATTTTCGACAAAAGAGATAACACCCCCCCATTACGTCATGCTTCAGAAATGTGGAAAATGGTCCGTTTTCAAATGTTTTATTTTTGAACATCAGTTCACATTTGTAGGTGGATCATCAGTGTTAGAGCTAAAATTAGCATGTTTAAAGTGATTTTCATGCTTCCAGGGGCCATAAACACAAGATTTATGGAATGGTTAAAAGTGCATGAAAATGGCCAATTTACTCACTCTGAGTTCTCAAAAAGGGTTTCTTCACCCCGGGAAGTTAATTAAATACCATTTGGAGGCATTTAATGTTCAAGCAAAAACGGCTGATTTTCGACAAAAGAGATAACACCCCCCCATTACGTCATGCTTCAGAAATGTGGAAAATGGTCCGTTTTCAAATGTTTTATTTTTGAACGTCAGTTCACATTTGTAGGTGGATCATCTGTGTTAGAGCTAAAATTAGCATGTTTAAAGTGATTTTCATGCTTCCAGGAGCTCGGGAAGTTAATTAAATACCATTTGGAGGCATTTAATGTTCGAGCAAAAACGGCTGATTTTCGACAAAAGAGATAACACCCCCCCAATACGTCATACTTCAGAAATGTGGAAAATGGTCCGTTTTCAAATGTTTTATTTTTGAACGTCAGTTCACATTTGTAGGTGGATCATCAGTGTTAGAGCTAAAATTAGCATGTTTAAAGTGATTTTCATGCTTCCAGGGGCCCTAAACACAAGATTTATGGAATGGTGAAAAGTGCATGAAAATGGCCAATTTACTCACTCTGAGTTCTCAAAAAGGGTTTCTTCACCCCAGGAAGTTAATTAAATACCATTTGGGGGCATTTAATGTTTGAGCTAAAACGGCTGATTTTCGACAAAAGAGATAACACCCCCCCATTACGTCATGCTTCAGAAATGTGGAAAATGGTCCGTTTTCCAATGTTTTATTTTTGAACGTCAGTTCACATTTGTAGGTGGATCATCAGTGTTAGAGCTAAAATTAGCATGTTTAAAGTGATTTTCATGCTTCCAGGGGCCCTAAACACAAGATTTATGGAATGGTTAAAAGTGCATGAAAATGGCCAATTTACTCACTCTGAGTTCTCAAAAAGGGTTTCTTCACCCCGGGAAGTTAATTAAATACCATTTGGAGGCATTTAATGTTCGAGCAAAAACGGCTGATTTTCGACAAAAGAGATAACACCCCCCCATTACGTCATGCTTCAGAAATGTGGAAAATGGTCCGTTTTCAAATGTTTTATTTTTGAACATCAGTTCACATTTGTAGGTGGATCATCAGTGTTAGAGCTAAAATTAGCATGTTTAAAGTGATTTTCATGCTTCCAGGGGCCCTAAACACAAGATTTATGGAATGGTTAAAAGTGCATGAAAATGGCCAATTTACTCACTCTGAGTTCTCAAAAAGGGTTTCTTCACCCCGGGAAGTTAATTAAATACCATTTGGAGGCATTTAATGTTCAAGCAAAAACGGCTGATTTTCGACAAAAGAGATAACACCCCCCCCCATTACGTCATGCTTCAGAAATGTGGAAAATGGTCCGTTTTCAAATGTTTTATTTTTGAACGTCAGTTCACATTTGTAGGTGGATCATCAGTGTTAGAGCTAAAAATTAGCATGTTTAAAGTGATTTTCATGCTTCCAGGGGCTCGGGAAGTTAATTAAATACCATTTGGAGGCATTTAATGTTCGAGCAAAAACGGCTGATTTTCGCAAAAGAGATAACACCCCCCCATTACGTCATGCTTCAGAAATGTGGAAAATGGTCCGTTTTCAAATGTTTTATTTTTGAACGTCAGTTCACATTTGTAGGTGGATCATCAGTGTTAGAGCTAAAATTAGCATGTTTAAAGTGATTTTCATGCTTCCAGGGGCCCTAAACACAAGATTTATGGAATGGTTAAAAGTGCATGAAAATGGCCAATTTACTCACTCTGAGTTCTCAAAAAGGGTTTCTTCACCCCGGGAAGTTAATTAAATACCATTTGGAGGCATTTAATGTTCGAGCAAAAACGGCTGATTTTCGACAAAAGAGATAACACCCCCCCATTACGTCATGCTTCAGAAATGTGGAAAATTGTCCGTTTTCAAATGTTTTATTTTTGAACGTCAGTTCACATTTGTAGGTGGATCATCAGTGTTAGAGCTAAAATTAGCATGTTTAAAGTGATTTTCATGCTTCCAGGGGCCCTAAACATAAGATTTATGGAATGGTTAAAAGTGCATGAAAATGGCCAATTTACTCACTCTGAGTTCTCAAAAGGGTTTCTTCACCCCGGGAAGTTAATTAAATACCATTTGGAGGCATTTAATGTTCGAGCAAAAACGGCTGATTTTCGACAAAAGAGATAACACCCCCCCATTACGTCATGCTTCAGAAATGTGGAAAATGGTCCGTTTTCAAATGTTTTATTTTTCAACGTCAGTTCACATTTGTAGGTGGATCATCAGTGTTAGAGCTAAAATTAGCATGTTTAAAGTGATTTTCATGCTTCCATGGGGCCCTAAACACAAGATTTATGGAATGGTTAAAAGTGCATGAAAATGGCCAATTTACTCACTCTGAGTTCTCAAAAAGGGTTTCTTCACCCCAGGAAGTTAATTAAATACCATTTGGAGGCATTTAATGTTCGAGCTAAAACGGCTGATTTTCGCCAAAAGAGATAACACCCCCCCATTACGTCATGCTTCAGAAATGTGGAAAATGGTCCGTTTTCAAATGTTTTATTTTTGAACGTCAGTTCACATTTGTAGGTGGATCATCAGTGTTAGAGCTAAAATTAGCATGTTTAAAGTGATTTTCATGCTTCCAGGGGCCCTAAACACAAGATTTATGGAATGGTTAAAAGTGCATGAAAATGGCCAATTTACTCACTCTGAGTTCTCAAAAAGGGTTTCTTCACCCCGGGAAGTTAATTAAATACCATTTGGAGGCATTTAATGTTCGAGCAAAAACGGCTGATTTTCGACAAAAGAGATAACACCCCCCCATTACGTCATGCTTCAGAAATGTGGAAAATGGTCCGTTTTCAAATGTTTTATTTTTGAACATCAGTTCACATTTGTAGGTGGATCATCAGTGTTAGAGCTAAAATTAGCATGTTTAAAGTGATTTTCATGCTTCCAGGGGCCATAAACACAAGATTTATGGAATGGTTAAAAGTGCATGAAAATGGCCAATTTACTCACTCTGAGTTCTCAAAAAGGGTTTCTTCACCCCGGGAAGTTAATTAAATACCATTTGGAGGCATTTAATGTTCAAGCAAAAACGGCTGATTTTCGACAAAAGAGATAACACCCCCCCATTACGTCATGCTTCAGAAATGTGGAAAATGGTCCGTTTTCAAATGTTTTATTTTTGAACGTCAGTTCACATTTGTAGGTGGATCATCTGTGTTAGAGCTAAAATTAGCATGTTTAAAGTGATTTTCATGCTTCCAGGAGCTCGGGAAGTTAATTAAATACCATTTGGAGGCATTTAATGTTCGAGCAAAAACGGCTGATTTTCGACAAAAGAGATAACACCCCCCCAATACGTCATACTTCAGAAATGTGGAAAATGGTCCGTTTTCAAATGTTTTATTTTTGAACGTCAGTTCACATTTGTAGGTGGATCATCAGTGTTAGAGCTAAAATTAGCATGTTTAAAGTGATTTTCATGCTTCCAGGGGCCCTAAACACAAGATTTATGGAATGGTGAAAAGTGCATGAAAATGGCCAATTTACTCACTCTGAGTTCTCAAAAAGGGTTTCTTCACCCCAGGAAGTTAATTAAATACCATTTGGGGGCATTTAATGTTTGAGCTAAAACGGCTGATTTTCGACAAAAGAGATAACACCCCCCCATTACGTCATGCTTCAGAAATGTGGAAAATGGTCCGTTTTCCAATGTTTTATTTTTGAACGTCAGTTCACATTTGTAGGTGGATCATCAGTGTTAGAGCTAAAATTAGCATGTTTAAAGTGATTTTCATGCTTCCAGGGGCCCTAAACACAAGATTTATGGAATGGTTAAAAGTGCATGAAAATGGCCAATTTACTCACTCTGAGTTCTCAAAAAGGGTTTCTTCACCCCGGGAAGTTAATTAAATACCATTTGGAGGCATTTAATGTTCGAGCAAAAACGGCTGATTTTCGACAAAAGAGATAACACCCCCCCATTACGTCATGCTTCAGAAATGTGGAAAATGGTCCGTTTTCAAATGTTTTATTTTTGAACATCAGTTCACATTTGTAGGTGGATCATCAGTGTTAGAGCTAAAATTAGCATGTTTAAAGTGATTTTCATGCTTCCAGGGGCCCTAAACACAAGATTTATGGAATGGTTAAAAGTGCATGAAAATGGCCAATTTACTCACTCTGAGTTCTCAAAAAGGGTTTCTTCACCCCGGGAAGTTAATTAAATACCATTTGGAGGCATTTAATGTTCAAGCAAAAACGGCTGATTTTCGACAAAAGAGATAACACCCCCCCCCATTACGTCATGCTTCAGAAATGTGGAAAATGGTCCGTTTTCAAATGTTTTATTTTTGAACGTCAGTTCACATTTGTAGGTGGATCATCAGTGTTAGAGCTAAAAATTAGCATGTTTAAAGTGATTTTCATGCTTCCAGGGGCTCGGGAAGTTAATTAAATACCATTTGGAGGCATTTAATGTTCGAGCAAAAACGGCTGATTTTCGCAAAAGAGATAACACCCCCCCCATTACGTCATGCTTCAGAAATGTGGAAAATGGTCCGTTTTCAAATGTTTTATTTTTGAACGTCAGTTCACATTTGTAGGTGGATCATCAGTGTTAGAGCTAAAATTAGCATGTTTAAAGTGATTTTCATGCTTCCAGGGGCCCTAAACACAAGATTTATGGAATGGTTAAAAGTGCATGAAAATGGCCAATTTACTCACTCTGAGTTCTCAAAAAGGGTTTCTTCACCCCGGGAAGTTAATTAAATACCATTTGGAGGCATTTAATGTTCGAGCAAAAACGGCTGATTTTCGACAAAAGAGATAACACCCCCCATTACGTCATGCTTCAGAAATGTGGAAAATGGTCCGTTTTCAAATGTTTTATTTTTGAACGTCAGTTCACATTTGTAGGTGGATCATCAGTGTTAGAGCTAAAATTAGCATGTTTAAAGTGATTTTCATGCTTCCAGGAGCTCGGGAAGATAATTAAATACCATTTGGAGGCATTTAATGTTCGAGCAAAAGCGGCTGATTTTCGACAAAAGAGATAACACCCCCCCATTACGTCATACTTCAGAAATGTGGAAAATGGTCCGTTTTCAAATGTTTTATTTTTGAACGTCAGTTCACATTTGTAGGTGGATCATCAGTGTTAGAGCTAAAATTAGCATGTTTAAAGTGATTTTCATGCTTCCAGGGGCCCTAAACACAAGATTTATGGAATGGTGAAAAGTGCATGAAAATGGCCAATTTACTCACTCTGAGTTCTCAAAAAGGGGTTTTTCACCCCGGGAAGTTAATTAAATACCATTTGGAGGCATTTAATGTTCGAGCAAAAACGGCTGATTTTCGACAAAAGAGATAACACCCCCCCATTACGTCATGCTTCAGAAATGTGGAAAATGGTCCGTTTTCAAATGTTTTATTTTTGAACGTCAGTTCACATTTGTAGGTGGATCATCAGTGTTAGAGCTAAAATTAGCATGTTTAAAGTGATTTTCATGATTCCAGGGGCTCGGGAAGTTAATTAAATACCATTTGGAGGCATTTAATGTTCGAGCAAAAACGGCTGATTTTCGACAAAAGAGATAACACCCCCCCCATTACGTCATGCTTCAGAAATGTGGAAAATGGTCCGTTTTCAAATGTTTTATTTTTGAACGTCAGTTCACATTTGTAGGTGTATCATCAGTGTTAGAGCTAAAATTAGCATGTTTAAAGTGATTTTCATGCTTCCAGGGGCCCTAAACACAAGATTTATGGAATGGTTAAAAGTGCATGAAAATGGCCAATTTACTCACTCTGAGTTCTCAAAAAGGGTTTCTTCACCCCGGGAAGTTAACTAAATACCATTTGGAGGCATTTAATGTTCGAGCAAAAACGGCTGATTTTCGACAAAAGAGATAACACCCCCCCCATTACGTCATGCTTCAGAAATGTGGAAAATGGTCCGTTTTCAAATGTTTTATTTTTGAACGTCAGTTCACATTTGTAGGTGGATCATCAGTGTTAGAGCTAAAATTAGCATGTTTAAAGTGATTTTTATGCTTCCAGGGGCCCTAAACACAAGATTTATGGAATGGTTAAAAGTGCATGAAAATGGCCAATTTACTCACTCTGAGTTCTCAAAAAGGGTTTCTTCACCCCGGGAAGTTAATTAAATACCATTTGGAGGCATTTAATGTTCGAGCAAAAACGGCTGATTTTCGACAAAAGAGATAACACCCCCCCATTACGTCATGCTTCAGAAATGTGGAAAATGGTCCGTTTTCAAATGTTTTATTTTTGAACGTCAGTTCACATTTGTAGGTGGATCATCAGTGTTAGAGCTAAAATTAGCATGTTTAAAGTGATTTTCATGCTTCCAGGGGCCCTAAACATAAGATTTATGGAATGGTTAAAAGTGCATGAAAATGGCCAATTTACTCACTCTGAGTTCTCAAAAAGGGTTTCTTCACCCCGGGAAGTTAATTAAATACCATTTGGAGGCATTTAATGTTCGAGCAAAAACGGCTGATTTTCGACAAAAGAGATAACACCCCACCATTACGTCATGCTTCAGAAATGTGGAAAATGGTCCGTTTTCAAATGTTTTATTTTTGAACGTCAGTTCACATTTGTAGGTGGATCATCAGTGTTAGAGCTAAAATTAGCATGTTTAAAGTGATTTTCATGCTTCCAGGGGCCCTAAACACAAGATTTATGAAATGGTTAAAAGTGCATGAAAATGGCCAATTTACTCACTCTGAGTTCTCAAAAAGGGTTTATTCACCCTGGGAAGTTAATTAAATACCATTTGGAGGCATTTAATGTTCGAGCAAAAACGGCTGATTTTCGACAAAAGAGATAACACCCCCCCATTACGTCATGCTTCAGAAATGTGGAAAATGGTCCGTTTTCAAATGTTTTATTTTTGAACATCAGTTCACATTTGTAGGTGGATCATCAGTGTTAGAGCTAAAATTAGCATGTTTAAAGTGATTTTCATGCTTCCAGGGGCCCTAAACACAAGATTTATGGAATGGTTAAAAGTGCATGAAAATGGCCAATTTACTCACTCTGAGTTCTCAAAAAGGGTTTCTTCACCCCGGGAAGTTAATTAAATACCATTTGGAGGCATTTAATGTTCAAGCAAAAACGGCTGATTTTCGACAAAAGAGATAACACCCCCCCATTACGTCATGCTTCAGAAATGTGGAAAATGGTCCGTTTTCAAATGTTTTATTTTTGAACGTCAGTTCACATTTGTAGGTGGATCATCTGTGTTAGAGCTAAAATTAGCATGTTTAAAGTGATTTTCATGCTTCCAGGAGCTCGGGAAGTTAATTAAATACCATTTGGAGGCATTTAATGTTCGAGCAAAAACGGCTGATTTTCGACAAAAGAGATAACACCCCCCCATTACGTCATACTTCAGAAATGTGGAAAATGGTCCGTTTTCAAATGTTTTATTTTTGAACGTCAGTTCACATTTGTAGGTGGATCATCAGTGTTAGAGCTAAAATTAGCATGTTTAAAGTGATTTTCATGCTTCCAGGGGCCCTAAACACAAGATTTATGGAATGGTGAAAAGTGCATGAAAATGGCCAATTTACTCACTCTGAGTTCTCAAAAAGGGTTTCTTCACCCCAGGAAGTTAATTAAATACCATTTGGGGGCATTTAATGTTTGAGCTAAAACGGCTGATTTTCGACAAAAGAGATAACACCCCCCCGTTACGTCATGCTTCAGAAATGTGGAAAATGGTCCGTTTTCCAATGTTTTATTTTTGAACGTCAGTTCACATTTGTAGGTGGATCATCAGTGTTAGAGCTAAAATTAGCATGTTTAAAGTGATTTTCATGCTTCCAGGGGCCCTAAACACAAGATTTATGGAATGGTTAAAAGTGCATGAAAATGGCCAATTTACTCACTCTGAGTTCTCAAAAAGGGTTTCTTCACCCCGGGAAGTTAATTAAATACCATTTGGAGGCATTTAATGTTCGAGCAAAAACGGCTGATTTTCGACAAAAGAGATAACACCCCCCCATTACGTCATGCTTCAGAAATGTGGAAAATGGTCCGTTTTCAAATGGTTTATTTTTGAACATCAGTTCACATTTGTAGGTGGATCATCAGTGTTAGAGCTAAAATTAGCATGTTTAAAGTGATTTTCATGCTTCCAGGGGCCCTAAACACAAGATTTATGGAATGGTTAAAAGTGCATGAAAATGGCCAATTTACTCACTCTGAGTTCTCAAAAAGGGTTTCTTCACCCCGGGAAGTTAATTAAATACCATTTGGAGGCATTTAATGTTCAAGCAAAAACGGCTGATTTTCGACAAAAGAGATAACACCCCCCCCCATTACGTCATGCTTCAGAAATGTGGAAAATGGTCCGTTTTCAAATGTTTTATTTTTGAACGTCAGTTCACATTTGTAGGTGGATCATCAGTGTTAGAGCTAAAAATTAGCATGTTTAAAGTGATTTTCATGCTTCCAGGGGCTCGGGAAGTTAATTAAATACCATTTGGAGGCATTTAATGTTCGAGCAAAAACGGCTGATTTTCGCAAAAGAGATAACACCCCCCCATTACGTCATGCTTCAGAAATGTGGAAAATGGTCCGTTTTCAAATGTTTTATTTTTGAACGTCAGTTCACATTTGTAGGTGGATCATCAGTGTTAGAGCTAAAATTAGCATGTTTAAAGTGATTTTCATGCTTCCAGGGGCCCTAAACACAAGATTTCTGGAATGGTTAAAAGTGCATGAAAATGGCCAATTTACTCACTCTGAGTTCTCAAAAAGGGTTTCTTCACCCCGGGAAGTTAATTAAATACCATTTGGAGGCATTTAATGTTCGAGCAAAAACGGCTGATTTTCGACAAAAGAGATAACACCCCCCATTACGTCATGCTTCAGAAATGTGGAAAATGGTCCGTTTTCAAATGTTTTATTTTTGAACGTCAGTTCACATTTGTAGGTGGATCATCAGTGTTAGAGCTAAAATTAGCATGTTTAAAGTGATTTTCATGCTTCCAGGAGCTCGGGAAGTTAATTAAATACCATTTGGAGGCATTTAATGTTCGAGCAAAAGCGGCTGATTTTCGACAAAAGAGATAACACCCCCCCATTACGTCATACTTCAGAAATGTGGAAAATGGTCCGTTTTCAAATGTTTTATTTTTGAACGTCAGTTCACATTTGTAGGTGGATCATCAGTGTTAGAGCTAAAATTAGCATGTTTAAAGTGATTTTCATGCTTCCAGGGGCCCTAAACACAAGATTTATGGAATGGTGAAAAGTGCATGAAAATGGCCAATTTACTCACTCTGAGTTCTCAAAAAGGGGTTTTTCACCCCGGGAAGTTAATTAAATACCATTTGGAGGCATTTAATGTTCGAGCAAAAACGGCTGATTTTCGACAAAAGAGATAACACCCCCCCCCATTACGTCATGCTTCAGAAATGTGGAAAATGGTCCGTTTTCAAATGTTTTATTTTTGAACGTCAGTTCACATTTGTAGGTGGATCATCAGTGTTAGAGCTAAAATTAGCATGTTTAAAGTGATTTTCATGATTCCAGGGGCTCGGGAAGTTAATTAAATACCATTTGGAGGCATTTAATGTTCGAGCAAAAACGGCTGATTTTCGACAAAAGAGATAACACCCCCCCCATTACGTCATGCTTCAGAAATGTGGAAAATGGTCCGTTTTCAAATGTTTTATTTTTGAACGTCAGTTCACATTTGTAGGTGGATCATCAGTGTTAGAGCTAAAATTAGCATGTTTAAAGTGATTTTCATGCTTCCAGGGGCCCTAAACACAAGATTTATGGAATGGTTAAAAGTGCATGAAAATGGCCAATTTACTCACTCTGAGTTCTCAAAAAGGGTTTCTTCACCCCGGGAAGTTAACTAAATACCATTTGGAGGCATTTAATGTTCGAGCAAAAACGGCTGATTTTCGACAAAAGAGATAACACCCCCCCATTACGTCATGCTTCAGAAATGTGGAAAATGGTCCGTTTTCAAATGTTTTATTTTTGAACGTCAGTTCACATTTGTAGGTGGATCATCAGTGTTAGAGCTAAAATTAGCATGTTTAAAGTGATTTTTATGCTTCCAGGGGCCCTAAACACAAGATTTATGGAATGGTTAAAAGTGCATGAAAATGGCCAATTTACTCACTCTGAGTTCTCAAAAAGGGTTTCTTCACCCCGGGAAGTTAATTAAATACCATTTGGAGGCATTTAATGTTCGAGCAAAAACGGCTGATTTTCGACAAAAGAGATAACACCCCCCGATTACGTCATGCTTCAGAAATGTGGAAAATGGTCCGTTTTCAAATGTTTTATTTTTGAACGTCAGTTCACATTTGTAGGTGGATCATCACTGTTAGAGCTAAAATTAGCATGTTTAAAGTGATTTTCATGCTTCCAGGGGCCCTAAACATAAGATTTATGGAATGGTTAAAAGTGCATGAAAATGGCCAATTTACTCACTCTGAGTTCTCAAAAAGGGTTTCTTCACCCCGGGAAGTTAATTAAATACCATTTGGAGGCATTTAATGTTCGAGCAAAAACGGCTGATTTTCGACAAAAGAGATAACACCCCACCATTACGTCATGCTTCAGAAATGTGGAAAATGGTCCGTTTTCAAATGTTTTATTTTTGAACGTCAGTTCACATTTGTAGGTGGATCATCAGTGTTAGAGCTAAAATTAGCATGTTTAAAGTGATTTTCATGCTTCCAGGGGCCCTAAACACAAGATTTATGAAATGGTTAAAAGTGCATGAAAATGGCCAATTTACTCACTCTGAGTTCTCAAAAAGGATTTATTCACCCCGGGAAGTTAATTAAATACCATTTGGAGGCATTTAATGTTCGAGCAAAAACGGCTGATTTTCGACAAAAGAGATAACACCCCCCCATTACGTCATGCTTCAGAAATGTGGAAAATGGTCCGTTTTCAAATGTTTTATTTTTGAACATCAGTTCACATTTGTAGGTGGATCATCAGTGTTAGAGCTAAAATTAGCATGTTTAAAGTGATTTTCATGCTTCCAGGGGCCCTAAACACAAGATTTATGGAATGGTTAAAAGTGCATGAAAATGGCCAATTTACTCACTCTGAGTTCTCAAAAAGGGTTTCTTCACCCCGGGAAGTTAATTAAATACCATTTGGAGGCATTTAATGTTCAAGCAAAAACGGCTGATTTTCGACAAAAGAGATAACACCCCCCCATTACGTCATGCTTCAGAAATGTGGAAAATGGTCCGTTTTCAAATGTTTTATTTTTGAACGTCAGTTCACATTTGTAGGTGGATCATCAGTGTTAGAGCTAAAAATTAGCATGTTTAAAGTGATTTTCATGCTTCCAGGGGCTCGGGAAAGTAATTAAATACCATATGGAGGCATTTAATGTTCGAGCAAAAACGGCTGATTTTCGCAAAAGAGATAACACCCCCCCATTACGTCATGCTTCAGAAATGTGGAAAATGGTCCGTTTTCAAATGTTTTATTTTTGAACGTCAGTTCACATTTGTAGGTGGATCATCAGTGTTAGAGCTAAAATTAGCATGTTTAAAGTGATTTTCATGCTTCCAGGGGCCCTAAACACAAGATTTATGGAATGGTTAAAAGTGCATGAAAATGGCCAATTTACTCACTCTGAGTTCTCAAAAAGGGTTTCTTCACCCCAGGAAGTTAATTAAATACCATTTGGAGGCATTTAATGTTCGAGCTAAAACGGCTGATTTTCGACAAAAGAGATAACACCCCCCCATTACGTCATGCTTCAGAAATGTGGAAAATGGTCCGTTTTCCAATGTTTTATTTTTGAACGTCAGTTCACATTTGTAGGTGGATCATCAGTGTTAGAGCTAAAATTAGCATGTTTAAAGTGATTTTCATGCTTCCAGGGGCCCTAAACACAAGATTTATGGAATGGTTAAAAGTGCATGAAAATGGCCAATTTACTCACTCTGAGTTCTCAAAAAGGGTTTCTTCACCCCGGGAAGTTAACTAAATACCATTTGGAGGCATTTAATGTTCGAGCAAAAACGGCTGATTTTCGACAAAAGAGATACCACCCCCCCATTACGTCATGCTTCAGAAATGTGGAAAATGGTCCGTTTTCAAATGTTTTATTTTTGAACGTCAGTTCACATTTGTAGGTGGATCATCAGTGTTAGAGCTAAAATTAGCATGTTTAAAGTGATTTTCATGCTTCCAGGGGCTCGGGAAGTTAATTAAATACCATTTGGAGGCATTTAATGTTCGAGCAAAAACGGCTGATTTTCGACAAAAGAGATAACACCCCCCCATTACGTCATGCTTCAGAAATGTGGAAAATGGTCCGTTTTCCAATGTTTTATTTTTGAACGTCAGTTCACATTTGTAGGTGGATCATCAGTGTTAGAGCTAAAATTAGCATGTTTAAAGTGATTTTCATGCTTCCAGGGGCCCTAAACACAAGATTTATGGAATGGTTAAAAGTGCATGAAAATGGCCAATTTACTCACTCTGAGTTCTCAAAAAGGGTTTCTTCACCCCGGGAAGTTAATTAAATACCATTTGGAGGCATTTAATGTTAAAGCAATGACAGCTGATTTTCGACAAAAGAGATAACACCGCCCATTACGTCATGCTTCAGAAATGTGGAAAATGGTCCGTTTTCAAATGTTTTATTTTTGAACGTCAGTTCACATTTGTAGGTGGATCATCAGTGTTAGAGCTAAAATTAGCATGTTTAAAGTGATTTTCATGCTTCCAGGGGCTCGGGAAGTTAATTAAATACCATTTGGAGGCATTTAATGTTCGAGCAAAAACGGCTGATTTTCGACAAAAGAGATAACACCCCCCCATTACGTCATGCTTCAGAAATGTGGAAAATGGTCCGTTTTCAAATGTTTTATTTTTGAACGTCAGTTCACATTTGTAGGTGGATCATCAGTGTTAGAGCTAAAATTAGCATGTTTAAAGTGATTTTCATGCTTCCAGGGGCCCTAAACACAAGATTTATGGAATGGTTAAAAGTGCATGAAAATGGCCAATTTACTCACTCTGAGTTCTCAAAAAGGGTTTCTTCACCCCGGGAAGTTAACTAAATACCATTTGGAGGCATTTAATGTTCGAGCAAAAACGGCTGATTTTCGACAAAAGAGATACCACCCCCCCATTACGTCATGCTTCAGAAATGTGGAAAATGGTCCGTTTTCAAATGTTTTATTTTTGAACGTCAGTTCACATTTGTAGGTGGATCATCAGTGTTAGAGCTAAAATTAGCATGTTTAAAGTGATTTTCATGCTTCCAGGGGCCCTAAACACAAGATTTATGGAATGGTTAAAAGTGCATGAAAATGGCCAATTTACTCACTCTGAGTTCTCAAAAAGGGTTTCTTCACCCCGGGAAGTTAATTAAATACCATTTGGAGGCATTTAATGTTCGAGCAAAAACGGCTGATTTTCGACAAAAGAGATAACACCCCCCCATTACGTCATGCTTCAGAAATGTGGAAAATGGTCCGTTTTCAAATGTTTTATTTTTGAACATCAGTTCACATTTGTAGGTGGATCATCAGTGTTAGAGCTAAAATTAGCATGTTTAAAGTGATTTTCATGCTTCCAGGGGCCCTAAACACAAGATTTATGGAATGGTTAAAAGTGCATGAAAATGGCCAATTTACTCACTCTGAGTTCTCAAAAAGGGTTTCTTCACCCCGGGAAGTTAATTAAATACCATTTGGAGGCATTTAATGTTCAAGCAAAAACGGCTGATTTTCGACAAAAGAGATAACACCCCCCCCCATTACGTCATGCTTCAGAAATGTGGAAAATGGTCCGTTTTCAAATGTTTTATTTTTGAACGTCAGTTCACATTTGTAGGTGGATCATCAGTGTTAGAGCTAAAAATTAGCATGTTTAAAGTGATTTTCATGCTTCCAGGGGCTCGGGAAGTTAATTAAATACCATTTGGAGGCATTTAATGTTCGAGCAAAAACGGCTGATTTTCGCAAAAGAGATAACACCCCCCCATTACGTCATGCTTCAGAAATGTGGAAAATGGTCCGTTTTCAAATGTTTTATTTTTGAACGTCAGTTCACATTTGTAGGTGGATCATCAGTGTTAGAGCTAAAATTAGCATGTTTAAAGTGATTTTCATGCTTCCAGGGGCCCTAAACACAAGATTTATGGAATGGTTAAAAGTGCATGAAAATGGCCAATTTACTCACTCTGAGTTCTCAAAAAGGGTTTCTTCACCCCGGGAAGTTAATTAAATACCATTTGGAGGCATTTAATGTTCGAGCAAAAACGGCTGATTTTCGACAAAAGAGATAACACCCCCCATTACGTCATGCTTCAGAAATGTGGAAAATGGTCCGTTTTCAAATGTTTTATTTTTGAACGTCAGTTCACATTTGTAGGTGGATCATCAGTGTTAGAGCTAAAATTAGCATGTTTAAAGTGATTTTCATGCTTCCAGGAGCTCGGGAAGTTAATTAAATACCATTTGGAGGCATTTAATGTTCGAGCAAAAGCGGCTGATTTTCGACAAAAGAGATAACACCCCCCCATTACGTCATACTTCAGAAATGTGGAAAATGGTCCGTTTTCAAATGTTTTATTTTTGAACGTCAGTTCACATTTGTAGGTGGATCATCAGTGTTAGAGCTAAAATTAGCATGTTTAAAGTGATTTTCATGCTTCCAGGGGCCCTAAACACAAGATTTATGGAATGGTGAAAAGTGCATGAAAATGGCCAATTTACTCACTCTGAGTTCTCAAAAAGGGGTTTTTCACCCCGGGAAGTTAATTAAATACCATTTGGAGGCATTTAATGTTCGAGCAAAAACGGCTGATTTTTTCGACAAAAGAGATAACACCCCCCCCATTACGTCATGCTTCAGAAATGTGGAAAATGGTCCGTTTTCAAATGTTTTATTTTTGAACGTCAGTTCACATTTGTAGGTGGATCATCAGTGTTAGAGCTAAAATTAGCATGTTTAAAGTGATTTTCATGCTTCCAGGGGCCCTAAACACAAGATTTATGGAATGGTTAAAAGTGCATGAAAATGGCCAATTTACTCACTCTGAGTTCTCAAAAAGGGTTTCTTCACCCCGGGAAGTTAACTAAATACCATTTGGAGGCATTTAATGTTCGAGCAAAAACGGCTGATTTTCGACAAAAGAGATAACACCCCCCCCCATTACGTCATGCTTCAGAAATGTGGAAAATGGTCCGTTTTCAAATGTTTTATTTTTGAACGTCAGTTCACATTTGTAGGTGGATCATCAGTGTTAGAGCTAAAATTAGCATGTTTAAAGTGATTTTTATGCTTCCAGGGGCCCTAAACACAAGATTTATGGAATGGTTAAAAGTGCATGAAAATGGCCAATTTACTCACTCTGAGTTCTCAAAAAGGGTTTCTTCACCCCGGGAAGTTAATTAAATACCATTTGGAGGCATTTAATGTTCGAGCAAAAACGGCTGATTTTCGACAAAAGAGATAACACCCCCCGATTACGTCATGCTTCAGAAATGTGGAAAATGGTCCGTTTTCAAATGTTTTATTTTTGAACGTCAGTTCACATTTGTAGGTGGATCATCACTGTTAGAGCTAAAATTAGCATGTTTAAAGTGATTTTCATGCTTCCAGGGGCCCTAAACATAAGATTTATGGAATGGTTAAAAGTGCATGAAAATGGCCAATTTACTCACTCTGAGTTCTCAAAAAGGGTTTCTTCACCCCAGGAAGTTAATTAAATACCATTTGGAGGCATTTAATGTTCGAGCAAAAATGGCTGATTTTCGACAAAAGAGATAACACCCCACCATTACGTCATGCTTCAGAAATGTGGAAAATGGTCCGTTTTCAAATGTTTTATTTTTGAACGTCAGTTCACATTTGTAGGTGGATCATCAGTGTTAGAGCTAAAATTAGCATGTTTAAAGTGATTTTCATGCTTCCAGGGGCCCTAAACACAAGATTTATGAAATGGTTAAAAGTGCATGAAAATGGCCAATTTACTCACTCTGAGTTCTCAAAAAGGGTTTATTCACCCCGGGAAGTTAATTAAATACCATTTGGAGGCATTTAATGTTCGAGCAAAAACGGCTGATTTTCGACAAAAGAGATAACACCCCCCCATTACGTCATGCTTCAGAAATGTGGAAAATGGTCCGTTTTCAAATGTTTTATTTTTGAACATCAGTTCACATTTGTAGGTGGATCATCAGTGTTAGAGCTAAAATTAGCATGTTTAAAGTGATTTTCATGCTTCCAGGGGCCCTAAACACAAGATTTATGGAATGGTTAAAAGTGCATGAAAATGGCCAATTTACTCACTCTGAGTTCTCAAAAAGGGTTTCTTCACCCCGGGAAGTTAATTAAATACCATTTGGAGGCATTTAATGTTCAAGCAAAAACGGCTGATTTTCGACAAAAGAGATAACACCCCCCCCCATTACGTCATGCTTCAGAAATGTGGAAAATGGTCCGTTTTCAAATGTTTTATTTTTGAACGTCAGTTCACATTTGTAGGTGGATCATCAGTGTTAGAGCTAAAAATTAGCATGTTTAAAGTGATTTTCATGCTTCCAGGGGCTCGGGAAGTTAATTAAATACCATTTGGAGGCATTTAATGTTCGAGCAAAAACGGCTGATTTTCGCAAAAGAGATAACACCCCCCCATTACGTCATGCTTCAGAAATGTGGAAAATGGTCCGTTTTCAAATGTTTTATTTTTGAACGTCAGTTCACATTTGTAGGTGGATCATCAGTGTTAGAGCTAAAATTAGCATGTTTAAAGTGATTTTCATGCTTCCAGGGGCCCTAAACACAAGATTTATGGAATGGTTAAAAGTGCATGAAAATGGCCAATTTACTCACTCTGAGTTCTCAAAAAGGGTTTCTTCACCCCGGGAAGTTAATTAAATACCATTTGGAGGCATTTAATGTTCGAGCAAAAACGGCTGATTTTCGACAAAAGAGATAACACCCCCCATTACGTCATGCTTCAGAAATGTGGAAAATGGTCCGTTTTCAAATGTTTTATTTTTGAACGTCAGTTCACATTTGTAGGTGGATCATCAGTGTTAGAGCTAAAATTAGCATGTTTAAAGTGATTTTCATGCTTCCAGGAGCTCGGGAAGTTAATTAAATACCATTTGGAGGCATTTAATGTTCGAGCAAAAGCGGCTGATTTTCGACAAAAGAGATAACACCCCCCCATTACGTCATACTTCAGAAATGTGGAAAATGGTCCGTTTTCAAATGTTTTATTTTTGAACGTCAGTTCACATTTGTAGGTGGATCATCAGTGTTAGAGCTAAAATTAGCATGTTTAAAGTGATTTTCATGCTTCCAGGGGCCCTAAACACAAGATTTATGGAATGGTGAAAAGTGCATGAAAATGGCCAATTTACTCACTCTGAGTTCTCAAAAAGGGGTTTTTCACCCCGGGAAGTTAATTAAATACCATTTGGAGGCATTTAATGTTCGAGCAAAAACGGCTGATTTTCGACAAAAGAGATAACACCCCCCCCCCATTACGTCATGCTTCAGAAATGTGGAAAATGGTCCGTTTTCAAATGTTTTATTTTTGAACGTCAGTTCACATTTGTAGGTGGATCATCAGTGTTAGAGCTAAAATTAGCATGTTTAAAGTGATTTTCATGATTCCAGGGGCTCGGGAAGTTAATTAAATACCATTTGGAGGCATTTAATGTTCGAGCAAAAACGGCTGATTTTCGACAAAAGAGATAACACCCCCCCCATTACGTCATGCTTCAGAAATGTGGAAAATGGTCCGTTTTCAAATGTTTTATTTTTGAACGTCAGTTCACATTTGTAGGTGGATCATCAGTGTTAGAGCTAAAATTAGCATGTTTAAAGTGATTTTCATGCTTCCAGGGGCCCTAAACACAAGATTTATGGAATGGTTAAAAGTGCATGAAAATGGCCAATTTACTCACTCTGAGTTCTCAAAAAGGGTTTCTTCACCCCGGGAAGTTAACTAAATACCATTTGGAGGCATTTAATGTTCGAGCAAAAACGGCTGATTTTCGACAAAAGAGATAACACCCCCCCCATTACGTCATGCTTCAGAAATGTGGAAAATGGTCCGTTTTCAAATGTTTTATTTTTGAACGTCAGTTCACATTTGTAGGTGGATCATCAGTGTTAGAGCTAAAATTAGCATGTTTAAAGTGATTTTTATGCTTCCAGGGGCCCTAAACACAAGATTTATGGAATGGTTAAAAGTGCATGAAAATGGCCAATTTACTCACTCTGAGTTCTCAAAAAGGGTTTCTTCACCCCGGGAAGTTAATTAAATACCATTTGGAGGCATTTAATGTTCGAGCAAAAACGGCTGATTTTCGACAAAAGAGATAACACCCCCCGATTACGTCATGCTTCAGAAATGTGGAAAATGGTCCGTTTTCAAATGTTTTATTTTTGAACGTCAGTTCACATTTGTAGGTGGATCATCACTGTTAGAGCTAAAATTAGCATGTTTAAAGTGATTTTCATGCTTCCAGGGGCCCTAAACATAAGATTTATGGAATGGTTAAAAGTGCATGAAAATGGCCAATTTACTCACTCTGAGTTCTCAAAAAGGGTTTCTTCACCCCAGGAAGTTAATTAAATACCATTTGGAGGCATTTAATGTTCGAGCAAAAATGGCTGATTTTCGACAAAAGAGATAACACCCCACCATTACGTCATGCTTCAGAAATGTGGAAAATGGTCCGTTTTCAAATGTTTTATTTTTGAACGTCAGTTCACATTTGTAGGTGGATCATCAGTGTTAGAGCTAAAATTAGCATGTTTAAAGTGATTTTCATGCTTCCAGGGGCCCTAAACACAAGATTTATGAAATGGTTAAAAGTGCATGAAAATGGCCAATTTACTCACTCTGAGTTCTCAAAAAGGGTTTATTCACCCCGGGAAGTTAATTAAATACCATTTGGAGGCATTTAATGTTCGAGCAAAAACGGCTGATTTTCGACAAAAGAGATAACACCCCCCCATTACGTCATGCTTCAGAAATGTGGAAAATGGTCCGTTTTCAAATGTTTTATTTTTGAACATCAGTTCACATTTGTAGGTGGATCATCAGTGTTAGAGCTAAAATTAGCATGTTTAAAGTGATTTTCATGCTTCCAGGGGCCCTAAACACAAGATTTATGGAATGGTTAAAAGTGCATGAAAATGGCCAATTTACTCACTCTGAGTTCTCAAAAAGGGTTTCTTCACCCCGGGAAGTTAATTAAATACCATTTGGAGGCATTTAATGTTCAAGCAAAAACGGCTGATTTTCGACAAAAGAGATAACACCCCCCCATTACGTCATGCTTCAGAAATGTGGAAAATGGTCCGTTTTCAAATGTTTTATTTTTGAACGTCAGTTCACATTTGTAGGTGGATCATCAGTGTTAGAGCTAAAAATTAGCATGTTTAAAGTGATTTTCATGCTTCCAGGGGCTCGGGAAAGTAATTAAATACCATTTGGAGGCATTTAATGTTCGAGCAAAAACGGCTGATTTTCGCAAAAGAGATAACACCCCCCCATTACGTCATGCTTCAGAAATGTGGAAAATGGTCCGTTTTCAAATGTTTTATTTTTGAACGTCAGTTCACATTTGTAGGTGGATCATCAGTGTTAGAGCTAAAATTAGCATGTTTAAAGTGATTTTCATGCTTCCAGGGGCCCTAAACACAAGATTTATGGAATGGTTAAAAGTGCATGAAAATGGCCAATTTACTCACTCTGAGTTCTCAAAAAGGGTTTCTTCACCCCAGGAAGTTAATTAAATACCATTTGGAGGCATTTAATGTTCGAGCTAAAACGGCTGATTTTCGACAAAAGAGATAACACCCCCCCATTACGTCATGCTTCAGAAATGTGGAAAATGGTCCGTTTTCCAATGTTTTATTTTTGAACGTCAGTTCACATTTGTAGGTGGATCATCAGTGTTAGAGCTAAAATTAGCATGTTTAAAGTGATTTTCATGCTTCCAGGGGCCCTAAACACAAGATTTATGGAATGGTTAAAAGTGCATGAAAATGGCCAATTTACTCACTCTGAGTTCTCAAAAAGGGTTTCTTCACCCCGGGAAGTAAATTAAATACCATTTGGAGGCATTTAATGTTAAAGCAATGACAGCTGATTTTCGACAAAAGAGATAACACCGCCCATTACGTCATGCTTCAGAAATGTGGAAAATGGTTCGTTTTCAAATGTTTTATTTTTGAACGTCAGTTCACATTTGTAGGTGGATCATCAGTGTTAGAGCTAAAATTAGCATGTTTAAAGTGATTTTCATGCTTCCAGGGGCTCGGGAAGTTAATTAAATACCATTTGGAGGCATTTAATGTTCGAGCAAAAACGGCTGATTTTCGACAAAAGAGATAACACCCCCCCATTACGTCATGCTTCAGAAATGTGGAAAATGGTCCGTTTTCCAATGTTTTATTTTTGAACGTCAGTTCACATTTGTAGGTGGATCATCAGTGTTAGAGCTAAAATTAGCATGTTTAAAGTGATTTTCATGCTTCCAGGGGCCCTAAACACAAGATTTATGGAATGGTTAAAAGTGCATGAAAATGGCCAATTTACTCACTCTGAGTTCTCAAAAAGGGTTTCTTCACCCCGGGAAGTTAATTAAATACCATTTGGAGGCATTTAATGTTAAAGCAATGACAGCTGATTTTCGACAAAAGAGATAACACCGCCCATTACGTCATGCTTCAGAAATGTGGAAAATGGTCCGTTTTCAAATGTTTTATTTTTGAACGTCAGTTCACATTTGTAGGTGGATCATCAGTGTTAGAGCTAAAATTAGCATGTTTAAAGTGATTTTCATGCTTCCAGGGGCTCGGGAAGTTAATTAAATACCATTTGGAGGCATTTAATGTTCGAGCAAAAACGGCTGATTTTCGACAAAAGAGATAACACCCCCCCATTACGTCATGCTTCAGAAATGTGGAAAATGGTCCGTTTTCAAATGTTTTATTTTTGAACGTCAGTTCACATTTGTAGGTGGATCATCAGTGTTAGAGCTAAAATTAGCATGTTTAAAGTGATTTTCATGCTTCCAGGGGCCCTAAACACAAGATTTATGGAATGGTTAAAAGTGCATGAAAATGGCCAATTTACTCACTCTGAGTTCTCAAAAAGGGTTTCTTCACCCCGGGAAGTTAACTAAATACCATTTGGAGGCATTTAATGTTCGAGCAAAAACGGCTGATTTTCGACAAAAGAGATACCACCCCCCCATTACGTCATGCTTCAGAAATGTGGAAAATGGTCCGTTTTCAAATGTTTTATTTTTGAACGTCAGTTCACATTTGTAGGTGGATCATCAGTGTTAGAGCTAAAATTAGCATGTTTAAAGTGATTTTCATGCTTCCAGGGGCCCTAAACACAAGATTTATGGAATGGTTAAAAGTGCATGAAAATGGCCAATTTACTCACTCTGAGTTCTCAAAAAGGGTTTCTTCACCCCGGGAAGTTAATTAAATACCATTTGGAGGCATTTAATGTTCGAGCAAAAACGGCTGATTTTCGACAAAAGAGATAACACCCCCCCATTACGTCATGCTTCAGAAATGTGGAAAATGGTCCGTTTTCAAATGTTTTATTTTTGAACATCAGTTCACATTTGTAGGTGGATCATCAGTGTTAGAGCTAAAATTAGCATGTTTAAAGTGATTTTCATGCTTCCAGGGGCTCGGGAAAGTAATTAAATACCATTTGGAGGCATTTAATGTTCGAGCAAAAACGGCTGATTTTCGCAAAAGAGATAACACCCCCCCATTACGTCATGCTTCAGAAATGTGGAAAATGGTCCGTTTTCAAATGTTTTATTTTTGAACGTCAGTTCACATTTGTAGGTGGATCATCAGTGTTAGAGCTAAAATTAGCATGTTTAAAGTGATTTTCATGCTTCCAGGGGCCCTAAACACAAGATTTATGGAATGGTTAAAAGTGCATGAAAATGGCCAATTTACTCACTCTGAGTTCTCAAAAAGGGTTTCTTCACCCCAGGAAGTTAATTAAATACCATTTGGAGGCATTTAATGTTCGAGCTAAAACGGCTGATTTTCGACAAAAGAGATAACACCCCCCCATTACGTCATGCTTCAGAAATGTGGAAAATGGTCCGTTTTCCAATGTTTTATTTTTGAACGTCAGTTCACATTTGTAGGTGGATCATCAGTGTTAGAGCTAAAATTAGCATGTTTAAAGTGATTTTCATGCTTCCAGGGGCCCTAAACACAAGATTTATGGAATGGTTAAAAGTGCATGAAAATGGCCAATTTACTCACTCTGAGTTCTCAAAAAGGGTTTCTTCACCCCGGGAAGTAAATTAAATACCATTTGGAGGCATTTAATGTTAAAGCAATGACAGCTGATTTTCGACAAAAGAGATAACACCGCCCATTACGTCATGCTTCAGAAATGTGGAAAATGGTCCGTTTTCAAATGTTTTATTTTTGAACGTCAGTTCACATTTGTAGGTGGATCATCAGTGTTAGAGCTAAAATTAGCATGTTTAAAGTGATTTTCATGCTTCCAGGGGCTCGGGAAGTTAATTAAATACCATTTGGAGGCATTTAATGTTCGAGCAAAAACGGCTGATTTTCGACAAAAGAGATAACACCCCCCCATTACGTCATGCTTCAGAAATGTGGAAAATGGTCCGTTTTCCAATGTTTTATTTTTGAACGTCAGTTCACATTTGTAGGTGGATCATCAGTGTTAGAGCTAAAATTAGCATGTTTAAAGTGATTTTCATGCTTCCAGGGGCCCTAAACACAAGATTTATGGAATGGTTAAAAGTGCATGAAAATGGCCAATTTACTCACTCTGAGTTCTCAAAAAGGGTTTCTTCACCCCGGGAAGTTAATTAAATACCATTTGGAGGCATTTAATGTTAAAGCAATGACAGCTGATTTTCGACAAAAGAGATAACACCGCCCATTACGTCATGCTTCAGAAATGTGGAAAATGGTCCGTTTTCAAATGTTTTATTTTTGAACGTCAGTTCACATTTGTAGGTGGATCATCAGTGTTAGAGCTAAAATTAGCATGTTTAAAGTGATTTTCATGCTTCCAGGGGCTCGGGAAGTTAATTAAATACCATTTGGAGGCATTTAATGTTCGAGCAAAAACGGCTGATTTTCGACAAAAGAGATAACACCCCCCCATTACGTCATGCTTCAGAAATGTGGAAAATGGTCCGTTTTCAAATGTTTTATTTTTGAACGTCAGTTCACATTTGTAGGTGGATCATCAGTGTTAGAGCTAAAATTAGCATGTTTAAAGTGATTTTCATGCTTCCAGGGGCCCTAAACACAAGATTTATGGAATGGTTAAAAGTGCATGAAAATGGCCAATTTACTCACTCTGAGTTCTCAAAAAGGGTTTCTTCACCCCGGGAAGTTAACTAAATACCATTTGGAGGCATTTAATGTTCGAGCAAAAACGGCTGATTTTCGACAAAAGAGATACCACCCCCCCATTACGTCATGCTTCAGAAATGTGGAAAATGGTCCGTTTTCAAATGTTTTATTTTTGAACGTCAGTTCACATTTGTAGGTGGATCATCAGTGTTAGAGCTAAAATTAGCATGTTTAAAGTGATTTTCATGCTTCCAGGGGCCCTAAACACAAGATTTATGGAATGGTTAAAAGTGCATGAAAATGGCCAATTTACTCACTCTGAGTTCTCAAAAAGGGTTTCTTCACCCCGGGAAGTTAATTAAATACCATTTGGAGGCATTTAATGTTCGAGCAAAAACGGCTGATTTTCGACAAAAGAGATAACACCCCCCCATTACGTCATGCTTCAGAAATGTGGAAAATGGTCCGTTTTCAAATGTTTTATTTTTGAACATCAGTTCACATTTGTAGGTGGATCATCAGTGTTAGAGCTAAAATTAGCATGTTTAAAGTGATTTTCATGCTTCCAGGGGCCCTAAACACAAGATTTATGGAATGGTTAAAAGTGCATGAAAATGGCCAAATTACTCACTCTGAGTTCTCAAAAAGGGTTTCTTCACCCCTGGAAGTTAATTAAATACCATTTGGAGGCATTTAATGTTCAAGCAAAAACGGCTGATTTTCGACAAAAGAGATAACACCCCCCCCCCCATTACGTCATGCTTCAGAAATGTGGAAAATGGTCCGTTTTCAAATGTTTTATTTTTGAACGTCAGTTCACATTTGTAGGTGGATCATCAGTGTTAGAGCTAAAAATGAGCATGTTTAAAGTGATTTTCATGCTTCCAGGGGCTCGGGAAGTTAATTAAATACCATTTGGAGGCATTTAATGTTCGAGCAAAAACGGCTGATTTTCGCAAAAGAGATAACACCCCCCCATTACGTCATGCTTCAGAAATGTGGAAAATGGTCCGTTTTCAAATGTTTTATTTTTGAACGTCAGTTCACATTTGTAGGTGGATCATCAGTGTTAGAGCTAAAATTAGCATGTTTAAAGTGATTTTCATGCTTCCAGGGGCCCTAAACACAAGATTTATGGAATGGTTAAAAGTGCATGAAAATGGCCAATTTACTCACTCTGAGTTCTCAAAAAGGGGTTTTTCACCCCGGGAAGTTAATTAAATACCATTTGGAGGCATTTAATGTTCGAGCAAAAACGGCTGATTTTCGACAAAAGAGATAACACCCCCCCCATTACGTCATGCTTCAGAAATGTGGAAAATGGTCCGTTTTCAAATGTTTTATTTTTGAACGTCAGTTCACATTTGTAGGTGGATCATCAGTGTTAGAGCTAAAATTAGCATGTTTAAAGTGATTTTCATGCTTCCAGGGGCTCGGGAAGTTAATTAAATACCATTTGGAGGCATTTAATGTTCGAGCAAAAACGGCTGATATTCGACAAAAGAGATAACACCCCCCCCCATTACGTCATGCTTCAGAAATGTGGAAAATGGTCCGTTTTCAAATGTTTTATTTTTGAACGTCAGTTCACATTTGTAGGTGGATCATCAGTGTTAGAGCTAAAATTAGCATGTTTAAAGTGATTTTCATGCTTCCAGGGGCCCTAAACACAAGATTTATGGAATGGTTAAAAGTGCATGAAAATGGCCAATTTACTCACTCTGAGTTCTCAAAAAGGGTTTCTTCACCCCGGGAAGTTAACTAAATACCATTTGGAGGCATTTAATGTTCGAGCAAAAACGGCTGATTTTCGACAAAAGAGATAACACCCCCCCATTACGTCATGCTTCAGAAATGTGGAAAATGGTCCGTTTTCAAATGTTTTATTTTTGAACATCAGTTCACATTTGTAGGTGGATCATCAGTGTTAGAGCTAAAATTAGCATGTTTAAGGTGATTTTCATGCTTCCAGGGGCCCTAAACACAAGATTTATGGAATGGTTAAAAGTGCATGAAAATGGCCAATTTACTCACTCTGAGTTCTTAAAAAGGGTTTCTTCACCCCGGGAAGTTAATTAAATACCATTTGGAGGCATTTAATGTTCAAGCAAAAACGGCTGATTTTCGACAAAAGAGATAACACCCCCCCATTACGTCATGCTTCAGAAATGTGGAAAATGGTCCGTTTTCAAATGTTTTATTTTTGAACGTCAGTTCACATTTGTAGGTGGATCATCAGTGTTAGAGCTAAAAATTAGCATGTTTAAAGTGATTTTCATGCTTCCAGGGGCTCGGGAAAGTAATTAAATACCATTTGGAGGCATTTAATGTTCGAGCAAAAACGGCTGATTTTCGCAAAAGAGATAACACCCCCCCATTACGTCATGCTTCAGAAATGTGGAAAATGGTCCGTTTTCAAATGTTTTATTTTTGAACGTCAGTTCACATTTGTAGGTGGATCATCAGTGTTAGAGCTAAAATTAGCATGTTTAAAGTGATTTTCATGCTTCCAGGGGCCCTAAACACAAGATTTATGGAATGGTTAAAAGTGCATGAAAATGGCCAATTTACTCACTCTGAGTTCTCAAAAAGGGTTTCTTCACCCCGGGAAGTTAATTAAATACCATTTGGAGGCATTTAATGTTCGAGCAAAAACGGCTGATTTTCGACAAAAGAGATAACACCCCCCATTACGTCATGCTTCAGAAATGTGGAAAATGGTCCGTTTTCAAATGTTTTATTTTTGAACGTCAGTTCACATTTGTAGGTGGATCATCAGTGTTAGAGCTAAAATTAGCATGTTTAAAGTGATTTTCATGCTTCCAGGAGCTCGGGAAGTTAATTAAATACATTTTGGAGGCATTTAATGTTCGAGCAAAAACGGCTGATTTTCGACAAAAGAGATAACACCCCCCCATTACGTCATACTTCAGAAATGTGGAAAATGGTCCGTTTTCAAATGTTTTATTTTTGAACGTCAGTTCACATTTGTAGGTGGATCATCAGTGTTAGAGCTAAAATTAGCATGTTTAAAGTGATTTTCATGCTTCCAGGGGCCCTAAACACAAGATTTATGGAATGGTGAAAAGTGCATGAAAATGGCCAATTTACTCACTCTGAGTTCTCAAAAAGGGTTTTTTCACCCCGGGAAGTTAATTAAATACCATTTGGAGGCATTTAATGTTCGAGCAAAAACGGCTGATTTTCGACAAAAGAGATAACACCCCCCCATTACGTCATGCTTCAGAAATGTGGAAAATGGTCCGTTTTCAAATGTTTTATTTTTGAACGTCAGTTCACATTTGTAGGTGGATCATCAGTGTTAGAGCTAAAATTAGCATGTTTAAAGTGATTTTCATGCTTCCAGGGGCTCGGGAAGTGAAATAAATACCATTTGGAGGCATTTAATGTTCGAGCAAAAATGGCTGATTTTCGACAAAAGAGATAACACCCCCCCATTACGTCATGCTTCAGAAATGTGGAAAATGGTCCGTTTTCAAATGTTTTATTTTTGAACGTCAGTTCACATTTGTAGGTGGATCATCAGTGTTAGAGCTAAAATTAGCATGTTTAAAGTGATTTTCATGCTTCCAGGGGCTCGGGAAGTTAATTAAATACCATTTGGAGGCATTTAATGTTCGAGCAAAAACGGCTGATTTTCGACAAAAGAGATAACACCCCCCCATTACGTCATGCTTCAGAAATGTGGAAAATTGTCCGTTTTCAAATGTTTTATTTTTGAACGTCAGTTCACATTTGTAGGTGGATCATCAGTGTTAGAGCTAAAATTAGCATGTTTAAAGTGATTTTCATGCTTCCAGGGGCCCTAAACATAAGATTTATGGAATGGTTAAAAGTGCATGAAAATGGCCAATTTACTCACTCTGAGTTGTCAAAAAGGGTTTCTTCACCCCGGGAAGTAAATTAAATACCATTTGGAGGCATTTAATGTTAAAGCAATGACAGCTGATTTTCGACAAAAGAGATAACACCGCCCATTACGTCATGCTTCAGAAATGTGGAAAATGGTCCGTTTTCAAATGTTTTATTTTTGAACGTCAGTTCACATTTGTAGGTGGATCATCAGTGTTAGAGAAAAAATTAGCATGTTTAAAGTGATTTTCATGCTTCCAGGGGCTCGGGAAGTTAATTAAATACCATTTGGAGGCATTTAATGTTCGAGCAAAAACGGCTGATTTTCGACAAAAGAGATAACACCCCCCCATTACGTCATGCTTCAGAAATGTGGAAAATGGTCCGTTTTCCAATGTTTTATTTTTGAACGTCAGTTCACATTTGTAGGTGGATCATCAGTGTTAGAGCTAAAATTAGCATGTTTAAAGTGATTTTCATGCTTCCAGGGGCCCTAAACACAAGATTTATGGAATGGTTAAAAGTGCATGAAAATGGCCAATTTACTCACTCTGAGTTCTCAAAAAGGGTTTCTTCACCCCGGGAAGTTAACTAAATACCATTTGGAGGCATTTAATGTTCGAGCAAAAACGGCTGATTTTCGACAAAAGAGATAACACCCCCCCATTACGTCATGCTTCAGAAATGTGGAAAATGGTCCGTTTTCAAATGTTTTATTTTTGAACATCAGTTCACATTTGGAGGTGGATCATCACTGTTAGAGCTAAAATTAGCATGTTTAAGGTGATTTTCATGCTTCCAGGGGCCCTAAACACAAGATTTATGGAATGGTTAAAAGTGCATGAAAATGGCCAATTTACTCACTCTGAGTTCTTAAAAAGGGTTTCTTCACCCCGGGAAGTTAATTAAATACCATTTGGAGGCATTTAATGTTCAAGCAAAAACGGCTGATTTTCGACAAAAGAGATAACACCCCCCCATTACGTCATGCTTCAGAAATGTGGAAAATGGTCCGTTTTCAAATGTTTTATTTTTGAACGTCAGTTCACATTTGTAGGTGGATCATCAGTGTTAGAGCTAAAAATTAGCATGTTTAAAGTGATTTTCATGCTTCCAGGGGCTCGGGAAAGTAATTAAATACCATTTGGAGGCATTTAATGTTCGAGCAAAAACGGCTGATTTTCGCAAAAGAGATAACACCCCCCCATTACGTCATGCTTCAGAAATGTGGAAAATGGTCCGTTTTCAAATGTTTTATTTTTGAACGTCAGTTCACATTTGTAGGTGGATCATCAGTGTTAGAGCTAAAATTAGCATGTTTAAAGTGATTTTCATGCTTCCAGGGGCCCTAAACACAAGATTTATGGAATGGTTAAAAGTGCATGAAAATGGCCAATTTACTCACTCTGAGTTCTCAAAAAGGGTTTCTTCACCCCGGGAAGTTAATTAAATACCATTTGGAGGCATTTAATGTTCGAGCAAAAACGGCTGATTTTCGACAAAAGAGATAACACCCCCCATTACGTCATGCTTCAGAAATGTGGAAAATGGTCCGTTTTCAAATGTTTTATTTTTGAACGTCAGTTCACATTTGTAGGTGGATCATCAGTGTTAGAGCTAAAATTAGCATGTTTAAAGTGATTTTCATGCTTCCAGGAGCTCGGGAAGTTAATTAAATACCATTTGGAGGCATTTAATGTTCGAGCAAAAACGGCTGATTTTCGACAAAAGAGATAACACCCCCCCATTACGTCATACTTCAGAAATGTGGAAAATGGTCCGTTTTCAAATGTTTTATTTTTGAACGTCAGTTCACATTTGTAGGTGGATCATCAGTGTTAGAGCTAAAATTAGCATGTTTAAAGTGATTTTCATGCTTCCAGGGGCCCTAAACACAAGATTTATGGAATGGTGAAAAGTGCATGAAAATGGCCAATTTACTCACTCTGAGTTCTCAAAAAGGGTTTTTTCACCCCGGGAAGTTAATTAAATACCATTTGGAGGCATTTAATGTTCGAGCAAAAACGGCTGATTTTCGACAAAAGAGATAACACCCCCCCATTACGTCATGCTTCAGAAATGTGGAAAATGGTCCGTTTTCAAATGTTTTATTTTTGAACGTCAGTTCACATTTGTAGGTGGATCATCAGTGTTAGAGCTAAAATTAGCATGTTTAAAGTGATTTTCATGCTTCCAGGGGCTCGGGAAGTGAAATAAATACCATTTGGAGGCATTTAATGTTCGAGCAAAAATGGCTGATTTTCGACAAAAGAGATAACACCCCCCCATTACGTCATGCTTCAGAAATGTGGAAAATGGTCCGTTTTCAAATGTTTTATTTTTGAACGTCAGTTCACATTTGTAGGTGGATCATCAGTGTTAGAGCTAAAATTAGCATGTTTAAAGTGATTTTCATGCTTCCAGGGGCTCGGGAAGTTAATTAAATACCATTTGGAGGCATTTAATGTTCGAGCAAAAACGGCTGATTTTCGACAAAAGAGATAACACCCCCCCATTACGTCATGCTTCAGAAATGTGGAAAATTGTCCGTTTTCAAATGTTTTATTTTTGAACGTCAGTTCACATTTGTAGGTGGATCATCAGTGTTAGAGCTAAAATTAGCATGTTTAAAGTGATTTTCATGCTTCCAGGGGCCCTAAACATAAGATTTATGGAATGGTTAAAAGTGCATGAAAATGGCCAATTTACTCACTCTGAGTTCTCAAAAAGGGTTTCTTCACCCCGGGAAGTTAATTAAATACCATTTGGAGGCATTTAATGTTCGAGCAAAAACGGCTGATTTTCGACAAAAGAGATAACACCCCACCATTACGTCATGCTTCAGAAATGTGGAAAATGGTCCGTTTTCAAATGTTTTATTTTTGAACGTCAGTTCACATTTGTAGGTGGATCATCAGTGTTAGAGCTAAAATTAGCATGTTTAAAGTGATTTTCATGCTTCCATGGGGCCCTAAACACAAGATTTATGGAATGGTTAAAAGTGCATGAAAATGGCCAATTTACTCACTCTGAGTTCTCAAAAAGGGTTTCTTCACCCCAGGAAGTTAATTAAATACCATTTGGAGGCATTTAATGTTCGAGCTAAAATGGCTGATTTTCGACAAAAGAGATAACACCCCCCCATTACGTCATGCTTCAGAAATGTGGAAAATGGTCCGTTTTCCAATGTTTTATTTTTGAACGTCAGTTCACATTTGTAGGTGGATCATCAGTGTTAGAGCTAAAATTAGCATGTTTAAAGTGATTTTCATGCTTCCAGGGGCCCTAAACACAAGATTTATGGAATGGTTAAAAGTGCATGAAAATGGCCAATTTACTCACTCTGAGTTGTCAAAAAGGGTTTCTTCACCCCGGGAAGTAAATTAAATACCATTTGGAGGCATTTAATGTTAAAGCAATGACAGCTGATTTTCGACAAAAGAGATAACACCGCCCATTACGTCATGCTTCAGAAATGTGGAAAATGGTCCGTTTTCAAATGTTTTATTTTTGAACGTCAGTTCACATTTGTAGGTGGATCATCAGTGTTAGAGCTAAAATTAGCATGTTTAAAGTGATTTTCATGCTTCCAGGGGCTCGGGAAGTTAATTAAATACCATTTGGAGGCATTTAATGTTCGAGCAAAAACGGCTGATTTTCGACAAAAGAGATAACACCCCCCCATTACGTCATGCTTCAGAAATGTGGAAAATGGTCCGTTTTCCAATGTTTTATTTTTGAACGTCAGTTCACATTTGTAGGTGGATCATCAGTGTTAGAGCTAAAATTAGCATGTTTAAAGTGATTTTCATGCTTCCAGGGGCCCTAAACACAAGATTTATGGAATGGTTAAAAGTGCATGAAAATGGCCAATTTACTCACTCTGAGTTCTCAAAAAGGGTTTCTTCACCCCGGGAAGTTAATTAAATACCATTTGGAGGCATTTAATGTTAAAGCAATGACAGCTGATTTTCGACAAAAGAGATAACACCGCCTATTACGTCATGCTTCAGAAATGTGGAAAATGGTCCGTTTTCAAATGTTTTATTTTTGAACGTCAGTTCACATTTGTAGGTGGATCATCAGTGTTAGAGCTCAAATTAGCATGTTTAAAGTGATTTTCATGCTTCCAGGGGCCCTAAACATAAGATTTATGGAATGGTTAAAAGTGCATGAAAATGGCCAATTTACTCACTCTGAGTTCTCAAAAAGGGTTTCTTCACCCCGGGAAGTTAATTAAATACCATTTGGAGGCATTTAATGTTCGAGCAAAAACGGCTGATTTTCGACAAAAGAGATAACACCCCCCCATTACGTCATGCTTCAGAAATGTGGAAAATGGTCCGTTTTCAAATGTTTTATATTTCAACGTCAGTTCACATTTGTAGGTGGATCATCAGTGTTAGAGCTAAAATTAGCATGTTTAAAGTGATTTTCATGCTTCCATGGGGCCCTAAACACAAGATTTATGGAATGGTTAAAAGTGCATGAAAATGGCCAATTTACTCACTCTGAGTTCTCAAAAAGGGTTTCTTCACCCCAGGAAGTTAATTAAATACCATTTGGAGGCATTTAATGTTCGAGCTAAAACGGCTTATTTTCGACAAAAGAGATAACACCCCCCCATTACGTCATGCTTCAGAAATGTGGAAAATGGTCCGTTTTCAAATGTTTTATTTTTGAACGTCAGTTCACATTTGTAGGTGGATCATCAGTGTTAGAGCTAAAATTAGCATGTTTAAAGTGATTTTCATGCTTCCAGGGGCCCTAAACACAAGATTTATGGAATGGTTAAAAGTGCATGAAAATGGCCAATTTACTCACTCTGAGTTCTCAAAAAGGGTTTCTTCACCCCGGGAAGTTAATTAAATACCATTTGGAGGCATTTAATGTTCGAGCAAAAACGGCTGATTTTCGACAAAAGAGATAACACCCCCCCATTACGTCATGCTTCAGAAATGTGGAAAATGGTCCGTTTTCAAATGTTTTATTTTTGAACATCAGTTCACATTTGTAGGTGGATCATCAGTGTTAGAGCTAAAATTAGCATGTTTAAAGTGATTTTCATGCTTCCAGGGGCCCTAAACAAAAGATTTATGGAATGGTTAAAAGTGCATGAAAATGGCCAATTTACTCACTCTGAGTTCTCAAAAAGGGTTTCTTCACCCCGGGAAGTTAATTAAATACCATTTGGAGGCATTTAATGTTCAAGCAAAAACGGCTGATTTTCGACAAAAGAGATAACACCCCCCCCATTACGTCATGCTTCAGAAATGTGGAAAATGGTCCGTTTTCAAATGTTTTATTTTTGAACGTCAGTTCACATTTGTAGGTGGATCATCAGTGTTAGAGCTAAAAATTAGCATGTTTAAAGTGATTTTCATGCTTCCAGGGGCTCGGGAAGTTAATTAAATACCATTTGGAGGCATTTAATGTTCGAGCAAAAACGGCTGATTTTCAACAAAAGAGATAACACCCCCCCATTACGTCATGCTTCAGAAATGTGGAAAATGGTCCGTTTTCAAATGTTTTATTTTTCAACGTCAGTTCACATTTGTAGGTGGATCATCAGTGTTAGAGCTAAAATTAGCATGTTTAAAGTGATTTTCATGCTTCCATGGGGCTCTAAACACAAGATTTATGGAATGGTTAAAAGTGCATGAAAATGGCCAATTTACTCACTCTGAGTTCTCAAAAAGGGTTTCTTCACCGCAGGAAGTTAATTAAATACCATTTGGAGGCATTTAATGTTCGAGCAAAAACGGCTGATTTTCGACAAAAGAGATAACACCCCCCCATTACGTCATACTTCAGAAATGTGGAAAATGGTCCGTTTTCAAATGTTTTATTTTTGAACGTCAGTTCACATTTGTAGGTGGATCATCAGTGTTAGAGCTAAAATTAGCATGTTTAAAGTGATTTTCATGCTTCCAGGGGCCCTAAACACAAGATTTATGGAATGGTGAAAAGTGCATGAAAATGGCCAATTTACTCACTCTGAGTTCTCAAAAAGGGTTTTTTCACCCCGGGAAGTTAATTAAATACCATTTGGAGGCATTTAATGTTCGAGCAAAAACGGCTGATTTTCGACAAAAGAGATAACACCCCCCCATTACGTCATGCTTCAGAAATGTGGAAAATGGTCCGTTTTCAAATGTTTTATTTTTGAACGTCAGTTCACATTTGTAGGTGGATCATCAGTGTTAGAGCTAAAATTAGCATGTTTAAAGTGATTTTCATGCTTCCAGGGGCCCTAAACATAAGATTTATGGAATGGTTAAAAGTGCATGAAAATGGCCAATTTACTCACTCTGAGTTCTCAAAAAGGGTTTCTTCACCCCGGGAAGTTAATTAAATACCATTTGGAGGCATTTAATGTTCGAGCAAAAACGGCTGATTTTCGACAAAAGAGATAACACCCCACCATTACGTCATGCTTCAGAAATGTGGAAAATGGTCCGTTTTCAAATGTTTTATTTTTGAACGTCAGTTCACATTTGTAGGTGGATCATCAGTGTTAGAGCTAAAATTAGCATGTTTAAAGCAATTTTCATGCTTCCATGGGGCCCTAAACACAAGATTTATGGAATGGTTAAAAGTGCATGAAAATGGCCAATTTACTCACTCTGAGTTCTCAAAAAGGGTTTCTTCACCCCAGGAAGTTAATTAAATACCATTTGGAGGCATTTAATGTTCGAGCTAAAACGGCTGATTTTCGACAAAAGAGATAACACCCCCCCATTACGTCATGCTTCAGAAATGTGGAAAATGGTCCGTTTTCCAATGTTTTATTTTTGAACGTCAGTTCACATTTGTAGGTGGATCATCAGTGTTAGAGCTAAAATTAGCATGTTTAAAGTGATTTTCATGCTTCCAGGGGCCCTAAACACAAGATTTATGGAATGGTTAAAAGTGCATGAAAATGGCCAATTTACTCACTCTGAGTTCTCAAAAAGGGTTTCTTCACCCCGGGAAGTAAATTAAATACCATTTGGAGGCATTTAATGTTAAAGCAATGACAGCTGATTTTCGACAAAAGAGATAACACCGCCCATTACGTCATGCTTCAGAAATGTGGAAAATGGTCCGTTTTCAAATGTTTTATTTTTGAACGTCAGTTCACATTTGTAGGTTGATCATCAGTGTTAGAGCTAAAATTAGCATGTTTAAAGTGATTTTCATGCTTCCAGGGGCTCGGGAAGTGAAATAAATACCATTTGGAGGCATTCAATGTTCGAGCAAAAACGGCTGATTTTCGACAAAAGAGATAACACCCCCCCATTACGTCATGCTTCAGAAATGTGGAAAATGGTCCATTTTCAAATGTTTTATTTTTGAACGTCAGTTCACATTTGCAGGTGGATCATCAGTGTTAGAGCTAAAATTAGCATGTTTAAAGTGATTTTCATGCTTCCAGGGGCTCGGGAAGTGAAATAAATACCATTTGGAGGCATTTCATGTTCGAGCAAAAACGGCTGATTTTCGACAAAAGAGATAACACCCCCCCATTACGTCATGCTTCAGAAATGTGGAAAATGGTCCGTTTTCAAATGTTTTATTTTTGAACGTCAGTTCACATTTATAGGTGGATCATCAGTGTTAGAGCTAAAATTAGCATGTTTAAAGTGATTTTCATGCTTGCAGGGGCTCGGGAAGTGAAATAAATACCATTTGGAGGCAATTAATGTTTGAGCAAAAACGGCTGATTTTCGACAAAAGAGATAACACCCCCCCCCCCCCCATTACGTCATGCTTCAGAAATGTGGAAAATGGTCCGTTTTCAAATGTTTTATTTTTGAACGTCAGTTCACATTTGTAGGTGGATCATCAGTGTTAGAGCTAAAATTAGCATGTTTAAAGTGATTTTCATGCTTCCAGGGGCTCAGGAAGTTAATTAAATACCATTTGGAGGCATTTAATGTTCGAGCAAAAACGGCTGATTTTCGACAAAAGAGATAACACCCCCCATTACGTCATGCTTCAGAAATGTGGAAAATGGTCCGTTTTCAAATGTTTTATTTTTGAACGTCAGTTCACATTTGTAGATGGATCATCAGTGTTAGAGCTAAAATTAGCATGTTTAAAGTGATTTCATGCTTCCAGGGGCTCGGGAAGTTAATTAAATACCATTTGGAGGCATTTAATGTTCAAGCAATGACAGCTGATTTTCGACAAAAGAGATAACACCCCCCCATTACGTCATGCTTCAGAAATGTGGAAAATGGTCCGTTTTCAAATGTGTTATTTTTGAACGTCAGTTCACATTTGTAGGTGGATCATCAGTGTTAGAGCTAAAATTAGCATGTTTAAAGTGATTTTCATGCTTCCAGGGGCTCGGGAAGTGAAATAAATACCATTTGGAGGCATTTAATGTTCGAGCAAAAACGGCTGATTTTCGACAAAAGAGATAACACCCCCCCATTACGTCATGCTTCAGAAATGTGGAAAATGGTCCGTTTTCAAATGTTTTACTTTTGAACATCAGTTCACATTTGTAGGTGGATCATCAGTGTTAGAGCTAAAATTAGCATGTTTAAGGTGATTTTCATGCTTCCAGGGGCCCTAAACACAAGATTTATGGAATGGTTAAAAGTGCATGAAAATGGCCAATTTACTCACTCTGAGTTCTTAAAAAGGGTTTCTTCACCCCGGGAAGTTAATTAAATACCATTTGGAGGCATTTAATGTTCAAGCAAAAACGGCTGATTTTCGACAAAAGAGATAACACCCCCCCATTACGTCATGCTTCAGAAATGTGGAAAATGGTCCGTTTTCAAATGTTTTATTTTTGAACGTCAGTTCACATTTGTAGGTGGATCATCAGTGTTAGAGCTAAAAATTAGCATGTTTAAAGTGATTTTCATGCTTCCAGGGGCTCGGGAAAGTAATTAAATAATATTTGGAGGCATTTAATGTTCGAGCAAAAACGGCTGATTTTCGCAAAAGAGATAACACCCCCCCATTACGTCATGCTTCAGAAATGTGGAAAATGGTCCGTTTTCAAATGTTTTATTTTTGAACGTCAGTTCACATTTGTAGGTGGATCATCAGTGTTAGAGCTAAAATTAGCATGTTTAAAGTGATTTTCATGCTTCCAGGGGCCCTAAACACAAGATTTATGGAATGGTTTAAAGTGCATGAAAATGGCCAATTTACTCACTCTGAGTTCTCAAAAAGGGTTTCTTCACCCCGGGAAGTTAATTAAATACCATTTGGAGGCATTTAATGTTCGAGCAAAAACGGCTGATTTTCGACAAAAGAGATAACACCCCCCATTACGTCATGCTTCAGAAATGTGGAAAATGGTCCGTTTTCAAATGTTTTATTTTTGAACGTCAGTTCACATTTGTAGGTGGATCATCAGTGTTAGAGCTAAAATTAGCATGTTTAAAGTGATTTTCATGCTTCCAGGAGCTCGGGAAGTTAATTAAATACCATTTGGAGGCATTTAATGTTCGAGCAAAAACGGCTGATTTTCGACAAAAGAGATAACACCCCCCCATTACGTCATGCTTCAGAAATGTGGAAAATGGTCCGTTTTCCAATGTTTTATTTTTGAACGTCAGTTCACATTTGTAGGTGGATCATCAGTGTTAGAGCTAAAATTAGCATGTTTAAAGTGATTTTCATGCTTCCAGGGGCCCTAAACACAAGATTTATGGAATGGTTAAAAGTGCATGAAAATGGCCAATTTACTCACTCTGAGTTCTCAAAAAGGGTTTCTTCACCCCGGGAAGTTAATTAAATACCATTTGGAGGCATTTAATGTTAAAGCAATGACAGCTGATTTTCGACAAAAGAGATAACACCGCCTATTACGTCATGCTTCAGAAATGTGGAAAATGGTCCGTTTTCAAATGTTTTATTTTTGAACGTCAGTTCACATTTGTAGGTGGATCATCAGTGTTAGAGCTCAAATTAGCATGTTTAAAGTGATTTTCATGCTTCCAGGGGCCCTAAACATAAGATTTATGGAATGGTTAAAAGTGCATGAAAATGGCCAATTTACTCACTCTGAGTTCTCAAAAAGGGTTTCTTCACCCCGGGAAGTTAATTAAATACCATTTGGAGGCATTTAATGTTCGAGCAAAAACGGCTGATTTTCGACAAAAGAGATAACACCCCCCCATTACGTCATGCTTCAGAAATGTGGAAAATGGTCCGTTTTCAAATGTTTTATATTTCAACGTCAGTTCACATTTGTAGGTGGATCATCAGTGTTAGAGCTAAAATTAGCATGTTTAAAGTGATTTTCATGCTTCCATGGGGCCCTAAACACAAGATTTATGGAATGGTTAAAAGTGCATGAAAATGGCCAATTTACTCACTCTGAGTTCTCAAAAAGGGTTTCTTCACCCCAGGAAGTTAATTAAATACCATTTGGAGGCATTTAATGTTCGAGCTAAAACGGCTGATTTTCGACAAAAGAGATAACACCCCCCCATTACGTCATGCTTCAGAAATGTGGAAAATGGTCCGTTTTCCAATGTTTTATTTTTGAACGTCAGTTCACATTTGTAGGTGGATCATCAGTGTTAGAGCTAAAATTAGCATGTTTAAAGTGATTTTCATGCTTCCAGGGGCCCTAAACACAAGATTTATGGAATGGTTAAAAGTGCATGAAAATGGCCAATTTACTCACTCTGAGTTCTCAAAAAGGGTTTCTTCACCCCGGGAAGTAAATTAAATACCATTTGGAGGCATTTAATGTTAAAGCAATGACAGCTGATTTTCGACAAAAGAGATAACACCGCCCATTACGTCATGCTTCAGAAATGTGGAAAATGGTCCGTTTTCAAATGTTTTATTTTTGAACGTCAGTTCACATTTGTAGGTTGATCATCAGTGTTAGAGCTAAAATTAGCATGTTTAAAGTGATTTTCATGCTTCCAGGGGCTCGGGAAGTGAAATAAATACCATTTGGAGGCATTCAATGTTCGAGCAAAAACGGCTGATTTTCGACAAAAGAGATAACACCCCCCCATTACGTCATGCTTCAGAAATGTGGAAAATGGTCCATTTTCAAATGTTTTATTTTTGAACGTCAGTTCACATTTGCAGGTGGATCATCAGTGTTAGAGCTAAAATTAGCATGTTTAAAGTGATTTTCATGCTTCCAGGGGCTCGGGAAGTGAAATAAATACCATTTGGAGGCATTTCATGTTCGAGCAAAAACGGCTGATTTTCGACAAAAGAGATAACACCCCCCCATTACGTCATGCTTCAGAAATGTGGAAAATGGTCCGTTTTCAAATGTTTTATTTTTGAACGTCAGTTCACATTTATAGGTGGATCATCAGTGTTAGAGCTAAAATTAGCATGTTTAAAGTGATTTTCATGCTTGCAGGGGCTCGGGAAGTGAAATAAATACCATTTGGAGGCAATTAATGTTTGAGCAAAAACGGCTGATTTTCGACAAAAGAGATAACACCCCCCCCCCCCCCCCCCATTACGTCATGCTTCAGAAATGTGGAAAATGGTCCGTTTTCAAATGTTTTATTTTTGAACGTCAGTTCACATTTGTAGGTGGATCATCAGTGTTAGAGCTAAAATTAGCATGTTTAAAGTGATTTTCATGCTTCCAGGGGCTCAGGAAGTTAATTAAATACCATTTGGAGGCATTTAATGTTCGAGCAAAAACGGCTGATTTTCGACAAAAGAGATAACACCCCCCATTACGTCATGCTTCAGAAATGTGGAAAATGGTCCGTTTTCAAATGTTTTATTTTTGAACGTCAGTTCACATTTGTAGATGGATCATCAGTGTTAGAGCTAAAATTAGCATGTTTAAAGTGATTTCATGCTTCCAGGGGCTCGGGAAGTTAATTAAATACCATTTGGAGGCATTTAATGTTCAAGCAATGACAGCTGATTTTCGACAAAAGAGATAACACCCCCCCATTACGTCATGCTTCAGAAATGTGGAAAATGGTCCGTTTTCAAATGTGTTATTTTTGAACGTCAGTTCACATTTGTAGGTGGATCATCAGTGTTAGAGCTAAAATTAGCATGTTTAAAGTGATTTTCATGCTTCCAGGGGCTCGGGAAGTGAAATAAATACCATTTGGAGGCATTTAATGTTCGAGCAAAAACGGCTGATTTTCGACAAAAGAGATAACACCCCCCCATTACGTCATGCTTCAGAAATGTGGAAAATGGTCCGTTTTCAAATGTTTTACTTTTGAACATCAGTTCACATTTGTAGGTGGATCATCAGTGTTAGAGCTAAAATTAGCATGTTTAAGGTGATTTTCATGCTTCCAGGGGCCCTAAACACAAGATTTATGGAATGGTTAAAAGTGCATGAAAATGGCCAATTTACTCACTCTGAGTTCTTAAAAAGGGTTTCTTCACCCCGGGAAGTTAATTAAATACCATTTGGAGGCATTTAATGTTCAAGCAAAAACGGCTGATTTTCGACAAAAGAGATAACACCCCCCCATTACGTCATGCTTCAGAAATGTGGAAAATGGTCCGTTTTCAAATGTTTTATTTTTGAACGTCAGTTCACATTTGTAGGTGGATCATCAGTGTTAGAGCTAAAAATTAGCATGTTTAAAGTGATTTTCATGCTTCCAGGGGCTCGGGAAAGTAATTAAATAATATTTGGAGGCATTTAATGTTCGAGCAAAAACGGCTGATTTTCGCAAAAGAGATAACACCCCCCCATTACGTCATGCTTCAGAAATGTGGAAAATGGTCCGTTTTCAAATGTTTTATTTTTGAACGTCAGTTCACATTTGTAGGTGGATCATCAGTGTTAGAGCTAAAATTAGCATGTTTAAAGTGATTTTCATGCTTCCAGGGGCCCTAAACACAAGATTTATGGAATGGTTTAAAGTGCATGAAAATGGCCAATTTACTCACTCTGAGTTCTCAAAAAGGGTTTCTTCACCCCGGGAAGTTAATTAAATACCATTTGGAGGCATTTAATGTTCGAGCAAAAACGGCTGATTTTCGACAAAAGAGATAACACCCCCCATTACGTCATGCTTCAGAAATGTGGAAAATGGTCCGTTTTCAAATGTTTTATTTTTGAACGTCAGTTCACATTTGTAGGTGGATCATCAGTGTTAGAGCTAAAATTAGCATGTTTAAAGTGATTTTCATGCTTCCAGGAGCTCGGGAAGTTAATTAAATACCATTTGGAGGCATTTAATGTTCGAGCAAAAACGGCTGATTTTCGACAAAAGAGATAACACCCCCCCATTACGTCATGCTTCAGAAATGTGGAAAATGGTCCGTTTTCCAATGTTTTATTTTTGAACGTCAGTTCACATTTGTAGGTGGATCATCAGTGTTAGAGCTAAAATTAGCATGTTTAAAGTGATTTTCATGCTTCCAGGGGCCCTAAACACAAGATTTATGGAATGGTTAAAAGTGCATGAAAATGGCCAATTTACTCACTCTGAGTTCTCAAAAAGGGTTTCTTCACCCCGGGAAGTTAATTAAATACCATTTGGAGGCATTTAATGTTAAAGCAATGACAGCTGATTTTCGACAAAAGAGATAACACCGCCTATTACGTCATGCTTCAGAAATGTGGAAAATGGTCCGTTTTCAAATGTTTTATTTTTGAACGTCAGTTCACATTTGTAGGTGGATCATCAGTGTTAGAGCTCAAATTAGCATGTTTAAAGTGATTTTCATGCTTCCAGGGGCCCTAAACATAAGATTTATGGAATGGTTAAAAGTGCATGAAAATGGCCAATTTACTCACTCTGAGTTCTCAAAAAGGGTTTCTTCACCCCGGGAAGTTAATTAAATACCATTTGGAGGCATTTAATGTTCGAGCAAAAACGGCTGATTTTCGACAAAAGAGATAACACCCCCCCATTACGTCATGCTTCAGAAATGTGGAAAATGGTCCGTTTTCAAATGTTTTATATTTCAACGTCAGTTCACATTTGTAGGTGGATCATCAGTGTTAGAGCTAAAATTAGCATGTTTAAAGTGATTTTCATGCTTCCATGGGGCCCTAAACACAAGATTTATGGAATGGTTAAAAGTGCATGAAAATGGCCAATTTACTCACTCTGAGTTCTCAAAAAGGGTTTCTTCACCCCAGGAAGTTAATTAAATACCATTTGGAGGCATTTAATGTTCGAGCTAAAACGGCTTATTTTCGACAAAAGAGATAACACCCCCCCATTACGTCATGCTTCAGAAATGTGGAAAATGGTCCGTTTTCAAATGTTTTATTTTTGAACGTCAGTTCACATTTGTAGGTGGATCATCAGTGTTAGAGCTAAAATTAGCATGTTTAAAGTGATTTTCATGCTTCCAGGGGCCCTAAACACAAGATTTATGGAATGGTTAAAAGTGCATGAAAATGGCCAATTTACTCACTCTGAGTTCTCAAAAAGGGTTTCTTCACCCCGGGAAGTTAATTAAATACCATTTGGAGGCATTTAATGTTCGAGCAAAAACGGCTGATTTTCGACAAAAGAGATAACACCCCCCCATTACGTCATGCTTCAGAAATGTGGAAAATGGTCCGTTTTCAAATGTTTTATTTTTGAACATCAGTTCACATTTGTAGGTGGATCATCAGTGTTAGAGCTAAAATTAGCATGTTTAAAGTGATTTTCATGCTTCCAGGGGCCCTAAACAAAAGATTTATGGAATGGTTAAAAGTGCATGAAAATGGCCAATTTACTCACTCTGAGTTCTCAAAAAGGGTTTCTTCACCCCGGGAAGTTAATTAAATACCATTTGGAGGCATTTAATGTTCAAGCAAAAACGGCTGATTTTCGACAAAAGAGATAACACCCCCCCCCATTACGTCATGCTTCAGAAATGTGGAAAATGGTCCGTTTTCAAATGTTTTATTTTTGAACGTCAGTTCACATTTGTAGGTGGATCATCAGTGTTAGAGCTAAAAATTAGCATGTTTAAAGTGATTTTCATGCTTCCAGGGGCTCGGGAAGTTAATTAAATACCATTTGGAGGCATTTAATGTTCGAGCAAAAACGGCTGATTTTCAACAAAAGAGATAACACCCCCCCATTACGTCATGCTTCAGAAATGTGGAAAATGGTCCGTTTTCAAATGTTTTATTTTTCAACGTCAGTTCACATTTGTAGGTGGATCATCAGTGTTAGAGCTAAAATTAGCATGTTTAAAGTGATTTTCATGCTTCCATGGGGCCCTAAACACAAGATTTATGGAATGGTTAAAAGTGCATGAAAATGGCCAATTTACTCACTCTGAGTTCTCAAAAAGGGTTTCTTCACCGCAGGAAGTTAATTAAATACCATTTGGAGGCATTTAATGTTCGAGCAAAAACGGCTGATTTTCGACAAAAGAGATAACACCCCCCCATTACGTCATACTTCAGAAATGTGGAAAATGGTCCGTTTTCAAATGTTTTATTTTTGAACGTCAGTTCACATTTGTAGGTGGATCATCAGTGTTAGAGCTAAAATTAGCATGTTTAAAGTGATTTTCATGCTTCCAGGGGCCCTAAACACAAGATTTATGGAATGGTGAAAAGTGCATGAAAATGGCCAATTTACTCACTCTGAGTTCTCAAAAAGGGTTTTTTCACCCCGGGAAGTTAATTAAATACCATTTGGAGGCATTTAATGTTCGAGCAAAAACGGCTGATTTTCGACAAAAGAGATAACACCCCCCCATTACGTCATGCTTCAGAAATGTGGAAAATGGTCCGTTTTCAAATGTTTTATTTTTGAACGTCAGTTCACATTTGTAGGTGGATCATCAGTGTTAGAGCTAAAATTAGCATGTTTAAAGTGATTTTCATGCTTCCAGGGGCCCTAAACATAAGATTTATGGAATGGTTAAAAGTGCATGAAAATGGCCAATTTACTCACTCTGAGTTCTCAAAAAGGGTTTCTTCACCCCGGGAAGTTAATTAAATACCATTTGGAGGCATTTAATGTTCGAGCAAAAACGGCTGATTTTCGACAAAAGAGATAACACCCCACCATTACGTCATGCTTCAGAAATGTGGAAAATGGTCCGTTTTCAAATGTTTTATTTTTGAACGTCAGTTCACATTTGTAGGTGGATCATCAGTGTTAGAGCTAAAATTAGCATGTTTAAAGCAATTTTCATGCTTCCATGGGGCCCTAAACACAAGATTTATGGAATGGTTAAAAGTGCATGAAAATGGCCAATTTACTCACTCTGAGTTCTCAAAAAGGGTTTCTTCACCCCAGGAAGTTAATTAAATACCATTTGGAGGCATTTAATGTTCGAGCTAAAACGGCTGATTTTCGACAAAAGAGATAACACCCCCCATTACGTCATGCTTCAGAAATGTGGAAAATGGTCCGTTTTCCAATGTTTTATTTTTGAACGTCAGTTCACATTTGTAGGTGGATCATCAGTGTTAGAGCTAAAATTAGCATGTTTAAAGTGATTTTCATGCTTCCAGGGGCCCTAAACACAAGATTTATGGAATGGTTAAAAGTGCATGAAAATGGCCAATTTACTCACTCTGAGTTCTCAAAAAGGGTTTCTTCACCCCGGGAAGTAAATTAAATACCATTTGGAGGCATTTAATGTTAAAGCAATGACAGCTGATTTTCGACAAAAGAGATAACACCGCCCATTACGTCATGCTTCAGAAATGTGGAAAATGGTCCGTTTTCAAATGTTTTATTTTTGAACGTCAGTTCACATTTGTAGGTTGATCATCAGTGTTAGAGCTAAAATTAGCATGTTTAAAGTGATTTTCATGCTTCCAGGGGCTCGGGAAGTGAAATAAATACCATTTGGAGGCATTCAATGTTCGAGCAAAAACGGCTGATTTTCGACAAAAGAGATAACACCCCCCCATTACGTCATGCTTCAGAAATGTGGAAAATGGTCCATTTTCAAATGTTTTATTTTTGAACGTCAGTTCACATTTGCAGGTGGATCATCAGTGTTAGAGCTAAAATTAGCATGTTTAAAGTGATTTTCATGCTTCCAGGGGCTCGGGAAGTGAAATAAATACCATTTGGAGGCATTTCATGTTCGAGCAAAAACGGCTGATTTTCGACAAAAGAGATAACACCCCCCCATTACGTCATGCTTCAGAAATGTGGAAAATGGTCCGTTTTCAAATGTTTTATTTTTGAACGTCAGTTCACATTTATAGGTGGATCATCAGTGTTAGAGCTAAAATTAGCATGTTTAAAGTGATTTTCATGCTTGCAGGGGCTCGGGAAGTGAAATAAATACCATTTGGAGGCAATTAATGTTTGAGCAAAAACGGCTGATTTTCGACAAAAGAGATAACACCCCCCCCCCCCCCCCCCATTACGTCATGCTTCAGAAATGTGGAAAATGGTCCGTTTTCAAATGTTTTATTTTTGAACGTCAGTTCACATTTGTAGGTGGATCATCAGTGTTAGAGCTAAAATTAGCATGTTTAAAGTGATTTTCATGCTTCCAGGGGCTCAGGAAGTTAATTAAATACCATTTGGAGGCATTTAATGTTCGAGCAAAAACGGCTGATTTTCGACAAAAGAGATAACACCCCCCATTACGTCATGCTTCAGAAATGTGGAAAATGGTCCGTTTTCAAATGTTTTATTTTTGAACGTCAGTTCACATTTGTAGATGGATCATCAGTGTTAGAGCTAAAATTAGCATGTTTAAAGTGATTTCATGCTTCCAGGGGCTCGGGAAGTTAATTAAATACCATTTGGAGGCATTTAATGTTCAAGCAATGACAGCTGATTTTCGACAAAAGAGATAACACCCCCCCATTACGTCATGCTTCAGAAATGTGGAAAATGGTCCGTTTTCAAATGTGTTATTTTTGAACGTCAGTTCACATTTGTAGGTGGATCATCAGTGTTAGAGCTAAAATTAGCATGTTTAAAGTGATTTTCATGCTTCCAGGGGCTCGGGAAGTGAAATAAATACCATTTGGAGGCATTTAATGTTCGAGCAAAAACGGCTGATTTTCGACAAAAGAGATAACACCCCCCCATTACGTCATGCTTCAGAAATGTGGAAAATGGTCCGTTTTCAAATGTTTTACTTTTGAACATCAGTTCACATTTGTAGGTGGATCATCAGTGTTAGAGCTAAAATTAGCATGTTTAAGGTGATTTTCATGCTTCCAGGGGCCCTAAACACAAGATTTATGGAATGGTTAAAAGTGCATGAAAATGGCCAATTTACTCACTCTGAGTTCTTAAAAAGGGTTTCTTCACCCCGGGAAGTTAATTAAATACCATTTGGAGGCATTTAATGTTCAAGCAAAAACGGCTGATTTTCGACAAAAGAGATAACACCCCCCCATTACGTCATGCTTCAGAAATGTGGAAAATGGTCCGTTTTCAAATGTTTTATTTTTGAACGTCAGTTCACATTTGTAGGTGGATCATCAGTGTTAGAGCTAAAAATTAGCATGTTTAAAGTGATTTTCATGCTTCCAGGGGCTCGGGAAAGTAATTAAATAATATTTGGAGGCATTTAATGTTCGAGCAAAAACGGCTGATTTTCGCAAAAGAGATAACACCCCCCCATTACGTCATGCTTCAGAAATGTGGAAAATGGTCCGTTTTCAAATGTTTTATTTTTGAACGTCAGTTCACATTTGTAGGTGGATCATCAGTGTTAGAGCTAAAATTAGCATGTTTAAAGTGATTTTCATGCTTCCAGGGGCCCTAAACACAAGATTTATGGAATGGTTTAAAGTGCATGAAAATGGCCAATTTACTCACTCTGAGTTCTCAAAAAGGGTTTCTTCACCCCGGGAAGTTAATTAAATACCATTTGGAGGCATTTAATGTTCGAGCAAAAACGGCTGATTTTCGACAAAAGAGATAACACCCCCCATTACGTCATGCTTCAGAAATGTGGAAAATGGTCCGTTTTCAAATGTTTTATTTTTGAACGTCAGTTCACATTTGTAGGTGGATCATCAGTGTTAGAGCTAAAATTAGCATGTTTAAAGTGATTTTCATGCTTCCAGGAGCTCGGGAAGTTAATTAAATACCATTTGGAGGCATTTAATGTTCGAGCAAAAACGGCTGATTTTCGACAAAAGAGATAACACCCCCCCATTACGTCATACTTCAGAAATGTGGAAAATGGTCCGTTTTCAAATGTTTTATTTTTGAACGTCAGTTCACATTTGTAGGTGGATCATCAGTGTTAGAGCTAAAATTAGCATGTTTAAAGTGATTTTCATGCTTCCAGGGGCCCTAAACACAAGATTTATGGAATGGTGAAAAGTGCATGAAAATGGCCAATTTACTCACTCTGAGTTCTCAAAAAGGGTTTTTTCACCCCGGGAAGTTAATTAAATACCATTTGGAGGCATTTAATGTTCGAGCAAAAACGGCTGATTTTCGACAAAAGAGATAACACCCCCCCATTACGTCATGCTTCAGAAATGTGGAAAATGGTCCGTTTTCAAATGTTTTATTTTTGAACGTCAGTTCACATTTGTAGGTGGATCATCAGTGTTAGAGCTAAAATTAGCATGTTTAAAGTGATTTTCATGCTTCCAGGGGCTCGGGAAGTTAATTAAATACCATTTGGAGGCATTTAATGTTCGAGCAAAAACGGCTGATTTTCGACAAAAGAGATAACACCCCCCCATTACGTCATGCTTCAGAAATGTGGAAAATTGTCCGTTTTCAAATGTTTTATTTTTGAACGTCAGTTCACATTTGTAGGTGGATCATCAGTGTTAGAGCTAAAATTAGCATGTTTAAAGTGATTTTCATGCTTCCAGGGGCCCTAAACATAAGATTTATGGAATGGTTAAAAGTGCATGAAAATGGCCAATTTACTCACTCTGAGTTCTCAAAAAGGGTTTCTTCACCCCGGGAAGTTAATTAAATACCATTTGGAGGCATTTAATGTTCGAGCAAAAACGGCTGATTTTCGACAAAAGAGATAACACCCCACCATTACGTCATGCTTCAGAAATGTGGAAAATGGTCCGTTTTCAAATGTTTTATTTTTGAACGTCAGTTCACATTTGTAGGTGGATCATCAGTGTTAGAGCTAAAATTAGCATGTTTAAAGTGATTTTCATGCTTCCATGGGGCCCTAAACACAAGATTTATGGAATGGTTAAAAGTGCATGAAAATGGCCAATTTACTCACTCTGAGTTCTCAAAAAGGGTTTCTTCACCCCAGGAAGTTAATTAAATACCATTTGGAGGCATTTAATGTTCGAGCTAAAACGGCTGATTTTCGACAAAAGAGATAACACCCCCCCATTACGTCATGCTTCAGAAATGTGGAAAATGGTCCGTTTTCCAATGTTTTATTTTTGAACGTCAGTTCACATTTGTAGGTGGATCATCAGTGTTAGAGCTAAAATTAGCATGTTTAAAGTGATTTTCATGCTTCCAGGGGCCCTAAACACAAGATTTATGGAATGGTTAAAAGTGCATGAAAATGGCCAATTTACTCACTCTGAGTTCTCAAAAAGGGTTTCTTCACCCCGGGAAGTAAATTAAATACCATTTGGAGGCATTTAATGTTAAAGCAATGACAGCTGATTTTCGACAAAAGAGATAACACCGCCCATTACGTCATGCTTCAGAAATGTGGAAAATGGTCCGTTTTCAAATGTTTTATTTTTGAACGTCAGTTCACATTTGTAGGTGGATCATCAGTGTTAGAGCTAAAATTAGCATGTTTAAAGTGATTTTCATGCTTCCAGGGGCTCGGGAAGTTAATTAAATACCATTTGGAGGCATTTAATGTTCGAGCAAAAACGGCTGATTTTCGACAAAAGAGATAACACCCCCCCATTACGTCATGCTTCAGAAATGTGGAAAATGGTCCGTTTTCCAATGTTTTATTTTTGAACATCAGTTCACATTTGTAGGTGGATCATCAGTGTTAGAGCTAAAATTAGCATGTTTAAAGTGATTTTCATGCTTCCAGGGGCCCTAAACACAAGATTTATGGAATGGTTAAAAGTGCATGAAAATGGCCAATTTACTCACTCTGAGTTCTCAAAAAGGGTTTCTTCACCCCGGGAAGTTAATTAAATACCATTTGGAGGCATTTAATGTTAAAGCAATGACAGCTGATTTTCGACAAAAGAGATAACACCGCCCATTACGTCATGCTTCAGAAATGTGGAAAATGGTCCGTTTTCAAATGTTTTATTTTTGAACGTCAGTTCACATTTGTAGGTGGATCATCAGTGTTAGAGCTAAAATTAGCATGTTTAAAGTGATTTTCATGATTCCAGGGGCTCGGGAAGTTAATTAAATACCATTTGGAGGCATTTAATGTTCGAGCAAAAACGGCTGATTTTCGACAAAAGAGATAACACCCCCCCATTACGTCATGCTTCAGAAATGTGGAAAATGGTCCGTTTTCAAATGTTTTATTTTTGAACGTCAGTTCACATTTGTAGGTGGATCATCAGTGTTAGAGCTAAAATTAGCATGTTTAAAGTGATTTTCATGCTTCCAGGGGCCCTAAACACAAGATTTATGGAATGGTTAAAAGTGCATGAAAATGGCCAATTTACTCGCTCTGAGTTCTCAAAAAGGGTTTCTTCACCCCGGGAAGTTAACTAAATACCATTTGGAGGCATTTAATGTTCGAGCAAAGACGGCTGATTTTCGACAAAAGAGATACCACCCCCCCATTACGTCATGCTTCAGAAATGTGGAAAATGGTCCGTTTTCAAATGTTTTATTTTTGAACGTCAGTTCACATTTGTAGGTGGATCATCAGTGTTAGAGCTAAAATTAGCATGTTTAAAGTGATTTTCATGCTTCCAGGGGCCCTAAACACAAGATTTATGGAATGGTTAAAAGTGCATGAAAATGGCCAATTTACTCACTCTGAGTTCTCAAAAAGGGTTTCTTCACCCCGGGAAGTTAATTAAATACCATTTGGAGGCATTTAATGTTCGAGCAAAAACGGCTGATTTTCGACAAAAGAGATAACACCCCCCATTACGTCATGCTTCAGAAATGTGGAAAATTGTCCGTTTTCAAATGTTTTATTTTTGAACGTCAGTTCACATTTGTAGGTGGATCATCAGTGTTAGAGCTCAAATTAGCATGTTTAAAGTGATTTTCATGCTTCCAGGGGCCCTAAACATAAGATTTATGGAATGGTTAAAAGTGCATGAAAATGGCCAATTTACTCACTCTGAGTTCTCAAAAAGGGTTTCTTCACCCCGGGAAGTTAATTAAATACCATTTGGAGGCATTTAATGTTCAAGCAAAAACGGCTGATTTTCGACAAAAGAGATAACACCCCCCCATTACGTCATGCTTCAGAAATGTGGAAAATGGTCCGTTTTCAAATGTTTTATATTTCAACGTCAGTTCACATTTGTAGGTGGATCATCAGTGTTAGAGCTAAAATTAGCATGTTTAAAGTGATTTTCTTGCTTCCATGGGGCCCTAAACACAAGATTTATGGAATGGTTAAAAGTGCATGAAAATGGCCAATTTACTCACTCTGAGTTCTCAAAAAGGGTTTCTTCACCCCAGGAAGTTAATTAAATACCATTTGGAGGCATTTAATGTTCGAGCTAAAACGGCTTATTTTCGACAAAAGAGATAACACCCCCCCATTACGTCATGCTTCAGAAATGTGGAAAATGGTCCGTTTTCAAATGTTTTATTTTTGAACGTCAGTTCACATTTGTAGGTGGATCATCAGTGTTAGAGCTAAAATTAGCATGTTTAAAGTGATTTTCATGCTTCCAGGGGCCCTAAACACAAGATTTATGGAATGGTTAAAAGTGCATGAAAATGGCCAATTTACTCACTCTGAGTTCTCAAAAAGGGTTTCTTCACCCCGGGAAGTTAATTAAATACCATTTGGAGGCATTTAATGTTCGAGCAAAAACGGCTGATTTTCGACAAAAGAGATAACACCCCCCCATTACGTCATGCTTCAGAAATGTGGAAAATGGTCCGTTTTCAAATGTTTTATTTTTGAACATCAGTTCACATTTGTAGGTGGATCATCAGTGTTAGAGCTAAAATTAGCATGTTTAAAGTGATTTTCATGCTTCCAGGGGCCCTAAACAAAAGATTTATGGAATGGTTAAAAGTGCATGAAAATGGCCAATTTACTCACTCTGAGTTCTCAAAAAGGGTTTCTTCACCCCGGGAAGTTAATTAAATACCATTTGGAGGCATTTAATGTTCAAGCAAAAACGGCTGATTTTCGACAAAAGAGATAACACCCCCCCCATTACGTCATGCTTCAGAAATGTGGAAAATGGTCCGTTTTCAAATGTTTTATTTTTGAACGTCAGTTCACATTTGTAGGTGGATCATCAGTGTTAGAGCTAAAAATTAGCATGTTTAAAGTGATTTTCATGCTTCCAGGGGCTCGGGAAGTTAATTAAATACCATTTGGAGGCATTTAATGTTCGAGCAAAAACGGCTGATTTTCAACAAAAGAGATAACACCCCCCCCATTACGTCATGCTTCAGAAATGTGGAAAATGGTCCGTTTTCAAATGTTTTATTTTTCAACGTCAGTTCACATTTGTAGGTGGATCATCAGTGTTAGAGCTAAAATTAGCATGTTTAAAGTGATTTTCATGCTTCCATGGGGCCCTAAACACAAGATTTATGGAATGGTTAAAAGTGCATGAAAATGGCCAATTTACTCACTCTGAGTTCTCAAAAAGGGTTTCTTCACCGCAGGAAGTTAATTAAATACCATTTGGAGGCATTTAATGTTCGAGCAAAAACGGCTGATTTTCGACAAAAGAGATAACACCCCCCATTACGTCATACTTCAGAAATGTGGAAAATGGTCCGTTTTCAAATGTTTTATTTTTGAACGTCAGTTCACATTTGTAGGTGGATCATCAGTGTTAGAGCTAAAATTAGCATGTTTAAAGTGATTTTCATGCTTCCAGGGGCCCTAAACACAAGATTTATGGAATGGTGAAAAGTGCATGAAAATGGCCAATTTACTCACTCTGAGTTCTCAAAAAGGGTTTTTTCACCCCGGGAAGTTAATTAAATACCATTTGGAGGCATTTAATGTTCGAGCAAAAACGGCTGATTTTCGACAAAAGAGATAACACCCCCCCATTACGTCATGCTTCAGAAATGTGGAAAATGGTCCGTTTTCAAATGTTTTATTTTTGAACGTCAGTTCACATTTGTAGGTGGATCATCAGTGTTAGAGCTAAAATTAGCATGTTTAAAGTGATTTTCATGCTTCCAGGGGCCCTAAACATAAGATTTATGGAATGGTTAAAAGTGCATGAAAATGGCCAATTTACTCACTCTGAGTTCTCAAAAAGGGTTTCTTCACCCCGGGAAGTTAATTAAATACCATTTGGAGGCATTTAATGTTCGAGCAAAAACGGCTGATTTTCGACAAAAGAGATAACACCCCACCATTACGTCATGCTTCAGAAATGTGGAAAATGGTCCGTTTTCAAATGTTTTATTTTTGAACGTCAGTTCACATTTGTAGGTGGATCATCAGTGTTAGAGCTAAAATTAGCATGTTTAAAGTGATTTTCATGCTTCCATGGGGCCCTAAACACAAGATTTATGGAATGGTTAAAAGTGCATGAAAATGGCCAATTTACTCACTCTGAGTTCTCAAAAAGGGTTTCTTCACCCCAGGAAGTTAATTAAATACCATTTGGAGGCATTTAATGTTCGAGCTAAAATGGCTGATTTTCGACAAAAGAGATAACACCCCCCCATTACGTCATGCTTCAGAAATGTGGAAAATGGTCCGTTTTCCAATGTTTTATTTTTGAACGTCAGTTCACATTTGTAGGTGGATCATCAGTGTTAGAGCTAAAATTAGCATGTTTAAAGTGATTTTCATGCTTCCAGGGGCCCTAAACACAAGATTTATGGAATGGTTAAAAGTGCATGAAAATGGCCAATTTACTCACTCTGAGTTCTCAAAAAGGGTTTCTTCACCCCGGGAAGTAAATTAAATACCATTTGGAGGCATTTAATGTTAAAGCAATGACAGCTGATTTTCGACAAAAGAGATAACACCGCCCATTACGTCATGCTTCAGAAATGTGGAAAATGGTCCGTTTTCAAATGTTTTATTTTTGAACGTCAGTTCACATTTGTAGGTTGATCATCAGTGTTAGAGCTAAAATTAGCATGTTTAAAGTGATTTTCATGCTTCCAGGGGCTCGGGAAGTGAAATAAATACCATTTGGAGGCATTCAATGTTCGAGCAAAAACGGCTGATTTTCGACAAAAGAGATAACACCCCCCCATTACGTCATGCTTCAGAAATGTGGAAAATGGTCCGTTTTCAAATGTTTTATTTTTGAACGTCAGTTCACATTTGCAGGTGGATCATCAGTGTTAGAGCTAAAATTAGCATGTTTAAAGTGATTTTCATGCTTCCAGGGGCTCGGGAAGTGAAATAAATACCATTTGGAGGCATTTCATGTTCGAGCAAAAACGGCTGATTTTCGACAAAAGAGATAACACCCCCCCATTACGTCATGCTTCAGAAATGTGGAAAATGGTCCGTTTTCAAATGTTTTATTTTTGAACGTCAGTTCACATTTATAGGTGGATCATCAGTGTTAGAGCTAAAATTAGCATGTTTAAAGTGATTTTCATGCTTGCAGGGGCTCGGGAAGTGAAATAAATACCATTTGGAGGCAATTAATGTTTGAGCAAAAACGGCTGATTTTCGACAAAAGAGATAACACCCCCCCCCCCCCATTACGTCATGCTTCAGAAATGTGGAAAATGGTCCGTTTTCAAATGTTTTATTTTTGAACGTCAGTTCACATTTGTAGGTGGATCATCAGTGTTAGAGCTAAAATTAGCATGTTTAAAGTGATTTTCATGCTTCCAGGGGCTCAGGAAGTTAATTAAATACCATTTGGAGGCATTTAATGTTCAAGCAATGACAGCTGATTTTCGACAAAAGAGATAACACCCCCCCATTACGTCATGCTTCAGAAATGTGGAAAATGGTCCGTTTTCAAATGTGTTATTTTTGAACGTCAGTTCACATTTGTAGGTGGATCATCAGTGTTAGAGCTAAAATTAGCATGTTTAAAGTGATTTTCATGCTTCCAGGGGCCCTAAACACAAGATTTATGGAATGGTTAAAAGTGCATGAAAATGGCCAATTTACTCACTCTGAGTTCTCAAAAAGGGTTTCTTCACACCTGGAAGTTAATTAAATACCATTTGGAGGCATTTAATGTTCAAGCAATGACAGCTGATTTTCGACAAAAGAGATAACACCCCCCCATTACGTCATGCTTCAGAAATGTGGAAAATGGTCCGTTTTCAAATGTTTTATTTTTGAACGTCAGTTCACATTTGTAGGTGGATCATCAGTGTTAGAGCTAAAATTAGCATGTTTAAAGTGATTTTCATGCTTCCAGGGGCCCTAAACACAAGATTTATGGAATAGTTAAAAGTGCATGAAAATGGCCAATTTACTCACTCTGAGTTCTCAAAAAGGGTTACTTCACCCCGGGAAGTTAATTAAATACCATTTGGAGGCATTTAATGTTCGAGCAAAAACGGCTGATTTTCGACAAAAGAGATAACACCCCCCCATTATGTCATGCTTCAGAAATGCAGAAAATGGTCCGTTTTCAAATGTTTTATTTTTGAACGTCAGTTCACATTTGTAGGTGGATCATCAGTGTTAGAGCTAAAATTAGCATGTTTAAAGTGATTTTCATGCTTCCAGGGGCTCGGGAAGTGAAATAAATACCATTTGGAGGCATTCAATGTTCGAGCAAAAACGGCTGATTTTCGACAAAAGAGATAACACCCCCCCATTACGTCATGCTTCAGAAATGTGGAAAATGGTCCGTTTTCAAATGTTTTATTTTTTAACGTCAGTTCACATTTGTAGGTGGATCATCAGTGTTAGAGCTAAAATTAGCATGTTTAAAGTGATTTTCATGCTTCCAGGGGCCCTAAACACAAGATTTATGGAATGGTTAAAAGTGCATGAAAATGGCCAATTTACTCACTCTGAGTTCTCAAAAAGGGTTTCTTCACCCCGGGAAGTTAATTAAATACCATTTGGAGGCATTTAATGTTAAAGCAATGACAGCTGATTTTCGACAAAAGAGATAACACCCCCCATAGCGTCATGCTTCAGAAATGTGGAAAATGGTCCGTTTTCAAATGTTTTATTTTTGAACGTCAGTTCACATTTGTAGGTGGATCATCAGTGTTAGAGCTAAAATTAGCATGTTTAAAGTGATTTTCATGCTTCCAGGGGCTCAGGAAGTTAATTAAATACCATTTGGAGGCATTTAATGTTCGAGCAAAAACGGCTGATTTTCGACAAAAGAGATAACACCCCCCCATTACGTCATGCTTCAGAAATGTGGAAAATGGTCCGTTTTCAAATGTTTTATTTTTGAACGTCAGTTCACATTTGTAGGTGGATCATCAGTGTTAGAGCTAAAATTAGCATGTTTAAAGTGATTTTCATGCTTCCAGGGGCCCTAAACACAAGATTTATGGAATGGTTAAAAGTGCATTAAAATGGCCAATTTACTCACTCTGAGTTCTCAAAAAGGGTTTCTTCACCCCGGGAAGTTAACTAAATACCATTTGGAGGCATTTAATGTTCGAGCAAAAACGGCTGATTTTCGACAAAAGAGATAACACCCCCCCATTACGTCATGCTTCAGAAATGTGGAAAATGGTCCGTTTTCAAATGTTTTATTTTTGAACGTCAGTTCACATTTGTAGGTGGATCATCAGTGTTAGAGCTAAAATTAGCATGTTTAAAGTGATTTTCATGCTTCCAGGGGCCCTAAACACAAGATTTATGGAATGGTGAAAAGTGCATGAAAATGGCCAATTTACTCACTCTGAGTTCTCAAAAAGGGTTTTTTCACCCCGGGAAGTTAATTAAATACCATTTGGAGGCATTTAATGTTCGAGCAAAAACGGCTGATTTTCGACAAAAGAGATAACACCCCCCCCATTACGTCATGCTTCAGAAATGTGGAAAATGGTCCGTTTTCAAATGTTTTAGTTTTTGAACGTCAGTTCACATTTGTAGGTGGATCATCAGTGTTAGAGCTAAAATTAGCATGTTTAAAGTGATTTTCATGCTTCCAGGGGCTCGGGAAGTTAATTAAATACCATTTGGAGGCATTTAATGTTCAAGCAATGACAGCTGATTTTCGACAAAAGAGATAACACCCCCCCATTACGTCATGCTTCAGAAATGTGGAAAATGGTCCGTTTTCAAATGTGTTATTTTTGAACGTCAGTTCACATTTGTAGGTGGATCATCAGTGTTAGAGCTAAAATTAGCATGTTTAAAGTGATTTTCATGCTTCCAGGGGCTCGGGAAGTTAATTAAATACCATTTGGAGGCATTTAATGTTCGAGCAAAAACGGCTGATTTTCGACAAAAGAGATAACACCCCCCATTACGTCATGCTTCAGAAATGTGGAAAAAGGTCCGTTTTCAAATGTTTTATTTTTGAACGTCAGTTCACATTTGTAGATGGATCATCAGTGTTAGAGCTAAAATTAGCATGTTTAAAGTGATTTCATGCTTCCAGGGGCTCGGGAAGTTAATTAAATACCATTTGGAGGCATTTAATGTTCAAGCAATGACAGCTGATTTTCGACAAAAGAGATAACACCCCCCCATTACGTCATGCTTCAGAAATGTGGAAAATGGTCCGTTTTCAAATGTGTTATTTTTGAACGTCAGTTCACATTTGTAGGTGGATCATCAGTGTTAGAGCTAAAATTAGCATGTTTAAAGTGATTTTCATGCTTCCAGGGGCCCTAAACACAAGATTTATGGAATGGTTAAAAGTGCATGAAAATGGCCAATTTACTCACTCTGAGTTCTCAAAAAGGGTTTCTTCACCCCGGGAAGTTAATTAAATACCATTTGGAGGCATTTAATGTTAAAGCAATGACAGCTGATTTTCGACAAAAGAGATAACACCCCCCATAGCGTCATGCTTCAGAAATGTGGAAAATGGTCCGTTTTCAAATGTTTTATTTTTGAACGTCAGTTCACATTTGTAGGTGGATCATCAGTGTTAGAGCTAAAATTAGCATGTTTAAAGTGATTTTCATGCTTCCAGGGGCTCGGGAAGTTAATTAAATACCATTTGGAGGCATTTAATGTTCGAGCAAAAACGGCTGATTTTCGACAAAAGAGATAACACCCCCCCATTACGTCATGCTTCAGAAATGTGGAAAATGGTCCGTTTTCAAATGTTTTATTTTTGAACGTCAGTTCACATTTGTAGGTGGATCATCAGTGTTAGAGCTAAAATTAGCATGTTTAAAGTGATTTTCATGCTTCCAGGGGCCCTAAACACAAGATTTATGGAATGGTTAAAAGTGCATTAAAATGGCCAATTTACTCACTCTGAGTTCTCAAAAAGGGTTTCTTCACCCCGGGAAGTTAACTAAATACCATTTGGAGGCATTTAATGTTCGAGCAAAAACGGCTGATTTTCGACAAAAGAGATAACACCCCCCCATTACGTCATGCTTCAGAAATGTGGAAAATGGTCCGTTTTCAAATGTTTTATTTTTGAACGTCAGTTCACATTTGTAGGTGGATCATCAGTGTTAGAGCTAAAATTAGCATGTTTAAAGTGATTTTCATGCTTCCAGGGGCCCTAAACACAAGATTTATGGAATGGTGAAAAGTGCATGAAAATGGCCAATTTACTCACTCTGAGTTCTCAAAAAGGGTTTTTTCACCCCGGGAAGTTAATTAAATACCATTTGGAGGCATTTAATGTTCGAGCAAAAACGGCTGATTTTCGACAAAAGAGATAACACCCCCCCCATTACGTCATGCTTCAGAAATGTGGAAAATGGTCCGTTTTCAAATGTTTTAGTTTTTGAACGTCAGTTCACATTTGTAGGTGGATCATCAGTGTTAGAGCTAAAATTAGCATGTTTAAAGTGATTTTCATGCTTCCAGGGGCTCGGGAAGTGAAATAAATACCATTTGGAGGCATTTCATGTTCGAGCAAAAACGGCTGATTTTCGACAAAAGAAATAACACCCCCCCATTACGTCATGCTTCAGAAATGTGGAAAATGGTCCGTTTTCAAATGTTTTATTTTTGAACGTCAGTTCACATTTATAGGTGGATCATCAGTGTTAGAGCTAAAATTAGCATGTTTAAAGTGATTTTCATGCTTCCAGGGGCTCGGGAAGTGAAATAAATACCATTTGGAGGCAATTAATGTTTGAGCAAAAACGGCTGATTTTCGACAAAAGAGATAACACCCCCCTCCCCCCATTACGTCATGCTTCAGAAATGTGGAAAATGGTCCGTTTTCAAATGTTTTATTTTTGAACGTCAGTTCACATTTGTAGGTGGATCATCAGTGTTAGAGCTAAAATTAGCATGTTTAAAGTGATTTTCATGCTTCCAGGGGCTCAGGAAGTTAATTAAATACCATTTGGAGGCATTTAATGTTCGAGCAAAAACGGCTGATTTTCGACAAAAGAGATAACACCCCCCCCATTACGTCATGCTTCAGAAATGTGGAAAATGGTCCGTTTTCAAATGTTTTATTTTTGAACGTCAGTTCACATTTGTAGGTGGATCATCAGTGTTAGAGCTAAAATTAGCATGTTTAAAGTGATTTTCATGCTTCCAGGGGCCCTAAACACAAGATTTATGGAATGGTTAAAAGTGCATGAAAATGGCCAATTTACTCACTCTGAGTTCTCAAAAAGGGTTTCTTCACCCCGGGAAGTTAACTAAATACCATTTGGAGGCATTTAATGTTCGAGCAAAAACGGCTGATTTTCGACAAAAGAGATAACACCCCCCCATTACGTCATGCTTCAGAAATGTGGAAAATGGTCCGTTTTCAAATGTTTTATTTTTGAACGTCAGTTCACATTTGTAGATGGATCATCAGTGTTAGAGCTAAAATTAGCATGTTTAAAGTGATTTCATGCTTCCAGGGGCTCGGGAAGTTAATTAAATACCATTTGGAGGCATTTAATGTTCAAGCAATGACAGCTGATTTTCGACAAAAGAGATAACACCCCCCCATTACGTCATGCTTCAGAAATGTGGAAAATGGTCCGTTTTCAAATGTGTTATTTTTGAACGTCAGTTCACATTTGTAGGTGGATCATCAGTGTTAGAGCTAAAATTAGCATGTTTAAAGTGATTTTCATGCTTCCAGGGGCTCGGGAAGTTAATTAAATACCATTTGGAGGCATTTAATGTTCGAGCAAAAACGGCTGATTTTCGACAAAAGAGATAACACCCCCCATTACGTCATGCTTCAGAAATGTGGAAAATGGTCCGTTTTCAAATGTTTTATTTTTGAACGTCAGTTCACATTTGTAGATGGATCATCAGTGTTAGAGCTAAAATTAGCATGTTTAAAGTGATTTCATGCTTCCAGGGGCTCGGGAAGTTAATTAAATACCATTTGGAGGCATTTAATGTTCAAGCAATGACAGCTGATTTTCGACAAAAGAGATAACACCCCCCCATTACGTCATGCTTCAGAAATGTGGAAAATGGTCCGTTTTCAAATGTGTTATTTTTGAACGTCAGTTCACATTTGTAGGTGGATCATCAGTGTTAGAGCTAAAATTAGCATGTTTAAAGTGATTTTCATGCTTCCAGGGGCCCTAAACACAAGATTTATGGAATGGTTAAAAGTGCATGAAAATGGCCAATTTACTCACTCTGAGTTCTCAAAAAGGGTTTCTTCACCCCTGGAAGTTAATTAAATACCATTTGGAGGCATTTAATGTTCAAGCAATGACAGCTGATTTTCGACAAAAGAGATAACACCCCCCCATTACGTCATGCTTCAGAAATGTGGAAAATGGTCCGTTTTCAAATGTTTTATTTTTGAACGTCAGTTCACATTTGTAGGTGGATCATCAGTGTTAGAGCTAAAATTAGCATGTTTAAAGTGATTTTCATGCTTCCAGGGGCCCTAAACACAAGATTTATGGAATAGTTAAAAGTGCATGAAAATGGCCAATTTACTCACTCTGAGTTCTCAAAAAGGGTTACTTCACCCCGGGAAGTTAATTAAATACCATTTGGAGGCATTTAATGTTCGAGCAAAAACGGCTGATTTTCGACAAAAGAGATAACACCCCCCCATTATGTCATGCTTCAGAAATGCAGAAAATGGTCCGTTTTCAAATGTTTTATTTTTGAACGTCAGTTCACATTTGTAGGTGGATCATCAGTGTTAGAGCTAAAATTAGCATGTTTAAAGTGATTTTCATGCTTCCAGGGGCTCGGGAAGTGAAATAAATACCATTTGGAGGCATTCAATGTTCGAGCAAAAACGGCTGATTTTCGACAAAAGAGATAACACCCCCCCATTACGTCATGCTTCAGAAATGTGGAAAATGGTCCGTTTTCAAATGTTTTATTTTTGAACGTCAGTTCACATTTGCAGGTGGATCATCAGTGTTAGAGCTAAAATTAGCATGTTTAAAGTGATTTTCATGCTTCCAGGGGCTCGGGAAGTTAATTAAATACCATTTGGAGGCATTTAATGTTCGAGCAAAAACGGCTGATTTTCGACAAAAGAGATAACACCCCCCCATTACGTCATGCTTCAGAAATGTGGAAAATGGTCCGTTTTCAAATGTTTTATTTTTTAACGTCAGTTCACATTTGTAGGTGGATCATCAGTGTTAGAGCTAAAATTAGCATGTTTAAAGTGATTTTCATGCTTCCAGGGGCCCTAAACGCAAGATTTATGGAATGGTTAAAAGTGCATGAAAATGGCCAATTTACTCACTCTGAGTTCTCAAAAAGGGTTTCTTCACACCGGGAAGTTAATTAAATACCATTTGGAGGCATTTAATGTTAAAGCAATGACAGCTGATTTTCGACAAAAGAGATAACACCCCCCATAGCGTCATGCTTCAGAAATGTGGAAAATGGTCCGTTTTCAAATGTTTTATTTTTGAACGTCAGTTCACATTTGTAGGTGGATCATCAGTGTTACAGCTAAAATTAGCATGTTTAAAGTGATTTTCATGCTTCCAGGGGCTCGGGAAGTTAATTAAATACCATTTGGAGGCATTTAATGTTCGAGCAAAAACGGCTGATTTTCGACAAAAGAGATAACACCCCCCCATTACGTCATGCTTCAGAAATGTGGAAAATGGTCCGTTTTCAAATGTTTTATTTTTGAACGTCAGTTCACATTTGTAGGTGGATCATCAGTGTTAGAGCTAAAATTAGCATGTTTAAAGTGATTTTCATGCTTCCAGGGGCCCTAAACACAAGATTTATGGAATGGTTAAAAGTGCATGAAAATGGCCAATTTACTCACTCTGAGTTCTCAAAAAGGGTTTCTTCACCCCGGGAAGTTAACTAAATACCATTTGGAGGCATTTAATGTTCGAGCAAAAACGGCTGATTTTCGACAAAAGAGATAACACCCCCCCATTACGTCATGCTTCAGAAATGTGGAAAATGGTCCGTTTTCAAATGTTTTATTTTTGAACGTCAGTTCACATTTGTAGGTGGATCATCAGTGTTAGAGCTAAAATTAGCATGTTTAAAGTGATTTTCATGCTTCCAGGGGCCCTAAACACAAGATTTATGGAATGGTGAAAAGTGCATGAAAATGGCCAATTTACTCACTCTGAGTTCTCAAAAAGGGTTTTTTCACCCCGGGAAGTTAATTAAATACCATTTGGAGGCATTTAATGTTCGAGCAAAAACGGCTGATTTTCGACAAAAGAGATAACACCCCCCCCATTACGTCATGCTTCAGAAATGTTGAAAATGGTCCGTTTTCAAATGTTTTAGTTTTTGAACGTCAGTTCACATTTGTAGGTGGATCATCAGTGTTAGAGCTAAAATTAGCATGTTTAAAGTGATTTTCATGCTTCCAGGGGCTCGGGAAGTGAAATAAATACCATTTGGAGGCATTTCATGTTCGAGCAAAAACGGCTGATTTTCGACAAAAGAGATAACACCCCCCCATTACGTCATGCTTCAGAAATGTGGAAAATGGTCCGTTTTCAAATGTTTTATTTTTGAACGTCAGTTCACATTTGTAGGTGGATCATCAGTGTTAGAGCTAAAATTAGCATGTTTAAAGTGATTTTCATGCTTCCAGGGGCTCGGGAAGTGAAATAAATACCATTTGGAGGCATTTAATGTTTGAGCAAAAACGGCTGATTTTCGACAAAAGAGATAACACCCCCCCCCCATTACGTCATGCTTCAGAAATGTGGAAAATGGTCCGTTTTCAAATGTTTTATTTTTGAACGTCAGTTCACATTTGTAGGTGGATCATCAGTGTTAGAGCTAAAATTAGCATGTTTAAAGTGATTTTCATGCTTCCAGGGGCTCGGGAAGTTAATTAAATACCATTTGGAGGCATTTAATGTTCGAGCAAAAACGGCTGATTTTCGACAAAAGAGATAACACCCCCCATTACGTCATGCTTCAGAAATGTGGAAAATGGTCAGTTTTCAAATGTTTTATTTTTGAACGTCAGTTCACATTTGTAGATGGATCATCAGTGTTAGAGCTAAAATTAGCATGTTTAAAGTGATTTCATGCTTCCAGGCGCTCGGGAAATTAATTAAATACCATTTGGAGGCATTTAATGTTCAAGCAATGACAGCTGATTTTCGACAAAAGAGATAACACCCCCCCATTACGTCATGCTTCAGAAATGTGGAAAATGGTCCGTTTTCAAATGTTTTATTTTTGAACGTCAGTTCACATTTGTAGGTGGATCATCAGTGTTAGAGCTAAAATTAGCATGTTTAAAGTGATTTTCATGCTTCCAGGGGCCCTAAACACAAGATTTATGGAATAGTTAAAAGTGCATGAAAATGGCCAATTTACTCACTCTGAGTTCTCAAAAAGGGTTACTTCACCCCGGGAAGTTAATTAAATACCATTTGGAGGCATTTAATGTTCGAGCAAAAACGGCTGATTTTTGACAAAAGAGATAACACCCCCCCATTATGTCATGCTTCAGAAATGCGGAAAATGGTCCGTTTTCAAATGTTTTATTTTTGAACGTCAGTTCACATTTGTAGGTGGATCATCAGTGTTAGAGCTAAAATTAGCATGTTTAAAGTGATTTTCATGCTTCCAGGGGCTCGGGAAGTGAAATAAATACCATTTGGAGGCATTCAATGTTCGAGCAAAAACGGCTGATTTTCGACAAAAGAGATAACACCCCCCCATTACGTCATGCTTCAGAAATGTGGAAAATGGTCCGTTTTCAAATGTTTTATTTTTGAACGTCAGTTCACATTTGCAGGTGGATCATCAGTGTTAGAGCTAAAATTAGCATGTTTAAAGTGATTTTCATGCTTCCAGGGGCTCGGGAAGTTAATTAAATACCATTTGGAGGCATTTAATGTTCGAGCAAAAACGGCTGATTTTCGACAAAAGAGATAACACCCCCCCATTACGTCATGCTTCAGAAATGTGGGAAATGGTCCGTTTAAAAATGTTTTATTTTTTAACGTCAGTTCACATTTTTAGGTGGATCATCAGTGTTAGAGCTAAAATTAGCATGTTTAAAGTGATTTTCATGCTTCCAGGGGCCCTAAACACAAGATTTATGGAATGGTTAAAAGTGCATGAAAATGGGCAATTTACTCACTCTGAGTACTCAAAAAGAGTTTCTTCACCCCGGGAAGTTAATTAAATACCATTTGGAGGCATTTAATGTTCAAGCAATGACAGCTGATTTTCGACAAAAGAGATAACACCCCCCCCATTACGTCATGCTTCAGAAATGTGGAAAATGGTCCGTTTTCAAATGTTTTATTTTTGAACGTCAGTTCACATTTGTAGGTGGATCATCAGTGTTAGAGCTAAAATTAGCATGTTTAAAGTGATTTTCATGCTTCCAGGGGCCCTAAACACAAGATTTATGGAATGGTTAAAAGTGCATGAAAATGGCCAATTTACTCACTCTGAGTTCTCAAAAAGGGTTTTTTCACCCCGGGAAGTTAATTAAATACCATTTGGAGGCATTTAATGTTCGAGCAAAAACGGCTGATTTTCGACAAAAGAGATAACACCCCCCCCCATTACGTCATGCTTCAGAAATGTGGAAAATGGTCCGTTTTCAAATGTTTTAGTTTTTGAACGTCAGTTCACATTTGTAGGTGGATCATCAGTGTTAGAGCTAAAATTAGCATGTTTAAAGTGATTTTCATGCTTCCAGGGGCTCGGGAAGTTAATTAAATACCATTTGGAGGCATTTAATGTTCAAGCAATGACAGCTGATTTTCGACAAAAGAGATAACACCCCCCCATTACGTCATGCTTCAGAAATGTGGAAAATGGTCCGTTTTCAAATGTGTTATTTTTGAACGTCAGTTCACATTTGTAGGTGGATCATCAGTGTTAGAGCTAAAATTAGCATGTTTAAAGTGATTTTCATGCTTCCAGGGGCCCTAAACACAAGATTTATGGAATGGTTAAAAGTGCATGAAAATGGCCAATTTACTCACTCTGAGTTCTCAAAAAGGGTTTCTTCACCCCGGGAAGTTAATTAAATACCATTTGGAGGCATTTAATGTTAAAGCAATGACAGCTGATTTTCGACAAAAGAGATAACACCCCCCATAGCGTCATGCTTCAGAAATGTGGAAAATGGTCCGTTTTCAAATGTTTTATTTTTGAACGTCAGTTCACATTTGTAGGTGGATCATCAGTGTTAGAGCTAAAATTAGCATGTTTAAAGGTATTTTCATGCTTCCAGGGGCTCGGGAAGTTAATTAAATACCATTTGGAGGCATTTAATGTTCGAGCAAAAACGGCTGATTTTCGACAAAAGAGATAACACCCCCCCATTACGTCATGCTTCAGAAATGTGGAAAATGGTCCGTTTTCAAATGTTTTATTTTTGAACGTCAGTTCACATTTGTAGGTGGATCATCAGTGTTAGAGCTAAAATTAGCATGTTTAAAGTGATTTTCATGCTTCCAGGGGCCCTAAACACAAGATTTATGGAATGGTTAAAAGTGCATTAAAATGGCCAATTTACTCACTCTGAGTTCTCAAAAAGGGTTTCTTCACCCCGGGAAGTTAACTAAATACCATTTGGAGGCATTTAATGTTCGAGCAAAAACGGCTGATTTTCGACAAAAGAGATAACACCCCCCCATTACGTCATGCTTCAGAAATGTGGAAAATGGTCCGTTTTCAAATGTTTTATTTTTGAACGTCAGTTCACATTTGTAGGTGGATCATCAGTGTTAGAGCTAAAATTAGCATGTTTAAAGTGATTTTCATGCTTCCAGGGGCCCTAAACACAAGATTTATGGAATGGTGAAAAGTGCATGAAAATGGCCAATTTACTCACTCTGAGTTCTCAAAAAGGGTTTTTTCACCCCGGGAAGTTAATTAAATACCATTTGGAGGCATTTAATGTTCGAGCAAAAACGGCTGATTTTCGACAAAAGAGATAACACCCCCCCCATTACGTCATGCTTCAGAAATGTGGAAAATGGTCCGTTTTCAAATGTTTTAGTTTTTGAACGTCAGTTCACATTTGTAGGTGGATCATCAGTGTTAGAGCTAAAATTAGCATGTTTAAAGTGATTTTCATGCTTCCAGGGGCTCGGGAAGTGAAATAAATACCATTTGGAGGCATTTCATGTTCGAGCAAAAACGGCTGATTTTCGACAAAAGAAATAACACCCCCCCATTACGTCATGCTTCAGAAATGTGGAAAATGGTCCGTTTTCAAATGTTTTATTTTTGAACGTCAGTTCACATTTATAGGTGGATCATCAGTGTTAGAGCTAAAATTAGCATGTTTAAAGTGATTTTCATGCTTCCAGGGGCTCGGGAAGTGAAATAAATACCATTTGGAGGCAATTAATGTTTGAGCAAAAACGGCTGATTTTCGACAAAAGAGATAACACCCCCCCCCCCCCCATTACGTCATGCTTCAGAAATGTGGAAAATGGTCCGTTTTCAAATGTTTTATTTTTGAACGTCAGTTCACATTTGTAGGTGGATCATCAGTGTTAGAGCTAAAATTAGCATGTTTAAAGTGATTTTCATGCTTCCAGGGGCTCGGGAAGTTAATTAAATACCATTTGGAGGCATTTAATGTTCGAGCAAAAACGGCTGATTTTCGACAAAAGAGATAACACCCCCCATTACGTCATGCTTCAGAAATGTGGAAAATGGTCCGTTTTCAAATGTTTTATTTTTGAACGTCAGTTCACATTTGTAGATGGATCATCAGTGTTAGAGCTAAAATTAGCATGTTTAAAGTGATTTCATGCTTCCAGGGGCTCGGGAAGTTAATTAAATACCATTTGGAGGCATTTAATGTTCAAGCAATGACAGCTGATTTTCGACAAAAGAGATAACACCCCCCCATTACGTCATGCTTCAGAAATGTGGAAAATGGTCCGTTTTCAAATGTGTTATTTTTGAACGTCAGTTCACATTTGTAGGTGGATCATCAGTGTTAGAGCTAAAATTAGCATGTTTAAAGTGATTTTCATGCTTCCAGGGGCCCTAAACACAAGATTTATGGAATGGTTAAAAGTGCATGAAAATGGCCAATTTACTCACTCTGAGTTCTCAAAAAGGGTTTCTTCACCCCTGGAAGTTAATTAAATACCATTTGGAGGCATTTAATGTTCAAGCAATGACAGCTGATTTTCGACAAAAGAGATAACACCCCCCCATTACGTCATGCTTCAGAAATGTGGAAAATGGTCCGTTTTCAAATGTTTTATTTTTGAACGTCAGTTCACATTTGTAGGTGGATCATCAGTGTTAGAGCTAAAATTAGCATGTTTAAAGTGATTTTCATGCTTCCAGGGGCCCTAAACACAAGATTTATGGAATAGTTAAAAGTGCATGAAAATGGCCAATTTACTCACTCTGAGTTCTCAAAAAGGGTTACTTCACCCCGGGAAGTTAATTAAATACCATTTGGAGGCATTTAATGTTCGAGCAAAAACGGCTGATTTTCGACAAAAGAGATAACACCCCCCCATTATGTCATGCTTCAGAAATGCAGAAAATGGTCCGTTTTCAAATGTTTTATTTTTGAACGTCAGTTCACATTTGTAGGTGGATCATCAGTGTTAGAGCTAAAATTAGCATGTTTAAAGTGATTTTCATGCTTCCAGGGGCTCGGGAAGTGAAATAAATACCATTTGGAGGCATTCAATGTTCGAGCAAAAACGGCTGATTTTCGACAAAAGAGATAACACCCCCCCATTACGTCATGCTTCAGAAATGTGGAAAATGGTCCGTTTTCAAATGTTTTATTTTTGAACGTCAGTTCACATTTGCAGGTGGATCATCAGTGTTAGAGCTAAAATTAGCATGTTTAAAGTGATTTTCATGCTTCCAGGGGCTCGGGAAGTTAATTAAATACCATTTGGAGGCATTTAATGTTCGAGCAAAAACGGCTGATTTTCGACAAAAGAGATAACACCCCCCCATTACGTCATGCTTCAGAAATGTGGAAAATGGTCCGTTTTCAAATGTTTTATTTTTTAACGTCAGTTCACATTTGTAGGTGGATCATCAGTGTTAGAGCTAAAATTAGCATGTTTAAAGTGATTTTCATGCTTCCAGGGGCCCTAAACACAAGATTTATGGAATGGTTAAAAGTGCATGAAAATGGCCAATTTACTCACTCTGAGTTCTCAAAAAGGGTTTCTTCACCCCGGGAAGTTAATTAAATACCATTTGGAGGCATTTAATGTTAAAGCAATGACAGCTGATTTTCGACAAAAGAGATAACACCCCCCATAGCGTCATGCTTCAGAAATGTGGAAAATGGTCCGTTTTCAAATGTTTTATTTTTGAACGTCAGTTCACATTTGTAGGTGGATCATCAGTGTTAGAGCTAAAATTAGCATGTTTAAAGTGATTTTCATGCTTCCAGGGGCTCAGGAAGTTAATTAAATACCATTTGGAGGCATTTAATGTTCGAGCAAAAACGGCTGATTTTCGACAAAAGAGATAACACCCCCCCATTACGTCATGCTTCAGAAATGTGGAAAATTGTCCGTTTTCAAATGTTTTATTTTTGAACGTCAGTTCACATTTGTAGGTGGATCATCAGTGTTAGAGCTAAAATTAGCATGTTTAAAGTGATTTTCATGCTTCCAGGGGCCCTAAACACAAGATTTATGGAATGGTTAAAAGTGCATGAAAATGGCCAATTTACTCACTCTGAGTTCTCAAAAAGGGTTTCTTCACCCCGGGAAGTTAACTAAATACCATTTGGAGGCATTTAATGTTCGAGCAAAAACGGCTGATTTTCGACAAAAGAGATAACACCCCCCCATTACGTCATGCTTCAGAAATGTGGAAAATGGTCCGTTTTCAAATGTTTTATTTTTGAACGTCAGTTCACATTTGTAGATGGATCATCAGTGTTAGAGCTAAAATTAGCATGTTTAAAGTGATTTCATGCTTCCAGGGGCTCGGGAAGTTAATTAAATACCATTTGGAGGCATTTAATGTTCAAGCAATGACAGCTGATTTTCGACAAAAGAGATAACACCCCCCCATTACGTCATGCTTCAGAAATGTGGAAAATGGTCCGTTTTCAAATGTGTTATTTTTGAACGTCAGTTCACATTTGTAGGTGGATCATCAGTGTTAGAGCTAAAATTAGCATGTTTAAAGTGATTTTCATGCTTCCAGGGGCCCTAAACACAAGATTTATGGAATGGTTAAAAGTGCATGAAAATGGCCAATTTACTCACTCTGAGTTCTCAAAAAGGGTTTCTTCACCCCTGGAAGTTAATTAAATACCGTTTGGAGGCATTTAATGTTCAAGCAATGACAGCTGATTTTCGACAAAAGAGATAACACCCCCCCATTACGTCATGCTTCAGAAATGTGGAAAATGGTCCGTTTTCAAATGTTTTATTTTTGAACGTCAGTTCACATTTGTAGGTGGATCATCAGTGTTAGAGCTAAAATTAGCATGTTTAAAGTGATTTTCATGCTTCCAGGGGCCCTAAACACAAGATTTATGGAATAGTTAAAAGTGCATGAAAATGGCCAATTTACTCACTCTGAGTTCTCAAAAAGGGTTACTTCACCCCGGGAAGTTAATTAAATACCATTTGGAGGCATTTAATGTTCGAGCAAAAACGGCTGATTTTCGACAAAAGAGATAACACCCCCCCATTATGTCATGCTTCAGAAATGCAGAAAATGGTCCGTTTTCAAATGTTTTATTTTTGAACGTCAGTTCACATTTGTAGGTGGATCATCAGTGTTAGAGCTAAAATTAGCATGTTTAAAGTGATTTTCATGCTTCCAGGGGCTCGGGAAGTTAATTAAATACCATTTGGAGGCATTTAATGTTCGAGCAAAAACGGCTGATTTTCGACAAAAGAGATAACACCCCCCCATTACGTCATGCTTCAGAAATGTGGAAAATGGTCCGTTTTCAAATGTTTTATTTTTTAACGTCAGTTCACATTTGTAGGTGGATCATCAGTGTTAGAGCTAAAATTAGCATGTTTAAAGTGATTTTCATGCTTCCAGGGGCCCTAAACGCAAGATTTATGGAATGGTTAAAAGTGCATGAAAATGGCCAATTTACTCACTCTGAGTTCTCAAAAAGGGTTTCTTCACACCGGGAAGTTAATTAAATACCATTTGGAGGCATTTAATGTTAAAGCAATGACAGCTGATTTTCGACAAAAGAGATAACACCCCCCCATAGCGTCATGCTTCAGAAATGTGGAAAATGGTCCGTTTTCAAATGTTTTATTTTTGAACGTCAGTTCACATTTGTAGGTGGATCATCAGTGTTAGAGCTAAAATTAGCATGTTTAAAGTGATTTTCATGCTTCCAGGGGCTCGGGAAGTTAATTAAATACCATTTTGAGGCATTTAATGTTCGAGCAAAAACGGCTGATTTTCGACAAAAGAGATAACACCCCCCATTACGTCATGCTTCAGAAATGTGGAAAATGGTCCGTTTTCAAATGTTTTATTTTTGAACGTCAGTTCACATTTGTAGGTGGATCATCAGTGTTAGAGCTAAAATTAGCATGTTTAAAGTGATTTTCATGCTTCCAGGGGCCCTAAACACAAGATTTATGGAATGGTTAAAAGTGCATGAAAATGGCCAATTTACTCACTCTGAGTTCTCAAAAAGGGTTTCTTCACCCCGGGAAGTTAACTAAATACCATTTGGAGGCATTTAATGTTCGAGCAAAAACGGCTGATTTTCGACAAAAGAGATAACACCCCCCCATTACGTCATGCTTCAGAAATGTGGAAAATGGTCCGTTTTCAAATGTTTTATTTTTGAACGTCAGTTCACATTTGTAGGTGGATCATCAGTGTTAGAGCTAAAATTAGCATGTTTAAAGTGATTTTCATGCTTCCAGGGGCCCTAAACACAAGATTTATGGAATGGTGAAAAGTGCATGAAAATGGCCAATTTACTCACTCTGAGTTCTCAAAAAGGGTTTTTTCACCCCGGGAAGTTAATTAAATACCATTTGGAGGCATTTAATGTTCGAGCAAAAACGGCTGATTTTCGACAAAAGAGATAACACCCCCCCATTACGTCATGCTTCAGAAATGTTGAAAATGGTCCGTTTTCAAATGTTTTAGTTTTTGAACGTCAGTTCACATTTGTAGGTGGATCATCAGTGTTAGAGCTAAAATTAGCATGTTTAAAGTGATTTTCATGCTTCCAGGGGCTTGGGAAGTGAAATAAATACCATTTGGAGGCATTTCATGTTCGAGCAAAAACGGCTGATTTTCGACAAAAGAGATAACACCCCCCCATTACGTCATGCTTCAGAAATGTGGAAAATGGTCCGTTTTCAAATGTTTTATTTTTGAACGTCAGTTCACATTTGTAGGTGGATCATCAGTGTTAGAGCTAAAATTAGCATGTTTAAAGTGATTTTCATGCTTCCAGGGGCTCTGGAAGTGAAATAAATACCATTTGGAGGCATTTAATGTTTGAGCAAAAACGGCTGATTTTCGACAAAAGAGATAACACCCCCCCCCCATTACGTCATGCTTCAGAAATGTGGAAAATGGTCCGTTTTCAAATGTTTTATTTTTGAACATCAGTTCACATTTGTAGGTGGATCATCAGTGTTAGAGCTAAAATTAGCATGTTTAAAGTGATTTTCATGCTTCCAGGGGCTCGGGAAGTTAATTAAATACCATTTGGAGGCATTTAATGTTCGAGCAAAAACGGCTGATTTTCGACAAAAGAGATAACACCCCCCATTACGTCATGCTTCAGAAATGTGGAAAATGGTCAGTTTTCAAATGTTTTATTTTTGAACGTCAGTTCACATTTGTAGATGGATCATCAGTGTTAGAGCTAAAATTAGCATGTTTAAAGTGATTTCATGCTTCCAGGCGCTCGGGAAATTAATTAAATACCATTTGGAGGCATTTAATGTTCAAGCAATGACAGCTGATTTTCGACAAAAGAGATAACACCCCCCCATTACGTCATGCTTCAGAAATGTGGAAAATGGTCCGTTTTCAAATGTGTTATTTTTGAACGTCAGTTCACATTTGTAGGTGGATCATCAGTGTTAGAGCTAAAATTAGCATGTTTAAAGTGATTTTCATGCTTCCAGGGGCCCTAAACACAAGATTTATGGAATGGTTAAAAGTGCATGAAAATGGCCAATTTACTCACTCTGAGTTCTCAAAAAGGGTTTCTTCACCCCTGGAAGTTAATTAAATACCATTTGGAGGCATTTAATGTTCAAGCAATGACAGCTGATTTTCGACAAAAGAGATAACACCCCCCCATTACGTCATGCTTCAGAAATGTGGAAAATGGTCCGTTTTCAAATGTTTTATTTTTGAACGTCAGTTCACATTTGTAGGTGGATCATCAGTGTTAGAGCTAAAATTAGCATGTTTAAAGTGATTTTCATGCTTCCAGGGGCCCTAAACACAAGATTTATGGAATAGTTAAAAGTGCATGAAAATGGCCAATTTACTCACTCTGAGTTCTCAAAAAGGGTTACTTCACCCCGGGAAGTTAATTAAATACCATTTGGAGGCATTTAATGTTCGAGCAAAAACGGCTGATTTTTGACAAAAGAGATAACACCCCCCCATTATGTCATGCTTCAGAAATGCGGAAAATGGTCCGTTTTCAAATGTTTTATTTTTGAACGTCAGTTCACATTTGTAGGTGGATCATCAGTGTTAGAGCTAAAATTAGCATGTTTAAAGTGATTTTCATGCTTCCAGGGGCTCGGGAAGTGAAATAAATACCATTTGGAGGCATTCAATGTTCGAGCAAAAACGGCTGATTTTCGACAAAAGAGATAACACCCCCCCATTACGTCATGCTTCAGAAATGTGGAAAATGGTCCGTTTTCAAATGTTTTATTTTTGAACGTCAGTTCACATTTGCAGGTGGATCATCAGTGTTAGAGCTAAAATTAGCATGTTTAAAGTGATTTTCATGCTTCCAGGGGCTCGGGAAGTTAATTAAATACCATTTGGAGGCATTTAATGTTCGAGCAAAAACGGCTGATTTTCGACAAAAGAGATAACACCCCCCCATTACGTCATGCTTCAGAAATGTGGGAAATGGTCCGTTTAAAAATGTTTTATTTTTTAACGTCAGTTCACATTTTTAGGTGGATCATCAGTGTTAGAGCTAAAATTAGCATGTTTAAAGTGATTTTCATGCTTCCAGGGGCCCTAAACACAAGATTTATGGAATGGTTAAAAGTGCATGAAAATGGGCAATTTACTCACTCTGAGTACTCAAAAAGGGTTTCTTCACCCCGGGAAGTTAATTAAATACCATTTGGAGGCATTTAATGTTCAAGCAATGACAGCTGATTTTCGACAAAAGAGATAACACCCCCCCCATTACGTCATGCTTCAGAAATGTGGAAAATGGTCCGTTTTCAAATGTTTTATTTTTGAACGTCAGTTCACATTTGTAGGTGGATCATCAGTGTTAGAGCTAAAATTAGCATGTTTAAAGTGATTTTCATGCTTCCAGGGGCCCTAAACACAAGATTTATGGAATGGTTAAAAGTGCATGAAAATGGCCAATTTACTCACTCTGAGTTCTCAAAAAGGGTTTTTTCACCCCGGGAAGTTAATTAAATACCATTTGGAGGCATTTAATGTTCGAGCAAAAACGGCTGATTTTCGACAAAAGAGATAACACCCCCCCCATTACGTCATGCTTCAGAAATGTGGAAAATGGTCCGTTTTCAAATGTTTTAGTTTTTGAACGTCAGTTCACATTTGTAGGTGGATCATCAGTGTTAGAGCTAAAATTAGCATGTTTAAAGTGATTTTCATGCTTCCAGGGGCTCGGGAAGTTAATTAAATACCATTTGGAGGCATTTAATGTTCAAGCAATGACAGCTGATTTTCGACAAAAGAGATAACACCCCCCCATTACGTCATGCTTCAGAAATGTGGAAAATGGTCCGTTTTCAAATGTGTTATTTTTGAACGTCAGTTCACATTTGTAGGTGGATCATCAGTGTTAGAGCTAAAATTAGCATGTTTAAAGTGATTTTCATGCTTCCAGGGGCTCGGGAAGTTAATTAAATACCATTTGGAGGCATTTAATGTTCGAGCAAAAACGGCTGATTTTCGACAAAAGAGATAACACCCCCCATTACGTCATGCTTCAGAAATGTGGAAAATGGTCCGTTTTCAAATGTTTTATTTTTGAACGTCAGTTCACATTTGTAGATGGATCATCAGTGTTAGAGCTAAAATTAGCATGTTTAAAGTGATTTCATGCTTCCAGGGGCTCGGGAAGTTAATTAAATACCATTTGGAGGCATTTAATGTTCAAGCAATGACAGCTGATTTTCGACAAAAGAGATAACACCCCCCCATTACGTCATGCTTCAGAAATGTGGAAAATGGTCCGTTTTCAAATGTGTTATTTTTGAACGTCAGTTCACATTTGTAGGTGGATCATCAGTGTTAGAGCTAAAATTAGCATGTTTAAAGTGATTTTCATGCTTCCAGGGGCCCTAAACACAAGATTTATGGAATGGTTAAAAGTGCATGAAAATGGCCAATTTACTCACTCTGAGTTCTCAAAAAGGGTTTCTTCACCCCGGGAAGTTAATTAAATACCATTTGGAGGCATTTAATGTTAAAGCAATGACAGCTGATTTTCGACAAAAGAGATAACACCCCCCATAGCGTCATGCTTCAGAAATGTGGAAAATGGTCCGTTTTCAAATGTTTTATTTTTGAACGTCAGTTCACATTTGTAGGTGGATCATCAGTGTTAGAGCTAAAATTAGCATGTTTAAAGTGATTTTCATGCTTCCAGGGGCTCGGGAAGTTAATTAAATACCATTTGGAGGCATTTAATGTTCGAGCAAAAACGGCTGATTTTCGACAAAAGAGATAACACCCCCCCATTACGTCATGCTTCAGAAATGTGGAAAATGGTCCGTTTTCAAATGTTTTATTTTTGAACGTCAGTTCACATTTGTAGGTGGATCATCAGTGTTAGAGCTAAAATTAGCATGTTTACAGTGATTTTCATGCTTCCAGGGGCCCTAAACACAAGATTTATGGAATGGTTAAAAGTGCATTAAAATGGCCAATTTACTCACTCTGAGTTCTCAAAAAGGGTTTCTTCACCCCGGGAAGTTAACTAAATACCATTTGGAGGCATTTAATGTTCGAGCAAAAACGGCTGATTTTCGACAAAAGAGATAACACCCCCCCATTACGTCATGCTTCAGAAATGTGGAAAATGGTCCGTTTTCAAATGTTTTATTTTTGAACGTCAGTTCACATTTGTAGGTGGATCATCAGTGTTAGAGCTAAAATTAGCATGTTTAAAGTGATTTTCATGCTTCCAGGGGCCCTAAACACAAGATTTATGGAATGGTGAAAAGTGCATGAAAATGGCCAATTTACTCACTCTGAGTTCTCAAAAAGGGTTTTTTCACCCCGGGAAGTTAATTAAATACCATTTGGAGGCATTTAATGTTCGAGCAAAAACGGCTGATTTTCGACAAAAGAGATAACACCCCCCCCATTACGTCATGCTTCAGAAATGTGGAAAATGGTCCGTTTTCAAATGTTTTAGTTTTTGAACGTCAGTTCACATTTGTAGGTGGATCATCAGTGTTAGAGCTAAAATTAGCATGTTTAAAGTGATTTTCATGCTTCCAGGGGCTCGGGAAGTGAAATAAATACCATTTGGAGGCAATTAATGTTTGAGCAAAAACGGCTGATTTTCGACAAAAGAGATAACACCCCCCCCCCCCCCCATTACGTCATGCTTCAGAAATGTGGAAAATGGTCCGTTTTCAAATGTTTTATTTTTGAACGTCAGTTCACATTTGTAGGTGGATCATCAGTGTTAGAGCTAAAATTAGCATGTTTAAAGTGATTTTCATGCTTCCAGGGGCTCGGGAAGTTAATTAAATACCATTTGGAGGCATTTAATGTTCGAGCAAAAACGGCTGATTTTCGACAAAAGAGATAACACCCCCCATTACGTCATGCTTCAGAAATGTGGAAAATGGTCCGTTTTCAAATGTTTTATTTTTGAACGTCAGTTCACATTTGTAGATGGATCATCAGTGTTAGAGCTAAAATTAGCATGTTTAAAGTGATTTCATGCTTCCAGGGGCTCGGGAAGTTAATTAAATACCATTTGGAGGCATTTAATGTTCAAGCAATGACAGCTGATTTTCGACAAAAGAGATAACACCCCCCCATTACGTCATGCTTCAGAAATGTGGAAAATGGTCCGTTTTCAAATGTGTTATTTTTGAACGTCAGTTCACATTTGTAGGTGGATCATCAGTGTTAGAGCTAAAATTAGCATGTTTAAAGTGATTTTCATGCTTCCAGGGGCCCTAAACACAAGATTTATGGAATGGTTAAAAGTGCATGAAAATGGCCAATTTACTCACTCTGAGTTCTCAAAAAGGGTTTCTTCACCCCTGGAAGTTAATTAAATACCATTTGGAGGCATTTAATGTTCAAGCAATGACAGCTGATTTTCGACAAAAGAGATAACACCCCCCCATTACGTCATGCTTCAGAAATGTGGAAAATGGTCCGTTTTCAAATGTTTTATTTTTGAACGTCAGTTCACATTTGTAGGTGGATCATCAGTGTTAGAGCTAAAATTAGCATGTTTAAAGTGATTTTCATGCTTCCAGGGGCCCTAAACACAAGATTTATGGAATAGTTAAAAGTGCATGAAAATGGCCAATTTACTCACTCTGAGTTCTCAAAAAGGGTTACTTCACCCCGGGAAGTTAATTAAATACCATTTGGAGGCATTTAATGTTCGAGCAAAAACGGCTGATTTTCGACAAAAGAGATAACACCCCCCCATTATGTCATGCTTCAGAAATGCAGAAAATGGTCCGTTTTCAAATGTTTTATTTTTGAACGTCAGTTCACATTTGTAGGTGGATCATCAGTGTTAGAGCTAAAATTAGCATGTTTAAAGTGATTTTCATGCTTCCAGGGGCTCGGGAAGTGAAATAAATACCATTTGGAGGCATTCAATGTTCGAGCAAAAACGGCTGATTTTCGACAAAAGAGATAACACCCCCCCATTACGTCATGCTTCAGAAATGTGGAAAATGGTCCGTTTTCAAATGTTTTATTTTTGAACGTCAGTTCACATTTGCAGGTGGATCATCAGTGTTAGAGCTAAAATTAGCATGTTTAAAGTGATTTTCATGCTTCCAGGGGCTCGGGAAGTTAATTAAATACCATTTGGAGGCATTTAATGTTCGAGCAAAAACGGCTGATTTTCGACAAAAGAGATAACACCCCCCCATTACGTCATGCTTCAGAAATGTGGAAAATGGTCCGTTTTCAAATGTTTTATTTTTTAACGTCAGTTCACATTTGTAGGTGGATCATCAGTGTTAGAGCTAAAATTAGCATGTTTAAAGTGATTTTCATGCTTCCAGGGGCCCTAAACACAAGATTTATGGAATGGTTAAAAGTGCATGAAAATGGCCAATTTACTCACTCTGAGTTCTCAAAAAGGGTTTCTTCACCCCGGGAAGTTAACTAAATACCATTTGGAGGCATTTAATGTTCGAGCAAAAACGGCTGATTTTCGACAAAAGAGATAACACCCCCCCATTACGTCATGCTTCAGAAATGTGGAAAATGGTCCGTTTTCAAATGTTTTATTTTTGAACGTCAGTTCACATTTGTAGATGGATCATCAGTGTTAGAGCTAAAATTAGCATGTTTAAAGTGATTTCATGCTTCCAGGGGCTCGGGAAGTTAATTAAATACCATTTGGAGGCATTTAATGTTCAAGCAATGACAGCTGATTTTCGACAAAAGAGATAACACCCCCCCATTACGTCATGCTTCAGAAATGTGGAAAATGGTCCGTTTTCAAATGTGTTATTTTTGAACGTCAGTTCACATTTGTAGGTGGATCATCAGTGTTAGAGCTAAAATTAGCATGTTTAAAGTGATTTTCATGCTTCCAGGGGCTCGGGAAGTTAATTAAATACCATGTGGAGGCATTTAATGTTCGAGCAAAAACGGCTGATTTTCGACAAAAGAGATAACACCCCCATTACGTCATGCTTCAGAAATGTGGAAAATGGTCCGTTTTCAAATGTTTTATTTTTGAACGTCAGTTCACATTTGTAGATGGATCATCAGTGTTAGAGCTAAAATTAGCATGTTTAAAGTGTTTTCATGCTTCCAGGGGCTCGGGAAGTTAATTAAATACCATTTGGAGGCATTTAATGTTCAAGCAATGACAGCTGATTTTCGACAAAAGAGATAACACCCCCCCATTACGTCATGCTTCAGAAATGTGGAAAATGGTCCGTTTTCAAATGTGTTATTTTTGAACGTCAGTTCACATTTGTAGGTGGATCATCAGTGTTAGAGCTAAAATTAGCATGTTTAAAGTGATTTTCATGCTTCCAGGGGCCCTAAACACAAGATTTATGGAATGGTTAAAAGTGCATGAAAATGGCCAATTTACTCACTCTGAGTTCTCAAAAAGGGTTTCTTCACCCCTGGAAGTTAATTAAATACCATTTGGAGGCATTTAATGTTCAAGCAATGACAGCTGATTTTCGACAAAAGAGATAACACCCCCCCATTACGTCATGCTTCAGAAATGTGGAAAATGGTCCGTTTTCAAATGTTTTATTTTTGAACGTCAGTTCACATTTGTAGGTGGATCATCAGTGTTAGAGCTAAAATTAGCATGTTTAAAGTGATTTTCATGCTTCCAGGGGCCCTAAACACAAGATTTATGGAATAGTTAAAAGTGCATGAAAATGGCCAATTTACTCACTCTGAGTTCTCAAAAAGGGTTACTTCACCCCGGGAAGTTAATTAAATACCATTTGGAGGCATTTAATGTTCGAGCAAAAACGGCTGATTTTCGACAAAAGAGATAACACCCCCCCATTATGTCATGCTTCAGAAATGCAGAAAATGGTCCGTTTTCAAATGTTTTATTTTTGAACGTCAGTTCACATTTGTAGGTGGATCATCAGTGTTAGAGCTAAAATTAGCATGTTTAAAGTGATTTTCATGCTTCCAGGGGCTCGGGAAGTGAAATAAATACCATTTGGAGGCATTCAATGTTCGAGCAAAAACGGCTGATTTTCGACAAAAGAGATAACACCCCCCCATTACGTCATGCTTCAGAAATGTGGAAAATGGTCCGTTTTCAAATGTTTTATTTTTGAACGTCAGTTCACATTTGCAGGTGGATCATCAGTGTTAGAGCTAAAATTAGCATGTTTAAAGTGATTTTCATGCTTCCAGGGGCTCGGGAAGTTAATTAAATACCATTTGGAGGCATTTAATGTTCGAGCAAAAACGGCTGATTTTCGACAAAAGAGATAACACCCCCCCATTACGTCATGCTTCAGAAATGTGGAAAATGGTCCGTTTTCAAATGTTTTATTTTTTAACGTCAGTTCACATTTGTAGGTGGATCATCAGTGTTAGAGCTAAAATTAGCATGTTTAAAGTGATTTTCATGCTTCCAGGGGCCCTAAACGCAAGATTTATGGAATGGTTAAAAGTGCATGAAAATGGCCAATTTACTCACTCTGAGTTCTCAAAAAGGGTTTCTTCACACCGGGAAGTTAATTAAATACCATTTGGAGGCATTTAATGTTAAAGCAATGACAGCTGATTTTCGACAAAAGAGATAACACCCCCCATAGCGTCATGCTTCAGAAATGTGGAAAATGGTCCGTTTTCAAATGTTTTATTTTTGAACGTCAGTTCACATTTGTAGGTGGATCATCAGTGTTAGAGCTAAAATTAGCATGTTTAAAGTGATTTTCATGCTTCCAGGGGCTCGGGAAGTTAATTAAATACCATTTGGAGGCATTTAATGTTCGAGCAAAAACGGCTGATTTTCGACAAAAGAGATAACACCCCCCCATTACGTCATGCTTCAGAAATGTGGAAAATGGTCCGTTTTCAAATGTTTTATTTTTGAACGTCAGTTCACATTTGTAGGTGGATCATCAGTGTTAGAGCTAAAATTAGCATGTTTAAAGTGATTTTCATGCTTCCAGGGGCCCTAAACACAAGATTTATGGAATGGTTAAAAGTGCATGAAAATGGCCAATTTACTCACTCTGAGTTCTCAAAAAGGGTTTCTTCACCCCGGGAAGTTAACTAAATACCATTTGGAGGCATTTAATGTTCGAGCAAAAACGGCTGATTTTCGACAAAAGAGATAACACCCCCCCATTACGTCATGCTTCAGAAATGTGGAAAATGGTCCGTTTTCAAATGTTTTATTTTTGAACGTCAGTTCACATTTGTAGGTGGATCATCAGTGTTAGAGCTAAAATTAGCATGTTTAAAGTGATTTTCATGCTTCCAGGGGCCCTAAACACAAGATTTATGGAATGGTGAAAAGTGCATGAAAATGGCCAATTTACTCACTCTGAGTTCTCAAAAAGGGTTTTTTCACCCCGGGAAGTTAATTAAATACCATTTGGAGGCATTTAATGTTCGAGCAAAAACGGCTGATTTTCGACAAAAGAGATAACACCCCCCCCATTACGTCATGCTTCAGAAATGTTGAAAATGGTCCGTTTTCAAATGTTTTAGTTTTTGAACGTCAGTTCACATTTGTAGGTGGATCATCAGTGTTAGAGCTAAAATTAGCATGTTTAAAGTGATTTTCATGCTTCCAGGGGCTCGGGAAGTGAAATAAATACCATTTGGAGGCATTTCATGTTCGAGCAAAAACGGCTGATTTTCGACAAAAGAGATAACACCCCCCCATTACGTCATGCTTCAGAAATGTGGAAAATGGTCAGTTTTCAAATGTTTTATTTTTGAACGTCAGTTCACATTTGTAGGTGGATCATCAGTGTTAGAGCTAAAATTAGCATGTTTAAAGTGATTTTCATGCTTCCAGGGGCTCGGGAAGTGAAATAAATACCATTTGGAGGCATTTAATGTTTGAGCAAAAACGGCTGATTTTCGACAAAAGAGATAACACCCCCCCCCCATTACGTCATGCTTCAGAAATGTGGAAAATGGTCCGTTTTCAAATGTTTTATTTTTGAACGTCAGTTCACATTTGTAGGTGGATCATCAGTGTTAGAGCTAAAATTAGCATGTTTAAAGTGATTTTCATGCTTCCAGGGGCTCGGGAAGTTAATTAAATACCATTTGGAGGCATTTAATGTTCGAACAAAAACGGCTGATTTTCGACAAAAGAGATAACACCCCCCATTACGTCATGCTTCAGAAATGTGGAAAATGGTCAGTTTTCAAATGTTTTATTTTTGAACGTCAGTTCACATTTGTAGATGGATCATCAGTGTTAGAGCTAAAATTAGCATGTTTAAAGTGATTTCATGCTTCCAGGCGCTCGGGAAATTAATTAAATACCATTTGGAGGCATTTAATGTTCAAGCAATGACAGCTGATTTTCGACAAAAGAGATAACACCCCCCCATTACGTCATGCTTCAGAAATGTGGAAAATGGTCCGTTTTCAAATGTGTTATTTTTGAACGTCAGTTCACATTTTTAGGTGGATCATCAGTGTTAGAGCTAAAATTAGCATGTTTAAAGTGATTTTCATGCTTCCAGGGGCCCTAAACACAAGATTTATGGAATGGTTAAAAGTGCATGAAAATGGGCAATTTACTCACTCTGAGTACTCAAAAAGGGTTTCTTCACCCCGGGAAGTTAATTAAATACCATTTGGAGGCATTTAATGTTCAAGCAATGACAGCTGATTTTCGACAAAAGAGATAACACCCCCCCCATTACGTCATGCTTCAGAAATGTGGAAAATGGTCCGTTTTCAAATGTTTTATTTTTGAACGTCAGTTCACATTTGTAGGTGGATCATCAGTGTTAGAGCTAAAATTAGCATGTTTAAAGTGATTTTCATGCTTCCAGGGGCCCTAAACACAAGATTTATGGAATGGTTAAAAGTGCATGAAAATGGCCAATTTACTCACTCTGAGTTCTCAAAAAGGGTTTTTTCACCCCGGGAAGTTAATTAAATACCATTTGGAGGCATTTAATGTTCGAGCAAAAACGGCTGATTTTCGACAAAAGAGATAACACCCCCCCCATTACGTCATGCTTCAGAAATGTGGAAAATGGTCCGTTTTCAAATGTTTTAGTTTTTGAACGTCAGTTCACATTTGTAGGTGGATCATCAGTGTTAGAGCTAAAATTAGCATGTTTAAAGTGATTTTCATGCTTCCAGGGGCTCGGGAAGTTAATTAAATACCATTTGGAGGCATTTAATGTTCAAGCAATGACAGCTGATTTTCGACAAAAGAGATAACACCCCCCCATTACGTCATGCTTCAGAAATGTGGAAAATGGTCCGTTTTCAAATGTGTTATTTTTGAACGTCAGTTCACATTTGTAGGTGGATCATCAGTGTTAGAGCTAAAATTAGCATGTTTAAAGTGATTTTCATGCTTCCAGGGGCTCGGGAAGTTAATTAAATACCATTTGGAGGCATTTAATGTTCGAGCAAAAACGGCTGATTTTCGACAAAAGAGATAACACCCCCCATTACGTCATGCTTCAGAAATGTGGAAAATGGTCCGTTTTCAAATGTTTTATTTTTGAACGTCAGTTCACATTTGTAGATGGATCATCAGTGTTAGAGCTAAAATTAGCATGTTTAAAGTGATTTCATGCTTCCAGGGGCTCGGGAAGTTAATTAAATACCATTTGGAGGCATTTAATGTTCAAGCAATGACAGCTGATTTTCGACAAAAGAGATAACACCCCCCCATTACGTCATGCTTCAGAAATGTGGAAAATGGTCCGTTTTCAAATGTGTTATTTTTGAACGTCAGTTCACATTTGTAGGTGGATCATCAGTGTTAGAGCTAAAATTAGCATGTTTAAAGTGATTTTCATGCTTCCAGGGGCCCTAAACACAAGATTTATGGAATGGTTAAAAGTGCATGAAAATGGCCAATTTACTCACTCTGAGTTCTCAAAAAGGGTTTCTTCACCCCGGGAAGTTAATTAAATACCATTTGGAGGCATTTAATGTTAAAGCAATGACAGCTGATTTTCGACAAAAGAGATAACACCCCCCATAGCGTCATGCTTCAGAAATGTGGAAAATGGTCCGTTTTCAAATGTTTTATTTTTGAACGTCAGTTCACATTTGTAGGTGGATCATCAGTGTTAGAGCTAAAATTAGCATGTTTAAAGTGATTTTCATGCTTCCAGGGGCTCGGGAAGTTAATTAAATACCATTTGGAGGCATTTAATGTTCGAGCAAAAACGGCTGATTTTCGACAAAAGAGATAACACCCCCCCATTACGTCATGCTTCAGAAATGTGGAAAATGGTCCGTTTTCAAATGTTTTATTTTTGAACGTCAGTTCACATTTGTAGGTGGATCATCAGTGTTAGAGCTAAAATTAGCATGTTTAAAGTGATTTTCATGCTTCCAGGGGCCCTAAACACAAGATTTATGGAATGGTTAAAAGTGCATTAAAATGGCCAATTTACTCACTCTGAGTTCTCAAAAAGGGTTTCTTCACCCCGGGAAGTTAACTAAATACCATTTGGAGGCATTTAATGTTCGAGCAAAAACGGCTGATTTTCGACAAAAGAGATAACACCCCCCCATTACGTCATGCTTCAGAAATGTGGAAAATGGTCCGTTTTCAAATGTTTTATTTTTGAACGTCAGTTCACATTTGTAGGTGGATCATCAGTGTTAGAGCTAAAATTAGCATGTTTAAAGTGATTTTCATGCTTCCAGGGGCCCTAAACACAAGATTTATGGAATGGTGAAAAGTGCATGAAAATGGCCAATTTACTCACTCTGAGTTCTCAAAAAGGGTTTTTTCACCCCGGGAAGTTAATTAAATACCATTTGGAGGCATTTAATGTTCGAGCAAAAACGGCTGATTTTCGACAAAAGAGATAACACCCCCCCCATTACGTCATGCTTCAGAAATGTGGAAAATGGTCCGTTTTCAAATGTTTTAGTTTTTGAACGTCAGTTCACATTTGTAGGTGGATCATCAGTGTTAGAGCTAAAATTAGCATGTTTAAAGTGATTTTCATGCTTCCAGGGGCTCGGGAAGTGAAATAAATACCATTTGGAGGCAATTAATGTTTGAGCAAAAACGGCTGATTTTCGACAAAAGAGATAACACCCCCCCCCCCATTACGTCATGCTTCAGAAATGTGGAAAATGGTCCGTTTTCAAATGTTTTATTTTTGAACGTCAGTTCACATTTGTAGGTGGATCATCAGTGTTAGAGCTAAAATTAGCATGTTTAAAGTGATTTTCATGCTTCCAGGGGCTCGGGAAGTTAATTAAATACCATTTGGAGGCATTTAATGTTCGAGCAAAAACGGCTGATTTTCGACAAAAGAGATAACACCCCCCATTACGTCATGCTTCAGAAATGTGGAAAATGGTCCGTTTTCAAATGTTTTATTTTTGAACGTCAGTTCACATTTGTAGATGGATCATCAGTGTTAGAGCTAAAATTAGCATGTTTAAAGTGATTTCATGCTTCCAGGGGCTCGGGAAGTTAATTAAATACCATTTGGAGGCATTTAATGTTCAAGCAATGACAGCTGATTTTCGACAAAAGAGATAACACCCCCCCATTACGTCATGCTTCAGAAATGTGGAAAATGGTCCGTTTTCAAATGTGTTATTTTTGAACGTCAGTTCACATTTGTAGGTGGATCATCAGTGTTAGAGCTAAAATTAGCATGTTTAAAGTGATTTTCATGCTTCCAGGGGCCCTAAACACAAGATTTATGGAATGGTTAAAAGTGCATGAAAATGGCCAATTTACTCACTCTGAGTTCTCAAAAAGGGTTTCTTCACCCCTGGAAGTTAATTAAATACCATTTGGAGGCATTTAATGTTCAAGCAATGACAGCTGATTTTCGACAAAAGAGATAACACCCCCCCATTACGTCATGCTTCAGAAATGTGGAAAATGGTCCGTTTTCAAATGTTTTATTTTTGAACGTCAGTTCACATTTGTAGGTGGATCATCAGTGTTAGAGCTAAAATTAGCATGTTTAAAGTGATTTTCATGCTTCCAGGGGCCCTAAACACAAGATTTATGGAATAGTTAAAAGTGCATGAAAATGGCCAATTTACTCACTCTGAGTTCTCAAAAAGGGTTACTTCACCCCGGGAAGTTAATTAAATACCATTTGGAGGCATTTAATGTTCGAGCAAAAACGGCTGATTTTCGACAAAAGAGATAACACCCCCCCATTATGTCATGCTTCAGAAATGCAGAAAATGGTCCGTTTTCAAATGTTTTATTTTTGAACGTCAGTTCACATTTGTAGGTGGATCATCAGTGTTAGAGCTAAAATTAGCATGTTTAAAGTGATTTTCATGCTTCCAGGGGCTCGGGAAGTGAAATAAATACCATTTGGAGGCATTCAATGTTCGAGCAAAAACGGCTGATTTTCGACAAAAGAGATAACACCCCCCCATTACGTCATGCTTCAGAAATGTGGAAAATGGTCCGTTTTCAAATGTTTTATTTTTGAACGTCAGTTCACATTTGCAGGTGGATCATCAGTGTTAGAGCTAAAATTAGCATGTTTAAAGTGATTTTCATGCTTCCAGGGGCTCGGGAAGTTAATTAAATACCATTTGGAGGCATTTAATGTTCGAGCAAAAACGGCTGATTTTCGACAAAAGAGATAACACCCCCCCATTACGTCATGCTTCAGAAATGTGGAAAATGGTCCGTTTTCAAATGTTTTATTTTTTAACGTCAGTTCACATTTGTAGGTGGATCATCAGTGTTAGAGCTAAAATTAGCATGTTTAAAGTGATTTTCATGCTTCCAGGGGCCCTAAACACAAGATTTATGGAATGGTTAAAAGTGCATGAAAATGGCCAATTTACTCACTCTGAGTTCTCAAAAAGGGTTTCTTCACCCCGGGAAGTTAATTAAATACCATTTGGAGGCATTTAATGTTAAAGCAATGACAGCTGATTTTCGACAAAAGAGATAACACCCCCCATAGCGTCATGCTTCAGAAATGTGGAAAATGGTCCGTTTTCAAATGTTTTATTTTTGAACGTCAGTTCACATTTGTAGGTGGATCATCAGTGTTAGAGCTAAAATTAGCATGTTTAAAGTGATTTTCATGCTTCCAGGGGCTCAGGAAGTTAATTAAATACCATTTGGAGGCATTTAATGTTCGAGCAAAAACGGCTGATTTTCGACAAAAGAGATAACACCCCCCCATTACGTCATGCTTCAGAAATGTGGAAAATGGTCCGTTTTCAAATGTTTTATTTTTGAAAGTCAGTTCACATTTGTAGGTGGATCATCAGTGTTAGAGCTAAAATTAGCATGTTTAAAGTGATTTTCATGCTTCCAGGGGCCCTAAACACAAGATTTATGGAATGGTTAAAAGTGCATGAAAATGGCCAATTTACTCACTCTGAGTTCTCAAAAAGGGTTTCTTCACCCCGGGAAGTTAACTAAATACCATTTGGAGGCATTTAATGTTCGAGCAAAAACGGCTGATTTTCGACAAAAGAGATAACACCCCCCCATTACGTCATGCTTCAGAAATGTGGAAAATGGTCCGTTTTCAAATGTTTTATTTTTGAACGTCAGTTCACATTTGTAGATGGATCATCAGTGTTAGAGCTAAAATTAGCATGTTTAAAGTGATTTCATGCTTCCAGGGGCTCGGGAAGTTAATTAAATACCATTTGGAGGCATTTAATGTTCAAGCAATGACAGCTGATTTTCGACAAAAGAGATAACACCCCCCCATTACGTCATGCTTCAGAAATGTGGAAAATGGTCCGTTTTCAAATGTGTTATTTTTGAACGTCAGTTCACATTTGTAGGTGGATCATCAGTGTTAGAGCTAAAATTAGCATGTTTAAAGTGATTTTCATGCTTCCAGGGGCTCGGGAAGTTAATTAAATACCATGTGGAGGCATTTAATGTTCGAGCAAAAACGGCTGATTTTCGACAAAAGAGATAACACCCCCATTACGTCATGCTTCAGAAATGTGGAAAATGGTCCGTTTTCAAATGTTTTATTTTTGAACGTCAGTTCACATTTGTAGATGGATCATCAGTGGTAGAGCTAAAATTAGCATGTTTAAAGTGTTTTCATGCTTCCAGGGGCTCGGGAAGTTAATTAAATACCATTTGGAGGCATTTAATGTTCAAGCAATGACAGCTGATTTTCGACAAAAGAGATAACACCCCCCCATTACGTCATGCTTCAGAAATGTGGAAAATGGTCCGTTTTCAAATGTGTTATTTTTGAACGTCAGTTCACATTTGTAGGTGGATCATCAGTGTTAGAGCTAAAATTAGCATGTTTAAAGTGATTTTCATGCTTCCAGGGGCCCTAAACACAAGATTTATGGAATGGTTAAAAGTGCATGAAAATGGCCAATTTACTCACTCTGAGTTCTCAAAAAGGGTTTCTTCACCCCTGGAAGTTAATTAAATACCATTTAGAGGCATTTAATGTTCAAGCAATGACAGCTGATTTTCGACAAAAGAGATAACACCCCCCCATTACGTCATGCTTCAGAAATGTGGAAAATGGTCCGTTTTCAAATGTTTTATTTTTGAACGTCAGTTCACATTTGTAGGTGGATCATCAGTGTTAGAGCTAAAATTAGCATGTTTAAAGTGATTTTCATGCTTCCAGGGGCCCTAAACACAAGATTTATGGAATAGTTAAAAGTGCATGAAAATGGCCAATTTACTCACTCTGAGTTCTCAAAAAGGGTTACTTCACCCCGGGAAGTTAATTAAATACCATTTGGAGGCATTTAATGTTCGAGCAAAAACGGCTGATTTTCGACAAAAGAGATAACACCCCCCCATTATGTCATGCTTCAGAAATGCAGAAAATGGTCCGTTTTCAAATGTTTTATTTTTGAACGTCAGTTCACATTTGTAGGTGGATCATCAGTGTTAGAGCTAAAATTAGCATGTTTAAAGTGATTTTCATGCTTCCAGGGGCTCGGGAAGTGAAATAAATACCATTTGGAGGCATTCAATGTTCGAGCAAAAACGGCTGATTTTCGACAAAAGAGATAACACCCCCCCATTACGTCATGCTTCAGAAATGTGGAAAATGGTCCGTTTTCAAATGTTTTATTTTTGAACGTCAGTTCACATTTGCAGGTGGATCATCAGTGTTAGAGCTAAAATTAGCATGTTTAAAGTGATTTTCATGCTTCCAGGGGCTCGGGAAGTTAATTAAATACCATTTGGAGGCATTTAATGTTCGAGCAAAAACGGCTGATTTTCGACAAAAGAGATAACACCCCCCCATTACGTCATGCTTCAGAAATGTGGAAAATGGTCCGTTTTCAAATGTTTTATTTTTTAACGTCAGTTCACATTTGTAGGTGGATCATCAGTGTTAGAGCTAAAATTAGCATGTTTAAAGTGATTTTCATGCTTCCAGGGGCCCTAAACGCAAGATTTATGGAATGGTTAAAAGTGCATGAAAATGGCCAATTTACTCACTCTGAGTTCTCAAAAAGGGTTTCTTCACACCGGGAAGTTAATTAAATACCATTTGGAGGCATTTAATGTTAAAGCAATGACAGCTGATTTTCGACAAAAGAGATAACACCCCCCATAGCGTCATGCTTCAGAAATGTGGAAAATGGTCCGTTTTCAAATGTTTTATTTTTGAACGTCAGTTCACATTTGTAGGTGGATCATCAGTGTTAGAGCTAAAATTAGCATGTTTAAAGTGATTTTCATGCTTCCAGGGGCTCGGGAAGTTAATTAAATACCATTTGGAGGCATTTAATGTTCGAGCAAAAACGGCTGATTTTCGACAAAAGAGATAACACCCCCCCATTACGTCATGCTTCAGAAATGTGGAAAATGGTCCGTTTTCAAATGTTTTATTTTTGAACGTCAGTTCACATTTGTAGGTGGATCATCAGTGTTAGAGCTAAAATTAGCATGTTTAAAGTGATTTTCATGCTTCCAGGGGCCCTAAACACAAGATTTATGGAATGGTTAAAAGTGCATGAAAATGGCCAATTTACTCACTCTGAGTTCTCAAAAAGGGTTTCTTCACCCCGGGAAGTTAACTAAATACCATTTGGAGGCATTTAATGTTCGAGCAAAAACGGCTGATTTTCGACAAAAGAGATAACACCCCCCCATTACGTCATGCTTCAGAAATGTGGAAAATGGTCCGTTTTCAAATGTTTTATTTTTGAACGTCAGTTCACATTTGTAGGTGGATCATCAGTGTTAGAGCTAAAATTAGCATGTTTAAAGTGATTTTCATGCTTCCAGGGGCCCTAAACACAAGATTTATGGAATGGTGAAAAGTGCATGAAAATGGCCAATTTACTCACTCTGAGTTCTCAAAAAGGGTTTTTTCACCCCGGGAAGTTAATTAAATACCATTTGGAGGCATTTAATGTTCGAGCAAAAACGGCTGATTTTCGACAAAAGAGATAACACCCCCCCCATTACGTCATGCTTCAGAAATGTTGAAAATGGTCCGTTTTCAAATGTTTTAGTTTTTGAACGTCAGTTCACATTTGTAGGTGGATCATCAGTGTTAGAGCTAAAATTAGCATGTTTAAAGTGATTTTCATGCTTCCAGGGGCTCGGGAAGTGAAATAAATACCATTTGGAGGCATTTCATGTTCGAGCAAAAACGGCTGATTTTCGACAAAAGAGATAACACCCCCCCATTACGTCATGCTTCAGAAATGTGGAAAATGGTCAGTTTTCAAATGTTTTATTTTTGAACGTCAGTTCACATTTGTAGGTGGATCATCAGTGTTAGAGCTAAAATTAGCATGTTTAAAGTGATTTTCATGCTTCCAGGGGCTCGGGAAGTGAAATAAATACCATTTGGAGGCATTTAATGTTTGAGCAAAAACGGCTGATTTTCGACAAAAGAGATAACACCCCCCCCCCATTACGTCATGCTTCAGAAATGTGGAAAATGGTCCGTTTTCAAATGTTTTATTTTTGAACGTCAGTTCACATTTGTAGGTGGATCATCAGTGTTAGAGCTAAAATTAGCATGTTTAAAGTGATTTTCATGCTTCCAGGGGCTCGGGAAGTTAATTAAATACCATTTGGAGGCATTTAATGTTCGAGCAAAAACGGCTGATTTTCGACAAAAGAGATAACACCCCCCATTACGTCATGCTTCAGAAATGTGGAAAATGGTCAGTTTTCAAATGTTTTATTTTTGAACGTCAGTTCACATTTGTAGATGGATCATCAGTGTTAGAGCTAAAATTAGCATGTTTAAAGTGATTTCATGCTTCCAGGCGCTCGGGAAATTAATTAAATACCATTTGGAGGCATTTAATGTTCAAGCAATGACAGCTGATTTTCGACAAAAGAGATAACACCCCCCCATTACGTCATGCTTCAGAAATGTGGAAAATGGTCCGTTTTCAAATGTGTTATTTTTGAACGTCAGTTCACATTTTTAGGTGGATCATCAGTGTTAGAGCTAAAATTAGCATGTTTAAAGTGATTTTCATGCTTCCAGGGGCCCTAAACACAAGATTTATGGAATGGTTAAAAGTGCATGAAAATGGCCAATTTACTCACTCTGAGTTCTCAAAAAGGGTTTCTTCACCCCTGGAAGTTAATTAAATACCATTTGGAGGCATTTAATGTTCAAGCAATGACAGCTGATTTTCGACAAAAGAGATAACACCCCCCCATTACGTCATGCTTCAGAAATGTGGAAAATGGTCCGTTTTCAAATGTTTTATTTTTGAACGTCAGTTCACATTTGTAGGTGGATCATCAGTGTTAGAGCTAAAATTAGCATGTTTAAAGTGATTTTCATGCTTCCAGGGGCCCTAAACACAAGATTTATGGAATAGTTAAAAGTGCATGAAAATGGCCAATTTACTCACTCTGAGTTCTCAAAAAGGGTTACTTCACCCCGGGAAGTTAATTAAATACCATTTGGAGGCATTTAATGTTCGAGCAAAAACGGCTGATTTTTGACAAAAGAGATAACACCCCCCCATTATGTCATGCTTCAGAAATGCGGAAAATGGTCCGTTTTCAAATGTTTTATTTTTGAACGTCAGTTCACATTTGTAGGTGGATCATCAGTGTTAGAGCTAAAATTAGCATGTTTAAAGTGATTTTCATGCTTCCAGGGGCTCGGGAAGTGAAATAAATACCATTTGGAGGCATTCAATGTTCGAGCAAAAACGGCTGATTTTCGACAAAAGAGATAACACCCCCCCATTACGTCATGCTTCAGAAATGTGGAAAATGGTCCGTTTTCAAATGTTTTATTTTTGAACGTCAGTTCACATTTGCAGGTGGATCATCAGTGTTAGAGCTAAAATTAGCATGTTTAAAGTGATTTTCATGCTTCCAGGGGCTCGGGAAGTTAATTAAATACCATTTGGAGGCATTTAATGTTCGAGCAAAAACGGCTGATTTTCGACAAAAGAGATAACACCCCCCCATTACGTCATGCTTCAGAAATGTGGGAAATGGTCCGTTTAAAAATGTTTTATTTTTTAACGTCAGTTCACATTTTTAGGTGGATCATCAGTGTTAGAGCTAAAATTAGCATGTTTAAAGTGATTTTCATGCTTCCAGGGGCCCTAAACACAAGATTTATGGAATGGTTAAAAGTGCATGAAAATGGGCAATTTACTCACTCTGAGTACTCAAAAAGGGTTTCTTCACCCCGGGAAGTTAATTAAATACCATTTGGAGGCATTTAATGTTCAAGCAATGACAGCTGATTTTCGACAAAAGAGATAACACCCCCCCCATTACGTCATGCTTCAGAAATGTGGAAAATGGTCCGTTTTCAAATGTTTTATTTTTGAACGTCAGTTCACATTTGTAGGTGGATCATCAGTGTTAGAGCTAAAATTAGCATGTTTAAAGTGATTTTCATGCTTCCAGGGGCCCTAAACACAAGATTTATGGAATGGTTAAAAGTGCATGAAAATGGCCAATTTACTCACTCTGAGTTCTCAAAAAGGGTTTCTTCACCCCGGAAAGTTAATTAAATACCATTTGGAGGCATTTAATGTTAAAGCAATGACAGCTGATTTTCGACAAAAGAGATAACACCCCCCATTGCGTCATGCTTCAGAAATGTGGAAAATGGTCCGTTTTCAAATGTTTTATTTTTGAACGTCAGTTCACATTTGTAGGTGGATCATCAGTGTTAGAGCTAAAATTAGCATGTTTAAAGTGATTTTCATGCTTCCAGGGGCTCGTGAAGTTAATTAAATACCATTTGGAGGCATTTAATGTTCGAGCAAAAACGGCTGATTTTCGACAAAAGAGATAACACCCCCCCATTACGTCATGCTTCAGAAATGTGGAAAATGGTCCGTTTTCAAATGTTTTATTTTTGAACGTCAGTTCACATTTGTAGGTGGATCATCAGTGTTAGAGCTAAAATTAGCATGTTTAAAGTGATTTTCATGCTTCCAGGGGCCCTAAACACAAGATTTATGGAATGGTTAAAAGTGCATGAAAATGGCCAATTTACTCACTCTGAGTTCTCAAAAAGGGTTTCTTCACCCCGGGAAGTTAACTAAATACCATTTGGAGGCATTTAATGTTCGAGCAAAAACGGCTGATTTTCGACAAAAGAGATAACACCCCCCCCCATTACGTCATGCTTCAGAAATGTGGAAAATGGTCCGTTTTCAAATGGTCTATTTTTGAACGTCAGTTCACATTTGTAGGTGGATCATCAGTGTTAGAGCTAAAATTAGCATGTTTAAAGTGATTTTCATGCTTCCAGGGGCCCTAAACACAAGATTTATGGAATGGTTAAAAGTGCATGAAAATGGCCAATTTACTCACTCTGAGTTCTCAAAAAGGGTTTCTTCACCCCGGGAAGTTAATTAAATACCATTTGGAGGCATTTAATGTTCGAGCAAAAACGGCTGATTTTCGACAAAAGAGATAACACCCCCCCATTACGTCATGCTTCAGAAATGTGGAAAATGGTCCGTTTTCAAATGTTTTATTTTTGAACGTCAGTTCACATTTGTAGGTGGATCATCAGTGTTAGAGCTAAAAATTAGCATGTTTAAAGTGATTTTCATGCTTCCAGGGGCTCGGGAAGTTAATTAAATACCATTTGGAGGCATTTAATGTTCGAGCATAAACGGCTGATTTTCGACAAAAGAGATAACACCCCCCCATTACGTCATGCTTTAGAAATGTGGAAAATGGTCCGTTTTCAAATGTTTTATTTTTGAACGTCAGTTCACATTTGTAGGTGGATCATCAGCGTTAGAGCTAAAATTAGCATGTTTAAAGTGATTTTCATGCTTCCAGGGGCCCTAAACACAAGATTTATGGAATGGTTAAAAGTGCATGAAAATGGCCAATTTACTCACTCTGAGTTCTCAAAAAGGGTTTCTTCACCCCGGGAAGTTAATTAAATACCATTTGGAGGCATTTAATGTTCGAGCAAAAACGGCTGATTTTGGACAAAAGAGATAGCACCCCCCATTACGTCATGCTTCAGAAATGTGGAAAATGGTCCATTTTCAAATGTTTTATTTTTGAACGTCAGTTCACATTTGTAGGTGGATCATCAGTGTTAGAGCTAAAATTAGCATGTTTAAAGTGATGTTCATGCTTCCAGGGGCTCGGGAAGTTAATTAAATACCATTTGGAGGCATTTAATGTTCGAGCAAAAACGGCTGATTTTCGACAAAAGAGATAACACCCCCCCATTACGTCATGCTTCAGAAATGTGGAAAATGGTCCGTTTTCAAATGTTTTATTTTTTAACGTCAGTTCACATTTTTAGGTGGATCATCAGTGTTAGAGCTAAAATTAGCATGTTTAAAGTGATTTTCATGCTTCCAGGGGCCCTAAACACAAGATTTATGGTATGGTTAAAAGTGCATGAAAATGGGCAATTTACTCTCTCTGAGTACTCAAAAAGGGTTTCTTCACCCCGGGAAGTTAATTAAATACCATTTGGAGGCATTTAATGTTCAAGCAATGACAGCTGATTTTCGACAAAAGAGATAACACCCCCCCATTACGTCATGCTTCAGAAATGTGGAAAATGGTCCGTTTTCAAATGTTTTATTTTTGAACGTCAGTTCACATTTGTAGGTGGATCATCAGTGTTAGAGCTAAAATTAGCATGTTTAAAGTGATTTTCATGCTTCCAGGGGCCCTAAACACAAGATTTATGGAATGGTTAAAAGTGCATGAAAATGGCCAATTTACTCACTCTGAGTTCTCAAAAAGGGTTTCTTCACCCCGGGAAGTTAATTAAATACAATTTGGAGGCATTTAATGTTAAAGCAATGACAGCTGATTTTCGACAAAAGAGATAACACCCCCCATTACGTCATGCTTCAGAAATGTGGAAAATGGTCCGTTTTCAAATGTTTTATTTTTGAACGTCAGTTCACATTTGTAGGTGGATCATCAGTGTTAGAGCTAAAATTAGCATGTTTAAAGTGATTTTCATGCTTCCAGGGGCTCGGGAAGTTAATTAAATACCATTTGGAGGCATTTAATGTTCGAACAAAAACGGCTGATTTTCGACAAAAGAGATAACACCCCCCCATTACGTCATGCTTCAGAAATGTGGAAAATGGTCCGTTTTCAAATGTTTTATTTTTGAACGTCAGTTCACATTTGTAGGTGGATCATCAGTGTTAGAGCTAAAATTAGCATGTTTAAAGTGATTTTCATGCTTCCAGGGGCCCTAAACACAAGATTTATGGAATGGTTAAAAGTGCATGAAAATGGCCAATTTACTCACTCTGAGTTCTCAAAAAGGGTTTCTTCACCCCGGGAAGTTAACTAAATACCATTTGGAGGCATTTAATGTTCGAGCAAAAACGGCTGATTTTCGACAAAAGAGATAACACCCCCCCCATTACGTCATGCTTCAGAAATGTGGAAAATGGTCCGTTTTCAAATGTTTTATTTTTGAACGTCAGTTCACATTTGTAGGTGGATCATCAGTGTTAGAGCTAAAATTAGCATGTTTAAAGTGATTTTCATGCTTCCAGGGGCCCTAAACACAAGATTTATGGAATGGTTTAAAGTGCATGAAAATGGCCAATTTACTCACTCTGAGTTCTCAAAAAGGGTTTCTTCACCCGGGAAGTTAATTAAATACCATTTGGAGGCATTTAATGTTCGAGCAAAAACGGCTGATTTTCGACAAAAGAGATAACACCCCCCCATTACGTCATGCTTCAGAAATGTGGAAAATGGTCCGTTTTCAAATGTTTTATTTTTGAACGTCAGTTCACATTTGTAGGTGGATCATCAGTGTTAGAGCTAAAAATTAGCATGTTTAAAGTGATTTTCATGCTTCCAGGGGCTCAGGAAGTTAATTAAATACCATTTGGAGGCATTTAATGTTCGAGCAAAAACGGCTGATTTTCGACAAAAGAGATAACACCCCCCCATTACGTCATGCTTCAGAAATGTGGAAAATGGTCCGTTTTCAAATGTTTTATTTTTGAACGTCAGTTCACATTTGTAGGTGGATCATCAGTGTTAGAGCTAAAATTAGCATGTTTAAAGTGATTTTCATGCTTCCAGGGGCCCTAAACACAAGATTTATGGAATGGTTAAAAGTGCATGAAAATGGCCAATTTACTCACTCTGAGTTCTCAAAAAGGGTTTCTTCACCCCGGGAAGTTAATTAAATACCATTTGGAGGCATTTAATGTTCGAGCAAAAACGGCTGATTTTCGACAACCCCATTACATCATGCTTCAGAAATGTGGAAAATGGTCCGTTTTCAAATGTTTTATTTTTGAACGTCAGTTCACATTTGTAGGTGGATCATCAGTGTTAGAGCTAAAATTAGCATGTTTAAAGTGATGTTCATGCTTCCAGGGGCTCGGGAAGTTAATTAAATACCATTTGGAGGCATTTAATGTTCGAGCAAAAACGGCTGATTTTCGACAAAAGAGATAACACCCCCCCATTACGTCATGCTTCAGAAATGTGGAAAATGGTCCGTTTTCAAATGTTTTATTTTTGAACGTCAGTTCACATTTGTAGGTGGATCATCAGTGTTAGAGCTAAAATTAGCATGTTTAAAGTGATTTTCATGCTTCCAGGGGCCCTAAACACAAGATTTATGGAATGGTGAAAAGTGCATGAAAATGGCCAATTTACTCACTCTGAGTTCTCAAAAAGGGTTTTTTCACCCCGGGAAGTTAATTAAATACCATTTGGAGGCATTTAATGTTCGAGCAAAAACGGCTGATTTTCGACAAAAGAGATAACACCCCCCCCCCATTACGTCATGCTTCAGAAATGTGGAAAATGGTCCGTTTTCAAATGTTTTATTTTTGAACGTCAGTTCACATTTGTAGGTGGATCATCAGTGTTAGAGCTAAAATTAGCATGTTTAAAGTGATTTTCATGCTTCCAGGGGCTCGGGAAGTGAAATAAATACCATTTGGAGGCATTTAATGTTCGAGCAAAAACGGCTGATTTTCGACAAAAGAGATAACACCCCCCCATTACGTCATGCTTCAGAAATGTGGAAAATGGTCCGTTTTCAAATGTTTTATTTTTGAACGTCAGTTCACATTTGTAGGTGGATCATCAGTGTTAGAGCTAAAATTAGCATGTTTAAAGTTATTTTCATGCTTCCAGGGGCTCGGGAAGTTAATTAAATACCATTTGGAGGCATTTAATGTTCGAGCAAAAACGGCTGATTTTCGACAAAAGAGATAACACCCCCCCCATTACGTCATGCTTCAGAAATGTGGAAAATGGTCCGTTTTCAAATGTTTTAGTTTTTGAACGTCAGTTCACATTTGTAGGTGGATCATCAGTGTTAGAGCTAAAATTAGCATGTTTAAAGTGATTTTCATGCTTCCAGGGGCTCGGGAAGTGAAATAAATACCATTTGGAGGCATTTCATGTTCGAGCAAAAACGGCTGATTTTCGACAAAAGAGATAACACCCCCCCATTACGTCATGCTTCAGAAATGTGGAAAATGGTCCGTTTTCAAATGTTTTATTTTTGAACATCAGTTCACATTTGTAGGTGGATCATCAGTGTTAGAGCTAAAATTAGCATGTTTAAAGTGATTTTCATGCTTCCAGGGGCTCGGGAAGTTAATTAAATACCATTTGGAGGCATTTAATGTTCGAGCAAAAACGGCTGATTTTCGACAAAAGAGATAACACCCCCCATTACGTCATGCTTCAGAAATGTGGAAAATGGTCCGTTTTCAAATGTTTTATTTTTGAACGTCAGTTCACATTTGTAGATGGATCATCGGTGTTAGAGCTAAAATTAGCATGTTTAAAGTGATTTCATGCTTCCAGGGGCTCGGGAAGTTAATTAAATACCATTTGGAGGCATTTAATGTTCAAGCAATGACAGCTGATTTTCGACAAAAGAGATAACACCCCCCCATTACGTCATGCTTCAGAAATGTGGAAAATGGTCCGTTTTCAAATGTGTTATTTTTGAACGTCAGTTCACATTTGTAGGTGGATCATCAGTGTTAGAGCTAAAATTAGCATGTTTAAAGTGATTTTCATGCTTCCAGGGGCCCTAAACACAAGATTTATGGAATGGTTAAAAGTGCATGAAAATGGCCAATTTACTCACTCTGAGTTCTCAAAAAGGGTTTCTTCACCCCTGGAAGTTAATTAAATACCATTTGGAGGCATTTAATGTTCAAGCAATGACAGCTGATTTTCGACAAAAGAGATAACACCCCCCCATTACGTCATGCTTCAGAAATGTGGAAAATGGTCCGTTTTCAAATGTTTTATTTTTGAACGTCAGTTCACATTTGTAGGTGGATCATCAGTGTTAGAGCTAAAATTAGCATGTTTAAAGTGATTTTCATGCTTCCAGGGGCCCTAAACACAAGATTTATGGAATAGTTAAAAGTGCATGAAAATGGCCAATTTACTCACTCTGAGTTCTCAAAAAGGGTTACTTCACCCCGGGAAGTTAATTAAATACCATTTGGAGGCATTTAATGTTCGAGCAAAAATGGCTGATTTTCGACAAAAGAGATAACACCCCCCCATTATGTCATGCTTCAGAAATGCAGAAAATGGTCCGTTTTCAAATGTTTTATTTTTGAACGTCAGTTCACATTTGTAGGTGGATCATCAGTGTTAGAGCTAAAATTAGCATGTTTAAAGTGATTTTCATGCTTCCAGGGGCTCGGGAAGTGAAATAAATACCATTTGGAGGCATTCAATGTTCGAGCAAAAACGGCTGATTTTCGACAAAAGAGATAACACCCCCCCATTACGTCATGCTTCAGAAATGTGGAAAATGGTCCGTTTTCAAATGTTTTTTTTTTGAACGTCAGTTCACATTTGCAGGTGGATCATCAGTGTTAGAGCTAAAATTAGCATGTTTAAAGTGATTTTCATGCTTCCAGGGGCTCGGGAAGTTAATTAAATACCATTTGGAGGCATTTAATGTTCGAGCAAAAACGGCTGATTTTCGACAAAAGAGATAACACCCCCCCATTACGTCATGCTTCAGAAATGTGGAAAATGGTCCGTTTTCAAATGTTTTATTTTTTAACGTCAGTTCACATTTGTAGGTGGATCATCAGTGTTAGAGCTAAAATTAGCATGTTTAAAGTGATTTTCATGCTTCCAGGGGCCCTAAACACAAGATTTATGGAATGGTTAAAAGTGCATGAAAATGGCCAATTTACTCACTCTGAGTTCTCAAAAAGGGTTTCTTCACCCCGGGAAGTTAATTAAAGACCATTTGGAGGCATTTAATGTTAAAGCAATGACAGCTGATTTTCGACAAAAGAGATAACACCCCCCATAGCGTCATGCTTCAGAAATGTGGAAAATGGTCCGTTTTCAAATGTTTTATTTTTGAACGTCAGTTCACATTTGTAGGTGGATCATCAGTGTTAGAGCTAAAATTAGCATGTTTAAAGTGATTTTCATGCTTCCAGGGGCTCGGGAAGTTAATTAAATACCATTTGGAGGCATTTAATGTTCGAGCAAAAACGGCTGATTTTCGACAAAAGAGATAACACCCCCCCATTACGTCATGCTTCAGAAATGTGGAAAATGGTCCGTTTTCAAATGTTTTATTTTTGAACGTCAGTTCACATTTGTAGGTGGATCATCAGTGTTAGAGCTAAAATTAGCATGTTTAAAGTGATTTTCATGCTTCCAGGGGCCCTAAACACAAGATTTATGGAATGGTTAAAAGTGCATGAAAATGGCCAATTTACTCACTCTGAGTTCTCAAAAAGGGTTTCTTCACCCCGGGAAGTTAATTAAATACAATTTGGAGGCATTTAATGTTAAAGCAATGACAGCTGATTTTCGACAAAAGAGATAACACCCCCCATTACGTCATGCTTCAGAAATGTGGAAAATGGTCCGTTTTCAAATGTTTTATTTTTGAACGTCAGTTCACATTTGTAGGTGGATCATCAGTGTTAGAGCTAAAATTAGCATGTTTAAAGTGATTTTCATGCTTCCAGGGGCTCGGGAAGTTAATTAAATACCATTTGGAGGCATTTAATGTTCGAACAAAAACGGCTGATTTTCGACAAAAGAGATAACACCCCCCCATTACGTCATGCTTCAGAAATGTGGAAAATGGTCCGTTTTCAAATGTTTTATTTTTGAACGTCAGTTCACATTTGTAGGTGGATCATCAGTGTTAGAGCTAAAATTAGCATGTTTAAAGTGATTTTCATGCTTCCAGGGGCCCTAAACACAAGATTTATGGAATGGTTAAAAGTGCATGAAAATGGCCAATTTACTCACTCTGAGTTCTCAAAAAGGGTTTCTTCACCCGGGGAAGTTAACTAAATACCATTTGGAGGCATTTAATGTTCGAGCAAAAACGGCTGATTTTCGACAAAAGAGATAACACCCCCCCCATTACGTCATGCTTCAGAAATGTGGAAAATGGTCCGTTTTCAAATGTTTTATTTTTGAACGTCAGTTCACATTTGTAGGTGGATCATCAGTGTTAGAGCTAAAATTAGCATGTTTAAAGTGATTTTCATGCTTCCAGGGGCCCTAAACACAAGATTTATGGAATGGTTAAAAGTGCATGAAAATGGCCAATTTACTCACTCTGAGTTCTCAAAAAGGGTTTCTTCACCCGGGAAGTTAATTAAATACCATTTGGAGGCATTTAATGTTCGAGCAAAAACGGCTGATTTTCGACAAAAGAGATAACACCCCCCCATTACGTCATGCTTCAGAAATGTGGAAAATGGTCCGTTTTCAAATGTTTTATTTTTGAACGTCAGTTCACATTTGTAGGTGGATCATCAGTGTTAGAGCTAAAAATTAGCATGTTTAAAGTGATTTTCATGCTTCCAGGGGCTCAGGAAGTTAATTAAATACCATTTGGAGGCATTTAATGTTCGAGCAAAAACGGCTGATTTTCGACAAAAGAGATAACACCCCCCCATTACGTCATGCTTCAGAAATGTGGAAAATGGTCCGTTTTCAAATGTTTTATTTTTGAACGTCAGTTCACATTTGTAGGTGGATCATCAGTGTTAGAGCTAAAATTAGCATGTTTAAAGTGATTTTCATGCTTCCAGGGGCCCTAAACACAAGATTTATGGAATGGTTAAAAGTGCATGAAAATGGCCAATTTACTCACTCTGAGTTCTCAAAAAGGGTTTCTTCACCCCGGGAAGTTAATTAAATACCATTTGGAGGCATTTAATGTTCGAGCAAAAACGGCTGATTTTCGACAACCCCATTACATCATGCTTCAGAAATGTGGAAAATGGTCCGTTTTCAAATGTTTTATTTTTGAACGTCAGTTCACATTTGTAGGTGGATCATCAGTGTTAGAGCTAAAATTAGCATGTTTAAAGTGATGTTCATGCTTCCAGGGGCTCGGGAAGTTAATTAAATACCATTTGGAGGCATTTAATGTTCGAGCAAAAACGGCTGATTTTCGACAAAAGAGATAACACCCCCCCATTACGTCATGCTTCAGAAATGTGGAAAATGGTCCGTTTTCAAATGTTTTATTTTTGAACGTCAGTTCACATTTGTAGGTGGATCATCAGTGTTAGAGCTAAAATTAGCATGTTTAAAGTGATTTTCATGCTTCCAGGGGCCCTAAACACAAGATTTATGGAATGGTGAAAAGTGCATGAAAATGGCCAATTTACTCACTCTGAGTTCTCAAAAAGGGTTTTTTCACCCCGGGAAGTTAATTAAATACCATTTGGAGGCATTTAATGTTCGAGCAAAAACGGCTGATTTTCGACAAAAGAGATAACACCCCCCCCCATTACGTCATGCTTCAGAAATGTGGAAAATGGTCCGTTTTCAAATGTTTTATTTTTGAACGTCAGTTCACATTTGTAGGTGGATCATCAGTGTTAGAGCTAAAATTAGCATGTTTAAAGTGATTTTCATGCTTCCAGGGGCTCGGGAAGTGAAATAAATACCATTTGGAGGCATTTCATGTTCGAGCAAAAACGGCTGATTTTCGACAAAAGAGATAACACCCCCCCATTACGTCATGCTTCAGAAATGTGGAAAATGGTCCGTTTTCAAATGTTTTATTTTTGAACGTCAGTTCACATTTGTAGGTGGATCATCAGTGTTAGAGCTAAAATTAGCATGTTTAAAGTTATTTTCATGCTTCCAGGGGCTCGGGAAGTTAATTAAATACCATTTGGAGGCATTTAATGTTCGAGCAAAAACGGCTGATTTTCGACAAAAGAGATAACACCCCCCATTACGTCATGCTTCAGAAATGTGGAAAATGGTCCGTTTTCAAATGTTTTATTTTTGAACGTCAGTTCACATTTGTAGATGGATCATCAGTGTTAGAGCTAAAATTAGCATGTTTAAAGTGATTTCATGCTTCCAGGGGCTCGGGAAGTTAATTAAATACCATTTGGAGGCATTTAATGTTCAAGCAATGACAGCTGATTTTCGACAAAAGAGATAACACCCCCCCATTACGTCATGCTTCAGAAATGTGGAAAATGGTCCGTTTTCAAATGTGTTATTTTTGAACGTCAGTTCACATTTGTAGGTGGATCATCAGTGTTAGAGCTAAAATTAGCATGTTTAAAGTGATTTTCATGCTTCCAGGGGCCCTAAACACAAGATTTATGGAATGGTTAAAAGTGCATGAAAATGGCCAATTTACTCACTCTGAGTTCTCAAAAAGGGTTTCTTCACCCCTGGAAGTTAATTAAATACCATTTGGAGGCATTTAATGTTCAAGCAATGACAGCTGATTTTCGACAAAAGAGATAACACCCCCCCATTACGTCATGCTTCAGAAATGTGGAAAATGGTCCGTTTTCAAATGTTTTATTTTTGAACGTCAGTTCACATTTGTAGGTGGATCATCAGTGTTAGAGCTAAAATTAGCATGTTTAAAGTGATTTTCATGCTTCCAGGGGCCCTAAACACAAGATTTATGGAATGGTGAAAAGTGCATGAAAATGGCCAATTTACTCACTCTGAGTTCTCAAAAAGGGTTTTTTCACCCCGGGAAGTTAATTAAATACCATTTGGAGGCATTTAATGTTCGAGCAAAAACGGCTGATTTTCGACAAAAGAGATAACACCCCCCCCATTACGTCATGCTTCAGAAATGTGGAAAATGGTCCGTTTTCAAATGTTTTAGTTTTTGAACGTCAGTTCACATTTGTAGGTGGATCATCAGTGTTAGAGCTAAAATTAGCATGTTTAAAGTGATTTTCATGCTTCCAGGGGCTCGGGAAGTGAAATAAATACCATTTGGAGGCATTTCATGTTCGAGCAAAAACGGCTGATTTTCGACAAAAGAGATAACACCCCCCCATTACGTCATGCTTCAGAAATGTGGAAAATGGTCCGTTTTCAAATGTTTTATTTTTGAACGTCAGTTCACATTTGCAGGTGGATCATCAGTGTTAGAGCTACAATTAGCATGTTTAAAGTGATTTTCATGCTTCCAGGGGCTCGGGAAGTTAATTAAATACCATTTGGAGGCATTTAATGTTCGAGCAAAAACGGCTGATTTTCGACAAAAGAGATAACACCCCCCCATTACGTCATGCTTCAGAAATGTGGAAAATGGTCCGTTTTCAAATGTTTTATTTTTTAACGTCAGTTCACATTTGTAGGTGGATCATCAGTGTTAGAGCTAAAATTAGCATGTTTAAAGTGATTTTCATGCTTCCAGGGGCCCTAAACACAAGATTTATGGAATGGTTAAAAGTGCATGAAAATGGCCAATTTACTCACTCTGAGTTCTCAAAAAGGGTTTCTTCACCCCGGGAAGTTAATTAAATACCATTTGGAGGCATTTAATGTTAAAGCAATGACAGCTGATTTTCGACAAAAGAGATAACACCCCCCATAGTGTCATGCTTCAGAAATGTGGAAAATGGTCCGTTTTCAAATGTTTTATTTTTGAACGTCAGTTCACATTTGTAGGTGGATCATCAGTGTTAGAGCTAAAATTAGCATGTTTAAAGTGATTTTCATGCTTCCAGGGGCTCGGGAAGTTAATTAAATACCATTTGGAGGCATTTAATGTTCGAGCAAAAACGGCTGATTTTCGACAAAAGAGATAACACCCCCCCATTACGTCATGCTTCAGAAATGTGGAAAATGGTCCGTTTTCAAATGTTTTATTTTTGAACGTCAGTTCACATTTGTAGGTGGATCATCAGTGTTAGAGCTAAAATTAGCATGTTTAAAGTGATTTTCATGCTTCCAGGGGCCCTAAACACAAGATTTATGGAATGGTTAAAAGTGCATGAAAATGGCCAATTTACTCACTCTGAGTTCTCAAAAAGGGTTTCTTCACCCCGGGAAGTTAACTAAATACCATTTGGAGGCATTTAATGTTCGAGCAAAAACGGCTGATTTTCGACAAAAGAGATAACACCCCCCCATTACGTCATGCTTCAGAAATGTGGAAAATGGTCCGTTTTCAAATGTTTTATTTTTGAACGTCAGTTCACATTTGTAGGTGGATCATCAGTGTTAGAGCTAAAATTAGCATGTTTAAAGTGATTTTCATGCTTCCAGGGGCTCGGGAAGTTAATTAAATACCATTTGGAGGCATTTAATGTTCGAACAAAAACGGCTGATTTTCGACAAAAGAGATAACACCCCCCCATTACGTCATGCTTCAGAAATGTGGAAAATGGTCCGTTTTCAAATGTTTTATTTTTGAACGTCAGTTCACATTTGTAGGTGGATCATCAGTGTTAGAGCTAAAATTAGCATGTTTAAAGTGATTTTCATGCTTCCAGGGGCCCTAAACACAAGATTTATGGAATGGTTAAAAGTGCATGAAAATGGCCAATTTACTCACTCTGAGTTCTCAAAAAGGGTTTCTTCACCCGGGGAAGTTAACTAAATACCATTTGGAGGCATTTAATGTTCGAGCAAAAACGGCTGATTTTCGACAAAAGAGATAACACCCCCCCATTACGTCATGCTTCAGAAATGTGGAAAATGGTCCGTTTTCAAATGTTTTATTTTTGAACGTCAGTTCACATTTGTAGGTGGATCATCAGTGTTAGAGCTAAAATTAGCATGTTTAAAGTGATTTTCATGCTTCCAGGGGCCCTAAACACAAGATTTATGGAATGGTTAAAAGTGCATGAAAATGGCCAATTTACTCACTCTGAGTTCTCAAAAAGGGTTTCTTCACCCGGGAAGTTAATTAAATACCATTTGGAGGCATTTAATGTTCGAGCAAAAACGGCTGATTTTCGACAAAAGAGATAACACCCCCCCATTACGTCATGCTTCAGAAATGTGGAAAATGGTCCGTTTTCAAATGTTTTATTTTTGAACGTCAGTTCACATTTGTAGGTGGATCATCAGTGTTAGAGCTAAAAATTAGCATGTTTAAAGTGATTTTCATGCTTCCAGGGGCTCAGGAAGTTAATTAAATACCATTTGGAGGCATTTAATGTTCGAGCAAAAACGGCTGATTTTCGACAAAAGAGATAACACCCCCCCATTACGTCATGCTTCAGAAATGTGGAAAATGGTCCGTTTTCAAATGTTTTATTTTTGAACGTCAGTTCACATTTGTAGGTGGATCATCAGTGTTAGAGCTAAAATTAGCATGTTTAAAGTGATTTTCATGCTTCCAGGGGCCCTAAACACAAGATTTATGGAATGGTTAAAAGTGCATGAAAATGGCCAATTTACTCACTCTGAGTTCTCAAAAAGGGTTTCTTCACCCCGGGAAGTTAATTAAATACCATTTGGAGGCATTTAATGTTCGAGCAAAAACGGCTGATTTTCGACAACCCCATTACATCATGCTTCAGAAATGTGGAAAATGGTCCGTTTTCAAATGTTTTATTTTTGAACGTCAGTTCACATTTGTAGGTGGATCATCAGTGTTAGAGCTAAAATTAGCATGTTTAAAGTGATGTTCATGCTTCCAGGGGCTCGGGAAGTTAATTAAATACCATTTGGAGGCATTTAATGTTCGAGCAAAAACGGCTGATTTTCGACAAAAGAGATAACACCCCCCCATTACGTCATGCTTCAGAAATGTGGAAAATGGTCCGTTTTCAAATGTTTTATTTTTGAACGTCAGTTCACATTTGTAGGTGGATCATCAGTGTTAGAGCTAAAATTAGCATGTTTAAAGTGATTTTCATGCTTCCAGGGGCCCTAAACACAAGATTTATGGAATGGTGAAAAGTGCATGAAAATGGCCAATTTACTCACTCTGAGTTCTCAAAAAGGGTTTTTTCACCCCGGGAAGTTAATTAAATACCATTTGGAGGCATTTAATGTTCGAGCAAAAACGGCTGATTTTCGACAAAAGAGATAACACCCCCCCCCATTACGTCATGCTTCAGAAATGTGGAAAATGGTCCGTTTTCAAATGTTTTATTTTTGAACGTCAGTTCACATTTGTAGGTGGATCATCAGTGTTAGAGCTAAAATTAGCATGTTTAAAGTGATTTTCATGCTTCCAGGGGCTCGGGAAGTGAAATAAATACCATTTGGAGGCATTTAATGTTCGAGCAAAAACGGCTGATTTTCGACAAAAGAGATAACACCCCCCCATTACGTCATGCTTCAGAAATGTGGAAAATGGTCCGTTTTCAAATGTTTTATTTTTGAACGTCAGTTCACATTTGTAGGTGGATCATCAGTGTTAGAGCTAAAATTAGCATGTTTAAAGTTATTTTCATGCTTCCAGGGGCTCGGGAAGTTAATTAAATACCATTTGGAGGCATTTAATGTTCGAGCAAAAACGGCTGATTTTCGACAAAAGAGATAACACCCCCCCCATTACGTCATGCTTCAGAAATGTGGAAAATGGTCCGTTTTCAAATGTTTTAGTTTTTGAACGTCAGTTCACATTTGTAGGTGGATCATCAGTGTTAGAGCTAAAATTAGCATGTTTAAAGTGATTTTCATGCTTCCAGGGGCTCGGGAAGTGAAATAAATACCATTTGGAGGCATTTCATGTTCGAGCAAAAACGGCTGATTTTCGACAAAAGAGATAACACCCCCCCATTACGTCATGCTTCAGAAATGTGGAAAATGGTCCGTTTTCAAATGTTTTATTTTTGAACGTCAGTTCACATTTGTAGGTGGATCATCAGTGTTAGAGCTAAAATTAGCATGTTTAAAGTGATTTTCATGCTTCCAGGGGCTCGGGAAGTTAATTAAATACCATTTGGAGGCATTTAATGTTCGAGCAAAAACGGCTGATTTTCGACAAAAGAGATAACACCCCCCATTACGTCATGCTTCAGAAATGTGGAAAATGGTCCGTTTTCAAATGTTTTATTTTTGAACGTCAGTTCACATTTGTAGATGGATCATCAGTGTTAGAGCTAAAATTAGCATGTTTAAAGTGATTTCATGCTTCCAGGGGCTCGGGAAGTTAATTAAATACCATTTAGAGGCATTTAATGTTCAAGCAATGACAGCTGATTTTCGACAAAAGAGATAACACCCCCCCATTACGTCATGCTTCAGAAATGTGGAAAATGGTCCGTTTTCAAATGTTTTATTTTTGAACGTCAGTTCACATTTGTAGGTGGATCATCAGTGTTAGAGCTAAAATTAGCATGTTTAAAGTGATTTTCATGCTTCCAGGGGCCCTAAACACAAGATTTATGGAATAGTTAAAAGTGCATGAAAATGGCCAATTTACTCACTCTGAGTTCTCAAAAAGGGTTACTTCACCCCGGGAAGTTAATTAAATACCATTTGGAGGCATTTAATGTTCGAGCAAAAACGGCTGATTTTCGACAAAAGAGATAACACCCCCCCATTATGTCATGCTTCAGAAATGCAGAAAATGGTCCGTTTTCAAATGTTTTATTTTTGAACGTCAGTTCACATTTGTAGGTGGATCATCAGTGTTAGAGCTAAAATTAGCATGTTTAAAGTGATTTTCATGCTTCCAGGGGCTCGGGAAGTGAAATAAATACCATTTGGAGGCATTCAATGTTCGAGCAAAAACGGCTGATTTTCGACAAAAGAGATAACACCCCCCCATTACGTCATGCTTCAGAAATGTGGAAAATGGTCCGTTTTCAAATGTTTTATTTTTGAACGTCAGTTCACATTTGCAGGTGGATCATCAGTGTTAGAGCTACAATTAGCATGTTTAAAGTGATTTTCATGCTTCCAGGGGCTCGGGAAGTTAATTAAATACCATTTGGAGGCATTTAATGTTCGAGCAAAAACGGCTGATTTTCGACAAAAGAGATAACACCCCCCCATTACGTCATGCTTCAGAAATGTGGAAAATGGTCCGTTTTCAAATGTTTTATTTTTTAACGTCAGTTCACATTTGTAGGTGGATCATCAGTGTTAGAGCTAAAATTAGCATGTTTAAAGTGATTTTCATGCTTCCAGGGGCCCTAAACACAAGATTTATGGAATGGTTAAAAGTGCATGAAAATGGCCAATTTACTCACTCTGAGTTCTCAAAAAGGGTTTCTTCACCCCGGGAAGTTAATTAAATACCATTTGGAGGCATTTAATGTTAAAGCAATGACAGCTGATTTTCGACAAAAGAGATAACACCCCCCATAGTGTCATGCTTCAGAAATGTGGAAAATGGTCCGTTTTCAAATGTTTTATTTTTGAACGTCAGTTCACATTTGTAGGTGGATCATCAGTGTTAGAGCTAAAATTAGCATGTTTAAAGTGATTTTCATGCTTCCAGGGGCTCGGGAAGTTAATTAAATACCATTTGGAGGCATTTAATGTTCGAGCAAAAACGGCTGATTTTCGACAAAAGAGATAACACCCCCCCATTACGTCATGCTTCAGAAATGTGGAAAATGGTCCGTTTTCAAATGTTTTATTTTTGAACGTCAGTTCACATTTGTAGGTGGATCATCAGTGTTAGAGCTAAAATTAGCATGTTTAAAGTGATTTTCATGCTTCCAGGGGCCCTAAACACAAGATTTATGGAATGGTTAAAAGTGCATGAAAATGGCCAATTTACTCACTCTGAGTTCTCAAAAAGGGTTTCTTCACCCCGGGAAGTTAACTAAATACCATTTGGAGGCATTTAATGTTCGAGCAAAAACGGCTGATTTTCGACAAAAGAGATAACACCCCCCCATTACATCATGCTTCAGAAATGTGGAAAATGGTCCGTTTTCAAATGTTTTATTTTTGAACGTCAGTTCACATTTGTAGGTGGATCATCAGTGTTAGAGCTAAAATTAGCATGTTTAAAGTGATTTTCATGCTTCCAGGGGCCCTAAACACAAGATTTATGGAATGGTGAAAAGTGCATGAAAATGGCCAATTTACTCACTCTGAGTTCTCAAAAAGGGTTTTTTCACCCCGGGAAGTTAATTAAATACCATTTGGAGGCATTTAATGTTCGAGCAAAAACGGCTGATTTTTGACAAAAGAGATAACACCCCCCCATTACGTCATGCTTCAGAAATGTTGAAACTGGTCCGTTTTCAAATGTTTTAGTTTTTGAACGTCAGTTCACATTTGTAGGTGGATCATCAGTGTTAGAGCTAAAATTAGCATGTTTAAAGTGATTTTCATGCTTCCAGGGGCTCGGGAAGTGAAATAAATACCATTTGGAGGCATTTCATGTTCGAGCAAAAACGGCTGATTTTCGACAAAAGAGATAACACCCCCCATTACGTCATGCTTCAGAAATGTGGAAAATGGTCCGTTTTCAAATGTTTTATTTTTGAACGTCAGTTCACATTTGTAGGTGGATCATCAGTGTTAGAGCTAAAATTAGCATGTAAAGGGATTTTCATGCTTCCAGGGGCTCGGGAAGTGAAATAAATACCATTTGGAGGCATTTAATGTTTGAGCAAAAACGGCTGATTTTCGACAAAAGAGATAACACCCCCCCCCCATTACGTCATGCTTCAGAAATGTGGAAAATGGTCCGTTTTCAAATGTTTTATTTTTGAACGTCAGTTCACATTTGTAGGTGGATCATCAGTGTTAGAGCTAAAATTAGCATGTTTAAAGTGATTTTCATGCTTCCAGGGGCTCGGGAAGTTAATTAAATACCATTTGGAGGCATTTAATGTTCGAGCAAAAACGGCTGATTTTCGACAAAAGAGATAACACCCCCCATTACGTCATGCTTCAGAAATGTGGAAAATGGTCAGTTTTCAAATGTTTTATTTTTGAACGTCAGTTCACATTTGTAGATGGATCATCAGTGTTAGAGCTAAAATTAGCATGTTTAAAGTGATTTCATGCTTCCAGGGGCTCGGGAAATTAATTAAATACCATTTGGAGGCATTTAATGTTCAAGCAATGACAGCTGATTTTCGACAAAAGAGATAACACCCCCCCATTACGTCATGCTTCAGAAATGTGGAAAATGGTCCGTTTTCAAATGTGTTATTTTTGAACGTCAGTTCACATTTGTAGGTGGATCATCAGTGTTAGAGCTAAAATTAGCATGTTTAAAGTGATTTTCATGCTTCCAGGGGCCCTAAACACAAGATTTATGGAATGGTTAAAAGTGCATGAAAATGGCCAATTTACTCACTCTGAGTTCTCAAAAAGGGTTTCTTCACCCCTGGAAGTTAATTAAATACCATTTGGAGGCATTTAATGTTCAAGCAATGACAGCTGATTTTCGACAAAAGAGATAACACCCCCCCATTACGTCATGCTTCAGAAATGTGGAAAATGGTCCGTTTTCAAATGTTTTATTTTTGAACGTCAGTTCACATTTGTAGGTGGATCATCAGTGTTAGAGCTAAAATTAGCATGTTTAAAGTGATTTTCATGCTTCCAGGGGCTCGGGAAGTGAAATAAATACCATTTGGAGGCATTCAATGTTCGAGCAAAAACGGCTGATTTTCGACAAAAGAGATAACACCCCCCCATTACGTCATGCTTCAGAAATGTGGAAAATGGTCCGTTTTCAAATGTTTTATTTTTGAACGTCAGTTCACATTTGCAGGTGGATCATCAGTGTTAGAGCTAAAATTAGCATGTTTAAAGTGATTTTCATGCTTCCAGGGGCTCGGGAAGTTAATTAAATACCATTTGGAGGCATTTAATGTTCGAGCAAAAACGGCAGATTTTCGACAAAAGAGATAACACCCCCCCATTACGTCATGCTTCAGAAATGTGGGAAATGGTCCGTTTAAAAATGTTTTATTTTTTAACGTCAGTTCACATTTTTAGGTGGATCATCAGTGTTAGAGCTAAAATTAGCATGTTTAAAGTGATTTTCATGCTTCCAGGGGCCCTAAACACAAGATTTATGGAATGGTTAAAAGTGCATGAAAATGGGCAATTTACTCACTCTGAGTACTCAAAAAGGGTTTCTTCACCCCGGGAAGTTAATTAAATACCATTTGGAGGCATTTAATGTTCAAGCAATGACAGCTGATTTTCGACAAAAGAGATAACACCCCCCCCATTACGTCATGCTTCAGAAATGTGGAAAATGGTCCGTTTTCAAATGTTTTATTTTTGAACGTCAGTTCACATTTGTAGGTGGATCATCAGTGTTAGAGCTAAAATTAGCATGTTGCAAAGTGATTTTCATGCTTCCAGGGGCCCTAAACACAAGATTTATGGAATGGTTAAAAGTGCATGAAAATGGCCAATTTACTCACTCTGAGTTCTCAAAAAGGGTTTCTTCACCCCGGGAAGTTAATTAAATACCATTTGGAGGCATTTAATGTTAAAGCAATGACAGCTGATTTTCGACAAAAGAGATAACACCCCCCATTGCGTCATGCTTCAGAAATGTGGAAAATGGTCCGTTTTCAAATGTTTTATTTTTGAACGTCAGTTCACATTTGTAGGTGGATCATCAGTGTTAGAGCTAAAATTAGCATGTTTAAAGTGATTTTCATGCTTCCAGGGGCTCGTGAAGTTAATTAAATACCATTTGGAGGCATTTAATGTTCGAGCAAAAACGGCTGATTTTCGACAAAAGAGATAACACCCCCCCATTACGTCATGCTTCAGAAATGTGGAAAATGGTCCGTTTTCAAATGTTTTATTTTTGAACGTCAGTTCACATTTGTAGGTGGATCATCAGTGTTAGAGCTAAAATTAGCATGTTTAAAGTGATTTTCATGCTTCCAGGGGCCCTAAACACAAGATTTATGGAATGGTTAAAAGTGCATGAAAATGGCCAATTTACTCACTCTGAGTTCTCAAAAAGGGTTTCTTCACCCCGGGAAGTTAACTAAATACCATTTGGAGGCATTTAATGTTCGAGCAAAAACGGCTGATTTTCGACAAAAGAGATAACACCCCCCCATTACGTCATGCTTCAGAAATGTGGAAAATGGTCCGTTTTCAAATGTTTTATTTTTGAACGTCAGTTCACATTTGTAGGTGGATCATCAGTGTTAGAGCTAAAATTAGCATGTTTAAAGTGATTTTCATGCTTCCAGGGGCCCTAAACACAAGATTTATGGAATGGTGAAAAGTGCATGAAAATGGCCAATTTACTCACTCTGAGTTCTCAAAAAGGGTTTTTTCACCCCGGGAAGTTAATTAAATACCATTTGGAGGCATTTAATGTTCGAGCAAAAACGGCTGATTTTCGACAAAAGAGATAACACCCCCCCATTACGTCATGCTTCAGAAATGTTGAAACTGGTCCGTTTTCAAATGTTTTAGTTTTTGAACGTCAGTTCACATTTGTAGGTGGATCATCAGTGTTAGAGCTAAAATTAGCATGTTTAAAGTGATTTTCATGCTTCCAGGGGCTCGGGAAGTGAAATAAATACCATTTGGAGGCATTTCATGTTCGAGCAAAAACGGCTGATTTTCGACAAAAGAGATAACACCCCCCCATTACGTCATGCTTCAGAAATGTGGAAAATGGTCCGTTTTCAAATGTTTTATTTTTGAACGTCAGTTCACATTTGTAGGTGGATCATCAGTGTTAGAGCTAAAATTAGCATGTAAAGGGATTTTCATGCTTCCAGGGGCTCGGGAAGTGAAATAAATACCATTTGGAGGCATTTAATGTTTGAGCAAAAACGGCTGATTTTCGACAAAAGAGATAACACCCCCCCCCCCATTACGTCATGCTTCAGAAATGTGGAAAATGGTCCGTTTTCAAATGTTTTATTTTTGAACGTCAGTTCACATTTGTAGGTGGATCATCAGTGTTAGAGCTAAAATTAGCATGTTTAAAGTGATTTTCATGCTTCCAGGGGCTCGGGAAGTTAATTAAATACCATTTGGAGGCATTTAATGTTCGAGCAAAAACGGCTGATTTTCGACAAAAGAGATAACACCCCCCATTACGTCATGCTTCAGAAATGTGGAAAATGGTCAGTTTTCAAATGTTTTATTTTTGAACGTCAGTTCACATTTGTAGATGGATCATCAGTGTTAGAGCTAAAATTAGCATGTTTAAAGTGATTTCATGCTTCCAGGGGCTCGGGAAATTAATTAAATACCATTTGGAGGCATTTAATGTTCAAGCAATGACAGCTGATTTTCGACAAAAGAGATAACACCCCCCCATTACGTCATGCTTCAGAAATGTGGAAAATGGTCCGTTTTCAAATGTGTTATTTTTGAACGTCAGTTCACATTTGTAGGTGGATCATCAGTGTTAGAGCTAAAATTAGCATGTTTAAAGTGATTTTCATGCTTCCAGGGGCCCTAAACACAAGATTTATGGAATGGTTAAAAGTGCATGAAAATGGCCAATTTACTCACTCTGAGTTCTCAAAAAGGGTTTCTTCACCCCTGGAAGTTAATTAAATACCATTTGGAGGCATTTAATGTTCAAGCAATGACAGCTGATTTTCGACAAAAGAGATAACACCCCCCCCATTACGTCATGCTTCAGAAATGTGGAAAATGGTCCGTTTTCAAATGTTTTATTTTTGAACGTCAGTTCACATTTGTAGGTGGATCATCAGTGTTAGAGCTAAAATTACCATGTTTAAAGTGATTTTCATGCTTCCAGGGGCCCTAAACACAAGATTTATGGAATAGTTAAAAGTGCATGAAAATGGCCAATTTACTCACTCTGAGTTCTCAAAAAGGGTTACTTCACCCCGGGAAGTTAATTAAATACCATTTGGAGGCATTTAATGTTCGAGCAAAAACGGCTGATTTTTGACAAAAGAGATAACACCCCCCCATTATGTCATGCTTCAGAAATGCGGAAAATGGTCCGTTTTCAAATGTTTTATTTTTGAACGTCAGTTCACATTTGTAGGTGGATCATCAGTGTTAGAGCTAAAATTAGCATGTTTAAAGTGATTTTCATGCTTCCAGGGGCTCGGGAAGTGAAATAAATACCATTTGGAGGCATTCAATGTTCGAGCAAAAACGGCTGATTTTCGACAAAAGAGATAACACCCCCCCATTACGTCATGCTTCAGAAATGTGGAAAATGGTCCGTTTTCAAATGTTTTATTTTTGAACGTCAGTTCACATTTGCAGGTGGATCATCAGTGTTAGAGCTAAAATTAGCATGTTTAAAGTGATTTTCATGCTTCCAGGGGCTCGGGAAGTTAATTAAATACCATTTGGAGGCATTTAATGTTCGAGCAAAAACGGCTGATTTTCGACAAAAGAGATAACACCCCCCCATTACGTCATGCTTCAGAAATGTGGGAAATGGTCCGTTTAAAAATGTTTTATTTTTTAACGTCAGTTCACATTTTTAGGTGGATCATCAGTGTTAGAGCTAAAATTAGCATGTTTAAAGTGATTTTCATGCTTCCAGGGGCACTAAACACAAGATTTATGGAATGGTTAAAAGTGCATGAAAATGGGCAATTTACTCACTCTGAGTACTCAAAAAGGGTTTCTTCACCCCGGGAAGTTAATTAAATACCATTTGGAGGCATTTAATGTTCAAGCAATGACAGCTGATTTTCGACAAAAGAGATAACACCCCCCCCCATTACGTCATGCTTCAGAAATGTGGAAAATGGTCCGTTTTCAAATGTTTTATTTTTGAACGTCAGTTCACATTTGTAGGTGGATCATCAGTGTTAGAGCTAAAATTAGCATGTTGCAAAGTGATTTTCATGCTTCCAGGGGCCCTAAACACAAGATTTATGGAATGGTTAAAAGTGCATGAAAATGGCCAATTTACTCACTCTGAGTTCTCAAAAAGGGTTTCTTCACCCCAGGAAGTTAATTAAATACCATTTGGAGGCATTTAATGTTAAAGCAATGACAGCTGATTTTCGACAAAAGAGATAACACCCCCCATTGCGTCATGCTTCAGAAATGTGGAAAATGGTCCGTTTTCAAATGTTTTATTTTTGAACGTCAGTTCACATTTGTAGGTGGATCATCAGTGTTAGAGCTAAAATTAGCATGTTTAAAGTGATTTTCATGCTTCCAGGGGCTCGTGAAGTTAATTAAATACCATTTGGAGGCATTTAATGTTCGAGCAAAAACGGCTGATTTTCGACAAAAGAGATAACACCCCCCCATTACGTCATGCTTCAGAAATGTGGAAAATGGTCCGTTTTCAAATGTTTTATTTTTGAACGTCAGTTCACATTTGTAGGTGGATCATCAGTGTTAGAGCTAAAATTAGCATGTTTAAAGTGATTTTCATGCTTCCAGGGGCCCTAAACACAAGATTTATGGAATGGTTAAAAGTGCATGAAAATGGCCAATTTACTCACTCTGAGTTCTCAAAAAGGGTTTCTTCACCCCGGGAAGTTAACTAAATACCATTTGGAGGCATTTAATGTTCGAGCAAAAACGGCTGATTTTCGACAAAAGAGATAACACCCCCCATTACGTCATGCTTCAGAAATGTGGAAAATGGTCAGTTTTCAAATGTTTTATTTTTGAACGTCAGTTCACATTTGTAGGTGGATCATCAGTGTTAGAGCTAAAATTAGCACGTTTAAAGTGATTTTCATGCTTCCAGGGGCCCTAAACACAAGATTTATGGAATGGTTAAAAGTGCATGAAAATGGCCAATTTACTCACTCTGAGTTCTCAAAAAGGGTTTCTTCACCCCGGGAAGTTAATTAAATACCATTTGGAGGCATTTAATGTTCGAACAAAAACGGCTGATTTTCGACAAAAGAGATAACACCCCCCCATTATGTCATGCTTCAGAAATGTGGAAAATGGTCCGTTTTCAAATGTTTTATTTTTGAACGTCAGTTCACATTTGTAGGTGGATCATCAGTGTTAGAGCTAAAAATTAGCATGTTTAAAGTGATTTTCATGCTTCCAGGGGCTCGGGAAGTTAATTAAATACCATTTGGAGGCATTTAATGTTCGAGCAAAAATGGCTGATTTTCGACAAAAGAGATAACACCCCCCCATTACGTCATGCTTCAGAAATGTGGAAAATGGTCCGTTTTCAAATGTTTTATTTTTGAACGTCAGTTCACATTTGTAGGTGGATCATCAGCGTTAGAGCTAAAATTAGCATGTTTAAAGTGATTTTCATGCTTCCAGGGGCCCTAAACACAATATTTATGGAATGGTTAAAAGTGCATGAAAATGGCCAATTTACTCACTCTGAGTTCTCAAAAAGGGTTTCTTCACCCCGGGAAGTTAATTAAATACCATTTGGAGGCATTTAATGTTCGAGCAAAAACAGCTGATTTTGGACAAAAGAGATAACACCCCCCATTACGTCATGCTTCAGAAATGTGGAAAATGGTCCATTTTCAAATGTTTTATTTTTGAACGTCAGTTCACATTTGTAGGTGGATCATCAGTGTTAGAGCTAAAATTAGCATGTTTAAAGTGATGTTCATGCTTCCAGGGGCTCGGGAAGTTAATTAAATACCATTTGGAGGCATTTAATGTTCGAGCAAAAACGGCTGATTTTCGACAAAAGAGATAACACCCCCCCATTACGTCATGCTTCAGAAATGTGGAAAATGGTCCGTTTTCAAATGTTTTATTTTTTAACGTCAGTTCACATTTTTAGGTGGATCATCAGTGTTAGAGCTAAAATTAGCATGTTTAAAGTGATTTTCATGCTTCCAGGGGCCCTAAACACAAGATTTATGGTATGGTTAAAAGTGCATGAAAATGGGCAATTTACTCTCTCTGAGTACTCAAAAAGGGTTTCTTCACCCCGGGAAGTTAATTAAATACCATTTGGAGGCATTTAATGTTCAAGCAATGACAGCTGATTTTCGACAAAAGAGATAACACCCCCCCATTACGTCATGCTTCAGAAATGTGGAAAATGGTCCGTTTTCAAATGTTTTATTTTTGAACGTCAGTTCACATTTGTAGGTGGATCATCAGTGTTAGAGCTAAAATTAGCATGTTTAAAGTGATTTTCATGCTTCCAGGGGCCCTAAACACAAGATTTATGGAATGGTTAAAAGTGCATGAAAATGGCCAATTTACTCACTCTGAGTTCTCAAAAAGGGTTTCTTCACCCCGGGAAGTTAATTAAATACAATTTGGAGGCATTTAATGTTAAAGCAATGACAGCTGATTTTCGACAAAAGAGATAACACCCCCCATTACGTCATGCTTCAGAAATGTGGAAAATGGTCCGTTTTCAAATGTTTTATTTTTGAACGTCAGTTCACATTTGTAGGTGGATCATCAGTGTTAGAGCTAAAATTAGCATGTTTAAAGTGATTTTCATGCTTCCAGGGGCTCGGGAAGTTAATTAAATACCATTTGGAGGCATTTAATGTTCGAACAAAAACGGCTGATTTTCGACAAAAGAGATAACACCCCCCCCATTACGTCATGCTTCAGAAATGTGGAAAATGGTCCGTTTTCAAATGTTTTATTTTTGAACGTCAGTTCACATTTGTAGGTGGATCATCAGTGTTAGAGCTAAAATTAGCATGTTTAAAGTGATTTTCATGCTTCCAGGGGCCCTAAACATTAAATGCCTCCAAATGGTATTTAATTAACTTCCCGGGGTGAAGAAACCCTTTTTGAGAACTCAGAGTGAGTAAATTGGCCATTTTCATGCACTTTTAACCATTCCATAAATCTTGTGTTTAGGGCCCCTGGAAGCATGAAAATCACTTTAAACATGCTAATTTTAGCTCTAACGCTGATGATCCACCTACAAATGTGAACTGACGTTCAAAAATAAAACATTTGAAAACGGACCATTTTCCACATTTCTGAAGCATGACGTAATGGGGGGGTGTTATCTCTTTTGTCGAAAATCAGCCGTTTTTGCTCGAACATTAAATGCCTCCAAATGGTATTTAATTAACTTCCCGAGCCCCTGGAAGCATGAAAATCACTTTAAACATGCTAATTTTTAGCTCTAACACTGATGATCCACCTACAAATGTGAACTGACGTTCAAAAATAAAACATTTGAAAACGGACCATTTTCCACATTTCTGAAGCATGACGTAATGGGGGGGTGTTATCTCTTTTGTCGAAAATCAGCCGTTTTTGTTCGAACATTAAATGCCTCCAAATGGTATTTAATTAACTTCCCGGGGTGAAGAAACCCTTTTTGAGAACTCAGAGTGAGTAAATTGGCCATTTTCATGCACTTTTAACCATTCCATAAATGGAATGGTTAAAAGTGCATGAAAATGGCCAATTTACTCACTCTGAGTTCTCAAAAAGGGTTTCTTCACCCCGGGAAGTTAACTAAATACCATTTGGAGGCATTTAATGTTCGAGCAAAAACGGCTGATTTTCGACAAAAGAGATAACACCCCCCCCATTACGTCATGCTTCAGAAATGTGGAAAATGGTCCGTTTTCAAATGTTTTATTTTTGAACGTCAGTTCACATTTGTAGGTGGATCATCAGTGTTAGAGCTAAAATTAGCATGTTTAAAGTGATTTTCATGCTTCCAGGGGCCCTAAACACAAGATTTATGGAATGGTTAAAAGTGCATGAAAATGGCCAATTTACTCACTCTGAGTTCTCAAAAAGGGTTTCTTCACCCGGGAAGTTAATTAAATACCATTTGGAGGCATTTAATGTTCGAGCAAAAACGGCTGATTTTCGACAAAAGAGATAACACCCCCCCATTACGTCATGCTTCAGAAATGTGGAAAATGGTCCGTTTTCAAATGTTTTATTTTTGAACGTCAGTTCACATTTGTAGGTGGATCATCAGTGTTAGAGCTAAAAATTAGCATGTTTAAAGTGATTTTCATGCTTCCAGGGGCTCAGGAAGTTAATTAAATACCATTTGGAGGCATTTAATGTTCGAGCAAAAACGGCTGATTTTCGACAAAAGAGATAACACCCCCCCATTACGTCATGCTTCAGAAATGTGGAAAATGGTCCGTTTTCAAATGTTTTATTTTTGAACGTCAGTTCACATTTGTAGGTGGATCATCAGTGTTAGAGCTAAAATTAGCATGTTTAAAGTGATTTTCATGCTTCCAGGGGCCCTAAACACAAGATTTATGGAATGGTTAAAAGTGCATGAAAATGGCCAATTTACTCACTCTGAGTTCTCAAAAAGGGTTTCTTCACCCCGGGAAGTTAATTAAATACCATTTGGAGGCATTTAATGTTCGAGCAAAAACGGCTGATTTTCGACAACCCCATTACATCATGCTTCAGAAATGTGGAAAATGGTCCGTTTTCAAATGTTTTATTTTTGAACGTCAGTTCACATTTGTAGGTGGATCATCAGTGTTAGAGCTAAAATTAGCATGTTTAAAGTGATGTTCATGCTTCCAGGGGCTCGGGAAGTTAATTAAATACCATTTGGAGGCATTTAATGTTCGAGCAAAAACGGCTGATTTTCGACAAAAGAGATAACACCCCCCCATTACGTCATGCTTCAGAAATGTGGAAAATGGTCCGTTTTCAAATGTTTTATTTTTGAACGTCAGTTCACATTTGTAGGTGGATCATCAGTGTTAGAGCTAAAATTAGCATGTTTAAAGTGATTTTCATGCTTCCAGGGGCCCTAAACACAAGATTTATGGAATGGTGAAAAGTGCATGAAAATGGCCAATTTACTCACTCTGAGTTCTCAAAAAGGGTTTTTTCACCCCGGGAAGTGAAATAAATACCATTTGGAGGCATTTCATGTTCGAGCAAAAACGGCTGATTTTCGACAAAAGAGATAACACCCCCCCATTACGTCATGCTTCAGAAATGTGGAAAATGGTCCGTTTTCAAATGTTTTATTTTTGAACGTCAGTTCACATTTGTAGGTGGATCATCAGTGTTAGAGCTAAAATTAGCATGTTTAAAGTGATTTTCATGCTTCCAGGGGCTCGGGAAGTGAAATAAATACCATTTGGAGGCAATTAATGTTTGAGCAAAAACGGCTGATTTTCGACAAAAGAGATAACACCCCCCCCCCATTACGTCATGCTTCAGAAATGTGGAAAATGGTCCGTTTTCAAATGTTTTATTTTTGAACGTCAGTTCACATTTGTAGGTGGATCATCAGTGTTAGAGCTAAAATTAGCATGTTTAAAGTGATTTTCATGCTTCCAGGGGCTCGGGAAGTTAATTAAATACCATTTGGAGGCATTTAATGTTCGAGCAAAAACGGCTGATTTTCGACAAAAGAGATAACACCCCCCATTACGTCATGCTTCAGAAATGTGGAAAATGGTCCGTTTTCAAATGTTTTATTTTTGAACGTCAGTTCACATTTGTAGATGGATCATCAGTGTTAGAGCTAAAATTAGCATGTTTAAAGTGATTTCATGCTTCCAGGGGCTCAGGAAGTTAATTAAATACCATTTGGAGGCATTTAATGTTCAAGCAATGACAGCTGATTTTCGACAAAAGAGATAACACCCCCCCATTACGTCATGCTTCAGAAATGTGGAAAATGGTCCGTTTTCAAATGTGTTATTTTTGAACGTCAGTTCACATTTGTAGGTGGATCATCAGTGTTAGAGCTAAAATTAGCATGTTTAAAGTGATTTTCATGCTTCCAGGGGCCCTAAACACAAGATTTATGGAATGGTTAAAAGTGCATGAAAATGGCCAATTTACTCACTCTGAGTTCTCAAAAAGGGTTTCTTCACCCCTGGAAGTTAATTAAATACCATTTGGAGGCATTTAATGTTCAAGCAATGACAGCTGATTTTCGACAAAAGAGATAACACCCCCCCATTACGTCATGCTTCAGAAATGTGGAAAATGGTCCGTTTTCAAATGTTTTAGTTTTGAACGTCAGTTCACATTTGTAGGTGGATCATCAGTGTTAGAGCTAAAATTAGCATGTTTAAAGTGATTTTCATGCTTCCAGGGGCCCTAAACACAAGATTTATGGAATAGTTAAAAGTGCATGAAAATGGCCAATTTACTCACTCTGAGTTCTCAAAAAGGGTTACTTCACCCCGGGAAGTTAATTAAATACCATTTGGAGGCATTTAATGTTCGAGCAAAAACGGCTGATTTTCGACAAAAGAGATAACACCCCCCCATTATGTCATGCTTCAGAAATGCAGAAAATGGTCCGTTTTCAAATGTTTTATTTTTGAACGTCAGTTCACATTTGTAGGTGGATCATCAGTGTTAGAGCTAAAATTAGCATGTTTAAAGTGATTTTCATGCTTCCAGGGGCTCGGGAAGTGAAATAAATACCATTTGGAGGCATTCAATGTTCGAGCAAAAACGGCTGATTTTCGACAAAAGAGATAACACCCCCCCATTACGTCATGCTTCAGAAATGTGGAAAATGGTCCGTTTTCAAATGTTTTATTTTTGAACGTCAGTTCACATTTGCAGGTGGATCATCAGTGTTAGAGCTAAAATTAGCATGTTTAAAGTGATTTTCATGCTTCCAGGGGCTCGGGAAGTTAATTAAATACCATTTGGAGGCATTTAATGTTCGAGCAAAAACGGCTGATTTTCGACAAAAGAGATAACACCCCCCCATTACGTCATGCTTCAGAAATGTGGAAAATGGTCCGTTTTCAAATGTTTTATTTTTTAACGTCAGTTCACATTTGTAGGTGGATCATCAGTGTTAGAGCTAAAATTAGCATGTTTAAAGTGATTTTCATGCTTCCAGGGGCCCTAAACACAAGATTTATGGAATGGTTAAAAGTGCATGAAAATGGCCAATTTACTCACTCTGAGTTCTCAAAAAGGGTTTCTTCACCCCGGGAAGTTAATTAAATACCATTTGGAAGCATTTAATGTTAAAGCAATGACAGCTGATTTTCGACAAAAGAGATAACACCCCCCATAGCGTCATGCTTCAGAAATGTGGAAAATGGTCCGTTTTCAAATGTTTTATTTTTGAACGTCAGTTCACATTTGTAGGTGGATCATCAGTGTTAGAGCTAAAATTAGCATGTTTAAAGTGATTTTCATGCTTCCAGGGGCTCGGGAAGTTAATTAAATACCATTTGGAGGCATTTAATGTTCGAGCAAAAACGGCTGATTTTCGACAAAAGAGATAACACCCCCCCATTACGTCATGCTTCAGAAATGTGGAAAATGGTCCGTTTTCAAATGTTTTATTTTTGAACGTCAGTTCACATTTGTAGGTGGATCATCAGTGTTAGAGCTAAAATTAGCATGTTTAAAGTGATTTTCATGCTTCCAGGGGCCCTAAACACAAGATTTATGGAATGGTTAAAAGTGCATGAAAATGGCCAATTTACTCACTCTGAGTTCTCAAAAAGGGTTTCTTCACCCCGGGAAGTTAACTAAATACCATTTGGAGGCATTTAATGTTCGAGCAAAAACGGCTGATTTTCGACAAAAGAGATAACACCCCCCCATTACGTCATGCTTCAGAAATGTGGAAAATGGTCCGTTTTCAAATGTTTTATTTTTGAACGTCAGTTCACATTTGTAGGTGGATCATCAGTGTTAGAGCTAAAATTAGCATGTTTAAAGTGATTTTCATGCTTCCAGGGGCCCTAAACACAAGATTTATGGAATGGTGAAAAGTGCATGAAAATGGCCAATTTACTCACTCTGAGTTCTCAAAAAGGGTTTTTTCACCCCGGGAAGTTAATTAAATACCATTTGGAGGCATTTAATGTTCGAGCAAAAACGGCTGATTTTCGACAAAAGAGATAACACCCCCCCCATTACGTCATGCTTCAGAAATGTGGAAAATGGTCCGTTTTCAAATGTTTTAGTTTTTGAACGTCAGTTCACATTTGTAGGTGGATCATCAGTGTTAGAGCTAAAATTAGCATGTTTAAAGTGATTTTCATGCTTCCAGGGGCTCGGGAAGTGAAATAAATACCATTTGGAGGCATTTCATGTTCGAGCAAAAACGGCTGATTTTCGACAAAAGAGATAACACCCCCCCATTACGTCATGCTTCAGAAATGTGGAAAATGGTCCGTTTTCAAATGTTTTATTTTTGAACGTCAGTTCACATTTGTAGGTGGATCATCAGTGTTAGAGCTAAAATTAGCATGTTTAAAGTGATTTTCATGCTTCCAGGGGCTCGGGAAGTGAAATAAATACCCTTTGGAGGCATTTAATGTTTGAGCAAAAACGGCTGATTTTCGACGAAAGAGATAACACCCCCCCCCCATTACGTCATGCTTCAGAAATGTGGAAAATGGTCCGTTTTCAAATGTTTTATTTTTGAACGTCAGTTCACATTTGTAGGTGGATCATCAGTGTTAGAGCTAAAATTAGCATGTTTAAAGTGATTTTCATGCTTCCAGGGGCCCTAAACACAAGATTTATGGAATGGTTAAAAGTGCATGAAAATGGCCAATTTACTCACTCTGAGTTCTCAAAAAGGGTTTCTTCACCCCGGGAAGTTAATTAAATACCATTTGGAGGCATTTAATGTTCGAGCAAAAACGGCTGATTTTCGACAACCCCATTACATCATGCTTCAGAAATGTGGAAAATGGTCCGTTTTCAAATGTTTTATTTTTGAACGTCAGTTCACATTTGTAGGTGGATCATCAGTGTTAGAGCTAAAATTAGCATGTTTAAAGTGATGTTCATGCTTCCAGGGGCTCGGGAAGTTAATTAAATACCATTTGGAGGCATTTAATGTTCGAGCAAAAACGGCTGATTTTCGACAAAAGAGATAACACCCCCCCATTACGTCATGCTTCAGAAATGTGGAAAATGGTCCGTTTTCAAATGTTTTATTTTTGAACGTCAGTTCACATTTGTAGGTGGATCATCAGTGTTAGAGCTAAAATTAGCATGTTTAAAGTGATTTTCATGCTTCCAGGGGCCCTAAACACAAGATTTATGGAATGGTGAAAAGTGCATGAAAATGGCCAATTTACTCACTCTGAGTTCTCAAAAAGGGTTTTTTCACCCCGGGAAGTGAAATAAATACCATTTGGAGGCATTTCATGTTCGAGCAAAAACGGCTGATTTTCGACAAAAGAGATAACACCCCCCCATTACGTCATGCTTCAGAAATGTGGAAAATGGTCCGTTTTCAAATGTTTTATTTTTGAACGTCAGTTCACATTTGTAGGTGGATCATCAGTGTTAGAGCTAAAATTAGCATGTTTAAAGTGATTTTCATGCTTCCAGGGGCTCGGGAAGTGAAATAAATACCATTTGGAGGCAATTAATGTTTGAGCAAAAACGGCTGATTTTCGACAAAAGAGATAACACCCCCCCCCCATTACGTCATGCTTCAGAAATGTGGAAAATGGTCCGTTTTCAAATGTTTTATTTTTGAACGTCAGTTCACATTTGTAGGTGGATCATCAGTGTTAGAGCTAAAATTAGCATGTTTAAAGTGATTTTCATGCTTCCAGGGGCTCGGGAAGTTAATTAAATACCATTTGGAGGCATTTAATGTTCGAGCAAAAACGGCTGATTTTCGACAAAAGAGATAACACCCCCCATTACGTCATGCTTCAGAAATGTGGAAAATGGTCCGTTTTCAAATGTTTTATTTTTGAACGTCAGTTCACATTTGTAGATGGATCATCAGTGTTAGAGCTAAAATTAGCATGTTTAAAGTGATTTCATGCTTCCAGGGGCTCAGGAAGTTAATTAAATACCATTTGGAGGCATTTAATGTTCAAGCAATGACAGCTGATTTTCGACAAAAGAGATAACACCCCCCCATTACGTCATGCTTCAGAAATGTGGAAAATGGTCCGTTTTCAAATGTGTTATTTTTGAACGTCAGTTCACATTTGTAGGTGGATCATCAGTGTTAGAGCTAAAATTAGCATGTTTAAAGTGATTTTCATGCTTCCAAGGGCCCTAAACACAAGATTTATGGAATGGTTAAAAGTGCATGAAAATGGCCAATTTACTCACTCTGAGTTCTCAAAAAGGGTTTCTTCACCCCTGGAAGTTAATTAAATACCATTTGGAGGCATTTAATGTTCAAGCAATGACAGCTGATTTTCGACAAAAGAGATAACACCCCCCCATTACGTCATGCTTCAGAAATGTGGAAAATGGTCCGTTTTCAAATGTTTTATTTTTGAACGTCAGTTCACATTTGTAGGTGGATCATCAGTGTTAGAGCTAAAATTAGCATGTTTAAAGTGATTTTCATGCTTCCAGGGGCCCTAAACACAAGATTTATGGAATAGTTAAAAGTGCATGAAAATGGCCAATTTACTCACTCTGAGTTCTCAAAAAGGGTTACTTCACCCCGGGAAGTTAATTAAATACCATTTGGAGGCATTTAATGTTCGAGCAAAAACGGCTGATTTTCGACAAAAGAGATAACACCCCCCCATTATGTCATGCTTCAGAAATGCAGAAAATGGTCCGTTTTCAAATGTTTTATTTTTGAACGTCAGTTCACATTTGTAGGTGGATCATCAGTGTTAGAGCTAAAATTAGCATGTTTAAAGTGATTTTCATGCTTCCAGGGGCTCGGGAAGTGAAATAAATACCATTTGGAGGCATTCAATGTTCGAGCAAAAACGGCTGATTTTCGACAAAAGAGATAACACCCCCCCATTACGTCATGCTTCAGAAATGTGGAAAATGGTCCGTTTTCAAATGTTTTATTTTTGAACGTCAGTTCACATTTGCAGGTGGATCATCAGTGTTAGAGCTAAAATTAGCATGTTTAAAGTGATTTTCATGCTTCCAGGGGCTCGGGAAGTTAATTAAATACCATTTGGAGGCATTTAATGTTCGAGCAAAAACGGCTGATTTTCGACAAAAGAGATAACACCCCCCCATTACGTCATGCTTCAGAAATGTGGAAAATGGTCCGTTTTCAAATGTTTTATTTTTTAACGTCAGTTCACATTTGTAGGTGGATCATCAGTGTTAGAGCTAAAATTAGCATGTTTAAAGTGATTTTCATGCTTCCAGGGGCCCTAAACACAAGATTTATGGAATGGTTAAAAGTGCATGAAAATGGCCAATTTACTCACTCTGAGTTCTCAAAAAGGGTTTCTTCACCCCGGGAAGTTAATTAAATACCATTTGGAAGCATTTAATGTTAAAGCAATGACAGCTGATTTTCGACAAAAGAGATAACACCCCCCATAGCGTCATGCTTCAGAAATGTGGAAAATGGTCCGTTTTCAAATGTTTTATTTTTGAACGTCAGTTCACATTTGTAGGTGGATCATCAGTGTTAGAGCTAAAATTAGCATGTTTAAAGTGATTTTCATGCTTCCAGGGGCTCGGGAAGTTAATTAAATACCATTTGGAGGCATTTAATGTTCGAGCAAAAACGGCTGATTTTCGACAAAAGAGATAACACCCCCCCATTACGTCATGCTTCAGAAATGTGGAAAATGGTCCGTTTTCAAATGTTTTATTTTTGAACGTCAGTTCACATTTGTAGGTGGATCATCAGTGTTAGAGCTAAAATTAGCATGTTTAAAGTGATTTTCATGCTTCCAGGGGCCCTAAACACAAGATTTATGGAATGGTTAAAAGTGCATGAAAATGGCCAATTTACTCACTCTGAGTTCTCAAAAAGGGTTTCTTCACCCCGGGAAGTTAACTAAATACCATTTGGAGGCATTTAATGTTCGAGCAAAAACGGCTGATTTTCGACAAAAGAGATAACACCCCCCCATTACGTCATGCTTCAGAAATGTGGAAAATGGTCCGTTTTCAAATGTTTTATTTTTGAACGTCAGTTCACATTTGTAGGTGGATCATCAGTGTTAGAGCTAAAATTAGCATGTTTAAAGTGATTTTCATGCTTCCAGGGGCCCTAAACACAAGATTTATGGAATGGTGAAAAGTGCATGAAAATGGCCAATTTACTCACTCTGAGTTCTCAAAAAGGGTTTTTTCACCCCGGGAAGTTAATTAAATACCATTTGGAGGCATTTAATGTTCGAGCAAAAACGGCTGATTTTCGACAAAAGAGATAACACCCCCCCCATTACGTCATGCTTCAGAAATGTGGAAAATGGTCCGTTTTCAAATGTTTTAGTTTTTGAACGTCAGTTCACATTTGTAGGTGGATCATCAGTGTTAGAGCTAAAATTAGCATGTTTAAAGTGATTTTCATGCTTCCAGGGGCTCGGGAAGTGAAATAAATACCATTTGGAGGCATTTCATGTTCGAGCAAAAACGGCTGATTTTCGACAAAAGAGATAACACCCCCCCATTACGTCATGCTTCAGAAATGTGGAAAATGGTCCGTTTTCAAATGTTTTATTTTTGAACGTCAGTTCACATTTGTAGGTGGATCATCAGTGTTAGAGCTAAAATTAGCATGTTTAAAGTGATTTTCATGCTTCCAGGGGCTCGGGAAGTGAAATAAATACCCTTTGGAGGCATTTAATGTTTGAGCAAAAACGGCTGATTTTCGACGAAAGAGATAACACCCCCCCCCCATTACGTCATGCTTCAGAAATGTGGAAAATGGTCCGTTTTCAAATGTTTTATTTTTGAACGTCAGTTCACATTTGTAGGTGGATCATCAGTGTTAGAGCTAAAATTAGCATGTTTAAAGTGATTTTCATGCTTCCAGGGGCTCGGGAAGTTAATTAAATACCATTTGGAGGCATTTAATGTTCGAGCAAAAACGGCTGATTTTCGACAAAAGAGATAACACCCCCCATTACGTCATGCTTCAGAAATGTGGAAAATGGTCAGTTTTCAAATGTTTTATTTTTGAACGTCAGTTCACATTTGTAGATGGATCATCAGTGTTAGAGCTAAAATTAGCATGTTTAAAGTGATTTCATGCTTCCAGGGGCTCGGGAAGTTAATTAAATACCATTTGGAGGCATTTAATGTTCAAGCAATGACAGCTGATTTTCGACAAAAGAGATAACACCCCCCCATTACGTCATGCTTCAGAAATGTGGAAAATGGTCCGTTTTCAAATGTTTTATTTTTGAACGTCAGTTCACATTTGTAGGTGGATCATCAGTGTTAGAGCTAAAATTAGCATGTTTAAAGTGATTTTCATGCTTCCAGGGGCCCTAAACACAAGATTTATGGAATAGTTAAAAGTGCATGAAAATGGCCAATTTACTCACTCTGAGTTCTCAAAAAGGGTTACTTCACCCCGGGAAGTTAATTAAATACCATTTGGAGGCATTTAATGTTCGAGCAAAAACGGCTGATTTTTGACAAAAGAGATAACACCCCCCCATTATGTCATGCTTCAGAAATGCGGAAAATGGTCCGTTTTCAAATGTTTTATTTTTGAACGTCAGTTCACATTTGTAGGTGGATCATCAGTGTTAGAGCTAAAATTAGCATGTTTAAAGTGATTTTCATGCTTCCAGGGGCTCGGGAAGTGAAATAAAAACCATTTGGAGGCATTCAATGTTCGAGCAAAAACGGCTGATTTTCGACAAAAGAGATAACACCCCCCCATTACGTCATGCTTCAGAAATGTGGAAAATGGTCCGTTTTCAAATGTTTTATTTTTGAACGTCAGTTCACATTTGCAGGTGGATCATCAGTGTTAGAGCTAAAATTAGCATGTTTAAAGTGATTTTCATGCTTCCAGGGGCTCGGGAAGTTAATTAAATACCATTTGGAGGCATTTAATGTTCGAGCAAAAACGGCTGATTTTCGACAAAAGAGATAACACCCCCCCATTACGTCATGCTTCAGAAATGTGGGAAATGGTCCGTTTAAAAATGTTTTATTTTTTAACGTCAGTTCACATTTTTAGGTGGATCATCAGTGTTAGAGCTAAAATTAGCATGTTTAAAGTGATTTTCATGCTTCCAGGGGCCCTAAACACAAGATTTATAGAATGGTTAAAAGTGCATGAAAATGGGCAATTTACTTACTCTGAGTACTCAAAAAGGGTTTCTTCACCCCGGGAAGTTAATTAAATACCATTTGGAGGCATTTAATGTTCAAGCAATGACAGCTGATTTTCGACAAAAGAGATAACACCCCCCCCATTACGTCATGCTTCAGAAATGTGGAAAATGGTCCGTTTTCAAATGTTTTATTTTTGAACGTCAGTTCACATTTGTAGGTGGATCATCAGTGTTAGAGCTAAAATTAGCATGTTTAAAGTGATTTTCATGCTTCCAGGGGCCCTAAACACAAGATTTATGGAATGGTTAAAAGTGCATGAAAATGGCCAATTTACTCACTCTGAGTTCTCAAAAAGGGTTTCTTCACCCCGGGAAGTTAATTAAATACCATTTGGAGGCATTTAATGTTAAAGCAATGACAGCTGATTTTCGACAAAAGAGATAACACCCCCCATTGCGTCATGCTTCAGAAATGTGGAAAATGGTCCGTTTTCAAATGTTTTATTTTTGAACGTCAGTTCACATTTGTAGGTGGATCATCAGTGTTAGAGCTAAAATTAGCATGTTTAAAGTGATTTTCATGCTTCCAGGGGCTCGTGAAGTTAATTAAATACCATTTGGAGGCATTTAATGTTCGAGCAAAAACGGCTGATTTTCGACAAAAGAGATAACACCCCCCCATTACGTCATGCTTCAGAAATGTGGAAAATGGTCCGTTTTCAAATGTTTTATTTTTGAACGTCAGTTCACATTTGTAGGTGGATCATCAGTGTTAGAGCTAAAATTAGCATGTTTAAAGTGATTTTCATGCTTCCAGGGGCCCTAAACACAAGATTTATGGAATGGTTAAAAGTGCATGAAAATGGCCAATTTACTCACTCTGAGTTCTCAAAAAGGGTTTCTTCACCCCGGGAAGTTAACTAAATACCATTTGGAGGCATTTAATGTTCGAGCAAAAACGGCTGATTTTCGACAAAAGAGATAACACCCCCCCCCCATTACGTCATGCTTCAGAAATGTGGAAAATGGTCCGTTTTCAAATGTTTTATTTTTGAACGTCAGTTCACATTTGTAGGTGGATCATCAGTGTTAGAGCTAAAATTAGCATGTTTAAAGTGATTTTCATGCTTCCAGGGGCCCTAAACACAAGATTTATGGAATGGTTAAAAGTGCATGAAAATGGCCAATTTACTCACTCTGAGTTCTCAAAAAGGGTTTCTTCACCCCGGGAAGTTAATTAAATACCATTTGGAGGCATTTAATGTTCGAGCAAAAACGGCTGATTTTCGACAAAAGAGATAACACCCCCCCATTACGTCATGCTTCAGAAATGTGGAAAATGGTCCGTTTTCAAATGTTTTATTTTTGAACGTCAGTTCACATTTGTAGGTGGATCATCAGTGTTAGAGCTAAAAATTAGCATGTTTAAAGTGATTTTCATGCTTCCAGGGGCTCGGGAAGTTAATTAAATACCATTTGGAGGCATTTAATGTTCGAGCAAAAACGGCTGATTTTCGACAAAAGAGATAACACCCCCCCATTACGTCATGCTTCAGAAATGTGGAAAATGGTCCGTTTTCAAATGTTTTATTTTTGAACGTCAGTTCACATTTGTAGGTGGATCATCAGCGTTAGAGCTAAAATTAGCATGTTTAAAGTGATTTTCATGCTTCCAGGGGCCCTAAACACAAGATTTATGGAATGGTTAAAAGTGCATGAAAATGGCCAATTTACTCACTCTGAGTTCTCAAAAAGGGTTTCTTCACCCCGGGAAGTTAATTAAATACCATTTGGAGGCATTTAATGTTCGAGCAAAAACGGCTGATTTTGGACAAAAGAGATAACACCCCCATTACGTCATGCTTCAGAAATGTGGAAAATGGTCCATTTTCAAATGTTTTATTTTTGAACGTCAGTTCACATTTGTAGGTGGATCATCAGTGTTAGAGCTAAAATTAGCATGTTTAAAGTGATGTTCATGCTTCCAGGGGCTCGGGAAGTTAATTAAATACCATTTGGAGGCATTTAATGTTCGAGCAAAAACGGCTGATTTTCGACAAAAGAGATAACACCCCCCCATTACGTCATGCTTCAGAAATGTGGAAAATGGTCCGTTTTCAAATGTTTTATTTTTTAACGTCAGTTCACATTTTTAGGTGGATCATCAGTGTTAGAGCTAAAATTAGCATGTTTAAAGTGATTTTCATGCTTCCAGGGGCCCTAAACACAAGATTTATGGTATGGTTAAAAGTGCATGAAAATGGGCAATTAACTCTCTCTGAGTACTCAAAAAGGGTTTCTTCACCCCGGGAAGTTAATTAAATACCATTTGGAGGCATTTAATGTTCAAGCAATGACAGCTGATTTTCGACAAAAGAGATAACACCCCCCCATTACGTCATGCTTCAGAAATGTGGAAAATGGTCCGTTTTCAAATGTTTTATTTTTGAACGTCAGTTCACATTTGTAGGTGGATCATCAGTGTTAGAGCTAAAATTAGCATGTTTAAAGTGATTTTCATGCTTCCAGGGGCCCTAAACACAAGATTTATGGAATGGTTAAAAGTGCATGAAAATTGCCAATTTACTCACTCTGAGTTCTCAAAAAGGGTTTCTTCACCCCGGGAAGTTAATTAAATACAATTTGGAGGCATTTAATGTTAAAGCAATGACAGCTGATTTTTGACAAAAGAGATAACACCCCCCATTACGTCATGCTTCAGAAATGTGGAAAATGGTCCGTTTTCAAATGTTTTATTTTTGAACGTCAGTTCACATTTGTAGGTGGATCATCAGTGTTAGAGCTAAAATTAGCATGTTTAAAGTGATTTTCATGCTTCCAGGGGCTTGGGAAGTTAATTAAATACCATTTGGAGGCATTTAATGTTCGAACAAAAACGGCTGATTTTCGACAAAAGAGATAACACCCCCCCATTACGTCATGCTTCAGAAATGTGGAAAATGGTCCGTTTTCAAATGTTTTATTTTTGAACGTCAGTTCACATTTGTAGGTGGATCATCAGTGTTAGAGCTAAAATTAGCATGTTTAAAGTGATTTTCATGCTTCCAGGGGCCCTAAACACAAGATTTATGGAATGGTTAAAAGTGCATGAAAATGGCCAATTTACTCACTCTGAGTTCTCAAAAAGGGTTTCTTCACCCCTGGAAGTTAATTAAATACCATTTGGAGGCATTTAATGTTCAAGCAATGACAGCTGATTTTCGACAAAAGAGATAACACCCCCCCATTACGTCATGCTTCAGAAATGTGGAAAATGGTCCGTTTTCAAATGTTTTATTTTTGAACGTCAGTTCACATTTGTAGGTGGATCATCAGTGTTAGAGCTAAAATTAGCATGTTTAAAGTGATTTTCATGCTTCCAGGGGCCCTAAACACAAGATTTATGGAATAGTTAAAAGTGCATGAAAATGGCCAATTTACTCACTCTGAGTTCTCAAAAAGGGTTACTTCACCCCGGGAAGTTAATTAAATACCATTTGGAGGCATTTAATGTTCGAGCAAAAACGGCTGATTTTTGACAAAAGAGATAACACCCCCCCATTATGTCATGCTTCAGAAATGCGGAAAATGGTCCGTTTTCAAATGTTTTATTTTTGAACGTCAGTTCACATTTGTAGGTGGATCATCAGTGTTAGAGCTAAAATTAGCATGTTTAAAGTGATTTTCATGCTTCCAGGGGCTCGGGAAGTGAAATAAAAACCATTTGGAGGCATTCAATGTTCGAGCAAAAACGGCTGATTTTCGACCAAAGAGATAACACCCCCCCATTACGTCATGCTTCAGAAATGTGGAAAATGGTCCGTTTTCAAATGTTTTATTTTTGAACGTCAGTTCACATTTGCAGGTGGATCATCAGTGTTAGAGCTAAAATTAGCATGTTTAAAGTGATTTTCATGCTTCCAGGGGCTCGGGAAGTTAATTAAATACCATTTGGAGGCATTTAATGTTCGAGCAAAAACGGCTGGTTTTCGACAAAAGAGATAACACCCCCCCATTACGTCATGCTTCAGAAATGTGGGAAATTGTCCGTTTAAAAATGTTTTATTTTTTAACGTCAGTTCACATTTTTAGGTGGATCATCAGTGTTAGAGCTAAAATTAGCATGTTTAAAGTGATTTTCATGCTTCCAGGGGCCCTAAACACAAGATTTATGGAATGGTTAAAAGTGCATGAAAATGGGCAATTTACTCACTCTGAGTACTCAAAAAGGGTTTCTTCACCCCGGGAAGTTAATTAAATACCATTTGGAGGCATTTAATGTTCAAGCAATGACAGCTGATTTTCGACAAAAGAGATAACACCCCACCCATTACGTCATGCTTCAGAAATGTGGAAAATGGTCCGTTTTCAAATGTTTTATTTTTGAACGTCAGTTCACATTTGTAGGTGGATCATCAGTGTTAGAGCTAAAATTAGCATGTTTAAAGTGATTTTCATGCTTCCAGGGGCCCTAAACACAAGATTTATGGAATGGTTAAAAGTGCATGAAAATGGCCAATTTACTCACTCTGAGTTCTCAAAAAGGGTTTCTTCACCCCGGGAAGTTAATTAAATACCATTTGGAGGCATTTAATGTTAAAGCAATGACAGCTGATTTTCGACAAAAGAGATAACACCCCCCCATTACGTCATGCTTCAGAAATGTGGAAAATGGTCCGTTTTCAAATGTTTTATTTTTGAACGTCAGTTCACATTTGTAGGTGGATCATCAGTGTTAGAGCTAAAAATTAGCATGTTTAAAGTGATTTTCATGCTTCCAGGGGCTCGGGAAGTTAATTAAATACCATTTGGAGGCATTTAATGTTCGAGCAAAAACGGCTGATTTTCGACAAAAGAGATAATACCCCCCCATTACGTCATGCTTCAGAAATGTGGAAAATGGTCCGTTTTCAAATGTTTTATTTTTGAACGTCAGTTCACATTTGTAGGTGGATCATCAGCGTTAGAGCTAAAATTAGCATGTTTGAAGTGATTTTCATGCTTCCAGGGGCCCTAAACACAAGATTTATGGAATGGTTAAAAGTGCATGAAAATGGCCAATTTACTCACTCTGAGTTCTCAAAAAGGGTTTCTTCACCCCGGGAAGTTAATTAAATACCATTTGGAGGCATTTAATGTTCGAGCAAAAACGGCTGATTTTGGACAAAAGAGATAACACCCCCCATTACGTCATGCTTCAGAAATGTGGAAAATGGTCCATTTTCAAATGTTTTATTTTTGAACGTCAGTTCACATTTGTAGGTGGATCATCAGTGTTAGAGCTAAAATTAGCATGTTTAAAGTGATGTTCATGCTTCCAGGGGCTCGGGAAGTTAATTAAATACCATTTGGAGGCATTTAATGTTCAAGCAAAAACGGCTGTTTTTCGACAAAAGAGATAACACCCCCCCATTACGTCATGCTTCAGAAATGTGGAAAATGTTCCGTTTTCAAATGTTTTATTTTTTAACGTCAGTTCACATTTTTAGGTGGATCATCAGTGTTAGAGCTAAAATTAGCATGTTTAAAGTGATTTTCATGCTTCCAGGGGCCCTAAACACAAGATTTATGGTATGGTTAAAAGTGCATGAAAATGGGCAATTTACTCTCTCTGAGTACTCAAAAAGGGTTTCTTCACCCCGGGAAGTTAATTAAATACCATTTGGAGGCATTTAATGTTCAAGCAATGACAGCTGATTTTCGACAAAAGAGATAACACCCCCCCATTACGTCATGCTTCAGAAATGTGGAAAATGGTCCGTTTTCAAATGTGTTATTTTTGAACGTCAGTTCACATTTGTAGGTGGATCATCAGTGTTAGAGCTAAAATTAGCATGTTTAAAGTGATTTTCATGCTTCCAGGGGCCCTAAACACAAGATTTATGGAATGGTTAAAAGTGCATGAAAATGGCCAATTTACTCACTCTGAGTTCTCAAAAAGGGTTTCTTCACCCCTGGAAGTTAATTAAATACCATTTGGAGGCATTTAATGTTCAAGCAATGACAGCTGATTTTCGACAAAAGAGATAACACCCCCCCATTACGTCATGCTTCAGAAATGTGGAAAATGGTCCGTTTTGAAATGTTTTATTTTTGAACGTCAGTTCACATTTGTAGGTGGATCATCAGTGTTAGAGCTAAAATTAGCATGTTTAAAGTGATTTTCATGCTTCCAGGGGCCCTAAACACAAGATTTATGGAATAGTTAAAAGTGCATGAAAATGGCCAATTTACTCACTCTGAGTTCTCAAAAAGGGTTACTTCACCCCGGGAAGTTAATTAAATACCATTTGGAGGCATTTAATGTTCGAGCAAAAACGGCTGATTTTTGACAAAAGAGATAACACCCCCCCATTATGTCATGCTTCAGAAATGCGGAAAATGGTCCGTTTTCAAATGTTTTATTTTTGAACGTCAGTTCACATTTGTAGGTGGATCATCAGTGTTAGAGCTAAAATTAGCATGTTTAAAGTGATTTTCATGCTTCCAGGGGCTCGGGAAGTGAAATAAAAACCATTTGGAGGCATTCAATGTTCGAGCAAAACGGCTGATTTTCGACAAAAGAGATAACACCCCCCCATTACGTCATGCTTCAGAAATGTGGAAAATGGTCCGTTTTCAAATGTTTTATTTTTGAACGTCAGTTCACATTTGCAGGTGGATCATCAGTGTTAGAGCTAAAATTAGCATGTTTAAAGTGATTTTCATGCTTCCAGGGGCTCGGGAAGTTAATTAAATACCATTTGGAGGCATTTAATGTTCGAGCAAAAACGGCTGATTTTCGACAAAAGAGATAACACCCCCCCATTACGTCATGCTTCAGAAATGTGGGAAATGGTCCGTTTAAAAATGTTTTATTTTTTAACGTCAGTTCACATTTTTAGGTGGATCATCAGTGTTAGAGCTAAAATTAGCATGTTTAAAGTGATTTTCATGCTTCCAGGGGCCCTAAACACAAGATTTATGGAATGGTTAAAAGTGCATGAAAATGGGCAATTTACTCACTCTGAGTACTCAAAAAGGGTTTCTTCACCCCGGGAAGTTAATTAAATACCATTTGGAGGCATTTAATGTTCAAGCAATGACAGCTGATTTTCGACAAAAGAGATAACACCCCCCCCCATTACGTCATGCTTCAGAAATGTGGAAAATGGTCCGTTTTCAAATGTTTTATTTTTGAACGTCAGTTCACATTTGTAGGTGGATCATCAGTGTTAGAGCTAAAATTAGCATGTTTAAAGTGATTTTCATGCTTCCAGGGGCCCTAAACACAAGATTTATGGAATGGTTAAAAGTGCATGAAAATGGCCAATTTACTCACTCTGAGTTCTCAAAAAGGGTTTCTTCACCCCGGGAAGTTAATTAAATACCATTTGGAGGCATTTAATGTTAAAGCAATGACAGCTGATTTTCGACAAAAGAGATAACACCCCCCATTGCGTCATGCTTCAGAAATGTGGAAAATGGTCCGTTTTCAAATGTTTTATTTTTGAACGTCAGTTCACATTTGTAGGTGGATCATCAGTGTTAGAGCTAAAATTAGCATGTTTAACGTGATTTTCATGCTTCCAGGGGCTCGTGAAGTTAATTAAATACCATTTGGAGGCATTTAATGTTCGAGCAAAAACGGCTGATTTTCGACAAAAGAGATAACACCCCCCCATTACGTCATGCTTCAGAAATGTGGAAAATGGTCCGTTTTCAAATGTTTTATTTTTGAACGTCAGTTCACATTTGTAGGTGGATCATCAGTGTTAGAGATAAAATTAGCATGTTTAAAGTGATTTTCATGCTTCCAGGGGCCCTAAACACAAGATTTATGGAATGGTTAAAAGTGCATGAAAATGGCCAATTTACTCACTCTGAGTTCTCAAAAAGGGTTTCTTCACCCCGGGAAGTTAACTAAATACCATTTGGAGGCATTTAATGTTCGAGCAAAAACGGCTGATTTTCGACAAAAGAGATAACACCCCCCCCCCCATTACGTCATGCTTCAGAAATGTGGAAAATGGTCCGTTTTCAAATGTTGTATTTTTGAACGTCAGTTCACATTTGTAGGTGGATCATCAGTGTTAGAGCTAAAATTAGCATGTTTAAAGTGATTTTCATGCTTCCAGGGGCCCTAAACACAAGATTTATGGAATGGTTAAAAGTGCATGAAAATGGCCAATTTACTCACTCTGAGTTCTCAAAAAGGGTTTCTTCACCCCGGGAAGTTAATTAAATACCATTTGGAGGCATTTAATGTTCGAGCAAAAACGGCTGATTTTCGACAAAAGAGATAACACCCCCCCATTACGTCATGCTTCAGAAATGTGGAAAATGGTCCGTTTTCAAATGTTTTATTTTTGAACGTCAGTTCACATTTGTAGGTGGATCATCAGTGTTAGAGCTAAAAATTAGCATGTTTAAAGTGATTTTCATGCTTCCAGGGGCTCGGGAAGTTAATTAAATACCATTTGGAGGCATTTAATGTTCGAGCAAAAACGGCTGATTTTCGACAAAAGAGATAACACCCCCCCATTACGTCATGCTTCAGAAATGTGGAAAATGGTCCGTTTTCAAATGTTTTATTTTTGAACGTCAGTTCACATTTGTAGGTGGATCATCAGCGTTAGAGCTAAAATTAGCATGTTTAAAGTGATTTTCATGCTTCCAGGGGCCCTAAACACAAGATTTATGGAATGGTTAAAAGTGCATGAAAATGGCCAATTTACTCACTCTGAGTTCTCAAAAAGGGTTTCTTCACCCCGGGAAGTTAATTAAATACCATTTGGAGGCATTTAATGTTCGAGCAAAAACGGCTGATTTTGGACAAAAGAGATAACACCCCCCATTACGTCATGCTTCAGAAATGTGGAAAATGGTCCATTTTCAAATGTTTTATTTTTGAACGTCAGTTCACATTTGTAGGTGGATCATCAGTGTTAGAGCTAAAATTAGCATGTTTAAAGTGATGTTCATGCTTCCAGGGGCTCGGGAAGTTAATTAAATACCATTTGGAGGCATTTAATGTTCGAGCAAAAACGGCTGATTTTCGACAAAAGAGATAACACCCCCCCATTACGTCATGCTTCAGAAATGTGGAAAATGGTCCGTTTTCAAATGTTTTATTTTTTAACGTCAGTTCACATTTTTAGGTGGATCATCAGTGTTAGAGCTAAAATTAGCATGTTTAAAGTGATTTTCATGCTTCCAGGGGCCCTAAACACAAGATTTATGGAATGGTGAAAAGTGCATGAAAATGGCCAATTTACTCACTCTGAGTTCTCAAAAAGGGTTTTTTCACCCCGGGAAGTTAATTAAATACCATTTGGAGGCATTTAATGTTCGAGCAAAAACGGCTGATTTTCGACAAAAGAGATAACACCCCCCCCCATTACGTCATGCTTCAGAAATGTGGAAAATGGTCCGTTTTCAAATGTTTTATTTTTGAACGTCAGTTCACATTTGTAGGTGGATCATCAGTGTTAGAGCTAAAATTAGCATGTTTAAAGTGATTTTCATGCTTCCAGGGGCTCGGGAAGTGAAATAAATACCATTTGGAGGCATTTAATGTTCGAGCAAAAACGGCTGATTTTCGACAAAAGAGATAACACCCCCCCATTACGTCATGCTTCAGAAATGTGGAAAATGGTCCGTTTTCAAATGTTTTATTTTTGAACGTCAGTTCACATTTGTAGGTGGATCATCAGTGTTAGAGCTAAAATTAGCATGTTTAAAGTTATTTTCATGCTTCCAGGGGCTCGGGAAGTTAATTAAATACCATTTGGAGGCATTTAATGTTCGAGCAAAAACGGATGATTTTCGACAAAAGAGATAACACCCCCCCCATTACGTCATGCTTCAGAAATGTGGAAAATGGTCCGTTTTCAAATGTTTTAGTTTTTGAACGTCAGTTCACATTTGTAGGTGGATCATCAGTGTTAGAGCTAAAATTAGCATGTTTAAAGTGATTTTCATGCTTCCAGGGGCTCGGGAAGTGAAATAAATACCATTTGGAGGCATTTCATGTTCGAGCAAAAACGGCTGATTTTCGACAAAAGAGATAACACCCCCCCATTACGTCATGCTTCAGAAATGTGGAAAATGGTCCGTTTTCAAATGTTTTATTTTTGAATGTCAGTTCACATTTGTAGGTGGATCATCAGTGTTAGAGCTAAAATTAGCATGTTTAAAGTGATTTTCATGCTTCCAGGGGCTCGGGAAGTGAAATAAATACCATTTGGAGGCAATTAATGTTTGAGCAAAAACGGCTGATTTTCGACAAAAGAGATAACACCCCCCCCCCCCATTACGTCATGCTTCAGAAATGTGGAAAATGGTCCGTTTTCAAATGTTTTATTTTTGAACGTCAGTTCACATTTGTAGGTGGATCATCAGTGTTAGAGCTAAAATTAGCATGTTTAAAGTGATTTTCATGCTTCCAGGGGCTCGGGAAGTTAATTAAATACCATTTGGAGGCATTTAATGTTCGAGCAAAAACGGCTGATTTTCGACAAAAGAGATAACACCCCCCATTACGTCATGCTTCAGAAATGTGGAAAATGGTCCGTTTTCAAATGTTTTATTTTTGAACGTCAGTTCACATTTGTAGATGGATCATCAGTGTTAGAGCTAAAATTAGCATGTTTAAAGTGATTTCATGCTTCCAGGGGCTCGGGAAGTTAATTAAATACCATTTGGAGGCATTTAATGTTCAAGCAATGACAGCTGATTTTCGACAAAAGAGATAACACCCCCCCATTATGTCATGCTTCAGAAATGTGGAAAATGGTCCGTTTTCAAATGTGTTATTTTTGAACGTCAGTTCACATTTGTAGGTGGATCATCAGTGTTAGAGCTAAAATTAGCATGTTTAAAGTGATTTTCATGCTTCCAGGGGCCCTAAACACAAGATTTATGGAATGGTTAAAAGTGCATGAAAATGGCCAATTTACTCACTCTGAGTTCTCAAAAAGGGTTTCTTCACCCCTGGAAGTTAATTAAATACCATTTGGAGGCATTTAATGTTCAAGCAATGACAGCTGATTTTCGACAAAAGAGATAACACCCCCCCATTACATCATGCTTCAGAAATGTGGAAAATGGTCCGTTTTCAAATGTTTTATTTTTGAACGTCAGTTCACATTTGTAGGTGGATCATCAGTGTTAGAGCTAAAATTAGCATGTTTAAAGTGATTTTCATGCTTCCAGGGGCCCTAAACACAAGATTTATGGAATAGTTAAAAGTGCATGAAAATGGCCAATTTACTCACTCTGAGTTCTCAAAAAGGGTTACTTCACCCCGGGAAGTTAATTAAATACCATTTGGAGGCATTTAATGTTCGAGCAAAAACGGCTGATTTTCGACAAAAGAGATAACACCCCCCCATTATGTCATGCTTCAGAAATGCAGAAAATGGTCCGTTTTCAAATGTTTTATTTTTGAACGTCAGTTCACATTTGTAGGTGGATCATCAGTGTTAGAGCTAAAATTAGCATGTTTAAAGTGATTTTCATGCTTCCAGGGGCTCGGGAAGTGAAATAAATACCATTTGGAGGCATTCAATGTTCGAGCAAAAACGGCTGATTTTCGACAAAAGAGATAACACCCCCCCATTACGTCATGCTTCAGAAATGTGGAAAATGGTCCGTTTTCAAATGTTTTATTTTTGAACGTCAGTTCACATTTGCAGGTGGATCATCAGTGTTAGAGCTAAAATTAGCATGTTTAAAGTGATTTTCATGCTTCCAGGGGCTCGGGAAGTTAATTAAATACCATTTGGAGGCATTTAATGTTCGAGCAAAAACGGCTGATTTTCGACAAAAGAGATAACACCCCCCCATTACGTCATGCTTCAGAAATGTGGAAAATGGTCCGTTTTCAAATGTTTTATTTTTTAACGTCAGTTCACATTTGTAGGTGGATCATCAGTGTTAGAGCTAAAATTAGCATGTTTAAAGTGATTTTCATGCTTCCAGGGGCCCTAAACACAAGATTTATGGAATGGTTAAAAGTGCATGAAAATGGCCAATTTACTCACTCTGAGTTCTCAAAAAGGGTTTCTTCACCCCGGGAAGTTAATTAAATACCATTTGGAGGCATTTAATGTTAAAGCAATGACAGCTGATTTTCGACAAAAGAGATAACACCCCCCATAGCGTCATGCTTCAGAAATGTGGAAAATGGTCCGTTTTCAAATGTTTTATTTTTGAACGTCAGTTCACATTTGTAGGTGGATCATCAGTGTTAGAGCTAAAATTAGCATGTTTAAAGTGATTTTCATGCTTCCAGGGGCTCGGGAAGTTAATTAAATACCATTTGGAGGCATTTAATGTTCGAGCAAAAACGGCTGATTTTCGACAAAAGAGATAACACCCCCCCATTACGTCATGCTTCAGAAATGTGGAAAATGGTCCGTTTTCAAATGTTTTATTTTTGAACGTCAGTTCACATTTGTAGGTGGATCATCAGTGTTAGAGCTAAAATTAGCATGTTTAAAGTGATTTTCATGCTTCCAGGGGCCCTAAACACAAGATTTATGGAATGGTTAAAAGTGCATGAAAATGGCCAATTTACTCACTCTGAGTTCTCAAAAAGGGTTTCTTCACCCCGGGAAGTTAACTAAATACCATTTGGAGGCATTTAATGTTCGAGCAAAAACGGCTGATTTTCGACAAAAGAGATAACACCCCCCCATTACGTCATGCTTCAGAAATGTGGAAAATGGTCCGTTTTCAAATGTTTTATTTTTGAACGTCAGTTCACATTTGTAGGTGGATCATCAGTGTTAGAGCTAAAATTAGCATGTTTAAAGTGATTTTCATGCTTCCAGGGGCCCTAAACACAAGATTTATGGAATGGTGAAAAGTGCATGAAAATGGCCAATTTACTCACTCTGAGTTCTCAAAAAGGGTTTTTTCACCCCGGGAAGTTAATTAAATACCATTTGGAGGCATTTAATGTTCGAGCAAAAACGGCTGATTTTCGACAAAAGAGATAACACCCCCCCCATTACGTCATGCTTCAGAAATGTTGAAAATGGTCCGTTTTCAAATGTTTTAGTTTTTGAACGTCAGTTCACATTTGTAGGTGGATCATCAGTGTTAGAGCTAAAATTAGCATGTTTAAAGTGATTTTCATGCTTCCAGGGGCTCGGGAAGTGAAATAAATACCATTTGGAGGCATTTCATGTTCGAGCAAAAACGGCTGATTTTCGACAAAAGAGATAACACCCCCCCATTACGTCATGCTTCAGAAATGTGGAAAATGGTCCGTTTTCAAATGTTTTATTTTTGAACGTCAGTTCACATTTGTAGGTGGATCATCAGTGTTAGAGCTAAAATTAGCATGTTTAAAGTGATTTTCATGCTTCCAGGGGCTCGGGAAGTGAAATAAATACCATTTGGAGGCATTTAATGTTTGAGCAAAAACGGCTGATTTTCGACAAAAGAGATAACACCCCCCCCCATTACGTCATGCTTCAGAAATGTGGAAAATGGTCTGTTTTCAAATGTTTTATTTTTGAACGTCAGTTCACATTTGTAGGTGGATCATCAGTGTTAGAGCTAAAATTAGCATGTTTAAAGTGATTTTCATGCTTCCAGGGGCTCGGGAAGTTAATTAAATACCATTTGGAGGCATTTAATGTTCGAGCAAAAACGGCTGATTTTCGACAAAAGAGATAACACCCCCCATTACGTCATGCTTCAGAAATGTGGAAAATGGTCAGTTTTCAAATGTTTTATTTTTGAACGTCAGTTCACATTTGTAGATGGATCATCAGTGTTAGAGCTAAAATTAGCATGTTTAAAGTGATTTCATGCTTCCAGGGGCTCGGGAAATTAATTAAATACCATTTGGAGGCATTTAATGTTCAAGCAATGACAGCTGATTTTCGACAAAAGAGATAACACCCCCCCATTACGTCATGCTTCAGAAATGTGGAAAATGGTCCGTTTTCAAATGTGTTATTTTTGAACGTCAGTTCACATTTGTAGGTGGATCATCAGTGTTAGAGCTAAAATTAGCATGTTTAAAGTGATTTTCATGCTTCCAGGGGCCCTAAACACAAGATTTATGGAATGGTTAAAAGTGCATGAAAATGGCCAATTTACTCACTCTGAGTTCTCAAAAAGGGTTTCTTCACCCCTGGAAGTTAATTAAATACCATTTGGAGGCATTTAATGTTCAAGCAATGACAGCTGATTTTCGACAAAAGAGATAACACCCCCCCATTACGTCATGCTTCAGAAATGTGGAAAATGGTCCGTTTTCAAATGTTTTATTTTTGAACATCAGTTCACATTTGTAGGTGGATCATCAGTGTTAGAGCTAAAATTACCATGTTTAAAGTGATTTTCATGCTTCCAGGGGCCCTAAACACAAGATTTATGCAATAGTTAAAAGTGCATGAAAATGGCCAATTTACTCACTCTGAGTTCTCAAAAAGGGTTACTTCACCCCGGGAAGTTAATTAAATACCATTTGGAGGCATTTAATGTTCGAGCAAAAACGGCTGATTTTTGACAAAAGAGATAACACCCCCCCATTATGTCATGCTTCAGAAATGCGGAAAATGGTCCGTTTTCAAATGTTTTATTTTTGAACGTCAGTTCACATTTGTAGGTGGATCATCAGTGTTAGAGCTAAAATTAGCATGTTTAAAGTGATTTTCATGCTTCCAGGGGCTCGTGAAGTTAATTAAATACCATTTGGAGGCATTTAATGTTCGAGCAAAAACGGCTGATTTTCGACAAAAGAGATAACACCCCCCCATTACGTCATGCTTCAGAAATGTGGAAAATGGTCCCTTTTCAAATGTTTTATTTTTGAACGTCAGTTCACATTTGTAGGTGGATCATCAGTGTTAGAGCTAAAATTAGCATGTTTAAAGTGATTTTCATGCTTCCAGGGGCCCTAAACACAAGATTTATGGAATGGTTAAAAGTGCATGAAAATGGCCAATTTACTCACTCTGAGTTCTCAAAAAGGGTTTCTTCACCCCGGGAAGTTAACTAAATACCATTTGGAGGCATTTAATGTTCGAGCAAAAACGGCTGATTTTCGACAAAAGAGATAACACCCCCCCCCCATTACGTCATGCTTCAGAAATGTGGAAAATGGTGCGTTTTCAAATGTTTTATTTTTGAACGTCAGTTCACATTTGTAGGTGGATCATCAGTGTTAGAGCTAAAATTAGCATGTTTAAAGTGATTTTCATGCTTCCAGGGGCCCTAAACACAAGATTTATGGAATGGTTAAAAGTGCATGAAAATGGCCAATTTACTCACTCTGAGTTCTCAAAAAGGGTTTCTTCACCCCGGGAAGTTAATTAAATACCATTTGGAGGCATTTAATGTTCGAGCAAAAACGGCTGATTTTCGACAAAAGAGATAACACCCCCCCATTACGTCATGCTTCAGAAATGTGGAAAATGGTCCGTTTTCAAATGTTTTATTTTTGAACGTCAGTTCACATTTGTAGGTGGATCATCAGTGTTAGAGCTAAAAATTAGCATGTTTAAAGTGATTTTCATGCTTCCAGGGGCTCGGGAAGTTAATTAAATACCATTTGGAGGCATTTAATGTTCGAGCAAAAACGGCTGATTTTCGACAAAAGAGATAACACCCCCCCATTACGTCATGCTTCAGAAATGTGGAAAATGGTCCGTTTTCAAATGTTTTATTTTTGAACGTCAGTTCACATTTGTAGGTGGATCATCAGCGTTAGAGCTAAAATTAGCATGTTTAAAGTGATTTTCATGCTTCCAGGGGCCCTAAACACAAGATTTATGGAATGGTTAAAAGTGCATGAAAATGGCCAATTTACTCACTCTGAGTTCTCAAAAAGGGTTTCTTCACCCCGGGAAGTTAATTAAATACCATTTGGAGGCATTTAATGTTCGAGCAAAAACGGCTGATTTTGGACAAAAGAGATAACACCCCCCATTACGTCATGCTTCAGAAATGTGGAAAATGGTCCATTTTCAAATGTTTTATTTTTGAACGTCAGTTCACATTTGTAGGTGGATCATCAGTGTTAGAGCTAAAATTAGCATGTTTAAAGTGATGTTCATGCTTCCAGGGGCTCGGGGAGTTAATTAAATACCATTTGGAGGCATTTAATGTTCGAGCAAAAACGGCTGATTTTCGACAAAAGAGATAACACCCCCCCATTACGTCATGCTTCAGAAATGTGGAAAATGGTCCGTTTTCAAATGTTTTATTTTTTAACGTCAGTTCACATTTTTAGGTGGATCATCAGTGTTAGAGCTAAAATTAGCATGTTTAAAGTGATTTTCATGCTTCCAGGGGCCCTAAACACAAGATTTATGGAATGGTGAAAAGTGCATGAAAATGGCCAATTTACTCACTCTGAGTTCTCAAAAAGGGTTTTTTCACCCCGGGAAGTTAATTAAATATCATTTGGAGGCATTTAATGTTCGAGCAAAAACGGCTGATTTTCGACAAAAGAGATAACACCCCCCCCCATTACGTCATGCTTCAGAAATGTGGAAAATGGTCCGTTTTCAAATGTTTTATTTTTGAACGTCAGTTCACATTTGTAGGTGGATCATCAGTGTTAGAGCTAAAATTAGCATGTTTAAAGTGATTTTCATGCTTCCAGGGGCTCGGGAAGTGAAATAAATACCATTTGGAGGCATTTAATGTTCGAGCAAAAACGGCTGATTTTCGACAAAAGAGATAACACCCCCCCATTACGTCATGCTTCAGAAATGTGGAAAATGGTCCGTTTTCAAATGTTTTATTTTTGAACGTCAGTTCACATTTGTAGGTGGATCATCAGTGTTAGAGCTAAAATTAGCATGTTTAAAGTTATTTTCATGCTTCCAGGGGCTCGGGAAGTTAATTAAATAACATTTGGAGGCATTTAATGTTCGAGCAAAAACGGATGATTTTCGACAAAAGAGATAACACCCCCCCCATTACGTCATGCTTCAGAAATGTGGAAAATGGTCCGTTTTCAAATGTTTTAGTTTTTGAACGTCAGTTCACATTTGTAGGTGGATCATCAGTGTTAGAGCTAAAATTAGCATGTTTAAAGTGATTTTCATGCTTCCAGGGGCTCGGGAAGTGAAATAAATACCATTTGGAGGCATTTCATGTTCGAGCAAAAACGGCTGATTTTCGACAAAAGAGATAACACCCCCCCATTACGTCATGCTTCAGAAATGTGGAAAATGGTCCGTTTTCAAATGTTTTATTTTTGAATGTCAGTTCACATTTGTAGGTGGATCATCAGTGTTAGAGCTAAAATTAGCATGTTTAAAGTGATTTTCATGCTTCCAGGGGCTCGGGAAGTGAAATAAATACCATTTGGAGGCAATTAATGTTTGAGCAAAAACGGCTGATTTTCGACAAAAGAGATAACACCCCCCATTACGTCATGCTTCAGAAATGTGGAAAATGGTCCGTTTTCAAATGTTTTATTTTTGAACGTCAGTTCACATTTGTAGATGGATCATCAGTGTTAGAGCTAAAATTAGCATGTTTAAAGTGATTTCATGCTTCCAGGGGCTCGGGAAGTTAATTAAATACCATTTGGAGGCATTTAATGTTCAAGCAATGACAGCTGATTTTCGACAAAAGAGATAACACCCCCCCATTATGTCATGCTTCAGAAATGTGGAAAATGGTCCGTTTTCAAATGTGTTATTTTTGAACGTCAGTTCACATTTGTAGGTGGATCATCAGTGTTAGAGCTAAAATTAGCATGTTTAAAGTGATTTTCATGCTTCCAGGGGCCCTAAACACAAGATTTATGGAATGGTTAAAAGTGCATGAAAATGGCCAATTTACTCACTCTGAGTTCTCAAAAAGGGTTTCTTCACCCCTGGAAGTTAATTAAATACCATTTGGAGGCATTTAATGTTCAAGCAATGACAGCTGATTTTCGACAAAAGAGATAACACCCCCCCATTATGTCATGCTTCAGAAATGCAGAAAATGGTCCGTTTTCAAATGTTTTATTTTTGAACGTCAGTTCACATTTGTAGGTGGATCATCAGTGTTAGAGCTAAAATTAGCATGTTTAAAGTGATTTTCATGCTTCCAGGGGCTCGGGAAGTGAAATAAATACCATTTGGAGGCATTCAATGTTCGAGCAAAGACGGCTGATTTTCGACAAAAGAGATAACACCCCCCCATTACGTCATGCTTCAGAAATGTGGAAAATGGTCCGTTTTCAAATGTTTTATTTTTGAACGTCAGTTCACATTTGCAGGTGGATCATCAGTGTTAGAGCTAAAATTAGCATGTTTAAAGTGATTTTCATGCTTCCAGGGGCTCGGGAAGTTAATTAAATACCATTTGGAGGCATTTAATGTTCGAGCAAAAACGGCTGATTTTCGACAAAAGAGATAACACCCCCCCATTACGTCATGCTTCAGAAATGTGGAAAATGGTCCGTTTTCAAATGTTTTATTTTTTAACGTCAGTTCACATTTGTAGGTGGATCATCAGTGTTAGAGCTAAAATTAGCATGTTTAAAGTGATTTTCATGCTTCCAGGGGCCCTAAACACAAGATTTATGGAATGGTTAAAAGTGCATGAAAATGGCCAATTTACTCACTCTGAGTTCTCAAAAAGGGTTTCTTCACCCCGGGAAGTTAATTAAATACCATTTGGAGGCATTTAATGTTAAAGCAATGACAGCTGATTTTCGACAAAAGAGATAACACCCCCCATAGCGTCATGCTTCAGAAATGTGGAAAATGGTCCGTTTTCAAATGTTTTATTTTTGAACGTCAGTTCACATTTGTAGGTGGGTCATCAGTGTTAGAGCTAAAATTAGCATGTTTAAAGTGATTTTCATGCTTCCAGGGGCTCGGGAAGTTAATTAAATACCATTTGGAGGCATTTAATGTTCGAGCAAAAACGGCTGATTTTCGACAAAAGAGATAACACCCCCCCATTACGTCATGCTTCAGAAATGTGGAAAATGGTCCGTTTTCAAATGTTTTATTTTTGAACGTCAGTTCACATTTGTAGGTGGATCATCAGTGTTAGAGCTAAAATTAGCATGTTTAAAGTGATTTTCATGCTTCCAGGGGCCTTAACACACAAGATTTATGGAATGGTTAAAAGTGCATGAAAATGGCCAATTTACTCACTCTGAGTTCTCAAAAAGGGTTTCTTCACCCCGGGAAGTTAACTAAATACCATTTGGAGGCATTTAATGTTCGAGCAAAAACGGCTGATTTTCGACAAAAGAGATAACACCCCCCCTTTACGTCATGCTTCAGAAATGTGGAAAATGGTCCGTTTTCAAATGTTTTATTTTTGAACGTCAGTTCACATTTGTAGGTGGATCATCAGTGTTAGAGCTAAAATTAGCATGTTTAAAGTGATTTTCATGCTTCCAGGGGCCCTAAACACAAGATTTATGGAATGGTGAAAAGTGCATGAAAATGGCCAATTTACTCACTCTGAGTTCTCAAAAAGGGTTTTTTCACCCCGGGAAGTTAATTAAATACCATTTGGAGGCATTTAATGTTCGAGCAAAAACGGCTGATTTTCGACAAAAGAGATAACACCCCCCCCATTACGTCATGCTTCAGAAATGTTGAAAATGGTCCGTTTTCAAATGTTTTAGTTTTTGAACGTCAGTTCACATTTGTAGGTGGATCATCAGTGTTAGAGCTAAAATTAGCATGTTTAAAGTGATTTTCATGCTTCCAGGGGCTCGGGAAGTGAAATAAATACCATTTGGAGGCATTTAATGTTCGAGCAAAAACGGCTGATTTTCGACAAAAGAGATAACACCCCCCCATTACGTCATGCTTCAGAAATGTGGAAAATGGTCCGTTTTCAAATGTTTTATTTTTGAACGTCAGTTCACATTTGTAGGTGGATCATCAGTGTTAGAGCTAAAATTAGCATGTTTAAAGTTATTTTCATGCTTCCAGGGGCTCGGGAAGTTAATTAAATAACATTTGGAGGCATTTAATGTTCGAGCAAAAACGGATGATTTTCGACAAAAGAGATAACACCCCCCCCATTACGTCATGCTTCAGAAATGTGGAAAATGGTCCGTTTTCAAATGTTTTAGTTTTTGAACGTCAGTTCACATTTGTAGGTGGATCATCAGTGTTAGAGCTAAAATTAGCATGTTTAAAGTGATTTTCATGCTTCCAGGGGCTCGGGAAGTGAAATAAATACCATTTGGAGGCATTTCATGTTCGAGCAAAAACGGCTGATTTTCGACAAAAGAGATAACACCCCCCCATTACGTCATGCTTCAGAAATGTGGAAAATGGTCCGTTTTCAAATGTTTTATTTTTGAATGTCAGTTCACATTTGTAGGTGGATCATCAGTGTTAGAGCTAAAATTAGCATGTTTAAAGTGATTTTCATGCTTCCAGGGGCTCGGGAAGTGAAATAAATACCATTTGGAGGCAATTAATGTTTGAGCAAAAACGGCTGATTTTCGACAAAAGAGATAACACCCCCCATTACGTCATGCTTCAGAAATGTGGAAAATGGTCCGTTTTCAAATGTTTTATTTTTGAACGTCAGTTCACATTTGTAGATGGATCATCAGTGTTAGAGCTAAAATTAGCATGTTTAAAGTGATTTCATGCTTCCAGGGGCTCGGGAAGTTAATTAAATACCATTTGGAGGCATTTAATGTTCAAGCAATGACAGCTGATTTTCGACAAAAGAGATAACACCCCCCCATTATGTCATGCTTCAGAAATGTGGAAAATGGTCCGTTTTCAAATGTGTTATTTTTGAACGTCAGTTCACATTTGTAGGTGGATCATCAGTGTTAGAGCTAAAATTAGCATGTTTAAAGTGATTTTCATGCTTCCAGGGGCCCTAAACACAAGATTTATGGAATGGTTAAAAGTGCATGAAAATGGCCAATTTACTCACTCTGAGTTCTCAAAAAGGGTTTCTTCACCCCTGGAAGTTAATTAAATACCATTTGGAGGCATTTAATGTTCAAGCAATGACAGCTGATTTTCGACAAAAGAGATAACACCCCCCCATTATGTCATGCTTCAGAAATGCAGAAAATGGTCCGTTTTCAAATGTTTTATTTTTGAACGTCAGTTCACATTTGTAGGTGGATCATCAGTGTTAGAGCTAAAATTAGCATGTTTAAAGTGATTTTCATGCTTCCAGGGGCTCGGGAAGTGAAATAAATACCATTTGGAGGCATTCAATGTTCGAGCAAAGACGGCTGATTTTCGACAAAAGAGATAACACCCCCCCATTACGTCATGCTTCAGAAATGTGGAAAATGGTCCGTTTTCAAATGTTTTATTTTTGAACGTCAGTTCACATTTGCAGGTGGATCATCAGTGTTAGAGCTAAAATTAGCATGTTTAAAGTGATTTTCATGCTTCCAGGGGCTCGGGAAGTTAATTAAATACCATTTGGAGGCATTTAATGTTCGAGCAAAAACGGCTGATTTTCGACAAAAGAGATAACACCCCCCCATTACGTCATGCTTCAGAAATGTGGAAAATGGTCCGTTTTCAAATGTTTTATTTTTTAACGTCAGTTCACATTTGTAGGTGGATCATCAGTGTTAGAGCTAAAATTAGCATGTTTAAAGTGATTTTCATGCTTCCAGGGGCCCTAAACACAAGATTTATGGAATGGTTAAAAGTGCATGAAAATGGCCAATTTACTCACTCTGAGTTCTCAAAAAGGGTTTCTTCACCCCGGGAAGTTAATTAAATACCATTTGGAGGCATTTAATGTTAAAGCAATGACAGCTGATTTTCGACAAAAGAGATAACACCCCCCATAGCGTCATGCTTCAGAAATGTGGAAAATGGTCCGTTTTCAAATGTTTTATTTTTGAACGTCAGTTCACATTTGTAGGTGGGTCATCAGTGTTAGAGCTAAAATTAGCATGTTTAAAGTGATTTTCATGCTTCCAGGGGCTCGGGAAGTTAATTAAATACCATTTGGAGGCATTTAATGTTCGAGCAAAAACGGCTGATTTTCGACAAAAGAGATAACACCCCCCCATTACGTCATGCTTCAGAAATGTGGAAAATGGTCCGTTTTCAAATGTTTTATTTTTGAACGTCAGTTCACATTTGTAGGTGGATCATCAGTGTTAGAGCTAAAATTAGCATGTTTAAAGTGATTTTCATGCTTCCAGGGGCCTTAACACACAAGATTTATGGAATGGTTAAAAGTGCATGAAAATGGCCAATTTACTCACTCTGAGTTCTCAAAAAGGGTTTCTTCACCCCGGGAAGTTAACTAAATACCATTTGGAGGCATTTAATGTTCGAGCAAAAACGGCTGATTTTCGACAAAAGAGATAACACCCCCCCTTTACGTCATGCTTCAGAAATGTGGAAAATGGTCCGTTTTCAAATGTTTTATTTTTGAACGTCAGTTCACATTTGTAGGTGGATCATCAGTGTTAGAGCTAAAATTAGCATGTTTAAAGTGATTTTCATGCTTCCAGGGGCCCTAAACACAAGATTTATGGAATGGTGAAAAGTGCATGAAAATGGCCAATTTACTCACTCTGAGTTCTCAAAAAGGGTTTTTTCACCCCGGGAAGTTAATTAAATACCATTTGGAGGCATTTAATGTTCGAGCAAAAACGGCTGATTTTCGACAAAAGAGATAACACCCCCCCCATTACGTCATGCTTCAGAAATGTTGAAAATGGTCCGTTTTCAAATGTTTTAGTTTTTGAACGTCAGTTCACATTTGTAGGTGGATCATCAGTGTTAGAGCTAAAATTAGCATGTTTAAAGTGATTTTCATGCTTCCAGGGGCTCGGGAAGTGAAATAAATACCATTTGGAGGCATTTCATGTTCGAGCAAAAACGGCTGATTTTCGACAAAAGAGATAACACCCCCCCATTACGTCATGCTTCAGAAATGTGGAAAATGGTCCGTTTTCAAATGTTTTATTTTTGAACGTCAGTTCACATTTGTAGGTGGATCATCAGTGTTAGAGCTAAAATTAGCATGTTTAAAGTGATTTTCATGCTTCCAGGGGCTCGGGAAGTGAAATAAATACCATTTGGAGGCATTTAATGTTTGAGCAAAAACGGCTGATTTTCGACAAAAGAGATAACACCCCCCCCCCCCATTACGTCATGCTTCAGAAATGTGGAAAATGGTCCGTTTCCAAATGTTTTATTTTTGAACGTCAGTTCACATTTGTAGGTGGATCATCAGTGTTAGAGCTAAAATTAGCATGTTTAAAGTGATTTTCATGCTTCCAGGGGCTCGGGAAGTTAATTAAATACCATTTGGAGGCATTTAATGTTCGAGCAAAAACGGCTGATTTTCGACAAAAGAGATAACACCCCCCATTACGTCATGCTTCAGAAATGTGGAAAATGGTCAGTTTTCAAATGTTTTATTTTTGAACGTCAGTTCACATTTGTAGATGGATCATCAGTGTTAGAGCTAAAATTAGCATGTTTAAAGTGATTTCATGCTTCCAGGGGCTCGGGAAATTAATTAAATACCATTTGGAGGCATTTAATGTTCAAGCAATGACAGCTGATTTTCGACAAAAGAGATAACACCCCCCCATTACGTCATGCTTCAGAAATGTGGAAAATGGTCCGTTTTCAAATGTGTTATTTTTGAACGTCAGTTCACATTTGTAGGTGGATCATCAGTGTTAGAGCTAAAATTAGCATGTTTAAAGTGATTTTCATGCTTCCAGGGGCCCTAAACACAAGATTTATGGAATGGTTAAAAGTGCATGAAAATGGCCAATTTACTCACTCTGAGTTCTCAAAAAGGGTTTCTTCACCCCTGGAAGTTAATTAAATACCATTTGGAGGCATTTAATGTTCAAGCAATGACAGCTGATTTTCGACAAAAGAGATAACACCCCCCCATTACGTCATGCTTCAGAAATGTGGAAAATGGTCCGTTTTCAAATGTTTTATTTTTGAACGTCAGTTCACATTTGTAGGTGGATCATCAGTGTTAGAGCTAAAATTACCATGTTTAAAGTGATTTTCATGCTTCCAGGGGCCCTAAACACAAGATTTATGGAATAGTTAAAAGTGCATGAAAATGGCCAATTTACTCACTCTGAGTTCTCAAAAAGGGTTACTTCACCCCGGGAAGTTAATTAAATACCATTTGGAGGCATTTAATGTTCGAGCAAAAACGGCTGATTTTTGACAAAAGAGATAACACCCCCCCATTATGTCATGCTTCAGAAATGCGGAAAATGGTCCGTTTTCAAATGTTTTATTTTTGAACGTCAGTTCACATTTGTAGGTGGATCATCAGTGTTAGAGCTAAAATTAGCATGTTTAAAGTGATTTTCATGCTTCCAGGGGCTCGGGAAGTGAAATAAATACCATTTGGAGGCATTCAATGTTCGAGCAAAAACGGCTGATTTTCGACAAAAGAGATAACACCCCCCCATTACGTCATGCTTCAGAAATGTGGAAAATGGTCCGTTTTCAAATGTTTTATTTTTGAACGTCAGTTCACATTTGCAGGTGGATCATCAGTGTTAGAGCTAAAATTAGCATGTTTAAAGTGATTTTCATGCTTCCAGGGGCTCGGGAAGTTAATTAAATACCATTTGGAGGCATTTAATGTTCGAGCAAAAACGGCTGATTTTCGACAAAAGAGATAACACCCCCCCATTACGTCATGCTTCAGAAATGTGGGAAATGGTCCGTTTAAAAATGTTTTATTTTTTAACGTCAGTTCACATTTTTAGGTGGATCATCAGTGTTAGAGCTAAAATTAGCATGTTTAAAGTGATTTTCATGCTTCCAGGGGCCCTAAACACAAGATTTATGGAATGGTTAAAAGTGCATGAAAATGGGCAATTTACTCACTCTGAGTACTCAAAAAGGGTTTCTTCACCCCGGGAAGTTAATTAAATACCATTTGGAGGCATTTAATGTTCAAGCAATGACAGCTGATTTTCGACAAAAGAGATAACACCCCCCCCATTACGTCATGCTTCAGAAATGTGGAAAATGGTCCGTTTTCAAATGTTTTATTTTTGAACGTCAGTTCACATTTGTAGGTGGATCATCAGTGTTAGAGCTAAAATTAGCATGTTTAAAGTGATTTTCATGCTTCCAGGGGCCCTAAACACAAGATTTATGGAATGGTTAAAAGTGCATGAAAATGGCCAATTTACTCACTCTGAGTTCTCAAAAAGGGTTTCTTCACCCCGGGAAGTTAATTAAATACCATTTGGAGGCATTTAATGTTAAAGCAATGACAACTGATTTTCGACAAAAGAGATAACACCCCCCATTGCGTCATGCTTCAGAAATGTGGAAAATGGTCCGTTTTCAAATGTTTTATTTTTGAACGTCAGTTCACATTTGTAGGTGGATCATCAGTGTTAGAGCTAAAATTAGCATGTTTAAAGTGATTTTCATGCTTCCAGGGGCTCGTGAAGTTAATTAAATACCATTTAGAGGCATTTAATGTTCGAGCAAAAACGGCTGATTTTCGACAAAAGAGATAACACCCCCCCATTACGTCATGCTTCAGAAATGTGGAAAATGGTCCGTTTTCAAATGTTTTATTTTTGAACGTCAGTTCACATTTGTAGGTGGATCATCAGTGTTAGAGCTAAAATTAGCATGTTTAAAGTGATTTTCATGCTTCCAGGGGCCCTAAACACAAGATTTATGGAATGGTTAAAAGTGCATGAAAATGGCCAATTTACTCACTCTGAGTTCTCAAAAAGGGTTTCTTCACCCCGGGAAGTTAACTAAATACCATTTGGAGGCATTTAATGTTCGAGCAAAAACGGCTGATTTTCGACAAAAGAGATAACACCCCCCCATTACGTCATGCTTCAGAAATGTGGAAAATGGTCCGTTTTCAAATGTTTTATTTTTGAACGTCAGTTCACATTTGTAGGTGGATCATCAGTGTTAGAGCTAAAAATTAGCATGTTTAAAGTGATTTTCATGCTTCCAGGGGCTCGGGAAGTTAATTAAATACCATTTGGAGGCATTTAATGTTCGAGCAAAAACGGCTGATTTTCGACAAAAGAGATAACACCCCCCCATTACGTCATGCTTCAGAAATGTGGAAAATGGTCCGTTTTCAAATGTTTTATTTTTGAACGTCAGTTCACATTTGTAGGTGGATCATCAGCGTTAGAGCTAAAATTAGCATGTTTAAAGTGATTTTCATGCTTCCAGGGGCCCTAAACACAAGATTTATGGAATGGTTAAAAGTGCATGAAAATGGCCAATTTACTCACTCTGAGTTCTCAAAAAGGGTTTCTTCACCCCGGGAAGTTAATTAAATACCATTTGGAGGCATTTAATGTTCGAGCAAAAACGGCTGATTTTGGACAAAAGAGATAACACCCCCCATTACGTCATGCTTCAGAAATGTGGAAAATGGTCCGTTTTCAAATGTTTTATTTTTGAACGTCAGTTCACATTTGTAGGTGGATCATCAGTGTTAGAGCTAAAATTAGCATGTTTAAAGTGATTTTCATGCTTCCAGGGGCTCGGGAAGTGAAATAAATACCATTTGGAGGCATTTAATGTTTGAGCAAAAACGGCTGATTTTCGACAAAAGAGATAACACCCCCCCCCCCCATTACGTCATGCTTCAGAAATGTGGAAAATGGTCCGTTTCCAAATGTTTTATTTTTGAACGTCAGTTCACATTTGTAGGTGGATCATCAGTGTTAGAGCTAAAATTAGCATGTTTAAAGTGATTTTCATGCTTCCAGGGGCTCGGGAAGTTAATTAAATACCATTTGGAGGCATTTAATGTTCGAGCAAAAACGGCTGATTTTCGACAAAAGAGATAACACCCCCCATTACGTCATGCTTCAGAAATGTGGAAAATGGTCAGTTTTCAAATGTTTTATTTTTGAACGTCAGTTCACATTTGTAGATGGATCATCAGTGTTAGAGCTAAAATTAGCATGTTTAAAGTGATTTCATGCTTCCAGGGGCTCGGGAAATTAATTAAATACCATTTGGAGGCATTTAATGTTCAAGCAATGACAGCTGATTTTCGACAAAAGAGATAACACCCCCCCATTACGTCATGCTTCAGAAATGTGGAAAATGGTCCGTTTTCAAATGTGTTATTTTTGAACGTCAGTTCACATTTGTAGGTGGATCATCAGTGTTAGAGCTAAAATTAGCATGTTTAAAGTGATTTTCATGCTTCCAGGGGCCCTAAACACAAGATTTATGGAATGGTTAAAAGTGCATGAAAATGGCCAATTTACTCACTCTGAGTTCTCAAAAAGGGTTTCTTCACCCCTGGAAGTTAATTAAATACCATTTGGAGGCATTTAATGTTCAAGCAATGACAGCTGATTTTCGACAAAAGAGATAACACCCCCCCATTACGTCATGCTTCAGAAATGTGGAAAATGGTCCGTTTTCAAATGTTTTATTTTTGAACGTCAGTTCACATTTGTAGGTGGATCATCAGTGTTAGAGCTAAAATTACCATGTTTAAAGTGATTTTCATGCTTCCAGGGGCCCTAAACACAAGATTTATGGAATAGTTAAAAGTGCATGAAAATGGCCAATTTACTCACTCTGAGTTCTCAAAAAGGGTTACTTCACCCCGGGAAGTTAATTAAATACCATTTGGAGGCATTTAATGTTCGAGCAAAAACGGCTGATTTTTGACAAAAGAGATAACACCCCCCCATTATGTCATGCTTCAGAAATGCGGAAAATGGTCCGTTTTCAAATGTTTTATTTTTGAACGTCAGTTCACATTTGTAGGTGGATCATCAGTGTTAGAGCTAAAATTAGCATGTTTAAAGTGATTTTCATGCTTCCAGGGGCTCGGGAAGTGAAATAAATACCATTTGGAGGCATTCAATGTTCGAGCAAAAACGGCTGATTTTCGACAAAAGAGATAACACCCCCCCATTACGTCATGCTTCAGAAATGTGGAAAATGGTCCGTTTTCAAATGTTTTATTTTTGAACGTCAGTTCACATTTGCAGGTGGATCATCAGTGTTAGAGCTAAAATTAGCATGTTTAAAGTGATTTTCATGCTTCCAGGGGCTCGGGAAGTTAATTAAATACCATTTGGAGGCATTTAATGTTCGAGCAAAAACGGCTGATTTTCGACAAAAGAGATAACACCCCCCCATTACGTCATGCTTCAGAAATGTGGGAAATGGTCCGTTTAAAAATGTTTTATTTTTTAACGTCAGTTCACATTTTTAGGTGGATCATCAGTGTTAGAGCTAAAATTAGCATGTTTAAAGTGATTTTCATGCTTCCAGGGGCCCTAAACACAAGATTTATGGAATGGTTAAAAGTGCATGAAAATGGGCAATTTACTCACTCTGAGTACTCAAAAAGGGTTTCTTCACCCCGGGAAGTTAATTAAATACCATTTGGAGGCATTTAATGTTCAAGCAATGACAGCTGATTTTCGACAAAAGAGATAACACCCCCCCCATTACGTCATGCTTCAGAAATGTGGAAAATGGTCCGTTTTCAAATGTTTTATTTTTGAACGTCAGTTCACATTTGTAGGTGGATCATCAGTGTTAGAGCTAAAATTAGCATGTTTAAAGTGATTTTCATGCTTCCAGGGGCCCTAAACACAAGATTTATGGAATGGTTAAAAGTGCATGAAAATGGCCAATTTACTCACTCTGAGTTCTCAAAAAGGGTTTCTTCACCCCGGGAAGTTAATTAAATACCATTTGGAGGCATTTAATGTTAAAGCAATGACAACTGATTTTCGACAAAAGAGATAACACCCCCCATTGCGTCATGCTTCAGAAATGTGGAAAATGGTCCGTTTTCAAATGTTTTATTTTTGAACGTCAGTTCACATTTGTAGGTGGATCATCAGTGTTAGAGCTAAAATTAGCATGTTTAAAGTGATTTTCATGCTTCCAGGGGCTCGTGAAGTTAATTAAATACCATTTAGAGGCATTTAATGTTCGAGCAAAAACGGCTGATTTTCGACAAAAGAGATAACACCCCCCCATTACGTCATGCTTCAGAAATGTGGAAAATGGTCCGTTTTCAAATGTTTTATTTTTGAACGTCAGTTCACATTTGTAGGTGGATCATCAGTGTTAGAGCTAAAATTAGCATGTTTAAAGTGATTTTCATGCTTCCAGGGGCCCTAAACACAAGATTTATGGAATGGTTAAAAGTGCATGAAAATGGCCAATTTACTCACTCTGAGTTCTCAAAAAGGGTTTCTTCACCCCGGGAAGTTAACTAAATACCATTTGGAGGCATTTAATGTTCGAGCAAAAACGGCTGATTTTCGACAAAAGAGATAACACCCCCCCATTACGTCATGCTTCAGAAATGTGGAAAATGGTCCGTTTTCAAATGTTTTATTTTTGAACGTCAGTTCACATTTGTAGGTGGATCATCAGTGTTAGAGCTAAAAATTAGCATGTTTAAAGTGATTTTCATGCTTCCAGGGGCTCGGGAAGTTAATTAAATACCATTTGGAGGCATTTAATGTTCGAGCAAAAACGGCTGATTTTCGACAAAAGAGATAACACCCCCCCATTACGTCATGCTTCAGAAATGTGGAAAATGGTCCGTTTTCAAATGTTTTATTTTTGAACGTCAGTTCACATTTGTAGGTGGATCATCAGCGTTAGAGCTAAAATTAGCATGTTTAAAGTGATTTTCATGCTTCCAGGGGCCCTAAACACAAGATTTATGGAATGGTTAAAAGTGCATGAAAATGGCCAATTTACTCACTCTGAGTTCTCAAAAAGGGTTTCTTCACCCCGGGAAGTTAATTAAATACCATTTGGAGGCATTTAATGTTCGAGCAAAAACGGCTGATTTTGGACAAAAGAGATAACACCCCCCATTACGTCATGCTTCAGAAATGTGGAAAATGGTCCATTTTCAAATGTTTTATTTTTGAACGTCAGTTCACATTTGTAGGTGGATCATCAGTGTTAGAGCTAAAATTAGCATGTTTAAAGTGATGTTCATGCTTCCAGGGGCTCGGGAAGTTAATTAAATACCATTTGGAGGCATTTAATGTTCGAGCAAAAACGGCTGATTTTCGACAAAAGAGATAACACCCCCCCATTACGTCATGCTTCAGAAATGTGGAAAATGGTCCGTTTTCAAATGTTTTATTTTTTAACGTCAGTTCACATTTTTAGGTGGATCATCAGTGTTAGAGCTAAAATTAGCATGTTTAAAGTGATTTTCATGCTTCCAGGGGCCCTAAACACAAGATTTATGGAATGGTGAAAAGTGCATGAAAATGGCCAATTTACTCACTCTGAGTTCTCAAAAAGGGTTTTTTCACCCCGGGAAGTTAATTAAATACCATTTGGAGGCATTTAATGTTCGAGCAAAAACGGCTGATTTTCGACAAAAGAGATAACACCCCCCCCCATTACGTCATGCTTCAGAAATGTGGAAAATGGTCCGTTTTCAAATGTTTTATTTTTGAACGTCAGTTCACATTTGTAGGTGGATCATCAGTGTTAGAGCTAAAATTAGCATGTTTAAAGTGATTTTCATGCTTCCAGGGGCTCGGGAAGTGAAATAAATACCATTTGGAGGCATTTAATGTTCGAGCAAAAACGGCTGATTTTCGACAAAAGAGATAACACCCCCCCATTACGTCATGCTTCAGAAATGTGGAAAATGGTCCGTTTTCAAATGTTTTATTTTTGAACGTCAGTTCACATTTGTAGGTGGATCATCAGTGTTAGAGCTAAAATTAGCATGTTTAAAGTTATTTTCATGCTTCCAGGGGCTCGGGAAGTTAATTAAATACCATTTGGAGGCATTTAATGTTCGAGCAAAAACGGATGATTTTCGACAAAAGAGATAACACCCCCCCCATTACGTCATGCTTCAGAAATGTGGAAAATGGTCCGTTTTCAAATGTTTTAGTTTTTGAACGTCAGTTCACATTTGTAGGTGGATCATCAGTGTTAGAGCTAAAATTAGCATGTTTAAAGTGATTTTCATGCTTCCAGGGGCTCGGGAAGTGAAATAAATACCATTTGGAGGCATTTCATGTTCGAGCAAAAACGGCTGATTTTCGACAAAAGAGATAACACCCCCCCATTACGTCATGCTTCAGAAATGTGGAAAATGGTCCGTTTTCAAATGTTTTATTTTTGAATGTCAGTTCACATTTGTAGGTGGATCATCAGTGTTAGAGCTAAAATTAGCATGTTTAAAGTGATTTTCATGCTTCCAGGGGCTCGGGAAGTGAAATAAATACCATTTGGAGGCAATTAATGTTTGAGCAAAAACGGCTGATTTTCGACAAAAGAGATAACACCCCCCCCCCCCATTACGTCATGCTTCAGAAATGTGGAAAATGGTCCGTTTTCAAATGTTTTATTTTTGAACGTCAGTTCACATTTGTAGGTGGATCATCAGTGTTAGAGCTAAAATTAGCATGTTTAAAGTGATTTTCATGCTTCCAGGGGCTCGGGAAGTTAATTAAATACCATTTGGAGGCATTTAATGTTCGAGCAAAAACGGCTGATTTTCGACAAAAGAGATAACACCCCCCATTACGTCATGCTTCAGAAATGTGGAAAATGGTCCGTTTTCAAATGTTTTATTTTTGAACGTCAGTTCACATTTGTAGATGGATCATCAGTGTTAGAGCTAAAATTAGCATGTTTAAAGTGATTTCATGCTTCCAGGGGCTCGGGAAGTTAATTAAATACCATTTGGAGGCATTTAATGTTCAAGCAATGACAGCTGATTTTCGACAAAAGAGATAACACCCCCCCATTATGTCATGCTTCAGAAATGTGGAAAATGGTCCGTTTTCAAATGTGTTATTTTTGAACGTCAGTTCACATTTGTAGGTGGATCATCAGTGTTAGAGCTAAAATTAGCATGTTTAAAGTGATTTTCATGCTTCCAGGGGCCCTAAACACAAGATTTATGGAATGGTTAAAAGTGCATGAAAATGGCCAATTTACTCACTCTGAGTTCTCAAAAAGGGTTTCTTCACCCCTGGAAGTTAATTAAATACCATTTGGAGGCATTTAATGTTCAAGCAATGACAGCTGATTTTCGACAAAAGAGATAACACCCCCCCATTACATCATGCTTCAGAAATGTGGAAAATGGTCCGTTTTCAAATGTTTTATTTTTGAACGTCAGTTCACATTTGTAGGTGGATCATCAGTGTTAGAGCTAAAATTAGCATGTTTAAAGTGATTTTCATGCTTCCAGGGGCCCTAAACACAAGATTTATGGAATAGTTAAAAGTGCATGAAAATGGCCAATTTACTCACTCTGAGTTCTCAAAAAGGGTTACTTCACCCCGGGAAGTTATTTAAATACCATTTGGAGGCATTTAATGTTCGAGCAAAAACGGCTGATTTTCGACAAAAGAGATAACACCCCCCCATTATGTCATGCTTCAGAAATGCAGAAAATGGTCCGTTTTCAAATGTTTTATTTTTGAACGTCAGTTCACATTTGTAGGTGGATCATCAGTGTTAGAGCTAAAATTAGCATGTTTAAAGTGATTTTCATGCTTCCAGGGGCTCGGGAAGTGAAATAAATACCATTTGGAGGCATTCAATGTTCGAGCAAAAACGGCTGATTTTCGACAAAAGAGATAACACCCCCCCATTACGTCATGCTTCAGAAATGTGGAAAATGGTCCGTTTTCAAATGTTTTATTTTTGAACGTCAGTTCACATTTGCAGGTGGATCATCAGTGTTAGAGCTAAAATTAGCATGTTTAAAGTGATTTTCATGCTTCCAGGGGCTCGGGAAGTTAATTAAATACCATTTGGAGGCATTTAATGTTCGAGCAAAAACGGCTGATTTTCGACAAAAGAGATAACACCCCCCCATTACGTCATGCTTCAGAAATGTGGAAAATGGTCCGTTTTCAAATGTTTTATTTTTTAACGTCAGTTCACATTTGTAGGTGGATCATCAGTGTTAGAGCTAAAATTAGCATGTTTAAAGTGATTTTCATGCTTCCAGGGGCCCTAAACACAAGATTTATGGAATGGTTAAAAGTGCATGAAAATGGCCAATTTACTCACTCTGAGTTCTCAAAAAGGGTTTCTTCACCCCGGGAAGTTAATTAAATACCATTTGGAGGCATTTAATGTTAAAGCAATGACAGCTGATTTTCGACAAAAGAGATAACACCCCCCATAGCGTCATGCTTCAGAAATGTGGAAAATGGTCCGTTTTCAAATGTTTTATTTTTGAACGTCAGTTCACATTTGTAGGTGGATCATCAGTGTTAGAGCTAAAATTAGCATGTTTAAAGTGATTTTCATGCTTCCAGGGGCTCGGGAAGTTAATTAAATACCATTTGGAGGCATTTAATGTTCGAGCAAAAACGGCTGATTTTCGACAAAAGAGATAACACCCCCCCATTACGTCATGCTTCAGAAATGTGGAAAATGGTCCGTTTTCAAATGTTTTATTTTTGAACGTCAGTTCACATTTGTAGGTGGATCATCAGTGTTAGAGCTAAAATTAGCATGTTTAAAGTGATTTTCATGCTTCCAGGGGCCCTAAACACAAGATTTATGGAATGGTTAAAAGTGCATGAAAATGGCCAATTTACTCACTCTGAGTTCTCAAAAAGGGTTTCTTCACCCCGGGAAGTTAACTAAATACCATTTGGAGGCATTTAATGTTCGAGCAAAAACGGCTGATTTTCGGCAAAAGAGATAACACCCCCCCATTACGTCATGCTTCAGAAATGTGGAAAATGGTCCGTTTTCAAATGTTTTATTTTTGAACGTCAGTTCACATTTGTAGGTGGATCATCAGTGTTAGAGCTAAAATTAGCATGTTTAAAGTGATTTTCATGCTTTCAGGGGCCCTAAACACAAGATTTATGGAATGGTGAAAAGTGCATGAAAATGGCCAATTTACTCACTCTGAGTTCTCAAAAAGGGTTTTTTCACCCCGGGAAGTTAATTAAATACCATTTGGAGGCATTTAATGTTCGAGCAAAAACGGCTGATTTTCGACAAAAGAGATAACACCCCCCCATTACGTCATGCTTCAGAAATGTTGAAAATGGTCCGTTTTCAAATGTTTTAGTTTTTGAACGTCAGTTCACATTTGTAGGTGGATCATCAGTGTTAGAGCTAAAATTAGCATGTTTAAAGTGATTTTCATGCTTCCAGGGGCTCGGGAAGTGAAATAAATACCATTTGGAGGCATTTCATGTTCGAGCAAAAACGGCTGATTTTCGACAAAAGAGATAACACCCCCCCATTACGTCATGCTTCAGAAATGTGGAAAATGGTCCGTTTTCAAATGTTTTATTTTTGAACGTCAGTTCACATTTGTAGGTGGATCATCAGTGTTAGAGCTAAAATTAGCATGTTTAAAGTGATTTTCATGCTTCCAGGGGCTCGGGAAGTGAAATAAATACCATTTGGAGGCATTTAATGTTTGAGCAAAAACGGCTGATTTTCGACAAAAGAGATAACACCCCCCCCCCATTACGTCATGCTTCAGAAATGTGGAAAATGGTCTGTTTTCAAATGTTTTATTTTTGAACGTCAGTTCACATTTGTAGGTGGATCATCAGTGTTAGAGCTAAAATTAGCATGTTTAAAGTGATTTTCATGCTTCCAGGGGCTCGGGAAGTTAATTAAATACCATTTGGAGGCATTTAATGTTCGAGCAAAAACGGCTGATTTTCGACAAAAGAGATAACACCCCCCATTACGTCATGCTTCAGAAATGTGGAAAATGGTCAGTTTTCAAATGTTTTATTTTTGAACGTCAGTTCACATTTGTAGATGGATCATCAGTGTTAGAGCTAAAATTAGCATGTTTAAAGTGATTTCATGCTTCCAGGGGCTCGGGAAATTAATTAAATACCATTTGGAGGCATTTAATGTTCAAGCAATGACAGCTGATTTTCGACAAAAGAGATAACACCCCCCCATTACGTCATGCTTCAGAAATGTGGAAAATGGTCCGTTTTCAAATGTGTTATTTTTGAACGTCAGTTCACATTTGTAGGTGGATCATCAGTGTTAGAGCTAAAATTAGCATGTTTAAAGTGATTTTCATGCTTCCAGGGGCCCTAAACACAAGATTTATGGAATGGTTAAAAGTGCATGAAAATGGCCAATTTACTCACTCTGAGTTCTCAAAAAGGGTTTCTTCACCCCTGGAAGTTAATTAAATACCATTTGGAGGCATTTAATGTTCAAGCAATGACAGCTGATTTTCGACAAAAGAGATAACACCCCCCCATTACGTCATGCTTCAGAAATGTGGAAAATGGTCCGTTTTCAAATGTTTTATTTTTGAACATCAGTTCACATTTGTAGGTGGATCATCAGTGTTAGAGCTAAAATTACCATGTTTAAAGTGATTTTCATGCTTCCAGGGGCCCTAAACACAAGATTTATGCAATAGTTAAAAGTGCATGAAAATGGCCAATTTACTCACTCTGAGTTCTCAAAAAGGGTTACTTCACCCCGGGAAGTTAATTAAATACCATTTGGAGGCATTTAATGTTCGAGCAAAAACGGCTGATTTTTGACAAAAGAGATAACACCCCCCCATTATGTCATGCTTCAGAAATGCGGAAAATGGTCCGTTTTCAAATGTTTTATTTTTGAACGTCAGTTCACATTTGTAGGTGGATCATCAGTGTTAGAGCTAAAATTAGCATGTTTAAAGTGATTTTCATGCTTCCAGGGGCTCGTGAAGTTAATTAAATACCATTTGGAGGCATTTAATGTTCGAGCAAAAACGGCTGATTTTCGACAAAAGAGATAACACCCCCCCATTACGTCATGCTTCAGAAATGTGGAAAATGGTCCCTTTTCAAATGTTTTATTTTTGAACGTCAGTTCACATTTGTAGGTGGATCATCAGTGTTAGAGCTAAAATTAGCATGTTTAAAGTGATTTTCATGCTTCCAGGGGCCCTAAACACAAGATTTATGGAATGGTTAAAAGTGCATGAAAATGGCCAATTTACTCACTCTGAGTTCTCAAAAAGGGTTTCTTCACCCCGGGAAGTTAACTAAATACCATTTGGAGGCATTTAATGTTCGAGCAAAAACGGCTGATTTTCGACAAAAGAGATAACACCCCCCCCCCATTACGTCATGCTTCAGAAATGGGGAAAATGGTGCGTTTTCAAATGTTTTATTTTTGAACGTCAGTTCACATTTGTAGGTGGATCATCAGTGTTAGAGCTAAAATTAGCATGTTTAAAGTGATTTTCATGCTTCCAGGGGCCCTAAACACAAGATTTATGGAATGGTTAAAAGTGCATGAAAATGGCCAATTTACTCACTCTGAGTTCTCAAAAAGGGTTTCTTCACCCCGGGAAGTTAATTAAATACCATTTGGAGGCATTTAATGTTCGAGCAAAAACGGCTGATTTTCGACAAAAGAGATAACACCCCCCCATTACGTCATGCTTCAGAAATGTGGAAAATGGTCCGTTTTCAAATGTTTTATTTTTGAACGTCAGTTCACATTTGTAGGTGGATCATCAGTGTTAGAGCTAAAAATTAGCATGTTTAAAGTGATTTTCATGCTTCCAGGGGCTCGGGAAGTTAATTAAATACCATTTGGAGGCATTTAATGTTCGAGCAAAAACGGCTGATTTTCGACAAAAGAGATAACACCCCCCCATTACGTCATGCTTCAGAAATGTGGAAAATGGTCCGTTTTCAAATGTTTTATTTTTGAACGTCAGTTCACATTTGTAGGTGGATCATCAGCGTTAGAGCTAAAATTAGCATGTTTAAAGTGATTTTCATGCTTCCAGGGGCCCTAAACACAAGATTTATGGAATGGTTAAAAGTGCATGAAAATGGCCAATTTACTCACTCTGAGTTCTCAAAAAGGGTTTCTTCACCCCGGGAAGTTAATTAAATACCATTTGGAGGCATTTAATGTTCGAGCAAAAACGGCTGATTTTGGACAAAAGAGATAACACCCCCCATTACGTCATGCTTCAGAAATGTGGAAAATGGTCCATTTTCAAATGTTTTATTTTTGAACGTCAGTTCACATTTGTAGGTGGATCATCAGTGTTAGAGCTAAAATTAGCATGTTTAAAGTGATGTTCATGCTTCCAGGGGCTCGGGGAGTTAATTAAATACCATTTGGAGGCATTTAATGTTCGAGCAAAAACGGCTGATTTTCGACAAAAGAGATAACACCCCCCCATTACGTCATGCTTCAGAAATGTGGAAAATGGTCCGTTTTCAAATGTTTTATTTTTTAACGTCAGTTCACATTTTTAGGTGGATCATCAGTGTTAGAGCTAAAATTAGCATGTTTAAAGTGATTTTCATGCTTCCAGGGGCCCTAAACACAAGATTTATGGAATGGTGAAAAGTGCATGAAAATGGCCAATTTACTCACTCTGAGTTCTCAAAAAGGGTTTTTTCACCCCGGGAAGTTAATTAAATACCATTTGGAGGCATTTAATGTTCGAGCAAAAACGGCTGATTTTCGACAAAAGAGATAACACCCCCCCCCATTACGTCATGCTTCAGAAATGTGGAAAATGGTCCGTTTTCAAATGTTTTATTTTTGAACGTCAGTTCACATTTGTAGGTGGATCATCAGTGTTAGAGCTAAAATTAGCATGTTTAAAGTGATTTTCATGCTTCCAGGGGCTCGGGAAGTGAAATAAATACCATTTGGAGGCATTTAATGTTCGAGCAAAAACGGCTGATTTTCGACAAAAGAGATAACACCCCCCCATTACGTCATGCTTCAGAAATGTGGAAAATGGTCCGTTTTCAAATGTTTTATTTTTGAACGTCAGTTCACATTTGTAGGTGGATCATCAGTGTTAGAGCTAAAATTAGCATGTTTAAAGTTATTTTCATGCTTCCAGGGGCTCGGGAAGTTAATTAAATAACATTTGGAGGCATTTAATGTTCGAGCAAAAACGGATGATTTTCGACAAAAGAGATAACACCCCCCCCATTACGTCATGCTTCAGAAATGTGGAAAATGGTCCGTTTTCAAATGTTTTAGTTTTTGAACGTCAGTTCACATTTGTAGGTGGATCATCAGTGTTAGAGCTAAAATTAGCATGTTTAAAGTGATTTTCATGCTTCCAGGGGCTCGGGAAGTGAAATAAATACCATTTGGAGGCATTTCATGTTCGAGCAAAAACGGCTGATTTTCGACAAAAGAGATAACACCCCCCCATTACGTCATGCTTCAGAAATGTGGAAAATGGTCCGTTTTCAAATGTTTTATTTTTGAATGTCAGTTCACATTTGTAGGTGGATCATCAGTGTTAGAGCTAAAATTAGCATGTTTAAAGTGATTTTCATGCTTCCAGGGGCTCGGGAAGTGAAATAAATACCATTTGGAGGCAATTAATGTTTGAGCAAAAACGGCTGATTTTCGACAAAAGAGATAACACCCCCCATTACGTCATGCTTCAGAAATGTGGAAAATGGTCCGTTTTCAAATGTTTTATTTTTGAACGTCAGTTCACATTTGTAGATGGATCATCAGTGTTAGAGCTAAAATTAGCATGTTTAAAGTGATTTCATGCTTCCAGGGGCTCGGGAAGTTAATTAAATACCATTTGGAGGCATTTAATGTTCAAGCAATGACAGCTGATTTTCGACAAAAGAGATAACACCCCCCCATTATGTCATGCTTCAGAAATGTGGAAAATGGTCCGTTTTCAAATGTGTTATTTTTGAACGTCAGTTCACATTTGTAGGTGGATCATCAGTGTTAGAGCTAAAATTAGCATGTTTAAAGTGATTTTCATGCTTCCAGGGGCCCTAAACACAAGATTTATGGAATGGTTAAAAGTGCATGAAAATGGCCAATTTACTCACTCTGAGTTCTCAAAAAGGGTTTCTTCACCCCTGGAAGTTAATTAAATACCATTTGGAGGCATTTAATGTTCAAGCAATGACAGCTGATTTTCGACAAAAGAGATAACACCCCCCCATTACGTCATGCTTCAGAAATGTGGAAAATGGTCCGTTTTCAAATGTTTTATTTTTGAACGTCAGTTCACATTTGTAGGTGGATCATCAGTGTTAGAGCTAAAATTAGCATGTTTAAAGTGATTTTCATGCTTCCAGGGGCCCTAAACACAAGATTTATGGAATAGTTAAAAGTGCATGAAAATGGCCAATTTACTCACTCTGAGTTCTCAAAAAGGGTTACTTCACCCCGGGAAGTTAATTAAATACCATTTGGAGGCATTTAATGTTCGAGCAAAAACGGCTGATTTTCGACAAAAGAGATAACACCCCCCCATTATGTCATGCTTCAGAAATGCAGAAAATGGTCCGTTTTCAAATGTTTTATTTTTGAACGTCAGTTCACATTTGTAGGTGGATCATCAGTGTTAGAGCTAAAATTAGCATGTTTAAAGTGATTTTCATGCTTCCAGGGGCTCGGGAAGTGAAATAAATACCATTTGGAGGCATTCAATGTTCGAGCAAAGACGGCTGATTTTCGACAAAAGAGATAACACCCCCCCATTACGTCATGCTTCAGAAATGTGGAAAATGGTCCGTTTTCAAATGTTTTATTTTTGAACGTCAGTTCACATTTGCAGGTGGATCATCAGTGTTAGAGCTAAAATTAGCATGTTTAAAGTGATTTTCATGCTTCCAGGGGCTCGGGAAGTTAATTAAATACCATTTGGAGGCATTTAATGTTCGAGCAAAAACGGCTGATTTTCGACAAAAGAGATAACACCCCCCCATTACGTCATGCTTCAGAAATGTGGAAAATGGTCCGTTTTCAAATGTTTTATTTTTTAACGTCAGTTCACATTTGTAGGTGGATCATCAGTGTTAGAGCTAAAATTAGCATGTTTAAAGTGATTTTCATGCTTCCAGGGGCCCTAAACACAAGATTTATGGAATGGTTAAAAGTGCATGAAAATGGCCAATTTACTCACTCTGAGTTCTCAAAAAGGGTTTCTTCACCCCGGGAAGTTAATTAAATACCATTTGGAGGCATTTAATGTTAAAGCAATGACAGCTGATTTTCGACAAAAGAGATAACACCCCCCATAGCGTCATGCTTCAGAAATGTGGAAAATGGTCCGTTTTCAAATGTTTTATTTTTGAACGTCAGTTCACATTTGTAGGTGGGTCATCAGTGTTAGAGCTAAAATTAGCATGTTTAAAGTGATTTTCATGCTTCCAGGGGCTCGGGAAGTTAATTAAATACCATTTGGAGGCATTTAATGTTCGAGCAAAAACGGCTGATTTTCGACAAAAGAGATAACACCCCCCCATTACGTCATGCTTCAGAAATGTGGAAAATGGTCCGTTTTCAAATGTTTTATTTTTGAACGTCAGTTCACATTTGTAGGTGGATCATCAGTGTTAGAGCTAAAATTAGCATGTTTAAAGTGATTTTCATGCTTCCAGGGGCCTTAACACACAAGATTTATGGAATGGTTAAAAGTGCATGAAAATGGCCAATTTACTCACTCTGAGTTCTCAAAAAGGGTTTCTTCACCCCGGGAAGTTAACTAAATACCATTTGGAGGCATTTAATGTTCGAGCAAAAACGGCTGATTTTCGACAAAAGAGATAACACCCCCCCTTTACGTCATGCTTCAGAAATGTGGAAAATGGTCCGTTTTCAAATGTTTTATTTTTGAACGTCAGTTCACATTTGTAGGTGGATCATCAGTGTTAGAGCTAAAATTAGCATGTTTAAAGTGATTTTCATGCTTCCAGGGGCCCTAAACACAAGATTTATGGAATGGTGAAAAGTGCATGAAAATGGCCAATTTACTCACTCTGAGTTCTCAAAAAGGGTTTTTTCACCCCGGGAAGTTAATTAAATACCATTTGGAGGCATTTAATGTTCGAGCAAAAACGGCTGATTTTCGACAAAAGAGATAACACCCCCCCCATTACGTCATGCTTCAGAAATGTTGAAAATGGTCCGTTTTCAAATGTTTTAGTTTTTGAACGTCAGTTCACATTTGTAGGTGGATCATCAGTGTTAGAGCTAAAATTAGCATGTTTAAAGTGATTTTCATGCTTCCAGGGGCTCGGGAAGTGAAATAAATACCATTTGGAGGCATTTCATGTTCGAGCAAAAACGGCTGATTTTCGACAAAAGAGATAACACCCCCCCATTACGTCATGCTTCAGAAATGTGGAAAATGGTCCGTTTTCAAATGTTTTATTTTTGAACGTCAGTTCACATTTGTAGGTGGATCATCAGTGTTAGAGCTAAAATTAGCATGTTTAAAGTGATTTTCATGCTTCCAGGGGCTCGGGAAGTGAAATAAATACCATTTGGAGGCATTTAATGTTTGAGCAAAAACGGCTGATTTTCGACAAAAGAGATAACACCCCCCCCCCCCATTACGTCATGCTTCAGAAATGTGGAAAATGGTCCGTTTCCAAATGTTTTATTTTTGAACGTCAGTTCACATTTGTAGGTGGATCATCAGTGTTAGAGCTAAAATTAGCATGTTTAAAGTGATTTTCATGCTTCCAGGGGCTCGGGAAGTTAATTAAATACCATTTGGAGGCATTTAATGTTCGAGCAAAAACGGCTGATTTTCGACAAAAGAGATAACACCCCCCATTACGTCATGCTTCAGAAATGTGGAAAATGGTCAGTTTTCAAATGTTTTATTTTTGAACGTCAGTTCACATTTGTAGATGGATCATCAGTGTTAGAGCTAAAATTAGCATGTTTAAAGTGATTTCATGCTTCCAGGGGCTCGGGAAATTAATTAAATACCATTTGGAGGCATTTAATGTTCAAGCAATGACAGCTGATTTTCGACAAAAGAGATAACACCCCCCCATTACGTCATGCTTCAGAAATGTGGAAAATGGTCCGTTTTCAAATGTGTTATTTTTGAACGTCAGTTCACATTTGTAGGTGGATCATCAGTGTTAGAGCTAAAATTAGCATGTTTAAAGTGATTTTCATGCTTCCAGGGGCCCTAAACACAAGATTTATGGAATGGTTAAAAGTGCATGAAAATGGCCAATTTACTCACTCTGAGTTCTCAAAAAGGGTTTCTTCACCCCTGGAAGTTAATTAAATACCATTTGGAGGCATTTAATGTTCAAGCAATGACAGCTGATTTTCGACAAAAGAGATAACACCCCCCCATTACGTCATGCTTCAGAAATGTGGAAAATGGTCCGTTTTCAAATGTTTTATTTTTGAACGTCAGTTCACATTTGTAGGTGGATCATCAGTGTTAGAGCTAAAATTACCATGTTTAAAGTGATTTTCATGCTTCCAGGGGCCCTAAACACAAGATTTATGGAATAGTTAAAAGTGCATGAAAATGGCCAATTTACTCACTCTGAGTTCTCAAAAAGGGTTACTTCACCCCGGGAAGTTAATTAAATACCATTTGGAGGCATTTAATGTTCGAGCAAAAACGGCTGATTTTTGACAAAAGAGATAACACCCCCCCATTATGTCATGCTTCAGAAATGCGGAAAATGGTCCGTTTTCAAATGTTTTATTTTTGAACGTCAGTTCACATTTGTAGGTGGATCATCAGTGTTAGAGCTAAAATTAGCATGTTTAAAGTGATTTTCATGCTTCCAGGGGCTCGGGAAGTGAAATAAATACCATTTGGAGGCATTCAATGTTCGAGCAAAAACGGCTGATTTTCGACAAAAGAGATAACACCCCCCCATTACGTCATGCTTCAGAAATGTGGAAAATGGTCCGTTTTCAAATGTTTTATTTTTGAACGTCAGTTCACATTTGCAGGTGGATCATCAGTGTTAGAGCTAAAATTAGCATGTTTAAAGTGATTTTCATGCTTCCAGGGGCTCGGGAAGTTAATTAAATACCATTTGGAGGCATTTAATGTTCGAGCAAAAACGGCTGATTTTCGACAAAAGAGATAACACCCCCCCATTACGTCATGCTTCAGAAATGTGGGAAATGGTCCGTTTAAAAATGTTTTATTTTTTAACGTCAGTTCACATTTTTAGGTGGATCATCAGTGTTAGAGCTAAAATTAGCATGTTTAAAGTGATTTTCATGCTTCCAGGGGCCCTAAACACAAGATTTATGGAATGGTTAAAAGTGCATGAAAATGGGCAATTTACTCACTCTGAGTACTCAAAAAGGGTTTCTTCACCCCGGGAAGTTAATTAAATACCATTTGGAGGCATTTAATGTTCAAGCAATGACAGCTGATTTTCGACAAAAGAGATAACACCCCCCCCATTACGTCATGCTTCAGAAATGTGGAAAATGGTCCGTTTTCAAATGTTTTATTTTTGAACGTCAGTTCACATTTGTAGGTGGATCATCAGTGTTAGAGCTAAAATTAGCATGTTTAAAGTGATTTTCATGCTTCCAGGGGCCCTAAACACAAGATTTATGGAATGGTTAAAAGTGCATGAAAATGGCCAATTTACTCACTCTGAGTTCTCAAAAAGGGTTTCTTCACCCCGGGAAGTTAATTAAATACCATTTGGAGGCATTTAATGTTAAAGCAATGACAACTGATTTTCGACAAAAGAGATAACACCCCCCATTGCGTCATGCTTCAGAAATGTGGAAAATGGTCCGTTTTCAAATGTTTTATTTTTGAACGTCAGTTCACATTTGTAGGTGGATCATCAGTGTTAGAGCTAAAATTAGCATGTTTAAAGTGATTTTCATGCTTCCAGGGGCTCGTGAAGTTAATTAAATACCATTTAGAGGCATTTAATGTTCGAGCAAAAACGGCTGATTTTCGACAAAAGAGATAACACCCCCCCATTACGTCATGCTTCAGAAATGTGGAAAATGGTCCGTTTTCAAATGTTTTATTTTTGAACGTCAGTTCACATTTGTAGGTGGATCATCAGTGTTAGAGCTAAAATTAGCATGTTTAAAGTGATTTTCATGCTTCCAGGGGCCCTAAACACAAGATTTATGGAATGGTTAAAAGTGCATGAAAATGGCCAATTTACTCACTCTGAGTTCTCAAAAAGGGTTTCTTCACCCCGGGAAGTTAACTAAATACCATTTGGAGGCATTTAATGTTCGAGCAAAAACGGCTGATTTTCGACAAAAGAGATAACACCCCCCCCCCATTACGTCATGCTTCAGAAATGTGGAAAATGGTCCGTTTTCAAATGTTTTATTTTTGAACGTCAGTTCACATTTGTAGGTGGATCATCAGTGTTAGAGCTAAAATTAGCATGTTTAAAGTGATTTTCATGCTTCCAGGGGCCCTAAACACAAGGTTTATGGAATGGTTAAAAGTGCATGAAAATGGCCAATTTACTCACTCTGAGTTCTCAAAAAGGGTTTCTTCACCCCGGGAAGTTAATTAAATACCATTTGGAGGCATTTAATGTTCGAGCAAAAACGGCTGATTTTCGACAAAAGAGATAACACCCCCCCATTACGTCATGCTTCAGAAATGTGGAAAATGGTCCGTTTTCAAATGTTTTATTTTTGAACGTCAGTTCACATTTGTAGGTGGATCATCAGTGTTAGAGCTAAAAATTAGCATGTTTAAAGTGATTTTCATGCTTCCAGGGGCTCGGGAAGTTAATTAAATACCATTTGGAGGCATTTAATGTTCGAGCAAAAACGGCTGATTTTCGACAAAAGAGATAACACCCCCCCATTACGTCATGCTTCAGAAATGTGGAAAATGGTCCGTTTTCAAATGTTTTATTTTTGAACGTCAGTTCACATTTGTAGGTGGATCATCAGCGTTAGAGCTAAAATTAGCATGTTTAAAGTGATTTTCATGCTTCCAGGGGCCCTAAACACAAGATTTATGGAATGGTTAAAAGTGCATGAAAATGGCCAATTTACTCACTCTGAGTTCTCAAAAAGGGTTTCTTCACCCCGGGAAGTTAATTAAATACCATTTGGAGGCATTTAATGTTCGAGCAAAAACGGCTGATTTTGGACAAAAGAGATAACACCCCCCATTACGTCATGCTTCAGAAATGTGGAAAATGGTCCATTTTCAAATGTTTTATTCTTGAACGTCAGTTCACATTTGTAGGTGGATCATCAGTGTTAGAGCTAAAATTAGCATGTTTAAAGTGATGTTCATGCTTCCAGGGGCTCGGGAAGTTAATTAAATACCATTTGGAGGCATTTAATGTTCGAGCAAAAACGGCTGATTTTCGACAAAAGAGATAACACCCCCCCATTACGTCATGCTTCAGAAATGTGGAAAATGGTCCGTTTTCAAATGTTTTATTTTTTAACGTCAGTTCACATTTTTAGGTGGATCATCAGTGTTAGAGCTAAAATTAGCATGTTTAAAGTGATTTTCATGCTTCCAGGGGCCCTAAACACAAGATTTATGGTATGGTTAAAAGTGCATGAAAATGGGCAATTTACTCTCTCTGAGTACTCAAAAAGGGTTTCTTCACCCCGGGAAGTTAATTAAATACCATTTGGAGGCATTTAATGTTCAAGCAATGACAGCTGATTTTCGACAAAAGAGATAACACCCCCCCATTACGTCATGCTTCAGAAATGTGGAAAATGGTCCGTTTTCAAATGTTTTATTTTTGAACGTCAGTTCACATTTGTAGGTGGATCATCAGTGTTAGAGCTAAAATTAGCATGTTTAAAGTGATTTTCATGCTTCCAGGGGCCCTAAACACAAGATTTATGGAATGGTTAAAAGTGCATGAAAATGGCCAATTTACTCACTCTGAGTTCTCAAAAAGGGTTTCTTCACCCCGGGAAGTTAATTAAATACAATTTGGAGGCATTTAATGTTAAAGCAATGACAGCTGATTTTCGACAAAAGAGATAACACCCCCCATTACGTCATGCTTCAGAAATGTGGAAAATGGTCCGTTTTCAAATGTTTTATTTTTGAACGTCAGTTCACATTTGTAGGTGGATCATCAGTGTTAGAGCTAAAATTAGCATGTTTAAAGTGATTTTCATGCTTCCAGGGGCTCGGGAAGTTAATTAAATACCATTTGGAGGCATTTAATGTTCGAACAAAAACGGCTGATTTTCGACAAAAGAGATAACACCCCCCCATTACGTCATGCTTCAGAAATGTGGAAAATGGTCCGTTTTCAAATGTTTTATTTTTGAACGTCAGTTCACATTTGTAGGTGGATCATCAGTGTTAGAGCTAAAATTAGCATGTTTAAAGTGATTTTCATGCTTCCAGGGGCCCTAAACACAAGATTTATGGAATGGTTAAAAGTGCATGAAAATGGCCAATTTACTCACTCTGAGTTCTCAAAAAGGGTTTCTTCACCCCGGGAAGTTAACTAAATACCATTTGGAGGCATTTAATGTTCGAGCAAAAACGGCTGATTTTCGACAAAAGAGATAACACCCCCCCCCATTACGTCATGCTTCAGAAATGTGGAAAATGGTCCGTTTTCAAATGTTTTATTTTTGAACGTCAGTTCACATTTGTAGGTGGATCATCAGTGTTAGAGCTAAAATTAGCATGTTTAAAGTGATTTTCATGCTTCCAGGGGCCCTAAACACAAGATTTATGGAATGGTTAAAAGTGCATGAAAATGGCCAATTTACTCACTCTGAGTTCTCAAAAAGGGTTTCTTCACCCGGGAAGTTAATTAAATACCATTTGGAGGCATTTAATGTTCGAGCAAAAACGGCTGATTTTCGACAAAAGAGATAACACCCCCCCATTACGTCATGCTTCAGAAATGTGGAAAATGGTCCGTTTTCAAATGTTTTATTTTTGAACGTCAGTTCACATTTGTAGGTGGATCATCCGTGTTAGAGCTAAAAATTAGCATGTTTAAAGTGATTTTCATGCTTCCAGGGGCTCAGGAAGTTAATTAAATACCATTTGGAGGCATTTAATGTTAGAGCAAAAACGGCTGATTTTCGACAAAAGAGATAACACCCCCCCATTACGTCATGCTTCAGAAATGTGGAAAATGGTCCGTTTTCAAATGTTTTATTTTTGAACGTCAGTTCACATTTGTAGGTGGATCATCAGTGTTAGAGCTAAAATTAGCATGTTTAAAGTGATTTTCATGCTTCCAGGGGCCCTAAACACAAGATTTATGGAATGGTTAAAAGTGCATGAAAATGGCCAATTTACTCACTCTGAGTTCTCAAAAAGGGTTTCTTCACCCCGGGAAGTTAATTAAATACCATTTGGAGGCATTTAATGTTCGAGCAAAAACGGCTGATTTTCGACAACCCCATTACATCATGCTTCAGAAATGTGGAAAATGGTCCGTTTTCAAATGTTTTATTTTTGAACGTCAGTTCACATTTGTAGGTGGATCATCAGTGTTAGAGCTAAAATTAGCATGTTTAAAGTGATGTTCATGCTTCCAGGGGCTCGGGAAGTTAATTAAATACCATTTGGAGGCATTTAATGTTCGAGCAAAAACGGCTGATTTTCGACAAAAGTGTTAGAGCTAAAATTAGCATGTTTAAAGTGATTTTCATGCTTCCAGGGGCCCTAAACACAAGATTTATGGAATGGTGAAAAGTGCATGAAAATGGCCAATTTACTCACTCTGAGTTCTCAAAAAGGGTTTTTTCACCCCGGGAAGTTAATTAAATACCATTTGGAGGCATTTAATGTTCGAGCAAAAACGGCTGATTTTCGACAAAAGAGATAACACCCCCCCCCCATTACGTCATGCTTCAGAAATGTGGAAAATGGTCCGTTTTCAAATGTTTTATTTTTGAACGTCAGTTCACATTTGTAGGTGGATCATCAGTGTTAGAGCTAAAATTAGCATGTTTAAAGTGATTTTCATGCTTCCAGGGGCTCGGGAAGTGAAATAAATACCATTTGGAGGCATTTAATGTTCGAGCAAAAACGGCTGATTTTCGACAAAAGAGATAACACCCCCCCATTACGTCATGCTTCAGAAATGTGGAAAATGGTCCGTTTTCAAATGTTTTATTTTTGAACGTCAGTTCACATTTGTAGGTGGATCATCAGTGTTAGAGCTAAAATTAGCATGTTTAAAGTTATTTTCATGCTTCCAGGGGCTCGGGAAGTTAATTAAATACCATTTGGAGGCATTTAATGTTCGAGCAAAAACGGCTGATTTTCGACAAAAGAGATAACACCCCCCCCATTACGTCATGCTTCAGAAATGTGGAAAATGGTCCGTTTTCAAATGTTTTAGTTTTTGAACGTCAGTTCACATTTGTAGGTGGATCATCAGTGTTTTGAGCTAAAATTAGCATGTTTAAAGTGATTTTCATGCTTCCAGGGGCTCGGGAAGTGAAATAAATACCATTTGGAGGCATTTCATGTTCGAGCAAAAACGGCTGATTTTCGACAAAAGAGATAACACCCCCCCATTACGTCATGCTTCAGAAATGTGGAAAATGGTCCGTTTTCAAATGTTTTATTTTTGAACGTCAGTTCACATTTGTAGGTGGATCATCAGTGTTAGAGCTAAAATTAGCATGTTTAAAGTGATTTTCATGCTTCCAGGGGCTCGGGAAGTGAAATAAATACCATTTGGAGGCAATTAATGTTTGAGCAAAAACGGCTGATTTTCGACAAAAGAGATAACACCCCCCCCCCCCCATTACGTCATGCTTCAGAAATGTGGAAAATGGTCCGTTTTCAAATGTTTTATTTTTGAACGTCAGTTCACATTTGTAGGTGGATCATCAGTGTTAGAGCTAAAATTAGCATGTTTAAAGTGATTTTCATGCTTCCAGGGGCTCGGGAAGTTAATTAAATACCATTTGGAGGCATTTAATGTTCGAGCAAAAACGGCTGATTTTCGACAAAAGAGATAACACCCCCCATTACGTCATGCTTCAGAAATGTGGAAAATGGTCCGTTTTCAAATGTTTTATTTTTGAACATCAGTTCACATTTGTAGATGGATCATCAGTGTTAGAGCTAAAATTAGCATGTTTAAAGTGATTTCATGCTTCCAGGGGCTCGGGAAGTTAATTAAATACCATTTGGAGGCATTTAATGTTCAAGCAATGACAGCTGATTTTCGACAAAAGAGATAACACCCCCCCATTACGTCATGCTTCAGAAATGTGGAAAATGGTCCGTTTTCAAATGTGTTATTTTTGAACGTCAGTTCACATTTGTAGGTGGATCATCAGTGTTAGAGCTAAAATTAGCATGTTTAAAGTGATTTTCATGCTTCCAGGGGCCCTAAACACAAGATTTATGGAATGGTTAAAAGTGCATGAAAATGGCCAATTTACTCACTCTGAGTTCTCAAAAAGGGTTTCTTCACCCCTGGAAGTTAATTAAATACCATTTGGAGGCATTTAATGTTCAAGCAATGACAGCTGATTTTCGACAAAAGAGATAACACCCCCCCATTACGTCATGCTTCAGAAATGTGGAAAATGGTCCGTTTTCAAATGTTTTATTTTTGAACGTCAGTTCACATTTGTAGGTGGATCATCAGTGTTAGAGCTAAAATTAGCATGTTTAAAGTGATTTTCATGCTTCCAGGGGCCCTAAACACAAGATTTATGGAATAGTTAAAAGTGCATGAAAATGGCCAATTTACTCACTCTGAGTTCTCAAAAAGGGTTACTTCACCCCGGGAAGTTAATTAAATACCATTTGGAGGCATTTAATGTTCGAGCAAAAACGGCTGATTTTCGACAAAAGAGATAACACCCCCCCATTATGTCATGCTTCAGAAATGCAGAAAATGGTCCGTTTTCAAATGTTTTATTTTTGAACGTCAGTTCACATTTGTAGGTGGATCATCAGTGTTAGAGCTAAAATTAGCATGTTTAAAGTGATTTTCATGCTTCCAGGGGCTCGGGAAGTGAAATAAATACCATTTGGAGGCATTCAATGTTCGAGCAAAAACGGCTGATTTTCGACAAAAGAGATAACACCCCCCCATTACGTCATGCTTCAGAAATGTGGAAAATGGTCCGTTTTCAAATGTTTTATTTTTGACCGTCAGTTCACATTTGCAGGTGGATCATCAGTGTTAGTGCTAAAATTAGCATGTTTAAAGTGATTTTCATGCTTCCAGGGGCTCGGGAAGTTAATTAAATACCATTTGGAGGCATTTAATGTTCGAGCAAAAACGGCTGATTTTCGACAAAAGAGATAACACCCCCCCATTACGTCATGCTTCAGAAATGTGGAAAATGGTCCGTTTTCAAATGTTTTATTTTTTAACGTCAGTTCACATTTGTAGGTGGATCATCAGTGTTAGAGCTAAAATTAGCATGTTTAAAGTGATTTTCATGCTTCCAGGGGCCCTAAACACAAGATTTATGGAATGGTTAAAAGTGCATGAAAATGGCCAATTTACTCACTCTGAGTTCTCAAAAAGGGTTTCTTCACCCCGGGAAGTTAATTAAATACCATTTGGAGGCATTTAATGTTAAAGCAATTACAGCTGATTTTCGACAAAAGAGATAACACCCCCCATAGCGTCATGCTTCAGAAATGTGGAAAATGGTCCGTTTTCAAATGTTTTATTTTTGAACGTCAGTTCACATTTGTAGGTGGATCATCAGTGTTAGAGCTAAAATTAGCATGTTTAAAGTGATTTTCATGCTTCCAGGGGCTCGGGAAGTTAATTAAATACCATTTGGAGGCATTTAATGTTCGAGCAAAAACGGCTGATTTTCGACAAAAGAGATAACACCCCCCCATTACGTCATGCTTCAGAAATGTGGAAAATGGTCCGTTTTCAAATGTTTTATTTTTGAACGTCAGTTCACATTTGTAGGTGGATCATCAGTGTTAGAGCTAAAATTAGCATGTTTAAAGTGATTTTCATGCTTCCAGGGGCCCTAAACACAAGATTTATGGAATGGTTAAAAGTGCATGAAAATGGCCAATTTACTCACTCTGAGTTCTCAAAAAGGGTTTCTTCACCCCGGGAAGTTAATTAAATACCATTTGGAGGCATTTAATGTTACAGCAATGACAGCTGATTTTCGACAAAAGAGATAACACCCCCCATAGCGTCATGCTTCAGAAATGTGGAAAATGGTCCGTTTTCAAATGTTTTATTTTTGAACGTCAGTTCACATTTGTAGGTGGATCATCAGTGTTAGAGCTAAAATTAGCATGTTTAAAGTGATTTTCATGCTTCCAGGGGCTCGGGAAGTGAAATAAATACCATTTGGAGGCATTTAATGTTCGAGCAAAAACGGCTGATTTTCGACAAAAGAGATAACACCCCCCCCATTACGTCATGCTTCAGAAATGTGGAAAATGGTCCGTTTTCAAATGTTTTATTTTTGAACGTCAGTTCACATTTGTAGGTGGATCATCAGTGTTAGAGCTAAAATTAGCATGTTTAAAGTTATTTTCATGCTTCCAGGGGCTCGGGAAGTTAATTAAATACCATTTGGAGGCATTTAATGTTCGAGCAAAAACGGCTGATTTTTCGACAAAAGAGATAACACCCCCCCCATTACGTCATGCTTCAGAAATGTGGAAAATGGTCCGTTTTCAAATGTTTTAGTTTTTGAACGTCAGTTCACATTTGTAGGTGGATCATCAGTGTTAGAGCTAAAATTAGCATGTTTAAAGTGATTTTCATGCTTCCAGGGGCTCAGGAAGTGAAATAAATACCATTTGGAGGCATTTCATGTTCGAGCAAAAACGGCTGATTTTCGACAAAAGAGATAACACCCCCCCATTACGTCATGCTTCAGAAATGTGGAAAATGGTCCGTTTTCAAATGTTTTATTTTTGAACGTCAGTTCACATTTGTAGGTGGATCATCAGTGTTAGAGCTAAAATTAGCATGTTTAAAGTGATTTTCATGCTTCCAGGGGCTCGGGAAGTGAAATAAATACCATTTGGAGGCAATTAATGTTTGAGCAAAAACGGCTGATTTTCGACAAAAGAGATAACACCCCCCCCCCCCCATTACGTCATGCTTCAGAAATGTGGAAAATGGTCCGTTTTCAAATGTTTTATTTTTGAACGTCAGTTCACATTTGTAGGTGGATCATCAGTGTTAGAGCTAAAATTAGCATGTTTAAAGTGATTTTCATGCTTCCAGGGGCTCGGGAAGTTAATTAAATACCATTTGGAGGCATTTAATGTTCGAGCAAAAACGGCTGATTTTCGACAAAAGAGATAACACCCCCCATTACGTCATGCTTCAGAAATGTGGAAAATGGTCCGTTTTCAAATGTTTTATTTTTGAACGTCAGTTCACATTTGTAGATGGATCATCAGTGTTAGAGCTAAAATTAGCATGTTTAAAGTGATTTCATGCTTCCAGGGGCTCGGGAAGTTAATTAAATACCATTTGGAGGCATTTAATGTTCAAGCAATGACAGCTGATTTTCGACAAAAGAGATAACACCCCCCCATTACGTCATGCTTCAGAAATGTGGAAAATGGTCCGTTTTCAAATGTGTTATTTTTGAACGTCAGTTCACATTTGTAGGTGGATCATCAGTGTTAGAGCTAAAATTAGCATGTTTAAAGTGATTTTCATGCTTCCAGGGGCCCTAAACACAAGATTTATGGAATGGTTAAAAGTGCATGAAAATGGCCAATTTACTCACTCTGAGTTCTCAAAAAGGGTTTCTTCACCCCTGGAAGTTAATTAAATACCATTTGGAGGCATTTAATGTTCAAGCAATGACAGCTGATTTTCGACAAAAGAGATAACACCCCCCCATTACGTCATGCTTCAGAAATGTGGAAAATGGTCCGTTTTCAAATGTTTTATTTTTGAACGTCAGTTCACATTTGTAGGTGGATCATCAGTGTTAGAGCTAAAATTAGCATGTTTAAAGTGATTTTCATGCTTCCAGGGGCCCTAAACACAAGATTTATGGAATAGTTAAAAGTGCATGAAAATGGCCAATTTACTCACTCTGAGTTCTCAAAAAGGGTTACTTCACCCCGGGAAGTTAATTAAATACCATTTGGAGGCATTTAATGTTCGAGCAAAAACGGCTGATTTTCGACAAAAGAGATAACACCCCCCCATTATGTCATGCTTCAGAAATTCAGAAAATGGTCCGTTTTCAAATGTTTTATTTTTGAACGTCAGTTCACATTTGTAGGTGGATCATCAGTGTTAGAGCTAAAATTAGCATGTTTAAAGTGATTTTCATGCTTCCAGGGGCTCGGGAAGTGAAATAAATACCATTTGGAGGCATTCAATGTTCGAGCAAAAACGGCTTATTTTCGACAAAAGAGATAACACCCCCCCATTACGTCATGCTTCAGAAATGTGGAAAATGGTCCGTTTTCAAATGTTTTATTTTTGAACGTCAGTTCACATTTGCAGGTGGATCATCAGTGTTAGAGCTAAAATTAGCATGTTTAAAGTGATTTTCATGCTTCCAGGGGCTCGGGAAGTTAATTAAATACCATTTGGAGGCATTTAATGTTCGAGCAAAAACGGCTGATTTTCGACAAAAGAGATAACACCCCCCCATTACGTCATGCTTCAGAAATGTGGAAAATGGTCCGTTTTCAAATGTTTTATTTTTTAACGTCAGTTCACATTTGTAGGTGGATCATCAGTGTTAGAGCTAAAATTAGCATGTTTAAAGTGATTTTCATGCTTCCAGGGGCCCTAAACACAAGATTTATGGAATGGTTAAAAGTGCATGAAAATGGCCAATTTACTCACTCTGAGTTCTCAAAAAGGGTTTCTTCACCCCGGGAAGTTAATTAAATACCATTTGGAGGCATTTAATGTTAAAGCAATGACAGCTGATTTTCGACAAAAGAGATGACACCCCCCATAGCGTCATGCTTCAGAAATGTGGAAAATGGTCCGTTTTCAAATGTTTTATTTTTGAACGTCAGTTCACATTTGTAGGTGGATCATCAGTGTTAGAGCTAAAATTAGCATGTTTAAAGTGATTTTCATGCTTCCAGGGGCTCGGGAAGTTAATTAAATACCATTTGGAGGCATTTAATGTTCGAGCAAAAACGGCTGATTTTCGACAAAAGAGATAACACCCCCCCATTACGTCATGCTTCAGAAATGTGGAAAATGGTCCGTTTTCAAATGTTTTATTTTTGAACGTCAGTTCACATTTGTAGGTGGATCATCAGTGTTAGAGCTAAAATTAGCATGTTTAAAGTGATTTTCATGCTTCCAGGGGCCCTAAACACAAGATTTATGGAATGGTTAAAAGTGCATGAAAATGGCCAATTTACTCACTCTGAGTTCTCAAAAAGGGTTTCTTCACCCCGGGAAGTTAACTAAATACCATTTGGAGGCATTTAATGTTCGAGCAAAAACGGCTGATTTTCGACAAAAGAGATAACACCCCCCCATTACGTCATGCTTCAGAAATGTGGAAAATGGTCCGTTTTCAAATGTTTTATTTTTGAACGTCAGTTCACATTTGTAGGTGGATCATCAGTGTTAGAGCTAAAATTAGCATGTTTAAAGTGATTTTCATGCTTCCAGGGGCTCGGGAAGTGAAATAAATACCATTTGGAGGCATTTCATGTTCGAGCAAAAACGGCTGATTTTCGACAAAAGAGATAACACCCCCCCATTACGTCATGCTTCAGAAATGTGGAAAATGGTCCGTTTTCAAATGTTTTATTTTTGAACGTCAGTTCACATTTGTAGGTGGATCATCAGTGTTAGAGCTAAAATTAGCATGTTTAAAGTGATTTTCATGCTTCCAGGGGCTCGGGAAGTGAAATAAATACCATTTGGAGGCATTTAATGTTTGAGCAAAAACGGCTGATTTTCGACAAAAGAGATAACACCCCCCCCCCATTACGTCATGCTTCAGAAATGTGGAAAATGGTCCGTTTTCAAATGTTTTATTTTTGAACGTCAGTTCACATTTGTAGGTGGATCATCAGTGTTAGAGCTAAAATTAGCATGTTTAAAGTGATTTTCATGCTTCCAGGGGCTGGGGAAGTTAATTAAATACCATTTGGAGGCATTTAATGTTCGAGCAAAAACGGCTGATTTTCGACAAAAGAGATAACACCCCCCATTACGTCATGCTTCAGAAATGTGGAAAATGGTCAGTTTTCAAATGTTTTATTTTTGAACGTCAGTTCACATTTGTAGATGGATCATCAGTGTTAGAGCTAAAATTAGCATGTTTAAAGTGATTTCATGCTTCCAGGGGCTCGGGAAGTTAATTAAATACCATTTGGAGGCATTTAATGTTCAAGCAATGACAGCTGATTTTCGACAAAAGAGATAACACCCCCCCATTACGTCATGCTTCAGAAATGTGGAAAATGGTCCGTTTTCAAATGTGTTATTTTTGAACGTCAGTTCACATTTGTAGGTGGATCATCAGTGTTAGAGCTAAAATTAGCATGTTTAAAGTGATTTTCATGCTTCCAGGGGCCCTAAACACAAGATTTATGGAATGGTTAAAAGTGCATGAAAATGGCCAATTTACTCACCCTGAGTTCTCAAAAAGGGTTTCTTCACCCCTGGAAGTTAATTAAATACCATTTGGAGGCATTTAATGTTCAAGCAATGACAGCTGATTTTCGACAAAAGAGATAACACCCCCCCATTACGTCATGCTTCAGAAATGTGGAAAATGGTCCGTTTTCAAATGTTTTATTTTTGAACGTCAGTTCACATTTGTAGGTGGATCATCAGTGTTAGAGCTAAAATTAGCATGTTTAAAGTGATTTTCATGCTTCCAGGGGCCCTAAACACAAGATTTATGGAATAGTTAAAAGTGCATGAAAATGGCCAATTTACTCACTCTGAGTTCTCAAAAAGGGTTACTTCACCCCGGGAAGTTAATTAAATACCATTTGGAGGCATTTAATGTTCGAGCAAAAACGGCTGATTTTTGACAAAAGAGATAACACCCCCCATTATGTCATGCTTCAGAAATGCGGAAAATGGTCCGTTTTCAAATGTTTTATTTTTGAACGTCAGTTCACATTTGTAGGTGGATCATCAGTGTTAGAGCTAAAATTAGCATGTTTAAAGTGATTTTCATGCTTCCAGGGGCTCGGGAAGTGAAATAAAAACCATTTGGAGGCATTCAATGTTCGAGCAAAAACGGCTGATTTTCGACAAAAGAGATAACACCCCCCCATTACGTCATGCTTCAGAAATGTGGAAAATGGTCCGTTTTCAAATGTTTTATTTTTGAACGTCAGTTCACATTTGCAGGTGGATCATCAGTGTTAGAGCTAAAATTAGCATGTTTAAAGTGATTTTCATGCTTCCAGGGGCTTGGGAAGTTAATTAAATACCATTTGGAGGCATTTAATGTTCGAGCAAAAACGGCTGATTTTCGACAAAAGAGATAACACCCCCCCATTACGTCATGCTTCAGAAATGTGGGAAATGGTCCGTTTAAAAATGTTTTATTTTTTAACGTCAGTTCACATTTTTAGGTGGATCATCAGTGTTAGAGCTAAAATTAGCATGTTTAAAGTGATTTTCATGCTTCCAGGGGCCCTAAACACAAGATTTATGGAATGGTTAAAAGTGCATGAAAATGGGCAATTTACTCACTCTGAGTACTCAAAAAGGGTTTCTTCACCCCGGGAAGTTAATTAAATACCATTTGGAGGCATTTAATGTTCAAGCAATGACAGCTGATTTTCGACAAAAGAGATAACACCCCCCCCCCCCATTACGTCATGCTTCAGAAATGTGGAAAATGGTCCGTTTTCAAATGTTTTATTTTTGAACGTCAGTTCACATTTGTAGGTGGATCATCAGTGTTAGAGCTAAAATTAGCATGTTTAAAGTGATTTTCATGCTTCCAGGGGCCCTAAACACAAGATTTATGGAATGGTTAAAAGTGCATGAAAATGGCCAATTTACTCACTCTGAGTTCTCAAAAAGGGTTTCTTCACCCCGGGAAGTTAATTAAATACCATTTGGAGGCATTTAATGTTAAAGCAATGACAGCTGATTTTCGACAAAAGAGATAACACCCCCCATTGCGTCATGCTTCAGAAATGTGGAAAATGGTCCGTTTTCAAATGTTTTATTTTTGAACGTCAGTTCACATTTGTAGGTGGATCATCAGTGTTAGAGCTAAAATTAGCATGTTTAAAGTGATTTTCATGCTTCCAGGGGCTCGTGAAGTTAATTAAATACCATTTGGAGGCATTTAATGTTCGAGCAAAAACGGCTGATTTTCGACAAAAGAGATAACACCCCCCCATTACGTCATGCTTCAGAAATGTGGAAAATGGTCCGTTTTCAAATGTTTTATTTTTGAACGTCAGTTCACATTTGTAGGTGGATCATCAGTGTTAGAGCTAAAATTAGCATGTTTAAAGTGATTTTCATGCTTCCAGGGGCCCTAAACACAAGATTTATGGAATGGTTAAAAGTGCATGAAAATGGCCAATTTACTCACTCTGAGTTCTCAAAAAGGGTTTCTTCACCCCGGGAAGTTAACTAAATACCATTTGGAGGCATTTAATGTTCGAGCAAAAACGGCTGATTTTCGACAAAAGAGATAACACCCCCCCCCCCCATTACGTCATGCTTCAGAAATGTGGAAAATGGTCCGTTTTCAAATGTTTTATTTTTGAACGTCAGTTCACATTTGTAGGTGGATCATCAGTGTTAGAGCTAAAATTAGCATGTTTAAAGTGATTTTCATGCTTCCAGGGGCCCTAAACACAAGATTTATGGAATGGTTAAAAGTGCATGAAAATGGCCAATTTACTCACTCTGAGTTCTCAAAAAGGGTTTCTTCACCCCGGGAAGTTAATTAAATACCATTTGGAGGCATTTAATGTTCGAGCAAAAACGGCTGATTTTCGACAAAAGAGATAACACCCCCCCATTAAGTCATGCTTCAGAAATGTGGAAAATGGTCCGTTTTCAAATGTTTTATTTTTGAACGTCAGTTCACATTTGTAGGTGGATCATCAGTGTTAGAGCTAAAAATTAGCATGTTTAAAGTGATTTTCATGCTTCCAGGGGCTCGGGAAGTTAATTAAATACCATTTGGAGGCATTTAATGTTCGAGCAAAAACGGCTGATTTTCGACAAAAGAGATAACACCCCCCCATTACGTCATGCTTCAGAAATGTGGAAAATGGTCCGTTTTCAAATGTTTTATTTTTGAACGTCAGTTCACATTTGTAGGTGGATCATCAGCGTTAGAGCTAAAATTAGCATGTTTAAAGTGATTTTCATGCTTCCAGGGGCCCTAAACACAAGATTTATGGAATGGTTAAAAGTGCATGAAAATGGCCAATTTACTCACTCTGAGTTCTCAAAAAGGGTTTCTTCACCCCGGGAAGTTAATTAAATACCATTTGGAGGCATTTAGTGTTCGAGCAAAAACGGCTGATTTTGGACAAAAGAGATAACACCCCCCATTACGTCATGCTTCAGAAATGTGGAAAAAGGTCCATTTTCAAATGTTTTATTTTTGAACGTCAGTTCACATTTGTAGGTGGACCATCAGTGTTAGAGCTAAAATTAGCATGTTTAAAGTGATGTTCATGCTTCCAGGGGCTCGGGAAGTTAATTAAATACCATTTGGAGGCATGTAATGTTCGAGCAAAAACGGCTGATTTTCGACAAAAGAGATAACACCCCCCCATTACGTCATGCTTCAGAAATGTGGAAAATGGTCCGTTTTCAAATGTTTTATTTTTTAACGTCAGTTCACATTTTTAGGTGGATCATCAGTGTTAGAGCTAAAATTAGCATGTTTAAAGTGATTTTCATGCTTCCAGGGGCCCTAAACACAAGATTTATGGTATGGTTAAAAGTGCATGAAAATGGGCAATTTACTCTCTCTGAGTACTCAAAAAGGGTTTCTTCACCCCGGGAAGTTAATTAAATACCATTTGGAGGCATTTAATGTTCAAGCAATGACAGCTGATTTTCGACAAAAGAGATAACACCCCCCCATTACGTCATGCTTCAGAAATGTGGAAAATGGTCCGTTTTCAAATGTTTTATTTTTGAACGTCAGTTCACATTTGTAGGTGGATCATCAGTGTTAGAGCTAAAATTAGCATGTTTAAAGTGATTTTCATGCTTCCAGGGGCCCTAAACACAAGATTTATGGAATGGTTAAAAGTGCATGAAAATGGCCAATTTACTCACTCTGAGTTCTCAAAAAGGGTTTCTTCACCCCGGGAAGTTAATTAAATACAATTTGGAGGCATTTAATGTTAAAGCAATGACAGCTGATTTTCGACAAAAGAGATAACACCCCCCATTACGTCATGCTTCAGAAATGTGGAAAATGGTCCGTTTTCAAATGTTTTATTTTTGAACGTCAGTTCACATTTGTAGGTGGATCATCAGTGTTAGAGCTAAAATTAGCATGTTTAAAGTGATTTTCATGCTTCCAGGGGCTCGGGAAGTTAATTAAATACCATTTGGAGGCATTTAATGTTCGAACAAAAACGGCTGATTTTCGACAAAAGAGATAACACCCCCCCATTACGTCATGCTTCAGAAATGTGGAAAATGGTCCGTTTTCAAATGTTTTATTTTTGAACGTCAGTTCACATTTGTAGGTGGATCATCAGTGTTAGAGCTAAAATTAGCATGTTTAAAGTGATTTTCATGCTTCCAGGGGCCCTAAACACAAGATTTATGGAATGGTTAAAAGTGCATGAAAATGGCCAATTTACTCACTCTGAGTTCTCAAAAAGGGTTTCTTCACCCCTGGAAGTTAATTAAATACCATTTGGAGGCATTTAATGTTCAAGCAATGACAGCTGATTTTCGACAAAAGAGATAACACCCCCCCATTACGTCATGCTTCAGAAATGTGGAAAATGGTCCGTTTTCAAATGTTTTATTTTTGAACGTCAGTTCACATTTGTAGGTGGATCATCAGTGTTAGAGCTAAAATTAGCATGTTTAAAGTGATTTTCATGCTTCCAGGGGCTCGGGAAGTGAAATAAAAACCATTTGGAGGCATTCAATGTTCGAGCAAAAACGGCTGATTTTCGACAAAAGAGATAACACCCCCCCATTACGTCATGCTTCAGAAATGTGGAAAATGGTCCGTTTTCAAATGTTTTATTTTTGAACGTCAGTTCACATTTGCAGGTGGATCATCAGTGTTAGAGCTAAAATTAGCATGTTTAAAGTGATTTTCATGCTTCCAGGGGCTCGGGAAGTTAATTAAATACCATTTGGAGGCATTTAATGTTCGAGCAAAAACGGCTGATTTTCGACAAAAGAGATAACACCCCCCCATTACGTCATGCTTCAGAAATGTGGGAAATGGTCCGTTTAAAAATGTTTTATTTTTTAACGTCAGTTCACATTTTTAGGTGGATCATCAGTGTTAGAGCTAAAATTAGCATGTTTAAAGTGATTTTCATGCTTCCAGGGGCCCTAAACACAAGATTTATGGAATGGTTAAAAGTGCATGAAAATGGGCAATTTACTCACTCTGAGTACTCAAAAAGGGTTTCTTCACCCCGGGAAGTTAATTAAATACCATTTGGAGGCATTTAATGTTCAAGCAATGACAGCTGATTTTCGACAAAAGAGATAACACCCCCCCATTACGTCATGCTTCAGAAATGTGGAAAATGGTCCGTTTTCAAATGTTTTATTTTTGAACGTCAGTTCACATTTGTAGGTGGATCATCAGTGTTAGAGCTAAAATTAGCATGTTTAAAGTGATTTTCATGCTTCCAGGGACCCTAAACACAAGATTTATGGAATGGTTAAAAGTGCATGAAAATGGCCAATTTACTCACTCTGAGTTCTCAAAAAGGGTTTCTTCACCCCGGGAAGTTAATTAAATACCATTTGGAGGCATTTAATGTTAAAGCAATGACAGCTGATTTTCGACAAAAGAGATAACACCCCCCCATTACGTCATGCTTCAGAAATGTGGAAAATGGTCCGTTTTCAAATGTTTTATTTTTGAACGTCAGTTCACATTTGTAGGTGGATCATCAGTGTTAGAGCTAAAAATTAGCATGTTTAAAGTGATTTTCATGCTTCCAGGGGCTCGGGAAGTTAATTAAATACCATTTGGAGGCATTTAATGTTCGAGCAAAAACGGCTGATTTTCGACAAAAGAGATAACACCCCCCCATTACGTCATGCTTCAGAAATGTGGAAAATGGTCCGTTTTCAAATGTTTTATTTTTGAACGTCAGTTCACATTTGTAGGTGGATCATCAGCGTTAGAGCTAAAATTAGCATGTTTAAAGTGATTTTCATGCTTCCAGGGGCCCTAAACACAAGATTTATGGAATGGTTAAAAGTGCATGAAAATGGCCAATTTACTCACTCTGAGTTCTCAAAAAGGGTTTCTTCACCCCGGGAAGTTAATTAAATACCATTTGGAGGCATTTAATGTTCGAGCAAAAACGGCTGATTTTGGACAAAAGAGATAACACCCCCCATTACGTCATGCTTCAGAAATGTGGAAAATGGTCCATTTTCAAATGTTTTATTTTTGAACGTCAGTTCACATTTGTAGGTGGATCATCAGTGTTAGAGCTAAAATTAGCATGTTTAAAGTGATTTTCATGCTTCCAGGGGCCCTAAACACAAGATTTATGGTATGGTTAAAAGTGCATGAAAATGGGCAATTTACTCTCTCTGAGTACTCAAAAAGGGTTTCTTCACCCCGGGAAGTTAATTAAATACCATTTGGAGGCATTTAATGTTCAAGCAATGACAGCTGATTTTCGACAAAAGAGATAACACCCCCCCATTACGTCATGCTTCAGAAATGTGGAAAATGGTCCGTTTTCAAATGTGTTATTTTTGAACGTCAGTTCACATTTGTAGGTGGATCATCAGTGTTAGAGCTAAAATTAGCATGTTTAAAGTGATTTTCATGCTTCCAGGGGCCCTAAACACAAGATTTATGGAATGGTTAAAAGTGCATGAAAATGGCCAATTTACTCACTCTGAGTTCTCAAAAAGGGTTTCTTCACTCCTGGAAGTTAATTAAATACCATTTGGAGGCATTTAATGTTCGAGCAAAAACGGCTGATTTTTGACAAAAGAGATAACACCCCCCCATTATGTCATGCTTCAGAAATGCGGAAAATGGTCCGTTTTCAAATGTTTTATTTTTGAACGTCAGTTCACATTTGTAGGTGGATCATCAGTGTTAGAGCTAAAATTAGCATGTTTAAAGTGATTTTCATGCTTCCAGGGGCTCGGGAAGTGAAATAAAAACCATTTGGAGGCATTCAATGTTCGAGCAAAAACGGCTGATTTTCGACAAAAGAGATAACACCCCCCCATTACGTCATGCTTCAGAAATGTGGAAAATGGTCCGTTTTCAAATGTTTTATTTTTGAACGTCAGTTCACATTTGCAGGTGGATCATCAGTGTTAGAGCTAAAATTAGCATGTTTAAAGTGATTTTCATGCTTCCAGGGGCTCGGGAAGTTAATTAAATACCATTTGGAGGCATTTAATGTTCGAGCAAAAACGGCTGATTTTCGACAAAAGAGATAACACCCCCCCATTACGTCATGCTTCAGAAATGTGGGAAATGGTCCGTTTAAAAATGTTTTATTTTTTAACGTCAGTTCACATTTTTAGGTGGATCATCAGTGTTAGAGCTAAAATTAGCATGTTTAAAGTGATTTTCATGCTTCCAGGGGCCCTAAACACAAGATTTATGGAATGGTTAAAAGTGCATGAAAATGGGCAATTTACTCACTCTGAGTACTCAAAAAGGGTTTCTTCACCCCGGGAAGTTAATTAAATACCATTTGGAGGCATTTAATGTTCAAGCAATGACAGCTGATTTTCGACAAAAGAGATAACACCCACCCCATTACGTCATGCTTCAGAAATGTGGAAAATGGTCCGTTTTCAAATGTTTTATTTTTGAACGTCAGTTCACATTTGTAGGTGGATCATCAGTGTTAGAGCTAAAATTAGCATGTTTAAAGTGATTTTCATGCTTCCATGGGCCCTAAACACAAGATTTATGGAATGGTTAAAAGTGCATGAAAATGGCCAATTTACTCACTCTGAGTTCTCAAAAAGGGTTTCTTCACCCCGGGAAGTTAATTAAATACCATTTGGAGGCATTTAATGTTAAAGCAATGACAGCTGATTTTCGACAAAAGAGATAACACCCCCCATTGCGTCATGCTTCAGAAATGTGGAAAATGGTCCGTTTTCAAATGTTTTATTTTTGAACGTCAGTTCACATTTGTAGGTGGATCATCAGTGTTAGAGCTAAAATTAGCATGTTTAAAGTGATTTTCATGCTTCCAGGGGCTCGTGAAGTTAATTAAATACCATTTGGAGGCATTTAATGTTCGAGCAAAAACGGCTGATTTTCGACAAAAGAGATAACACCCCCCCCATTACGTCATGCTTCAGAAATGTGGAAAATGGTCCGTTTTCAAATGTTTTATTTTTGAACGTCAGTTCACATTTGTAGGTGGATCATCAGTGTTAGAGCTAAAATTAGCATGTTTAAAGTGATTTTCATGCTTCCAGGGGCCCTAAACACAAGATTTATGGAATGGTTAAAAGTGCATGAAAATGGCCAATTTACTCACTCTGAGTTCTCAAAAAGGGTTTCTTCACCCCGGGAAGTTAACTAAATACCATTTGGAGGCATTTAATGTTCGAGCAAAAACGGCTGATTTTCGACAAAAGAGATAACACCCCCCCCATTACGTCATGCTTCAGAAATGTGGAAAATGGTCCGTTTTCAAATGTTTTATTTTTGAACGTCAGTTCACATTTGTAGGTGGATCATCAGTGTTAGAGCTAAAATTAGCATGTTTAAAGTGATTTTCATGCTTCCAGGGGCCCTAAACACAAGATTTATGGAATGGTTAAAAGTGCATGAAAATGGCCAATTTACTCACTCTGAGTTCTCAAAAAGGGTTTCTTCACCCCGGGAAGTTAATTAAATACCATTTGGAGGCATTTAATGTTCGAGCAAAAACGGCTGATTTTCGACAAAAGAGATAACACCCCCCCATTACGTCATGCTTCAGAAATGTGGAAAATGGTCCGTTTTCAAATGTTTTATTTTTGAACGTCAGTTCACATTTGTAGGTGGATCATCAGTGTTAGAGCTAAAAATTAGCATGTTTAAAGTGATTTTCATGCCTCCAGGGGCTCGGGAAGTTAATTAAATACCATTTGGAGGCATTTAATGTTCGAGCAAAAACGGCTGATTTTCGACAAAAGAGATAACACCCCCCCATTACGTCATGCTTCAGAAATGTGGAAAATGGTCCGTTTTCAAATGTTTTATTTTTGAACGTCAGTTCACATTTGTAGGTGGATCATCAGCGTTAGAGCTAAAATTAGCATGTTTAAAGTGATTTTCATGCTTCCAGGGGCCCTAAACACAAGATTTATGGAATGGTTAAAAGTGCATGAAAATGGCCAATTTACTCACTCTGAGTTCTCAAAAAGGGTTTCTTCACCCCGGGAAGTTAATTAAATACCATTTGGAGGCATTTAATGTTCGAGCAAAAACGGCTGATTTTGGACAAAAGAGATAACACCCCCCATTACGTCATGCTTCAGAAATGTGGAAAATGGTCCATTTTCAAATGTTTTATTTTTGAACGTCAGTTCACATTTGTAGGTGGATCATCAGTGTTAGAGCTAAAATTAGCATGTTTAAAGTGATGTTCATGCTTCCAGGGGCTCGGGAAGTTAATTAAATACCATTTGGAGGCATTTAATGTTCGAGCAAAAACGGCTGATTTTCGACAAAAGAGATAACACCCCCCCATTACGTCATGCTTCAGAAATGTGGAAAATGGTCCGTTTTCAAATGTTTTATTTTTTAACGTCAGTTCACATTTTTAGGTGGATCATCAGTGTTAGAGCTAAAATTAGCATGTTTAAAGTGATTTTCATGCTTCCAGGGGCCCTAAACACAAGATTTATGGTATGGTTAAAAGTGCATGAAAATGGGCAATTTACTCTCTCTGAGTACTCAAAAAGGGTTTCTTCACCCCGGGAAGTTAATTAAATACCATTTGGAGGCATTTAATGTTCAAGCAATGACAGCTGATTTTCGACAAAAGAGATAACACCCCCCCATTACGTCATGCTTCAGAAATGTGGAAAATGGTCCGTTTTCAAATGTTTTATTTTTGAACGTCAGTTCACATTTGTAGGTGGATCATCAGTGTTAGAGCTAAAATTAGCATGTTTAAAGTGATTTTCATGCTTCCAGGGGCCCTAAACACAAGATTTATGGAATGGTTAAAAGTGCATGAAAATGGCCAATTTACTCACTCTGAGTTCTCAAAAAGGGTTTCTTCACCCCGGGAAGTTAATTAAATACAATTTGGAGGCATTTAATGTTAAAGCAATGACAGCTGATTTTCGACAAAAGAGATAACACCCCCCATTACGTCATGCTTCAGAAATGTGGAAAATGGTCCGTTTTCAAATGTTTTATTTTTGAACGTCAGTTCACATTTGTAGGTGGATCATCAGTGTTAGAGCTAAAATTAGCATGTTTAAAGTGATTTTCATGCTTCCAGGGGCTCGGGAAGTTAATTAAATACCATTTGGAGGCATTTAATGTTCGAACAAAAACGGCTGATTTTCGACAAAAGAGATAACACCCCCCCATTACGTCATGCTTCAGAAATGTGGAAAATGGTCCGTTTTCAAATGTTTTATTTTTGAACGTCAGTTCACATTTGTAGGTGGATCATCAGTGTTAGAGCTAAAATTAGCATGTTTAAAGTGATTTTCATGCTTCCAGGGGCCCTAAACACAAGATTTATGGAATGGTTAAAAGTGCATGAAAATGGCCAATTTACTCACTCTGAGTTCTCAAAAAGGGTTTCTTCACCCCTGGAAGTTAATTAAATACCATTTGGAGGCATTTAATGTTCAAGCAATGACAGCTGATTTTCGACTAAAGAGATAACACCCCCCCATTACGTCATGCTTCAGAAATGTGGAAAATGGTCCGTTTTCAAATGTTTTATTTTTGAACGTCAGTTCACATTTGTAGGTGGATCATCAGTGTTAGAGCTAAAATTAGCATGTTTAAAGTGATTTTCATGCTTCCAGGGGCCCTAAACACAAGATTTATGGAATAGTTAAAAGTGCATGAAAATGGCCAATTTACTCACTCTGAGTTCTCAAAAAGGGTTACTTCACCCCGGGAAGTTAATTAAATACCATTTGGAGGCATTTAATGTTCGAGCAAAAACGGCTGATTTTTGACAAAAGAGATAACACCCCCCCATTATGTCATGCTTCAGAAATGCGGAAAATGGTCCGTTTTCAAATGTTTTATTTTTGAACGTCAGTTCACATTTGTAGGTGGATCATCAGTGTTAGAGCTAAAATTAGCATGTTTAAAGTGATTTTCATGCTTCCAGGGGCTCGGGAAGTGAAATAAAAACCATTTGGAGGCATTCAATGTTCGAGCAAAAACGGCTGATTTTCGACAAAAGAGATAACACCCCCCCATTACGTCATGCTTCAGAAATGTGGAAAATGGTCCGTTTTCAAATGTTTTATTTTTGAACGTCAGTTCACATTTGCAGGTGGATCATCAGTGTTAGAGCTAAAATTAGCATGTTTAAAGTGATTTTCATGCTTCCAGGGGCTCGGGAAGTTAATTAAATACCATTTGGAGGCATTTAATGTTCGAGCAAAAACGGCTGATTTTCGACAAAAGAGATAACACCCCCCCATTACGTCATGCTTCAGAAATGTGGGAAATGGTCCGTTTAAAAATGTTTTATTTTTTAACGTCAGTTCACATTTTTAGGTGGATCATCAGTGTTAGAGCTAAAATTAGCATGTTTAAAGTGATTTTCATGCTTCCAGGGGCCCTAAACACAAGATTTATGGAATGGTTAAAAGTGCATGAAAATGGGCAATTTACTCACTCTGAGTACTCAAAAAGGGTTTCTTCACCCCGGGAAGTTAATTAAATACCATTTGGAGGCATTTAATGTTCAAGCAATGACAGCTGATTTTCGACAAAAGAGATAACACCCCCCCCATTACGTCATGCTTCAGAAATGTGGAAAATGGTCCGTTTTCAAAAGTTTTATTTTTGAACGTCAGTTCACATTTGTAGGTGGATCATCAGTGTTAGAGCTAAAAATTAGCATGTTTAAAGTGATTTTCATGCTTCCAGGGGCTCGGGAAGTTAATTAAATACCATTTGGAGGCATTTAATGTTCGAGCAAAAACGGCTGATTTTCGACAAAAGAGATAACACCCCCCCATTACGTCATGCTTCAGAAATGTGGAAAATGGTCCGTTTTCAAATGTTTTATTTTTGAACGTCAGTTCACATTTGTAGGTGGATCATCAGCGTTAGAGCTAAAATTAGCATGTTTAAAGTGATTTTCATGCTTCCAGGGGCCCTAAACACAAGATTTATGGAATGGTTAAAAGTGCATGAAAATGGCCAATTTACTCACTCTGAGTTCTCAAAAAGGGTTTCTTCACCCCGGGAAGTTAATTAAATACCATTTGGAGGCATTTAATGTTCGAGCAAAAACGGCTGATTTTGGACAAAAGAGATAACACCCCCCATTACGTCATGCTTCAGAAATGTGGAAAATGGTCCATTTTCAAATGTTTTATTTTTGAACGTCAGTTCACATTTGTAGGTGGATCATCAGTGTTAGAGCTAAAATTAGCATGTTTAAAGTGATGTTCATGCTTCCAGGGGCTCGGGAAGTTAATTAAATACCATTTGGAGGCATTTAATGTTCGAGCAAAAACGGCTGATTTTCGACAAAAGAGATAACACCCCCCCATTACGTCATGCTTCAGAAATGTGGAAAATGGTCCGTTTTCAAATGTTTTATTTTTTAACGTCAGTTCACATTTTTAGGTGGATCATCAGTGTTAGAGCTAAAATTAGCATGTTTAAAGTGATTTTCATGCTTCCAGGGGCCCTAAACACAAGATTTATGGTATGGTTAAAAGTGCATGAAAATGGGCAATTTACTCTCTCTGAGTACTCAAAAAGGGTTTCTTCACCCCGGGAAGTTAATTAAATACCATTTGGAGGCATTTAATGTTCAAGCAATGACAGCTGATTTTCGACAAAAGAGATAACACCCCCCCATTACGTCATGCTTCAGAAATGTGGAAAATGGTCCGTTTTCAAATGTTTTATTTTTGAACGTCAGTTCACATTTGTAGGTGGATCATCAGTGTTAGAGCTAAAATTAGCATGTTTAAAGTGATTTTCATGCTTCCAGGGGCCCTAAACACAAGATTTATGGAATGGTTAAAAGTGCATGAAAATGGCCAATTTACTCACTCTGAGTTCTCAAAAAGGGTTTCTTCACCCCGGGAAGTTAATTAAATACAATTTGGAGGCATTTAATGTTAAAGCAATGACAGCTGATTTTCGACAAAAGAGATAACACCCCCCATTACGTCATGCTTCAGAAATGTGGAAAATGGTCCGTTTTCAAATGTTTTATTTTTGAACGTCAGTTCACATTTGTAGGTGGATCATCAGTGTTAGAGCTAAAATTAGCATGTTTAAAGTGATTTTCATGCTTCCAGGGGCTCGGGAAGTTAATTAAATACCATTTGGAGGCATTTAATGTTCGAACAAAAACGGCTGATTTTCGACAAAAGAGATAACACCCCCCCATTACGTCATGCTTCAGAAATGTGGAAAATGGTCCGTTTTCAAATGTTTTATTTTTGAACGTCAGTTCACATTTGTAGGTGGGTCATCAGTATTAGAGCTAAAATTAGCATGTTTAAAGTGATTTTCATGCTTCCAGGGGCCCTAAACACAAGATTTATGGAATGGTTAAAAGTGCATGAAAATGGCCAATTTACTCACTCTGAGTTCTCAAAAAGGGTTTCTTCACCCCGGGAAGTTAACTAAATACCATTTGGAGGCATTTAATGTTCGAGCAAAAACGGCTGATTTTCGACAAAAGAGATAACACCCCCCCCATTACGTCATGCTTCAGAAATGTGGAAAATGGTCCGTTTTCAAATGTTTTATTTTTGAACGTCAGTTCACATTTGTAGGTGGATCATCAGTGTTAGAGCTAAAATTAGCATGTTTAAAGTGATTTTCATGCTTCCAGGGGCCCTAAACACAAGATTTATGGAATGGTTAAAAGTGCATGAAAATGGCCAATTTACTCACTCTGAGTTCTCAAAAAGGGTTTCTTCACCCGGGAAGTTAATTAAATACCATTTGGAGGCATTTAATGTTCGAGCAAAAACGGCTGATTTTCGACAAAAGAGATAACACCCCCCCATTACGTCATGCTTCAGAAATGTGGAAAATGGTCCGTTTTCAAATGTTTTATTTTTGAACGTCAGTTCACATTTGTAGGTGGATCATCAGTGTTAGAGCTAAAAATTAGCATGTTTAAAGTGATTTTCATGCTTCCAGGGGCTCAGGAAGTTAATTAAATACCATTTGGAGGCATTTAATGTTCGAGCAAAAACGGCTGATTTTCGACAAAAGAGATAACACCCCCCCCATTACGTCATGCTTCAGAAATGTGGAAAATGGTCCGTTTTCAAATGTTTTATTTTTGAACGTCAGTTCACATTTGTAGGTGGATCATCAGTGTTAGAGCTAAAATTAGCATGTTTAAAGTGATTTTCATGCTTCCAGGGGCCCTAAACACAAGATTTATGGAATGGTTAAAAGTGCATGAAAATGGCCAATTTACTCACTCTGAGTTCTCAAAAAGGGTTTCTTCACCCCGGGAAGTTAATTAAATACCATTTGGAGGCATTTAATGTTCGAGCAAAAACGGCTGATTTTCGACAACCCCATTACATCATGCTTCAGAAATGTGGAAAATGGTCCGTTTTCAAATGTTTTATTTTTGAACGTCAGTTCACATTTGTAGGTGGATCATCAGTGTTAGAGCTAAAATTAGCATGTTTAAAGTGATGTTCATGCTTCCAGGGGCTCGGGAAGTTAATTAAATACCATTTGGAGGCATTTAATGTTCGAGCAAAAACGGCTGATTTTCGACAAAAGAGATAACACCCCCCCATTACGTCATGCTTCAGAAATGTGGAAAATGGTCCGTTTTCAAATGTTTTATTTTTGAACGTCAGTTCACATTTGTAGGTGGATCATCAGTGTTAGAGCTAAAATTAGCATGTTTAAAGTGATTTTCATGCTTCCAGGGGCCCTAAACACAAGATTTATGGAATGGTGAAAAGTGCATGAAAATGGCCAATTTACTCACTCTGAGTTCTCAAAAAGGGTTTTTTCACCCCGGGAAGTTAATTAAATACCATTTGGAGGCATTTAATGTTCGAGCAAAAACGGCTGATTTTCGACAAAAGAGATAACACCCCCCCCATTACGTCATGCTTCAGAAATGTGGAAAATGGTCCGTTTTCAAATGTTTTATTTTTGAACGTCAGTTCACATTTGTAGGTGGATCATCAGTGTTAGAGCTAAAATTAGCATGTTTAAAGTGATTTTCATGCTTCCAGGGGCTCGGGAAGTGAAATAAATACCATTTGGAGGCATTTAATGTTCGAGCAAAAACGGCTGATTTTCGACAAAAGAGATAACACCCCCCCATTACGTCATGCTTCAGAAATGTGGAAAATGGTCCGTTTTCAAATGTTTTATTTTTGAACGTCAGTTCACATTTGTAGGTGGATCATCAGTGTTAGAGCTAAAATTAGCATGTTTAAAGTTATTTTCATGCTTCCAGGGGCTCGGGAAGTTAATTAAATACCATTTGGAGGCATTTAATGTTCGAGCAAAAACGGCTGATTTTCGACAAAAGAGATAACACCCCCCCATTACGTCATGCTTCAGAAATGTGGAAAATGGTCCGTTTTCAAATGTTTTATTTTTGAACGTCAGTTCACATTTGTAGGTGGATCATCAGTGTTAGAGCTAAAATTAGCATGTTTAAAGTGATTTTCATGCTTCCAGGGGCCCTAAACACAAGATTTATGGAATGGTTAAAAGTGCATGAAAATGGCCAATTTACTCACTCTGAGTTCTCAAAAAGGGTTTCTTCACCCCGGGAAGTTAATTAAATACCATTTGGAGGCATTTAATGTTCGAGCAAAAACAGCTGATTTTCGACAAAAGAGATAACACCCCCCCATTACGTCATGCTTCAGAAATGTGGAAAATGGTCCGTTTTCAAATGTTTTATTTTTGAACGTCATTTCACATTTGTAGGTGGATCATCAGTGTTAGAGCTAAAATTAGCATGTTTAAAGTGATTTTCATGCTTGCAGGGGCCCTAAACACAAGATTTATGGAATGGTTAAAAGTGCATGAAAATGGCCAATTTACTCACTCTGAGTTCTCAAAAAGGGTTTCTTCACCCCAGGAAGTTAATTAAATACCATTTGGAGGCATTTAATGTTCGAGCTAAAACGGCTGATTTTCGACAAAAGAGATAACACCCCCCCATTACGTCATGCTTCAGAAATGTGGAAAATGGTCCGTTTTCAAATGTTTTATTTTTGAACGTCAGTTCACATTTGTAGGTGGATCATCAGTGTTAGAGGTAAAATTAGCATGTTTAAAGTGATTTTCATGCTTCCAGGGGCCCTAAACACAAGATTTATGGAATGGTTAAAAGTGCATGAAAATGGCCAATTTACTCACTCTGAGTTCTCAAAAAGGGTTTCTTCACCCCGGGAAGTTAATTAAATACCATTTGGAGGCATTTAATGTTCGAGCAAAAACGGCTGATTTTCGACAAAAGAGATAACACCCCCCCATTACGTCATGCTTCAGAAATGTGGAAAATGGTCCGTTTTCAAATGTTTTATTTTTGAACGTCAGTTCACATTTGTAGGTGGATCATCAGTGTTAGAGCTAAAATTAGCATGTTTAAAGTGATTTTCATGCTTCCAGGGGCCCTAAACACAAGATTTATGGAATGGTTAAAAGTGCATGAACATGGCCAATTTACTCACTCTGAGTTCTCAAAAAGGGTTTCTTCACCCTGGGAAGTTAATTAAATACCATTTGGAGGCATTTAATGTTCGAGCAAAAATGGCTGATTTTCGACAAAAGAGATAACACCCCCCCATTACGTCATGCTTCAGAAATGTGGAAAATGGTCCGTTTTCAAATGTTTTATTTTTGAGCGTCAGTTCACATTTGTAGGTGGATCATCAGTGTTAGAGCTAAAATTAGCATGTTTAAAGTGATTTTCATGCTTCCAGGGGCTCGGGAAGTTAATTAAATACCATTTGGAGGCATTTAATGTTCGAGCAAAAACGGCTGATTTTCGACAAAAGAGATAACACCCCCCCATTACGTCATGCTTCAGAAATGTGGAAAATGGTCCGTTTTCAAATGTTTTATTTTTGAACGTCAGTTCACATTTGTAGGTGGATCATCAGTGTTAGAGCTAAAATTAGCATGTTTAAAGTGATTTTCATGCTTCCAGGGGCCCTAAACACAAGATTTATGGAATAGTTAAAAGTGCATGAAAATGGCCAATTTACTCACTCTGAGTTCTCAAAAAGGGTTACTTCACCCCGGGAAGTTAATTAAATACCATTTGGAGGCATTTAATGTTCGAGCAAAAACGGCTGATTTTTGACAAAAGAGATAACACCCCCCCATTATGTCATGCTTCAGAAATGCGGAAAATGGTCCGTTTTCAAATGTTTTATTTTTGAACGTCAGTTCACATTTGTAGGTGGATCATCAGTGTTAGAGCTAAAATTAGCATGTTTAAAGTGATTTTCATGCTTCCAGGGGCTCGGGAAGTGAAATAAAAACCATTTGGAGGCATTCAATGTTCGAGCAAAAACGGCTGATTTTCGACAAAAGAGATAACACCCCCCCATTACGTCATGCTTCAGAAATGTGGAAAATGGTCCGTTTTCAAATGTTTTATTTTTGAACGTCAGTTCACATTTGCAGGTGGATCATCAGTGTTAGAGCTAAAATTAGCATGTTTAAAGTGATTTTCATGCTTCCAGGGGCTCGGGAAGTTAATTAAATACCATTTGGAGGCATTTAATGTTCGAGCAAAAACGGCTGATTTTCGACAAAAGAGATAACACCCCCCCATTACGTCATGCTTCAGAAATGTGGGAAATGGTCCGTTTAAAAATGTTTTATTTTTTAACGTCAGTTCACATTTTTAGGTGGATCATCAGTGTTAGAGCTAAAATTAGCATGTTTAAAGTGATTTTCATGCTTCCAGGGGCCCTAAACACAAGATTTATGGAATGGTTAAAAGTGCATGAAAATGGGCAATTTACTCACTCTGAGTACTCAAAAAGGGTTTCTTCACCCCGGGAAGTTAATTAAATACCATTTGGAGGCATTTAATGTTCAAGCAATGACAGCTGATTTTCGACAAAAGAGATAACACCCCCCCCATTACGTCATGCTTCAGAAATGTGGAAAATGGTCCGTTTTCAAATGTTTTATTTTTGAACGTCAGTTCACATTTGTAGGTGGATCATCAGTGTTAGAGCTAAAAATTAGCATGTTTAAAGTGATTTTCATGCTTCCAGGGGCTCGGGAAGTTAATTAAATACCATTTGGAGGCATTTAATGTTCGAGCAAAAACGGCTGATTTTCGACAAAAGAGATAACACCCCCCCATTACGTCATGCTTCAGAAATGTGGAAAATGGTCCGTTTTCAAATGTTTTATTTTTGAACGTCAGTTCACATTTGTAGGTGGATCATCAGCGTTAGAGCTAAAATTAGCATGTTTAAAGTGATTTTCATGCTTCCAGGGGCCCTAAACACAAGATTTATGGAATGGTTAAAAGTGCATGAAAATGGCCAATTTACTCACTCTGAGTTCTCAAAAAGGGTTTCTTCACCCCGGGAAGTTAATTAAATACCATTTGGAGGCATTTAATGTTCGAGCAAAAACGGCTGATTTTGGACAAAAGAGATAACACCCCCCATTACGTCATGCTTCAGAAATGTGGAAAATGGTCCATTTTCAAATGTTTTATTTTTGAACGTCAGTTCACATTTGTAGGTGGATCATCAGTGTTAGAGCTAAAATTAGCATGTTTAAAGTGATGTTCATGCTTCCAGGGGCTCGGGAAGTTAATTAAATACCATTTGGAGGCATTTAATGTTCGAGCAAAAACGGCTGATTTTCGACAAAAGCGATAACACCCCCCCATTACGTCATGCTTCAGAAATGTGGAAAATGGTCCGTTTTCAAATGTTTTATTTTTTAACGTCAGTTCACATTTTTAGGTGGATCATCAGTGTTAGAGCTAAAATTAGCATGTTTAAAGTGATTTTCATGCTTCCAGGGGCCCTAAACACAAGATTTATGGTATGGTTAAAAGTGCATGAAAATGGGCAATTTACTCTCTCTGAGTACTCAAAAAGGGTTTCTTCACCCCGGGAAGTTAATTAAATACCATTTGGAGGCATTTAATGTTCAAGCAATGACAGCTGATTTTCGACAAAAGAGATAACACCCCCCCATTACGTCATGCTTCAGAAATGTGGAAAATGGTCCGTTTTCAAATGTTTTATTTTTGAACGTCAGTTCACATTTGTAGGTGGATCATCAGTGTTAGAGCTAAAATTAGCATGTTTAAAGTGATTTTCATGCTTCCAGGGGCCCTAAACACAAGATTTATGGAATGGTTAAAAGTGCATGAAAATGGCCAATTTACTCACTCTGAGTTCTCAAAAAGGGTTTCTTCACCCCGGGAAGTTAATTAAATACAATTTGGAGGCATTTAATGTTAAAGCAATGACAGCTGATTTTCGACAAAAGAGATAACACCCCCCATTACGTCATGCTTCAGAAATGTGGAAAATGGTCCGTTTTCAAATGTTTTATTTTTGAACGTCAGTTCACATTTGTAGGTGGATCATCAGTGTTAGAGCTAAAATTAGCATGTTTAAAGTGATTTTCATGCTTCCAGGGGCTCGGGAAGTTAATTAAATACCATTTGGAGGCATTTAATGTTCGAACAAAAACGGCTGATTTTCGACAAAAGAGATAACACCCCCCCATTACGTCATGCTTCAGAAATGTGGAAAATGGTCCGTTTTCAAATGTTTTATTTTTGAACGTCAGTTCACATTTGTAGGTGGGTCATCAGTATTAGAGCTAAAATTAGCATGTTTAAAGTGATTTTCATGCTTCCAGGGGCCCTAAACACAAGATTTATGGAATGGTTAAAAGTGCATGAAAATGGCCAATTTACTCACTCTGAGTTCTCAAAAAGGGTTTCTTCACCCCGGGAAGTTAACTAAATACCATTTGGAGGCATTTAATGTTCGAGCAAAAACGGCTGATTTTCGACAAAAGAGATAACACCCCCCCCATTACGTCATGCTTCAGAAATGTGGAAAATGGTCCGTTTTCAAATGTTTTATTTTTGAACGTCAGTTCACATTTGTAGGTGGATCATCAGTGTTAGAGCTAAAATTAGCATGTTTAAAGTGATTTTCATGCTTCCAGGGGCCCTAAACACAAGATTTATGGAATGGTTAAAAGTGCATGAAAATGGCCAATTTACTCACTCTGAGTTCTCAAAAAGGGTTTCTTCACCCGGGAAGTTAATTAAATACCATTTGGAGGCATTTAATGTTCGAGCAAAAACGGCTGATTTTCGACAAAAGAGATAACACCCCCCCATTACGTCATGCTTCAGAAATGTGGAAAATGGTCCGTTTTCAAATGTTTTATTTTTGAACGTCAGTTCACATTTGTAGGTGGATCATCAGTGTTAGAGCTAAAAATTAGCATGTTTAAAGTGATTTTCATGCTTCCAGGGGCTCAGGAAGTTAATTAAATACCATTTGGAGGCATTTAATGTTCGAGCAAAAACGGCTGATTTTCGACAAAAGAGATAACACCCCCCCATTACGTCATGCTTCAGAAATGTGGAAAATGGTCCGTTTTCAAATGTTTTATTTTTGAACGTCAGTTCACATTTGTAGGTGGATCATCAGTGTTAGAGCTAAAATTAGCATGTTTAAAGTGATTTTCATGCTTCCAGGGGCCCTAAACACAAGATTTATGGAATGGTTAAAAGTGCATGAAAATGGCCAATTTACTCACTCTGAGTTCTCAAAAAGGGTTTCTTCACCCCGGGAAGTTAATTAAATACCATTTGGAGGCATTTAATGTTCGAGCAAAAACGGCTGATTTTCGACAACCCCATTACATCATGCTTCAGAAATGTGGAAAATGGTCCGTTTTCAAATGTTTTATTTTTGAACGTCAGTTCACATTTGTAGGTGGATCATCAGTGTTAGAGCTAAAATTAGCATGTTTAAAGTGATGTTCATGCTTCCAGGGGCTCGGGAAGTTAATTAAATACCATTTGGAGGCATTTAATGTTCGAGCAAAAACGGCTGATTTTCGACAAAAGAGATAACACCCCCCCATTACGTCATGCTTCAGAAATGTGGAAAATGGTCCGTTTTCAAATGTTTTATTTTTGAACGTCAGTTCACATTTGTAGGTGGATCATCAGTGTTAGAGCTAAAATTAGCATGTTTAAAGTGATTTTCATGCTTCCAGGGGCCCTAAACACAAGATTTATGGAATGGTGAAAAGTGCATGAAAATGGCCAATTTACTCACTCTGAGTTCTCAAAAAGGGTTTTTTCACCCCGGGAAGTTAATTAAATACCATTTGGAGGCATTTAATGTTCGAGCAAAAACGGCTGATTTTCGACAAAAGAGATAACACCCCCCCCATTACGTCATGCTTCAGAAATGTGGAAAATGGTCCGTTTTCAAATGTTTTATTTTTGAACGTCAGTTCACATTTGTAGGTGGATCATCAGTGTTAGAGCTAAAATTAGCATGTTTAAAGTGATTTTCATGCTTCCAGGGGCTCGGGAAGTGAAATAAATACCATTTGGAGGCATTTAATGTTCGAGCAAAAACGGCTGATTTTCGACAAAAGAGATAACACCCCCCCATTACGTCATGCTTCAGAAATGTGGAAAATGGTCCGTTTTCAAATGTTTTATTTTTGAACGTCAGTTCACATTTGTAGGTGGATCATCAGTGTTAGAGCTAAAATTAGCATGTTTAAAGTTATTTTCATGCTTCCAGGGGCTCGGGAAGTTAATTAAATACCATTTGGAGGCATTTAATGTTCGAGCAAAAACGGCTGATTTTCGACAAAAGAGATAACACCCCCCCATTACGTCATGCTTCAGAAATGTGGAAAATGGTCCGTTTTCAAATGTTTTATTTTTGAACGTCAGTTCACATTTGTAGGTGGATCATCAGTGTTAGAGCTAAAATTAGCATGTTTAAAGTGATTTTCATGCTTCCAGGGGCCCTAAACACAAGATTTATGGAATGGTTAAAAGTGCATGAAAATGGCCAATTTACTCACTCTGAGTTCTCAAAAAGGGTTTCTTCACCCCGGGAAGTTAATTAAATACCATTTGGAGGCATTTAATGTTCGAGCAAAAACGGCTGATTTTCGACAAAAGAGATAACACCCCCCCATTACGTCATGCTTCAGAAATGTGGAAAATGGTCCGTTTTCAAATGTTTTATTTTTGAACGTCATTTCACATTTGTAGGTGGATCATCAGTGTTAGAGCTAAAATTAGCATGTTTAAAGTGATTTTCATGCTTGCAGGGGCCCTAAACACAAGATTTATGGAATGGTTAAAAGTGCATGAAAATGGCCAATTTACTCACTCTGAGTTCTCAAAAAGGGTTTCTTCACCCCAGGAAGTTAATTAAATACCATTTGGAGGCATTTAATGTTCGAGCTAAAACGGCTGATTTTCGACAAAAGAGATAACACCCCCCCATTACGTCATGCTTCAGAAATGTGGAAAATGGTCCGTTTTCAAATGTTTTATTTTTGAACGTCAGTTCACATTTGTAGGTGGATCATCAGTGTTAGAGGTAAAATTAGCATGTTTAAAGTGATTTTCATGCTTCCAGGGGCCCTAAACACAAGATTTATGGAATGGTTAAAAGTGCATGAAAATGGCCAATTTACTCACTCTGAGTTCTCAAAAAGGGTTTCTTCACCCCGGGAAGTTAATTAAATACCATTTGGAGGCATTTAATGTTCGAGCAAAAACGGCTGATTTTCGACAAAAGAGATAACACCCCCCCATTACGTCATGCTTCAGAAATGTGGAAAATGGTCCGTTTTCAAATGTTTTATTTTTGAACGTCAGTTCACATTTGTAGGTGGATCATCAGTGTTAGAGCTAAAATTAGCATGTTTAAAGTGATTTTCATGCTTCCAGGGGCCCTAAACACAAGATTTATGGAATGGTTAAAAGTGCATGAACATGGCCAATTTACTCACTCTGAGTTCTCAAAAAGGGTTTCTTCACCCTGGGAAGTTAATTAAATACCATTTGGAGGCATTTAATGTTCGAGCAAAAATGGCTGATTTTCGACAAAAGAGATAACACCCCCCCATTACGTCATGCTTCAGAAATGTGGAAAATGGTCCGTTTTCAAATGTTTTATTTTTGAGCGTCAGTTCACATTTGTAGGTGGATCATCAGTGTTAGAGCTAAAATTAGCATGTTTAAAGTGATTTTCATGCTTCCAGGGGCTCGGGAAGTTAATTAAATACCATTTGGAGGCATTTAATGTTCGAGCAAAAACGGCTGATTTTCGACAAAAGAGATAACACCCCCCCATTACGTCATGCTTCAGAAATGTGGAAAATGGTCCGTTTTCAAATGTTTTATTTTTTAACGTCAGTTCACATTTGTAGGTGGATCATCAGTGTTAGAGGTAAAATTAGCATGTTTAACTCCATAGCTGCTATTACACATTCCTCCCCAGTGCTGCGCTGTCCATTAGAACTAGTGCTGAATGGACGTTCAATGGTCGTGCGCAGCACTGGGGAGGTAGCGCTGCTGACAACCATTGGTCGTGCGCAGCACTTAAGGGGTTAAAGTGATTTTCATGCTTCCAGGGGCCCTAAACACAAGATTTATGGAATGGTGAAAAGTGCATGAAAATGGCCAATTTACTCACTCTGAGTTCTCAAAAAGGGTTTTTTCACCCCGGGAAGTTAATTAAATACCATTTGGAGGCATTTAATGTTCGAGCAAAAACGGCTGATTTTCGACAAAAGAGATAACACCCCCCCATTACGTCATGCTTCAGAAATGTGGAAAATGGTCCGTTTTCAAATGTTTTATTTTTGAACGTCAGTTCACATTTGTAGGTGGATCATCAGTGTTAGAGCTAAAATTAGCATGTTTAAAGTGATTTTCATGCTTCCAGGGGCCCTAAACACAAGATTTATGGAATGGTTAAAAGTGCATGAAAATGGCCAATTTACTCACTCTGAGTTCTCAAAAAGGGTTTCTTCACCCCGGGAAGTTAATTAAATACCATTTGGAGGCATTTAATGTTCAAGCAAAAACGGCTGATTTTCGACAACAGATTTAACACCCCCCCCATTACGTCATGCTTCAGAAATGTGGAAAATGGTCCGTTTTCAAATGTTTTATTTTTGAACGTCAGTTCACATTTGTAGGTGGATCATCAGTGTTAGAGCTAAAAATTAGCATGTTTAAAGTGATTTTCATGCTTCCAGGGGCTCGGGAAGTTAATTAAATACCATTTGGAGGCATTTAATGTTCGAGCAAAAACGGCTGATTTTCGACAAAAGAGATAACACCCCCCCATTACGTCATGCTTCAGAAATGTGGAAAATGGTCCGTTTTCAAATGTTTTATTTTTGAACGTCAGTTCACATTTGTAGGTGGATCATCAGTGTTAGAGCTAAAATTAGCATGTTTAAAGTGATTTTCATGCTTCCAGGGGCTCGGGAAGTTAATTAAATACCATTTGGAGGCATTTAATGTTCGAACAAAAACGGCTGATTTTCGACAAAAGAGATAACACCCCCCCCATTACGTCATGCTTCAGAAATGTGGAAAATGGTCCGTTTTTAAATGTTTTATTTTTGAACGTCAGTTCACATTTGTAGGTGGATCATCAGTGTTAGAGCTAAAATTAGCATGTTTAAAGTGATTTTCATGCTTCCAGGGGCTCGGGAAGTTAATTAAATACCATTTGGAGGCATTTAATGTTCGAGAAAAAAGGGCTGATTTTCGACAAAAGAGATAACACCCCCCATTACATCATGCTTCAGAAATGTGGAAAATGGTCCGTTTTCAAATGTTTTATTTTTGAACGTCAGTTCACATTTGTAGGTGGATCATCAGTGTTAGAGCTAAAATTTGCATGTTTAAAGTGATTTTCATGCTTCCAGGGGCTCGGGAAGTGAAATAAATACCATTTGGAGGCATTAAATGTTCGAGCAAAAACGGCTGATTTTCGACAAAAGAGAATACACCCCCCCATTACGTCATGCTTCAGAAATGTGGAAAATGGTCCGTTTTCAAATGTTTTATTTTTGAACGTCAGTTCACATTTGTAGGTGGATCATCAGTGTTAGAGCTAAAATTAGCATGTTTAAAGTGATTTTCATGCTTCCAGGGGCTCGGGAAGTGAAATAAATACCATTTGGAGGCATTTAATGTTCGAGCAAAAACGGCTGATTTTCGACAAAAGAGATAACACCCCCCCATTACGTCATGCTTCAGAAATGTGGAAAATGGTCCGTTTTCAAATGTTTTATTTTTTAACGTCAGTTCACATTTTTAGGTGGATCATCAGTGTTAGAGCTAAAATTAGCATGTTTAAAGTGATTTTCATGCTTCCAGGGGCCCTAAACACAAGATTTATGGTATGGTTAAAAGTGCATGAAAATGGGCAATTTACTCTCTCTGAGTACTCAAAAAGGGTTTCTTCACCCCGGGAAGTTAACTAAATACCATTTGGAGGCATTTAATGTTCGAGCAAAAACGGCTGATTTTCGACAAAAGAGATAACACCCCCCCCATTACGTCATGCTTCAGAAATGTGGAAAATGGTCCGTTTTCAAATGTTTTATTTTTGAACGTCAGTTCACATTTGTAGGTGGAACATCAGTGTTAGAGCTAAAATTAGCATGTTTAAAGTGATTTTCATGCTTCCAGGGGCCCTAAACACAAGATTTATGGAATGGTTAAAAGTGCATGAAAATGGCCAATTTACTCACTCTGAGTTCTCAAAAAGGGTTTCTTCACCCGGGAAGTTAATTAAATACCATTTGGAGGCATTTAATGTTCGAGCAAAAACGGCTGATTTTCGACAAAAGAGATAACACCCCCCCATTACGTCATGCTTCAGAAATGTGGAAAATGGTCCGTTTTCAAATGTTTTATTTTTGAACGTCAGTTCACATTTGTAGGTGGATCATCAGTGTTAGAGCTAAAAATTAGCATGTTTAAAGTGATTTTCATGCTTCCAGGGGCTCAGGAAGTTAATTAAATACCATTTGGAGGCATTTAATGTTCGAGCAAAAACGGCTGATTTTCGACAAAAGAGATAACACCCCCCCATTACGTCATGCTTCAGAAATGTGGAAAATGGTCCGTTTTCAAATGTTTTATTTTTGAACGTCAGTTCACATTTGTAGGTGGATCATCAGTGTTAGAGCTAAAATTAGCATGTTTAAAGTGATTTTCATGCTTCCAGGGGCCCTAAACACAAGATTTATGGAATGGTTAAAAGTGCATGAAAATGGCCAATTTACTCACTCTGAGTTCTCAAAAAGGGTTTCTTCACCCCGGGAAGTTAATTAAATACCATTTGGAGGCATTTAATGTTCGAGCAAAAACGGCTGATTTTCGACAACCCCATTACATCATGCTTCAGAAATGTGGAAAATGGTCCGTTTTCAAATGTTTTATTTTTGAACGTCAGTTCACATTTGTAGGTGGATCATCAGTGTTAGAGCTAAAATTAGCATGTTTAAAGTGATGTTCATGCTTCCAGGGGCTCGGGAAGTTAATTAAATACCATTTGGAGGCATTTAATGTTCGAGCAAAAACGGCTGATTTTCGACAAAAGAGATAACACCCCCCCATTACGTCATGCTTCAGAAATGTGGAAAATGGTCCGTTTTCAAATGTTTTATTTTTGAACGTCAGTTCACATTTGTAGGTGGATCATCAGTGTTAGAGCTAAAATTAGCATGTTTAAAGTGATTTTCATGCTTCCAGGGGCCCTAAACACAAGATTTATGGAATGGTGAAAAGTGCATGAAAATGGCCAATTTACTCACTCTGAGTTCTCAAAAAGGGTTTTTTCACCCCGGGAAGTTAATTAAATACCATTTGGAGGCATTTAATGTTCGAGCAAAAACGGCTGATTTTCGACAAAAGAGATAACACCCCCCCATTACGTCATGCTTCAGAAATGTGGAAAATGGTCCGTTTTCAAATGTTTTATTTTTGAACGTCAGTTCACATTTGTAGGTGGATCATCAGTGTTAGAGCTAAAATTAGCATGTTTAAAGTGATTTTCATGCTTCCAGGGGCTCGGGAAGTGAAATAAATACCATTTGGAGGCATTTAATGTTCGAGCAAAAACGGCTGATTTTCGACAAAAGAGATAACACCCCCCCATTACGTCATGCTTCAGAAATGTGGAAAATGGTCCGTTTTCAAATGTTTTATTTTTGAACGTCAGTTCACATTTGTAGGTGGATCATCAGTGTTAGAGCTAAAATTAGCATGTTTAAAGTTATTTTCATGCTTCCAGGGGCTCGGGAAGTTAATTAAATACCATTTGGAGGCATTTAATGTTCGAGCAAAAACGGCTGATTTTCGACAAAAGAGATAACACCCCCCCATTACGTCATGCTTCAGAAATGTGGAAAATGGTCCGTTTTCAAATGTTTTATTTTTGAACGTCAGTTCACATTTGTAGGTGGATCATCAGTGTTAGAGCTAAAATTAGCATGTTTAAAGTGATTTTCATGCTTCCAGGGGCCCTAAACACAAGATTTATGGAATGGTTAAAAGTGCATGAAAATGGCCAATTTACTCACTCTGAGTTCTCAAAAAGGGTTTCTTCACCCCGGGAAGTTAATTAAATACCATTTGGAGGCATTTAATGTTCGAGCAAAAACGGCTGATTTTCGACAAAAGAGATAACACCCCCCCATTACGTCATGCTTCAGAAATGTGGAAAATGGTCCGTTTTCAAATGTTTTATTTTTGAACGTCATTTCACATTTGTAGGTGGATCATCAGTGTTAGAGCTAAAATTAGCATGTTTAAAGTGATTTTCATGCTTGCAGGGGCCCTAAACACAAGATTTATGGAATGGTTAAAAGTGCATGAAAATGGCCAATTTACTCACTCTGAGTTCTCAAAAAGGGTTTCTTCACCCCAGGAAGTTAATTAAATACCATTTGGAGGCATTTAATGTTCGAGCTAAAACGGCTGATTTTCGACAAAAGAGATAACACCCCCCCATTACGTCATGCTTCAGAAATGTGGAAAATGGTCCGTTTTCAAATGTTTTATTTTTGAACGTCAGTTCACATTTGTAGGTGGATCATCAGTGTTAGAGGTAAAATTAGCATGTTTAAAGTGATTTTCATGCTTCCAGGGGCCCTAAACACAAGATTTATGGAATGGTTAAAAGTGCATGAAAATGGCCAATTTACTCACTCTGAGTTCTCAAAAAGGGTTTCTTCACCCCGGGAAGTTAATTAAATACCATTTGGAGGCATTTAATGTTCGAGCAAAAACGGCTGATTTTCGACAAAAGAGATAACACCCCCCCATTACGTCATGCTTCAGAAATGTGGAAAATGGTCCGTTTTCAAATGTTTTATTTTTGAACGTCAGTTCACATTTGTAGGTGGATCATCAGTGTTAGAGCTAAAATTAGCATGTTTAAAGTGATTTTCATGCTTCCAGGGGCCCTAAACACAAGATTTATGGAATGGTTAAAAGTGCATGAACATGGCCAATTTACTCACTCTGAGTTCTCAAAAAGGGTTTCTTCACCCTGGGAAGTTAATTAAATACCATTTGGAGGCATTTAATGTTCGAGCAAAAATGGCTGATTTTCGACAAAAGAGATAACACCCCCCCATTACGTCATGCTTCAGAAATGTGGAAAATGGTCCGTTTTCAAATGTTTTATTTTTGAGCGTCAGTTCACATTTGTAGGTGGATCATCAGTGTTAGAGCTAAAATTAGCATGTTTAAAGTGATTTTCATGCTTCCAGGGGCTCGGGAAGTTAATTAAATACCATTTGGAGGCATTTAATGTTCGAGCAAAAACGGCTGATTTTCGACAAAAGAGATAACACCCCCCCATTACGTCATGCTTCAGAAATGTGGAAAATGGTCCGTTTTCAAATGTTTTATTTTTGAACGTCAGTTCACATTTGTAGGTGGATCATCAGTGTTAGAGCTAAAATTAGCATGTTTAAAGTGATTTTCATGCTTCCAGGGGCTCGGGAAGTTAATTAAATACCATTTGGAGGCATTTAATGTTCGAACAAAAACGGCTGATTTTCGACAAAAGAGATAACACCCCCCCCCATTACGTCATGCTTCAGAAATGTGGAAAATGGTCCGTTTTCAAATGTTTTATTTTTGAACGTCAGTTCACATTTGTAGGTGGATCATCAGTGTTAGAGCTAAAATTAGCGTGTTTAAAGTGATTTTCATGCTTCCAGGGGCTCGGGAAGTTAATTAAATACCATTTGGAGGCATTTAATGTTCGAGAAAAAAGGGCTGATTTTCGACAAAAGAGATAACACCCCCCATTACATCATGCTTCAGAAATGTGGAAAATGGTCCGTTTTCAAATGTTTTATTTTTGAACGTCAGTTCACATTTGTAGGTGGATCATCAGTGTTAGAGCTAAAATTTGCATGTTTAAAGTGATTTTCATGCTTCCAGGGGCTCGGGAAGTGAAATAAATACCATTTGGAGGCATTAAATGTTCGAGCAAAAACGGCTGATTTTCGACAAAAGAGAATACACCCCCCCATTACGTCATGCTTCAGAAATGTGGAAAATGGTCCGTTTTCAAATGTTTTATTTTTGAACGTCAGTTCACATTTGTAGGTGGATCATCAGTGTTAGAGCTAAAATTAGCATGTTTAAAGTGATTTTCATGCTTCCAGGGGCTCGGGAAGTGAAATAAATACCATTTGGAGGCATTTAATGTTCGAGCAAAAACGGCTGATTTTCGACAAAAGAGATAACACCCCCCCATTACGTCATGCTTCAGAAATGTGGAAAATGGTCCGTTTTCAAATGTTTTATTTTTTAACGTCAGTTCACATTTTTAGGTGGATCATCAGTGTTAGAGCTAAAATTAGCATGTTTAAAGTGATTTTCATGCTTCCAGGGGCCCTAAACACAAGATTTATGGTATGGTTAAAAGTGCATGAAAATGGGCAATTTACTCTCTCTGAGTACTCAAAAAGGGTTTCTTCACCCCGGGAAGTTAATTAAATACCATTTGGAGGCATTTAATGTTCAAGCAATGACAGCTGATTTTCGACAAAAGAGATAACACCCCCCCATTACGTCATGCTTCAGAAATGTGGAAAATGGTCCGTTTTCAAATGTTTTATTTTTGAACGTCAGTTCACATTTGTAGGTGGATCATCAGTGTTAGAGCTAAAATTAGCATGTTTAAAGTGATTTTCATGCTTCCAGGGGCCCTAAACACAAGATTTATGGAATGGTTAAAAGTGCATGAAAATGGCCAATTTACTCACTCTGAGTTCTCAAAAAGGGTTTCTTCACCCCGGGAAGTTAATTAAATACAATTTGGAGGCATTTAATGTTAAAGCAATGACAGCTGATTTTCGACAAAAGAGATAACACCCCCCATTACGTCATGCTTCAGAAATGTGGAAAATGGTCCGTTTTCAAATGTTTTATTTTTGAACGTCAGTTCACATTTGTAGGTGGATCATCAGTGTTAGAGCTAAAATTAGCATGTTTAAAGTGATTTTCATGCTTCCAGGGGCTCGGGAAGTTAATTAAATACCATTTGGAGGCATTTAATGTTCGAACAAAAACGGCTGATTTTCGACAAAAGAGATAACACCCCCCCATTACGTCATGCTTCAGAAATGTGGAAAATGGTCCGTTTTCAAATGTTTTATTTTTGAACGTCAGTTCACATTTGTAGGTGGGTCATCAGTATTAGAGCTAAAATTAGCATGTTTAAAGTGATTTTCATGCTTCCAGGGGCCCTAAACACAAGATTTATGGAATGGTTAAAAGTGCATGAAAATGGCCAATTTACTCACTCTGAGTTCTCAAAAAGGGTTTCTTCACCCCGGGAAGTTAACTAAATACCATTTGGAGGCATTTAATGTTCGAGCAAAAACGGCTGATTTTCGACAAAAGAGATAACACCCCCCCCCATTACGTCATGCTTCAGAAATGTGGAAAATGGTCCGTTTTCAAATGTTTTATTTTTGAACGTCAGTTCACATTTGTAGGTGGATCATCAGTGTTAGAGCTAAAATTAGCATGTTTAAAGTGATTTTCATGCTTCCAGGGGCCCTAAACACAAGATTTATGGAATGGTTAAAAGTGCATGAAAATGGCCAATTTACTCACTCTGAGTTCTCAAAAAGGGTTTCTTCACCCGGGAAGTTAATTAAATACCATTTGGAGGCATTTAATGTTCGAGCAAAAACGGCTGATTTTCGACAAAAGAGATAACACCCCCCCATTACGTCATGCTTCAGAAATGTGGAAAATGGTCCGTTTTCAAATGTTTTATTTTTGAACGTCAGTTCACATTTGTAGGTGGATCATCAGTGTTAGAGCTAAAAATTAGCATGTTTAAAGTGATTTTCATGCTTCCAGGGGCTCAGGAAGTTAATTAAATACCATTTGGAGGCATTTAATGTTCGAGCAAAAACGGCTGATTTTCGACAAAAGAGATAACACCCCCCCATTACGTCATGCTTCAGAAATGTGGAAAATGGTCCGTTTTCAAATGTTTTATTTTTGAACGTCAGTTCACATTTGTAGGTGGATCATCAGTGTTAGAGCTAAAATTAGCATGTTTAAAGTGATTTTCATGCTTCCAGGGGCCCTAAACACAAGATTTATGGAATGGTTAAAAGTGCATGAAAATGGCCAATTTACTCACTCTGAGTTCTCAAAAAGGGGTTCTTCACCCCGGGAAGTTAATTAAATACCATTTGGAGGCATTTAATGTTCGAGCAAAAACGGCTGATTTTCGACAACCCCATTACATCATGCTTCAGAAATGTGGAAAATGGTCCGTTTTCAAATGTTTTATTTTTGAACGTCAGTTCACATTTGTAGGTGGATCATCAGTGTTAGAGCTAAAATTAGCATGTTTAAAGTGATGTTCATGCTTCCAGGGGCTCGGGAAGTTAATTAAATACCATTTGGAGGCATTTAATGTTCGAGCAAAAACGGCTGATTTTCGACAAAAGAGATAACACCCCCCCATTACGTCATGCTTCAGAAATGTGGAAAATGGTCCGTTTTCAAATGTTTTATTTTTGAACGTCAGTTCACATTTGTAGGTGGATCATCAGTGTTAGAGCTAAAATTAGCATGTTTAAAGTGATTTTCATGCTTCCAGGGGCCCTAAACACAAGATTTATGGAATGGTTAAAAGTGCATGAAAATGGGCAATTTACTCTCTCTGAGTACTCAAAAAGGGTTTCTTCACCCCGGGAAGTTAATTAAATACCATTTGGAGGCATTTAATGTTCAAGCAATGACAGCTGATTTTCGACAAAAGAGATAACACCCCCCCATTACGTCATGCTTCAGAAATGTGGAAAATGGTCCGTTTTCAAATGTTTTATTTTTGAACGTCAGTTCACATTTGTAGGTGGATCATCAGTGTTAGAGCTAAAATTAGCATGTTTAAAGTGATTTTCATGCTTCCAGGGGCCCTAAACACAAGATTTATGGAATGGTTAAAAGTGCATGAAAATGGCCAATTTACTCACTCTGAGTTCTCAAAAAGGGTTTCTTCACCCCGGGAAGTTAATTAAATACAATTTGGAGGCATTTAATGTTAAAGCAATGACAGCTGATTTTCGACAAAAGAGATAACACCCCCCATTACGTCATGCTTCAGAAATGTGGAAAATGGTCCGTTTTCAAATGTTTTATTTTTGAACGTCAGTTCACATTTGTAGGTGGATCATCAGTGTTAGAGCTAAAATTAGCATGTTTAAAGTGATTTTCATGCTTCCAGGGGCTCGGGAAGTTAATTAAATACCATTTGGAGGCATTTAATGTTCGAACAAAAACGGCTGATTTTCGACAAAAGAGATAACACCCCCCCCATTACGTCATGCTTCAGAAATGTGGAAAATGGTCCGTTTTCAAATGTTTTATTTTTGAACGTCAGTTCACATTTGTAGGTGGGTCATCAGTATTAGAGCTAAAATTAGCATGTTTAAAGTGATTTTCATGCTTCCAGGGGCCCTAAACACAAGATTTATGGAATGGTTAAAAGTGCATGAAAATGGCCAATTTACTCACTCTGAGTTCTCAAAAAGGGTTTCTTCACCCCGGGAAGTTAACTAAATACCATTTGGAGGCATTTAATGTTCGAGCAAAAACGGCTGATTTTCGACAAAAGAGATAACACCCCCCCCCATTACGTCATGCTTCAGAAATGTGGAAAATGGTCCGTTTTCAAATGTTTTATTTTTGAACGTCAGTTCACATTTGTAGGTGGATCATCAGTGTTAGAGCTAAAATTAGCATGTTTAAAGTGATTTTCATGCTTCCAGGGGCCCTAAACACAAGATTTATGGAATGGTTAAAAGTGCATGAAAATGGCCAATTTACTCACTCTGAGTTCTCAAAAAGGGTTTCTTCACCCGGGAAGTTAATTAAATACCATTTGGAGGCATTTAATGTTCGAGCAAAAACGGCTGATTTTCGACAAAAGAGATAACACCCCCCCATTACGTCATGCTTCAGAAATGTGGAAAATGGTCCGTTTTCAAATGTTTTATTTTTGAACGTCAGTTCACATTTGTAGGTGGATCATCAGTGTTAGAGCTAAAAATTAGCATGTTTAAAGTGATTTTCATGCTTCCAGGGGCTCAGGAAGTTAATTAAATACCATTTGGAGGCATTTAATGTTCGAGCAAAAACGGCTGATTTTCGACAAAAGAGATAACACCCCCCCATTACGTCATGCTTCAGAAATGTGGAAAATGGTCCGTTTTCAAATGTTTTATTTTTGAACGTCAGTTCACATTTGTAGGTGGATCATCAGTGTTAGAGCTAAAATTAGCATGTTTAAAGTGATTTTCATGCTTCCAGGGGCCCTAAACACAAGATTTATGGAATGGTTAAAAGTGCATGAAAATGGCCAATTTACTCACTCTGAGTTCTCAAAAAGGGTTTCTTCACCCCGGGAAGTTAATTAAATACCATTTGGAGGCATTTAATGTTCGAGCAAAAACGGCTGATTTTCGACAACCCCATTACATCATGCTTCAGAAATGTGGAAAATGGTCCGTTTTCAAATGTTTTATTTTTGAACGTCAGTTCACATTTGTAGGTGGATCATCAGTGTTAGAGCTAAAATTAGCATGTTTAAAGTGATGTTCATGCTTCCAGGGGCTCGGGAAGTTAATTAAATACCATTTGGAGGCATTTAATGTTCGAGCAAAAACGGCTGATTTTCGACAAAAGAGATAACACCCCCCCATTACGTCATGCTTCAGAAATGTGGAAAATGGTCCGTTTTCAAATGTTTTATTTTTGAACGTCAGTTCACATTTGTAGGTGGATCATCAGTGTTAGAGCTAAAATTAGCATGTTTAAAGTGATTTTCATGCTTCCAGGGGCCCTAAACACAAGATTTATGGAATGGTGAAAAGTGCATGAAAATGGCCAATTTACTCACTCTGAGTTCTCAAAAAGGGTTTTTTCACCCCGGGAAGTTAATTAAATACCATTTGGAGGCATTTAATGTTCGAGCAAAAACGGCTGATTTTCGACAAAAGAGATAACACCCCCCCATTACGTCATGCTTCAGAAATGTGGAAAATGGTCCGTTTTCAAATGTTTTATTTTTGAACGTCAGTTCACATTTGTAGGTGGATCATCAGTGTTAGAGCTAAAATTAGCATGTTTAAAGTGATTTTCATGCTTCCAGGGGCTCGGGAAGTGAAATAAATACCATTTGGAGGCATTTAATGTTCGAGCAAAAACGGCTGATTTTCGACAAAAGAGATAACACCCCCCCATTACGTCATGCTTCAGAAATGTGGAAAATGGTCCGTTTTCAAATGTTTTATTTTTGAACGTCAGTTCACATTTGTAGGTGGATCATCAGTGTTAGAGCTAAAATTAGCATGTTTAAAGTTATTTTCATGCTTCCAGGGGCTCGGGAAGTTAATTAAATACCATTTGGAGGCATTTAATGTTCGAGCAAAAACGGCTGATTTTCGACAAAAGAGATAACACCCCCCCATTACGTCATGCTTCAGAAATGTGGAAAATGGTCCGTTTTCAAATGTTTTATTTTTGAACGTCAGTTCACATTTGTAGGTGGATCATCAGTGTTAGAGCTAAAATTAGCATGTTTAAAGTGATTTTCATGCTTCCAGGGGCCCTAAACACAAGATTTATGGAATGGTTAAAAGTGCATGAAAATGGCCAATTTACTCACTCTGAGTTCTCAAAAAGGGTTTCTTCACCCCGGGAAGTTAATTAAATACCATTTGGAGGCATTTAATGTTCGAGCAAAAACGGCTGATTTTCGACAAAAGAGATAACACCCCCCCATTACGTCATGCTTCAGAAATGTGGAAAATGGTCCGTTTTCAAATGTTTTATTTTTGAACGTCATTTCACATTTGTAGGTGGATCATCAGTGTTAGAGCTAAAATTAGCATGTTTAAAGTGATTTTCATGCTTGCAGGGGCCCTAAACACAAGATTTATGGAATGGTTAAAAGTGCATGAAAATGGCCAATTTACTCACTCTGAGTTCTCAAAAAGGGTTTCTTCACCCCAGGAAGTTAATTAAATACCATTTGGAGGCATTTAATGTTCGAGCTAAAACGGCTGATTTTCGACAAAAGAGATAACACCCCCCCATTACGTCATGCTTCAGAAATGTGGAAAATGGTCCGTTTTCAAATGTTTTATTTTTGAACGTCAGTTCACATTTGTAGGTGGATCATCAGTGTTAGAGGTAAAATTAGCATGTTTAAAGTGATTTTCATGCTTCCAGGGGCCCTAAACACAAGATTTATGGAATGGTTAAAAGTGCATGAAAATGGCCAATTTACTCACTCTGAGTTCTCAAAAAGGGTTTCTTCACCCCGGGAAGTTAATTAAATACCATTTGGAGGCATTTAATGTTCGAGCAAAAACGGCTGATTTTCGACAAAAGAGATAACACCCCCCCATTACGTCATGCTTCAGAAATGTGGAAAATGGTCCGTTTTCAAATGTTTTATTTTTGAACGTCAGTTCACATTTGTAGGTGGATCATCAGTGTTAGAGCTAAAATTAGCATGTTTAAAGTGATTTTCATGCTTCCAGGGGCCCTAAACACAAGATTTATGGAATGGTTAAAAGTGCATGAACATGGCCAATTTACTCACTCTGAGTTCTCAAAAAGGGTTTCTTCACCCTGGGAAGTTAATTAAATACCATTTGGAGGCATTTAATGTTCGAGCAAAAATGGCTGATTTTCGACAAAAGAGATAACACCCCCCCATTACGTCATGCTTCAGAAATGTGGAAAATGGTCCGTTTTCAAATGTTTTATTTTTGAGCGTCAGTTCACATTTGTAGGTGGATCATCAGTGTTAGAGCTAAAATTAGCATGTTTAAAGTGATTTTCATGCTTCCAGGGGCTCGGGAAGTTAATTAAATACCATTTGGAGGCATTTAATGTTCGAGCAAAAACGGCTGATTTTCGACAAAAGAGATAACACCCCCCCATTACGTCATGCTTCAGAAATGTGGAAAATGGTCCGTTTTCAAATGTTTTATTTTTTAACGTCAGTTCACATTTGTAGGTGGATCATCAGTGTTAGAGGTAAAATTAGCATGTTTAACTCCATAGCTGCTATTACACATTCCTCCCCAGTGCTGCGCTGTCCATTAGAACTAGTGCTGAATGGACGTTCAATGGTCGTGCGCAGCACTGGGGAGGTAGCGCTGCTGACGACCATTGGTCGTGCGCAGCACTTAAGGGGTTAAAGTGATTTTCATGCTTCCAGGGGCCCTAAACACAAGATTTATGGAATGGTGAAAAGTGCATGAAAATGGCCAATTTACTCACTCTGAGTTCTCAAAAAGGGTTTTTTCACCCCGGGAAGTTAATTAAATACCATTTGGAGGCATTTAATGTTCGAGCAAAAACGGCTGATTTTCGACAAAAGAGATAACACCCCCCCATTACGTCATGCTTCAGAAATGTGGAAAATGGTCCGTTTTCAAATGTTTTATTTTTGAACGTCAGTTCACATTTGTAGGTGGATCATCAGTGTTAGAGCTAAAATTAGCATGTTTAAAGTGATTTTCATGCTTCCAGGGGCCCTAAACACAAGATTTATGGAATGGTTAAAAGTGCATGAAAATGGCCAATTTACTCACTCTGAGTTCTCAAAAAGGGTTTCTTCACCCCGGGAAGTTAATTAAATACCATTTGGAGGCATTTAATGTTCAAGCAAAAACGGCTGATTTTCGACAACAGATTTAGCACCCCCCCCATTACGTCATGCTTCAGAAATGTGGAAAATGGTCCGTTTTCAAATGTTTTATTTTTGAACGTCAGTTCACATTTGTAGGTGGATCATCAGTGTTAGAGCTAAAAATTAGCATGTTTAAAGTGATTTTCATGCTTCCAGGGGCTCGGGAAGTTAATTAAATACCATTTGGAGGCATTTAATGTTCGAGCAAAAACGGCTGATTTTCGACAAAAGAGATAACACCCCCCCATTACGTCATGCTTCAGAAATGTGGAAAATGGTCCGTTTTCAAATGTTTTATTTTTGAACGTCAGTTCACATTTGTAGGTGGATCATCAGTGTTAGAGCTAAAATTAGCATGTTTAAAGTGATTTTCATGCTTCCAGGGGCTCGGGAAGTTAATTAAATACCATTTGGAGGCATTTAATGTTCGAACAAAAACGGCTGATTTTCGACAAAAGAGATAACACCCCCCCCATTACGTCATGCTTCAGAAATGTGGAAAATGGTCCGTTTTCAAATGTTTTATTTTTGAACGTCAGTTCACATTTGTAGGTGGATCATCAGTGTTAGAGCTAAAATTAGCATGTTTAAAGTGATTTTCATGCTTCCAGGGGCTCGGGAAGTTAATTAAATACCATTTGGAGGCATTTAATGTTCGAGAAAAAAGGGCTGATTTTCGACAAAAGAGATAACACCCCCCATTACATCATGCTTCAGAAATGTGGAAAATGGTCCGTTTTCAAATGTTTTATTTTTGAACGTCAGTTCACATTTGTAGGTGGATCATCAGTGTTAGAGCTAAAATTTGCATGTTTAAAGTGATTTTCATGCTTCCAGGGGCTCGGGAAGTGAAATAAATACCATTTGGAGGCATTAAATGTTCGAGCAAAAACGGCTGATTTTCGACAAAAGAGAATACACCCCCCCATTACGTCATGCTTCAGAAATGTGGAAAATGGTCCGTTTTCAAATGTTTTATTTTTGAACGTCAGTTCACATTTGTAGGTGGATCATCAGTGTTAGAGCTAAAATTAGCATGTTTAAAGTGATTTTCATGCTTCCAGGGGCTCGGGAAGTGAAATAAATACCATTTGGAGGCATTTAATGTTCGAGCAAAAACGGCTGATTTTCGACAAAAGAGATAACACCCCCCCATTACGTCATGCTTCAGAAATGTGGAAAATGGTCCGTTTTCAAATGTTTTATTTTTGAACGTCAGTTCACATTTGTAGGTGGATCATCAGTGTTAGAGCTAAAATTAGCATGTTTAAAGTGATTTTCATGCTTCCAGGGGCTCGGGGAGTGAAATAAATACCATTTGGAGGCATTTAATGTTCGAGCAAAAACGGCTGATTTTCGACAAAAGAGATAACACCCCCCCCCATTACGTCATGCTTCAGAAATGTGGAAAATGGTCCGTTTTCAAATGTTTTATTTTTGAACGTCAGTTCACATTTGTAGGTGGATCATCAGTGTTAGAGCTAAAATTAGCATGTTTAAAGTGATTTTCATGCTTCCAGGGGCCCTAAACACAAGATTTATGGAATGGTTAAAAGTGCATGAAAATGGCCAATTTACTCACTCTGAGTTCTCAAAAAGGGTTTCTTCACCCCGGGAAGTTAATTAAATACCATTTGGAGGCATTTAATGTTCAAGCAAAAACGGCTGATTTTCGACAAAAGAGATAACACCCCCCCATTACGTCATGCTTCAGAAATGTGGAAAATGGTCCGTTTTCAAATGTTTTATTTTTGAACGTCAGTTCACATTTGTAGGTGGATCATCAGTGTTAGAGCTAAAATTAGCATGTTTAAAGTTATTTTCATGCTTCCAGGGGCTCGGGAAGTTAATTAAATACCATTTGGAGGCATTTAATGTTCGAGCAAAAACGGCTGATTTTCGACAAAAGAGATAAAACCCCCCCATTACGTCATGCTTCAGAAATGTGGAAAATGGTCCGTTTTCAAATGTTTTATTTTTGAACGTCAGTTCACATTTGTAGGTGGATCATCAGTGTTAGAGCTAAAATTAGCATGTTTAAAGTGATTTTCATGCTTCCAGGGGCTCGGGAAGTTAATTAAATACCATTTGGAGGCATTTAATGTTCGAGCAAAAACGGCTGATTTTCGACAAAAGAGATAACACCCCCCCATTACGTCATGCTTCAGAAATGTGGAAAATGGTCCGTTTTCAAATGTTTTATTTTTGAACGTCAGTTCACATTTGTAGGTGGATCATCAGTGTTAGAGCTAAAATTAGCATGTTTAAAGTGATTTTCATGCTTCCAGGGGCCCTAAACACAAGATTTATGGAATGGTTAAAAGTGCATGAAAATGGCCAATTTACTCACTCTGAGTTCTCAAAAAGGGTTTCTTCACCCCGGGAAGTTAATTAAATACCATTTGGAGGCATTTAATGTTAAAGCAATGACAGCTGATTTTCGACAAAAGAGATAACACCCCCCATTACGTCATGCTTCAGAAATGTAGAAAATGGTCCGTTTTCAAATGTTTTATTTTTGAACGTCAGTTCACATTTGTAGGTGGATCATCAGTGTTAGAGCTAAAATTAGCATGTTTAAAGTGATTTTCATGCTTCCAGGGGCTCGGGAAGTTAATTAAATACCATTTGGAGGCATTTAATGTTCGAGCAAAAACGGCTGATTTTCGACAAAAGAGATAACACCCCCCCATTACGTCATGCTTCAGAAATGTGGAAAATGGTCCGTTTTCAAATGTTTTATTTTTGAACGTCAGTTCACATTTGTAGGTGGATCATCAGTGTTAGAGCTAAAATTAGCATGTTTAAAGTGATTTTCATGCTTCCAGGGGCCCTAAACACAAGATTTATGGAATGGTTAAAAGTGCATGAAAATGGCCAATTTACTCACTCTGAGTTCTCAAAAAGGGTTTCTTCACCCCGGGAAGTTAATTAAATACCATTTGGAGGCATTTAATGTTCAAGCAAAAACAGCTGATTTTCGACAACAGAGATAACACCCCCCCCATTACGTCATGCTTCAGAAATGTGGTAAATGGTCCGTTTTCAAATGTTTTATTTTTGAACGTCAGTTCACATTTGTAGGTGGATCATCAGTGTTAGAGCTAAAAATTAGCATGTTTAAAGTGATTTTCATGCTTCCAGGGGCTCGGGAAGTTAATTAAATACCATTTGGAGGCATTTAATGTTCGAGCAAAAACGGCTGATTTTCGACAAAAGAGATAACACCCCCCCATTACGTCATGCTTCAGAAATGTGGAAAATGGTCCGTTTTCAAATGTTTTATTTTTGAACGTCAGTTCACATTTGTAGGTGGATCATCAGTGTTAGAGCTAAAATTAGCTTGTTTAAAGTGATTTTCATGCTTCCAGGGGCCCTAAACACAAGATTTATGGAATGGTTAAAAGTGCATGAAAATGGCCAATTTACTCACTCTGAGTTCTCAAAAAGGGTTTCTTCACCCCGGGAAGTTAATTAAATACCATTTGGAGGCATTTAATGTTCGAGCAAAAACGGCTGATTTTCGACAAAAGAGATAACACCCCCCCCATTACGTCATGCTTCAGAAATGTGGAAAATGGTCCGTTTTCAAATGTTTTATTTTTGAACGTCAGTTCACATTTGTAGGTGGATCATCAGTGTTAGAGCTAAAAATTAGCATGTTTAAAGTGATTTTCATGCTTCCAGGGGCTCAGGAAGTTAATTAAATACCATTTGGAGGCATTTAATGTTCGAGCAAAAACGGCTGATTTTCGACAAAAGAGATAACACCCCCCCATTACGTCATGCTTCAGAAATGTGGAAAATGGTCCGTTTTCAAATGTTTTATTTTTGAACGTCAGTTCACATTTGTAGGTGGATCATCAGTGTTAGAGCTAAAATTAGCATGTTTAAAGTGATTTTCATGCTTCCAGGGGCCCTAAACACAAGATTTATGGAATGGTTAAAAGTGCATGAAAATGGCCAATTTACTCACTCTGAGTTCTCAAAAAGGGTTTCTTCACCCCGGGAAGTTAATTAAATACCATTTGGAGGCATTTAATGTTCGAGCAAAAACGGCTGATTTTCGACAACCCCTTTACATCATGCTTCAGAAATGTGGAAAATGGTCCGTTTTCAAATGTTTTATTTTTGAACATCAGTTCACATTTGTAGGTGGATCATCAGTGTTAGAGCTAAAATTAGCATGTTTAAAGTGATGTTCATGCTTCCAGGGGCTCGGAAAGTTAATTAAATACCATTTGGAGGCATTTAATGTTCGAGCAAAAACGGCTGATTTTCGACAAAAGAGATAACACCCCCCCATTACGTCATGCTTCAGAAATGTGGAAAATGGTCCGTTTTCAAATGTTTTATTTTTGAACGTCAGTTCACATTTGTAGGTGGATCATCAGTGTTAGAGCTAAAATTAGCATGTTTAAAGTGATTTTCATGCTTCCAGGGGCCCTAAACACAAGATTTATGGAATGGTGAAAAGTGCATGAAAATGGCCAATTTACTCACTCTGAGTTCTCAAAAAGGGTTTTTTCACCCCGGGAAGTTAATTAAATACCATTTGGAGGCATTTAATGTTCGAGCAAAAACGGCTGATTTTCGACAAAAGAGATAACACCCCCCCATTACGTCATGCTTCAGAAATGTGGAAAATGGTCCGTTTTCAAATGTTTTATTTTTGAACGTCAGTTCACATTTGTAGGTGGATCATCAGTGTTAGAGCTAAAATTAGCATGTTTAAAGTGATTTTCATGCTTCCAGGGGCCCTAAACACAAGATTTATGGAATGGTTAAAAGTGCATGAACATGGCCAATTTACTCACTCTGAGTTCTCAAAAAGGGTTTCTTCACCCTGGGAAGTTAATTAAATACCATTTGGAGGCATTTAATGTTCGAGCAAAAATGGCTGATTTTCGACAAAAGAGATAACACCCCCCCATTACGTCATGCTTCAGAAATGTGGAAAATGGTCCGTTTTCAAATGTTTTATTTTTGAGCGTCAGTTCACATTTGTAGGTGGATCATCAGTGTTAGAGCAAAAATTAGCATGTTTAAAGTGATTTTCATGCTTCCAGGGGCTCGGGAAGTTAATTAAATACCATTTGGAGGCATTTAATGTTCGAGCAAAAACGGCTGATTTTCGACAAAAGAGATAACACCCCCCCATTACGTCATGCTTCAGAAATGTGGAAAATGGTCCGTTTTCAAATGTTTTATTTTTTAACGTCAGTTCACATTTGTAGGTGGATCATCAGTGTTAGAGGTAAAATTAGCATGTTTAAAGTGATTTTCATGCTTCCAGGGGCCCTAAACACAAGATTTATGGAATGGTGAAAAGTGCATGAAAATGGCCAATTTACTCACTCTGAGTTCTCAAAAAGGGTTTTTTCACCCCGGGAAGTTAATTAAATACCATTTGGAGGCATTTAATGTTCGAGCAAAAACGGCTGATTTTCGACAAAAGAGATAACACCCCCCCATTACGTCATGCTTCAGAAATGTGGAAAATGGTCCGTTTTCAAATGTTTTATTTTTGAACGTCAGTTCACATTTGTAGGTGGATCATCAGTGTTAGAGCTAAAATTAGCATGTTTAAAGTGATTTTCATGCTTCCAGGGGCCCTAAACACAAGATTTATGGAATGGTTAAAAGTGCATGAAAATGGCCAATTTACTCACTCTGAGTTCTCAAAAAGGGTTTCTTCACCCCGGGAAGTTAATTAAATACCATTTGGAGGCATTTAATGTTCAAGCAAAAACGGCTGATTTTCGACAACAGAGATAACACCCCCCCCATTACGTCATGCTTCAGAAATGTGGAAAATGGTCCGTTTTCAAATGTTTTATTTTTGAACGTCAGTTCACATTTGTAGGTGGATCATCAGTGTTAGAGCTAAAAATTAGCATGTTTAAAGTGATTTTCATGCTTCCAGGGGCTTGGGAAGTTAATTAAATACCATTTGGAGGCATTTAATGTTCGAGCAAAAACGGCTGATTTTCGACAAAAGAGATAACACCCCCCCATTACGTCATGCTTCAGAAATGTGGAAAATGGTCCGTTTTCAAATGTTTTATTTTTGAACGTCAGTTCACATTTGTAGGTGGATCATCAGTGTTAGAGCTAAAATTAGCATGTTTAAAGTGATTTTCATGCTTCCAGGGGCTCGGGAAGTTAATTAAATACCATTTGGAGGCATTTAATGTTCGAACAAAAACGGCTGATTTTCGACAAAAGAGATAACACCCCCCCCCCATTACGTCATGCTTCAGAAATGTGGAAAATGGTCCGTTTTCAAATGTTTTATTTTTGAACGTCAGTTCACATTTGTAGGTGGATCATCAGTGTTAGAGCTAAAATTAGCACGTTTAAAGTGATTTTCATGCTTCCAGGGGCTCGGGAAGTTAATTAAATACCATTTGGAGGCATTTAATGTTCGAGAAAAAAGGGCTGATTTTCGACAAAAGAGATAACACCCCCCATTACATCATGCTTCAGAAATGTGGAAAATGGTCCGTTTTCAAATGTTTTATTTTTGAACGTCAGTTCACATTTGTAGGTGGATCATCAGTGTTAGAGCTAAAATTTGCATGTTTAAAGTGATTTTCATGCTTCCAGGGGCTCGGGAAGTGAAATAAATACCATTTGGAGGCATTAAATGTTCGAGCAAAAACGGCTGATTTTCGACAAAAGAGAATACACCCCCCCATTACGTCATGCTTCAGAAATGTGGAAAATGGTCCGTTTTCAAATGTTTTATTTTTGAACGTCAGTTCACATTTGTAGGTGGATCATCAGTGTTAGAGCTAAAATTAGCATGTTTAAAGTGATTTTCATGCTTCCAGGGGCTCGGGAAGTGAAATAAATACCATTTGGAGGCATTTAATGTTCGAGCAAAAACGGCTGATTTTCGACAAAAGAGATAACACCCCCCCATTACGTCATGCTTCAGAAATGTGGAAAATGGTCCGTTTTCAAATGTTTTATTTTTGAACGTCAGTTCACATTTGTAGGTGGATCATCAGTGTTAGAGCTAAAATTAGCATGTTTAAAGTGATTTTCATGCTTCCAGGGGCTCGGGGAGTGAAATAAATACCATTTGGAGGCATTTAATGTTCGAGCAAAAACGGCTGATTTTCGACAAAAGAGATAACACCCCCCCCCCATTACGTCATGCTTCAGAAATGTGGAAAATGGTCCGTTTTCAAATGTTTTATTTTTGAACGTCAGTTCACATTTGTAGGTGGATCATCAGTGTTAGAGCTAAAATTAGCATGTTTAAAGTGATTTTCATGCTTCCAGGGGCCCTAAACACAAGATTTATGGAATGGTTAAAAGTGCATGAAAATGGCCAATTTACTCACTCTGAGTTCTCAAAAAGGGTTTCTTCACCCCGGGAAGTTAATTAAATACCATTTGGAGGCATTTAATGTTCAAGCAAAAACGGCTGATTTTCGACAAAAGAGATAACACCCCCCCATTACGTCATGCTTCAGAAATGTGGAAAATGGTCCGTTTTCAAATGTTTTATTTTTGAACGTCAGTTCACATTTGTAGGTGGATCATCAGTGTTAGAGCTAAAATTAGCATGTTTAAAGTTATTTTCATGCTTCCAGGGGCTCGGGAAGTTAATTAAATACCATTTGGAGGCATTTAATGTTCGAGCAAAAACGGCTGATTTTCGACAAAAGAGATAACACCCCCCCATTACGTCATGCTTCAGAAATGTGGAAAATGGTCCGTTTTCAAATGTTTTATTTTTGAACGTCAGTTCACATTTGTAGGTGGATCATCAGTGTTAGAGCTAAAATTAGCATGTTTAAAGTGATTTTCATGCTTCCAGGGGCTCGGGAAGTTAATTAAATACCATTTGGAGGCATTTAATGTTCGAGCAAAAACGGCTGATTTTCGACAAAAGAGATAACACCCCCCCATTACGTCATGCTTCAGAAATGTGGAAAATGGTCCGTTTTCAAATGTTTTATTTTTGAACGTCAGTTCACATTTGTAGGTGGATCATCAGTGTTAGAGCTAAAATTAACATGTTTAAAGTGATTTTCATGCTTCCAGGGGCCCTAAACACAAGATTTATGGAATGGTTAAAAGTGCATGAAAATGGCCAATTTACTCACTCTGAGTTCTCAAAAAGGGTTTCTTCACCCCGGGAAGTTAATTAAATACCATTTGGAGGCATTTAATGTTAAAGCAATGACAGCTGATTTTCGACAAAAGAGATAACACCCCCCATTACGTCATGCTTCAGAAATGTAGAAAATGGTCCGTTTTCAAATGTTTTATTTTTGAACGTCAGTTCACATTTGTAGGTGGATCATCAGTGTTAGAGCTAAAATTAGCATGTTTAAAGTGATTTTCATGCTTCCAGGGGCTCGGGAAGTTAATTAAATACCATTTGGAGGCATTTAATGTTCGAGCAAAAACGGCTGATTTTCGACAAAAGAGATAACACCCCCCCATTACGTCATGCTTCAGAAATGTGGAAAATGGTCCGTTTTCAAATGTTTTATTTTTGAACGTCAGTTCACATTTGTAGGTGGATCATCAGTGTTAGAGCTAAAATTAGCATGTTTAAAGTGATTTTCATGCTTCCAGGGGCCCTAAACACAAGATTTATGGAATGGTTAAAAGTGCATGAAAATGGCCAATTTACTCACTCTGAGTTCTCAAAAAGGGTTTCTTCACCACGGGAAGTTAATTAAATACCATTTGGAGGCATTTAATGTTCGAGCAAAAACGGCTGATTTTCGACAAAAGAGATAACACCCCCCCATTACGTCATGCTTCAGAAATGTGGAAAATGGTCCGTTTTCAAATGTTTTATTTTTGAACGTCAGTTCACATTTGTAGGTGGATCATCAGTGTTAGAGCTAAAATTAGCATGTTTAAAGTGATTTTCATGCTTCCAGGGGCCCTAAACACAAGATTTATGGAATGGTTAAAAGTGCATGAAAATGGCCAATTTACTCACTCTGAGTTCTCAAAAAGGGTTTCTTCACCCCGGGAAGTTAATTAAATACCATTTGGAGGCATTTAATGTTCAAGCAAAAACAGCTGATTTTCGACAACAGAGATAACACCCCCCCCATTACGTCATGCTTCAGAAATGTGGAAAATGGTCCGTTTTCAAATGTTTTATTTTTGAACGTCAGTTCACATTTGTAGGTGGATCATCAGTGTTAGAGCTAAAAATTAGCATGTTTAAAGTGATTTTCATGCTTCCAGGGGCTCGGGAAGTTAATTAAATACCATTTGGAGGCATTTAATGTTCGAGCAAAAACGGCTGATTTTCGACAAAAGAGATAACACCCCCCCATTACGTCATGCTTCAGAAATGTGGAAAATGGTCCGTTTTCAAATGTTTTATTTTTGAACGTCAGTTCACATTTGTAGGTGGATCATCAGTGTTAGAGCTAAAATTAGCTTGTTTAAAGTGATTTTCATGCTTCCAGGGGCCCTAAACACAAGATTTATGGAATGGTTAAAAGTGCATGAAAATGGCCAATTTACTCACTCTGAGTTCTCAAAAAGGGTTTCTTCACCCTGGGAAGTTAATTAAATACCATTTGGAGGCATTTAATGTTCGAGCAAAAATGGCTGATTTTCGACAAAAGAGATAACACCCCCCCATTACGTCATGCTTCAGAAATGTGGAAAATGGTCCGTTTTCAAATGTTTTATTTTTGAGCGTCAGTTCACATTTGTAGGTGGATCATCAGTGTTAGAGCTAAAATTAGCATGTTTAAAGTGATTTTCATGCTTCCAGGGGCTCGGGAAGTTAATTAAATACCATTTGGAGGCATTTAATGTTCGAGCAAAAACGGCTGATTTTCGACAAAAGAGATAACACCCCCCCCATTACGTCATGCTTCAGAAATGTGGAAAATTGTCCGTTTTCAAATGTTTTATTTTTTAACGTCAGTTCACATTTGTAGGTGGATCATCAGTGTTAGAGCTAAAATTAGCATGTTTAAAGTGATTTTCATGCTTCCAGGGGCCCTAAACACAAGATTTATGGAATGGTGAAAAGTGCATGAAAATGGCCAATTTACTCACTCTGAGTTCTCAAAAAGGGTTTTTTCACCCCGGGAAGTTAATTAAATACCATTTGGAGGCATTTAATGTTCAAGCAAAAACGGCTGATTTTCGACAAAAGAGATAACACCCCCCCATTACGTCATGCTTCAGAAATGTGGAAAATGGTCCGTTTTCAAATGTTTTATTTTTGAACGTCAGTTCACATTTGTAGGTGGATCATCAGTGTTAGAGCTAAAATTAGCATGTTTAAAGTGATTTTCATGCTTCCAGGGGCTCGGGAAGTGAAATAAATACCATTTGGAGGCATTTAATGTTCGAGCAAAAACGGCTGATTTTCGACAAAAGAGATAACACCCCCCCATTACGTCATGCTTCAGAAATGTGGAAAATGGTCCGTTTTCAAATGTTTTATTTTTGAACGTCAGTTCACATTTGTAGGTGGATCATCAGTGTTAGAGCTAAAATTAGCATGTTTAAAGTTATTTTCATGCTTCCAGGGGCTCGGGAAGTTAATTAAATACCATTTGGAGGTATTTAATGTTCGAGCAAAAACGGCTGATTTTCGACAAAAGAGATAACACCCCCCCATTACGTCATGCTTCAGAAATGTGGAAAATGGTCCGTTTTCAAATGTTTTATTTTTGAACGTCAGTTCACATTTGTAGGTGGATCATCAGTGTTAGAGCTAAAATTAGCATGTTTAAAGTGATTTTCATGCTTCCAGGGACTCGGGAAGTTAATTAAATACCATTTGGAGGCATTTAATGTCCGAGCAAAAACGGCTGATTTTCGACAAAAGAAATAACACCCCCCCATTAAGTCATGCTTCAGAAATGTGGAAAATGGTCCGTTTTCAAATGTTTTATTTTTGAACGTCAGTTCACATTTGTAGGTGGATCATCAGTGTTAGAGCTAAAATTAGCATGTTTAAAGTGATTTTCATGCTTCCAGGGGCCCTAAACACAAGATTTATGGAATGGTTAAAAGTGCATGAAAATGGCCAATTTACTCACTCTGAGTTCTCAAAAAGGGTTTCTTCACCCCGGGAAGTTAATTAAATACCATTTGGAGGCATTTAATGTTCAAGCAATGACAGCTGATTTTCGACAAAAGAGATAACACCCCCCCATTACGTCATGCTTCAGAAATGTGGAAAATGGTCCGTTTTCAAATGTTTTATTTTTGAACGTCAGTTCACATTTGTAGGTGGTTCATCAGTGTTAGAGCTAAAATTAGCATGTTTAAAGTGATTTTCATGCTTCCAGGGGCTCGGGAAGTTAATTAAATACCATTTGGAGGCATATAATGTTCGAGCAAACACGGCTGATTTTCGACAAAAGAGAAAACACCCCCCCATTACGTCATGCTTCAGAAATGTGGAAAATGGTCCGTTTTCAAATGTTTTATTTTTGAACGTCAGTTCACATTTGTAGGTGGATCATCAGTGTTAGAGCTAAAATTAGCATGTTTAAAGTGATTTTCATGCTTCCAGGGGCTCGGGAAGTTAATTAAATACCATTTGGAGGCATTTAATGTTCGAGCAAAAACGGCTGATTTTCGACAAAAGAGATAACACCCCCCCATTACGTCATGCTTCAGAAATGTGGAAAATGGTCCGTTTTCAAATGTTTTATTTTTTAACGTCAGTTCACATTTGTAGGTGGATCATCAGTGTTAGAGCTAAAATTAGCATGTTTAAAGTGATTTTCATGCTTCCAGGGGCCCTAAACACAAGATTTATGGAATGGTGAAAAGTGCATGAAAATGGCCAATTTACTCACTCTGAGTTCTCAAAAAGGGTATTTTTCACCCCGGGAAGTTAATTAAATACCATTTGGAGGCATTTAATGTTCGAGCAAAAACGGCTGATTTTCGACAAAAGAGATAACACCCCCCCATTACGTCATGCTTCAGAAATGTGGAAAATGGTCCGTTTTCAAATGTTTTATTTTTGAACGTCAGTTCACATTTGTAGGTGGATCATCAGTGTTAGAGCTAAAATTAGCATGTTTAAAGTGATTTTCATGCTTCCAGGGGCTCGGGAAGTGAAATAAATACCATTTGGAGGCATTTAATGTTCGAGCAAAAACGGCTGATTTTCGACAAAAGAGATAACACCCCCCCCATTACGTCATGCTTCAGAAATGTGGAAAATGGTCCGTTTTCAAATGTTTTATTTTTGAACGTCAGTTCACATTTGTAGGTGGATCATCAGTGTTAGAGCTAAAATTAGCATGTTTAAAGTTATTTTCATGCTTCCAGGGGCTCGGGAAGTTAATTAAATACCATTTGGAGGTATTTAATGTTCGAGCAAAAACGGCTGATTTTCGACAAAAGAGATAACACCCCCCCATTACGTCATGCTTCAGAAATGTGGAAAATGGTCCGTTTTCAAATGTTTTATTTTTTAACGTCAGTTCACATTTGTAGGTGGATCATCAGTGTTAGAGCTAAAATTAGCATGTTTAAAGTGATTTTCATGCTTCCAGGGGCCCTAAACACAAGATTTATGGAATGGTGAAAAGTGCATGAAAATGGCCAATTTACTCACTCTGAGTTCTCAAAAAGGGTTTTTTCACCCCGGGAAGTTAATTAAATACCATTTGGAGGCATTTAATGTTCGAGCAAAAACGGCTGATTTTCGACAAAAGAGATAACACCCCCCCATTACGTCATGCTTCAGAAATGTGGAAAATGGTCCGTTTTCAAATGTTTTATTTTTGAACGTCAGTTCACATTTGTAGGTGGATCATCAGTGTTAGAGCTAAAATTAGCATGTTTAAAGTGATTTTCATGCTTCCAGGGGCTCGGGAAGTGAAATAAATACCATTTGGAGGCATTTAATGTTCGAGCAAAAACGGCTGATTTTCGACAAAAGAGATAACACCCCCCCCATTACGTCATGCTTCAGAAATGTGGAAAATGGTCCGTTTTCAAATGTTTTATTTTTGAACGTCAGTTCACATTTGTAGGTGGATCATCAGTGTTAGAGCTAAAATTAGCATGTTTAAAGTTATTTTCATGCTTCCAGGGGCTCTAGAAGTTAATTAAATACCATTTGGAGGTATTTAATGTTCGAGCAAAAACGGCTGATTTTCGACTAAAGAGATAACACCCCCCCATTACGTCATGCTTCAGAAATGTGGAAAATGGTCTGTTTTCAAATGTTTTATTTTTGAACGTCAGTTCACATTTGTAGGTGGATCATCAGTGTTAGAGCTAAAATTAGCATGTTTAAAGTGATTTTCATGCTTCCAGGGACTCGGGAAGTTAATTAAATACCATTTGGAGGCATTTAATGTCCGAGCAAAAACGGCTGATTTTCGACAAAAGAAATAACACCCCCCCATTAAGTCATGCTTCAGAAATGTGGAAAATGGTCCGTTTTCAAATGTTTTATTTTTGAACGTCAGTTCACATTTGTAGGTGGATCATCAGTGTTAGAGCTAAAATTAGCATGTTTAAAGTGATTTTCATGCTTCCAGGGGCCCTAAACACAAGATTTATGGAATGGTTAAAAGTGCATGAAAATGGCCAATTTACTCACTCTGAGTTCTCAAAAAGGGTTTCTTCACCCCGGGAAGTTAATTAAATACCATTTGGAGGCATTTAATGTTCAAGCAATGACAGCTGATTTTCGACAAAAGAGATAACACCCCCCATTACGTCATGCTTCAGAAATGTGGAAAATGGTCCGTTTTCAAATGTTTTATTTTTGAACGTCAGTTCACATTTGTAGGTGGTTCATCAGTGTTAGAGCTAAAATTAGCATGTTTAAAGTGATTTTCATGCTTCCAGGGGCTCGGGAAGTTAATTAAATACCATTTGGAGGCATATAATGTTCGAGCAAACACGGCTGATTTTCGACAAAAGAGAAAACACCCCCCCATTACGTCATGCTTCAGAAATGTGGAAAATGGTCCGTTTTCAAATGTTTTATTTTTGAACGTCAGTTCACATTTGTAGGTGGATCATCCGTGTTAGAGCTAAAATTAGCATGTTTAAAGTGATTTTCATGCTTCCAGGGGCTCGGGAAGTTAATTAAATACCATTTGGAGGCATTTAATGTTCCAACAAAAACGGCTGATTTTCGACAAAAGAGATAACACCCCCCCATTACGTCATGCTTCAGAAATGTGGAAAATGGTCCGTTTTCAAATGTTTTATTTTTGAACGTCAGTTCACATTTGTAGGTGGATCATCAGTGTTAGAGCTAAAATTAGCATGTTTAAAGTGATTTTCATGCTTCCAGGGGCTCGGGAGTGAAATAAATACCATTTGGAGGCATTTAATGTTCGAGCAAAAACGGCTGATTTTCGACAAAAGAGAATACACCCCCCCATTACGTCATGCTTCAGAAATGTGGAAAATGGTCCGTTTTCAAATGTTTTATTTTTGAACGTCAGTTCACATTTGTAGGTGGATCATCAGTGTTAGAGCTAAAATTAGCATGTTTAAAGTGATTTTCATGCTTCCAGGGGCTCGGGAAGTGAAATAAATACCATTTGGAGGCATTTAATGTTCGAGCAAAAACGGCTGATTTTCGACAAAAGAGATAACACCCCCCCATTACGTCATGCTTCAGAAATGTGGAAAATGGTCCGTTTTCAAATGTTTTATTTTTGAACGTCTGTTCACATTTGTAGGTGGATCATCAGTGTTAGAGCTAAAATTAGCATGTTTAAAGTGATTTTCATGCTTCCAGGGGCTCGGGAAGTTAATTAAATACCATTTGGAGGCATTTAATGTTCGAGCAAAAACGGCTGATTTTCGACAAAAGAGATAACACCCCCCCCATTACGTCATGCTTCAGAAATGTGGAAAATGGTCCGTTTTCAAATGTTTTATTTTTGAACGTCTGTTCACATTTGTAGGTGGATCATCAGTGTTAGAGCTAAAATTAGCATGTTTAAAGTGATTTTCATGCTTCCAGGGGCTCGGGAAGTTAATTAAATACCATTTGGAGGCATTTAATGTTCGAGCAAAAACGGCTGATTTTCGACAAAAGAGATAACACCCCCCCATTACGTCATGCTTCAGAAATGTGGAAAATGGTCCGTTTTCAAATGTTTTATTTTTGAACGTCTGTTCACATTTGTAGGTGGATCATCAGTGTTAGAGCTAAAATTAGCATGTTTAAAGTGATTTTCATGCTTCCAGGGGCTCGGGAAGTTAATTAAATACCATTTGGAGGCATTTAATGTTCGAGCAAAAACGGCTGATTTTCGACAAAAGAGATAACACCCCCCATTACGTCATGCTTCAGAAATGTGGAAAATGGTCAGTTTTCAAATGTTTTATTTTTGAACGTCAGTTCACATTTGTAGATGGATCATCAGTGTTAGAGCTAAAATTAGCATGTTTAAAGTGATTTTCATGCTTCCAGGGACTCGGGAAGTTAATTAAATACCATTTGGAGGCATGTAATGTCCGAGCAAAAACGGCTGATTTTCGACAAAAGAAATAACACCCCCCCATTAAGTCATGCTTCAGAAATGTGGAAAATGGTCCGTTTTCAAATGTTTTATTTTTGAACGTCAGTTCACATTTGTAGGTGGATCATCAGTGTTAGAGCTAAAATTAGCATGTTTAAAGTGATTTTCATGCTTCCAGGGGCCCTAAACACAAGATTTATGGAATGGTTAAAAGTGCATGAAAATGGCCAATTTACTCACTCTGAGTTCTCAAAAAGGGTTTCTTCACCCCGGGAAGTTAATTAAATACCATTTGGAGGCATTTAATGTTCAAGCAATGACAGCTGATTTTCGACAAAAGAGATAACACCCCCCCATTACGTCATGCTTCAGAAATGTGGAAAATGGTCCGTTTTCAAATGTTTTATTTTTGAACGTCAGTTCACATTTGTAGGTGGTTCATCAGTGTTAGAGCTAAAATTAGCATGTTTAAAGTGATTTTCATGCTTCCAGGGGCCCTAAACACAAGATTTATGGAATGGTTAAAAGTGCATGAAAATGGCCAATTTACTCACTCTGAGTTCTCAAAAAGGGTTTCTTCACCCCGGGAAGTTAATTAAATACCATTTGGAGGCATTTAATGTTCAAGCAAAAACGGCTGATTTTCGACAACAGAGATAACACCCCCCCCCATTACGTCATGCTTCAGAAATGTGGAAAATGGTCCGTTTTCAAATGTTTTATTTTTGAACGTCAGTTCACATTTGTAGGTGGATCATCAGTGTTAGAGCTAAAAATTAGCATGTTTAAAGTGATTTTCATGCTTCCAGGGGCTCGGGAAGTTATTTAAATACCATTTGGAGGCATTTAATGTTCGAGCAAAAACGGCTGATTTTCGACAAAAGAGATAACACCCCCCCATTACGTCATGCTTCAGAAATGTGGAAAATGGTCCGTTTTCAAATGTTTTATTTTTGAACGTCAGTTCACATTTGTAGGTGGATCATCAGTGTTAGAGCTAAAATTAGCATGTTTAAAGTGATTTTCATGCTTCCAGGGGCCCTAAACACAAGATTTATGGAATGGTTAAAAGTGCATGAAAATGGCCAATTTACTCACTCTGAGTTCTCAAAAAGGGTTTCTTCACCCTGGGAAGTTAATTAAATACCATTTGGAGGCATTTAATGTTCGAGCAAAAATGGCTGATTTTCGACAAAAGAGATAACACCCCCCCATTACGTCATGCTTCAGAAATGTGGAAAATGGTCCGTTTTCAAATGTTTTATTTTTGAGCGTCAGTTCACATTTGTAGGTGGATCATCAGTGTTAGAGCTAAAATTAGCATGTTTAAAGTGATTTTCATGCTTCCAGGGGCTCGGGAAGTTAATTAAATACCATTTGGAGGCATTTAATGTTCGAGCAAAAACGGCTGATTTTCGACAAAAGAGATAACACCCCCCCATTACGTCATGCTTCAGAAATGTGGAAAATGGTCCGTTTTCAAATGTTTTATTTTTTAACGTCAGTTCACATTTGTAGGTGGATCATCAGTGTTAGAGCTAAAATTAGCATGTTTAAAGTGATTTTCATGCTTCCAGGGGCCCTAAACACAAGATTTATGGAATCGTGAAAAGTGCATGAAAATGGCCAATTTACTCACTCTGAGTTCTCAAAAAGGGTTTTTTCACCCCGGGAAGTTAATTAAATACCATTTGGAGGCATTTAATGTTCGAGCAAAAACGGCTGATTTTCGACAAAAGAGATAACACCCCCCCATTACGTCATGCTTCAGAAATGTGGAAAATGGTCCGTTTTCAAATGTTTTATTTTTGAACGTCAGTTCACATTTGTAGGTGGATCATCAGTGTTAGAGCTAAAATTAGCATGTTTAAAGTGATTTTCATGCTTCCAGGGGCTCGGGAAGTGAAATAAATACCATTTGGAGGCATTTAATGTTCGAGCAAAAACGGCTGATTTTCGACAAAAGAGATAACACCCCCCCATTACGTCATGCTTCAGAAATGTGGAAAATGGTCCGTTTTCAAATGTTTTATTTTTGAACGTCAGTTCACATTTGTAGGTGGATCATCAGTGTTAGAGCTAAAATTAGCATGTTTAAAGTTATTTTCATGCTTCCAGGGGCTCGGGAAGTTAATTAAATACCATTTGGAGGTATTTAATGTTCGAGCAAAAACGGCTGATTTTCGACAAAAGAGATAACACCCCCCCATTACGTCATGCTTCAGAAATGTGGAAAATGGTCCGTTTTCAAATGTTTTATTTTTGAACGTCAGTTCACATTTGTAGGTGGATCATCAGTGTTAGAGCTAAAATTAGCATGTTTAAAGTGATTTTCATGCTTCCAGGGACTCGGGAAGTTAATTAAATACCATTTGGAGGCATTTAATGTCCGAGCAAAAACGGCTGATTTTCGACAAAAGAAATAACACCCCCCCATTAAGTCATGCTTCAGAAATGTGAAAAATGGTCCGTTTTCAAATGTTTTATTTTTGAACGTCAGTTCACATTTGTAGGTGGATCATCAGTGTTAGAGCTAAAATTAGCATGTTTAAAGTGATTTTCATGCTTCCAGGGGCCCTAAACACAAGATTTATGGAATGGTTAAAAGTGCATGAAAATGGCCAATTTACTCACTCTGAGTTCTCAAAAAGGGTTTCTTCACCCCGGGAAGTTAATTAAATACCATTTGGAGGCATTTAATGTTCAAGCAATGACAGCTGATTTTCGACAAAAGAGATAACACCCCCCCATTACGTCATGCTTCAGAAATGTGGAAAATGGTCCGTTTTCAAATGTTTTATTTTTGAACGTCAGTTCACATTTGTAGGTGGTTCATCAGTGTTAGAGCTAAAATTAGCATGTTTAAAGTGATTTTCATGCTTCCAGGGGCTCGGGAAGTTAATTAAATACCATTTGGAGGCATATAATGTTCGAGCAAACACGGCTGATTTTCGACAAAAGAGAAAACACCCCCCCATTACGTCATGCTTCAGAAATGTGGAAAATGGTCCGTTTTCAAATGTTTTATTTTTGAACGTCAGTTCACATTTGTAGGTGGATCATCAGTGTTAGAGCTAAAATTAGCATGTTTAAAGTGATTTTCATGCTTCCAGGGGCTCGGGAAGTTAATTAAATACCATTTGGAGGCATTTAATGTTCGAGCAAAAACGGCTGATTTTCGACAAAAGAGATAACACCCCCCCCATTACGTCATGCTTCAGAAATGTGGAAAATGGTCCGTTTTCAAATGTTTTATTTTTTAACGTCAGTTCACATTTGTAGGTGGATCATCAGTGTTAGAGCTAAAATTAGCATGTTTAAAGTGATTTTCATGCTTCCAGGGGCCCTAAACACAAGATTTATGGAATGGTGAAAAGTGCATGAAAATGGCCAATTTACTCACTCTGAGTTCTCAAAAAGGGTTTTTTCACCCCGGGAAGTTAATTAAATACCATTTGGAGGCATTTAATGTTCGAGCAAAAACGGCTGATTTTCGACAAAAGAGATAACACCCCCCCATTACGTCATGCTTCAGAAATGTGGAAAATGGTCCGTTTTCAAATGTTTTATTTTTGAACGTCAGTTCACATTTGTAGGTGGATCATCAGTGTTAGAGCTAAAATTAGCATGTTTAAAGTGATTTTCATGCTTCCAGGGGCTCGGGAAGTGAAATAAATACCATTTGGAGGCATTTAATGTTCGAGCAAAAACGGCTGATTTTCGACAAAAGAGATAACACCCCCCCATTACGTCATGCTTCAGAAATGTGGAAAATGGTCCGTTTTCAAATGTTTTATTTTCTGAACGTCAGTTCACATTTGTAGGTGGATCATCAGTGTTAGAGCTAAAATTAGCATGTTTAAAGTGATTTTCATGCTTCCAGGGGCCCTAAACACAAGATTTATGGAATGGTTAAAAGTGCATGAAAATGGCCAATTTACTCACTCTGAGTTCTCAAAAAGGGTTTCTTCACCCCGGGAAGTTAATTAAATACCATTTGGAGGCATTTAATGTTCAAGCAATGACAGCTGATTTTCGACAAAAGAGATAACACCCCCCATTACGTCATGCTTCAGAAATGTGGAAAATGGTCCGTTTTCAAATGTTTTATTTTTGAACGTCAGTTCACATTTGTAGGTGGTTCATCAGTGTTAGAGCTAAAATTAGCATGTTTAAAGTGATTTTCATGCTTCCAGGGGCTCGGGAAGTTAATTAAATACAATTTGGAGGCATATAATGTTCGAGCAAACACGGCTGATTTTCGACAAAAGAGAAAACACCCCCCCATTACGTCATGCTTCAGAAATGTGGAAAATGGTCCGTTTTCAAATGTTTTATTTTTGAACGTCAGTTCACATTTGTAGGTGGATCATCCGTGTTAGAGCTAAAATTAGCATGTTTAAAGTGATTTTCATGCTTCCAGGGGCTCGGGAAGTTAATTAAATACCATTTGGAGGCATTTAATGTTCGAACAAACACGGCTGATTTTCGACAAAAGAGAAAACACCCCCCCATTACGTCATGCTTCAGAAATGTGGAAAATGGTCCGTTTTCAAATGTTTTATTTTTGAACGTCAGTTCACATTTGTAGGTGGATCATCCGTGTTAGAGCTAAAATTAGCATGTTTAAAGTGATTTTCATGCTTCCAGGGGCTCGGGAAGTTAATTAAATACCATTTGGAGGCATTTAATGTTCGAACAAAAACAGCTCATTTTCGACAGAAGAGATAACACCCCCCCATTACGTCATGCTTCAGAAATGTGGAAAATGGTCCGTTTTCAAATGTTTTATTTTTGAACGTCAGTTCACATTTGTAGGTGGATCATCAGTGTTAGAGCTAAAATTAGCATGTTTAAAGTGATTTTCATGCTTCCAGGGGCTCGGGAAGTGAAATAAATTCCATTTGGAGGCATTTAATGTTCGAGCAAAAACGGCTGATTTTCGACAAAAGAGATAACACCCCCCCATTACGTCATGCTTCAGAAATGTGGAAAATGGTCCGTTTTCAAATGTTTTATTTTTGAACGTCAGTTCACATTTGTAGGTGGATCATCAGTGTTAGAGCTAAAATTAGCATGTTTAAAGTGATTTTCATGCTTCCAGGGGCTCGGGAAGTGAAATAAATACCATTTGGAGGCATTTAATGTTCGAGCAAAAACGGCTGATTTTCGACAAAAGAGATAACACCCCCCCATTACGTCATGCTTCAGAAATGTGGAAAATGGTCCGTTTTCAAATGTTTTATTTTCTGAACGTCAGTTCACATTTGTAGGTGGATCATCAGTGTTAGAGCTAAAATTAGCATGTTTAAAGTGATTTTCATGCTTCCAGGGGCCCTAAACACAAGATTTATGGAATGGTTAAAAGTGCATGAAAATGGCCAATTTACTCACTCTGAGTTCTCAAAAAGGGTTTCTTCACCCCGGGAAGTTAATTAAATACCATTTGGAGGCATTTAATGTTCAAGCAATGACAGCTGATTTTCGACAAAAGAGATAACACCCCCCATTACGTCATGCTTCAGAAATGTGGAAAATGGTCCGTTTTCAAATGTTTTATTTTTGAACGTCAGTTCACATTTGTAGGTGGTTCATCAGTGTTAGAGCTAAAATTAGCATGTTTAAAGTGATTTTCATGCTTCCAGGGGCTCGGGAAGTTAATTAAATACAATTTGGAGGCATATAATGTTCGAGCAAACACGGCTGATTTTCGACAAAAGAGAAAACACCCCCCCATTACATCATGCTTCAGAAATGTGGAAAATGGTCCGTTTTCAAATGTTTTATTTTTGAACGTCAGTTCACATTTGTAGGTGGATCATCCGTGTTAGAGCTAAAATTAGCATGTTTAAAGTGATTTTCATGCTTCCAGGGGCTCGGGAAGTTAATTAAATACCATTTGGAGGCATTTAATGTTCGAACAAAAACGGCTCATTTTCGACAAAAGAGATAACACCCCCCCATTACGTCATGCTTCAGAAATGTGGAAAATGGTCCGTTTTCAAATGTTTTATTTTTGAACGTCAGTTCACATTTGTAGGTGGATCATCAGTGTTAGAGCTAAAATTAGCATGTTTAAAGTGATTTTCATGCTTCCAGGGGCTCGGGAAGTTAATTAAATACCATTTGGAGGCATTTAATGTTCGAGCAAAAACGGCTGATTTTCGACAAAAGAGATAACACCCCCCATTACATCATGCTTCAGAAATGTGGAAAATCGTCCGTTTTCAAATGTTTTATTTTTGAACGTCAGTTCACATTTGTAGGTGGATCATCAGTGTTAGAGCTAAAATTAGCATGTTTAAAGTGATTTTCATGCTTCCAGGGGCTCGGGAAGTGAAATAAATACCATTTGGAGGCATTTAATGTTCGAGCAAAAACGGCTGATTTTCGACAAAAGAGAATACACCCCCCCATTACGTCATGCTTCAGAAATGTGGAAAATGGTCCGTTTTCAAATGTTTTATTTTTGAACGTCAGTTCACATTTGTAGGTGGATCATCAGTGTTAGAGCTAAAATTAGCATGTTTAAAGTGATTTTCATGCTTCCAGGGGCTCGGGAAGTGAAATAAATACCATTTGGAGGCATTTAATGTTCGAGCAAAAACGGCTGATTTTCGACAAAAGAGATAACACCCCCCCATTACGTCATGCTTCAGAAATGTGGAAAATGGTCCGTTTTCAAATGTTTTATTTTTGAACGTCAGTTCACATTTGTAGGTGGATCATCAGTGTTAGAGCTAAAATTAGCATGTTTAAAGTGATTTTCATGCTTCCAGGGGCTCGGGGAGTGAAATAAATACCATTTGGAGGCATTTAATGTTCGAGCAAAAACGGCTGATTTTCGACAAAAGAGATAACACCCCCCCTATTACGTCATGCTTCAGAAATGTGGAAAATGGTCCGTTTTCAAATGTTTTATTTTTGAACGTCAGTTCACATTTGTAGGTGGATCATCAGTGTTAGAGCTAAAATTAGCATGTTTAAAGTGATTTTCATGCTTCCAGGGGCTCGGGAAGTTAATTAAATACCATTTGGAGGCATTTAATGTTCGAGCAAAAACGGCTGATTTTCCACAAAAGAGATAACACCCCCCATTACGTCATGCTTCAGAAATGTGGAAAATGGTCAGTTTTCAAATGTTTTATTTTTGAACGTCAGTTCACATTTGTAGATGGATCATCAGTGTTAGAGCTAAAATTAGCATGTTTAAAGTGATTTCATGCTTCCAGGGGCTCGGGAAGTTAATTAAATACCATTTGGAGGCATTTAATGTTCAAGCAATGACAGCTGATTTTCGACAAAAGAGATAACACCCCCCCATTACGTCATGCTTCAGAAATGTGGAAAATGGTCCGTTTTCAAATGTGTTATTTTTGAACGTCAGTTCACATTTGTAGGTGGATCATCAGTGTTAGAGCTAAAATTAGCATGTTTAAAGTGATTTTCATGCTTCCAGGGGCCCTAAACACAAGATTTATGGAATGGTTAAAAGTGCATGAAAATGGCCAATTTACTCACTCTGAGTTCTCAAAAAGGGTTTCTTCACCCCGGGAAGTTAATTAAATACCATTTGGAGGCATTTAATGTTCAAGCAATGACAGCTGATTTTCGACAAAAGAGATAACACCCCCCCATTACGTCATGCTTCAGAAATGTGGAAAATGGTCCGTTTTCAAATGTTTTATTTTTGAACGTCAGTTCACATTTGTAGGTGGATCATCAGTGTTAGAGCTAAAATTAGCATGTTTAAAGTGATTTTCATGCTTCCAGGGGCCCTAAACACAAGATTTATGGAATGGTTAAAAGTGCATGAAAATGGCCAATTTACTCACTCTGAGTTCTCAAAAAGGGTTACTTCACCCCGGGAAGTTAATTAAATACCATTTGGAGGCATTTAATGTTCGATCAAAAACGGCTGATTTTCGACAAAAGAGATAACACCCCCCATTACGTCATGCTTCAGAAATGCGGAAAATGGTCCGTTTTCAAATGTTTTATTTTTGAACGTCAGTTCACATTTGTAGGTGGATCATCAGTGTTAGTGCTAAAATTAGCATGTTTAAAGTGATTTTCATGCTTCCAGGGGCTTGTGGTAAATATTTGATTTACCGTCTTAATTTCTATGCAGGTAAGTACTTAATCAATAATAACTCAATCGGAAAGAAAAAGGCAGAGTCCGTGGTGTTAGAGTTCTTAGGGGTTTTATTCCTTAAAAAGGAATCGTTCCGGAACTGGATATCATGTTCCTGCAACCACAAGGGGTTCAGGAAGGGATAGAGCATTATTTTATTGACAATACATAGCTTATATACTTAAATCGTACAATAGAAACCAATACAGTAGGCGTAACAGCTGAGAGAAACGAGATAACAGCATCCACGTGGTAGTGATACGTAATGAGAAGGCGTGAACTAGGCGTGAACATAGAGGTGTGTGCTAGAAACGTCACAGGTAGGTGTCACAAGTGGGTGGCACAAAGCAGAAATGTTGTAATGTCAGCAGAAATCTGAAGCTTGGATGCGCGCGCAGCTGCATGACGTGTGATTGACGTGATACTGGAGGGTGCAGGGGACTTGACATTTACACTGACGGAAAGAGACAGAAGTCTGGCATGTCAGATCAACTCGTACCTCTATCATATCTGATATCTGATGTTTGGGAACCATATTATCTGGACAGAAAAGGTCTCTGGGGCAGAAGCTATTCTATACTGACTGTGAGTGCGTGTATAAGCGCCTAAGTGTCTGCATGAGAAGCGTGGGGGCATGGGCCTTTCATGGGAGCATGGTAACGGAGGCTATGAATTACGTGCATGAAGACAGTGAGGCCGGGCCCTTTCGCTCTGCAGCTGGGGGGATGTTTACTTAAACTAGTAGGCAGGAATGTATTTTCGGAGAGCGGAACAGATAATTCGAAGGTTGAAGTCAGTCTTGGCAGGCAGCAGGCTGAGCTGAGCGCGGTGGGCCGCGCTGGAAGTAAGTCAGAGTTCACGGGTACAGAGACAGCTTGAGCTGAGGCTCTCGGAGTCAGAAAACAGGAAAAAGGCTCGATGGCAGAATTCAGGGCCTACTTCGCCAGAGCTGAAAAACGTGTAAAGTACACTACAAAAAGACGTTGGCATAGCATACTTAGAAACGGAATATTCAACCCATTCAGGGTGGGTCTGAAAGAGGACATATTAACGTTGGACGCAAATGTATTTGCGTCTTCATAGCTGGCACAAGAGGGAAGTTACATGTACTTCAAGCTGGTACATGGAGACGGTGGGGTACCCAGTAGGGAACATAACTTGACCATAAAATTTATATTTCCTCATTCCCTCCTTGTTCCCTACGGACCCTTCATGATATATCGATCCTCATGAATCGATCAGTCTGTTCTTGTAACATCATTTGCTCATCTTTCTTCATTTGGCGCTTTGAGAGGAAACTAGAATGTTCAATGCACGATGTGGCACACAGTCCACAAATCGCGGGCCCACACTGTAGGCACAGGCAGCAACTGAATACTATAACTAGGCCAATACCTAGGAAGGATAGGATCTTCCATCCCCAAGCGGTTAACGTTGTCCAGAACCAACCGGACCAAGTCCAGGTGCCTGGATTCTGATGTATTAAACTTGCAATTTTATGAAGACGTGTAATAGCTTGATAGACAGTTGGCGCGTTTTCTGGGATGAAAATACAGCAACTTGACCCGATGACCTTACAAGCTCCGCCTCTATCTGCCAAGATGACGTCAATAACAAGACGATTCTGAAGAACAACAATCCGCATAGCAGACTGCTCCTCTGTTAAGTTACCTAGAGCGGAGGCAGTCTCATTCACTACTGCTTCAAGGGTTCTAGTTAATCTGCGTATTAATTTACTATTTTGGACGGGGCCTGTGAAGAAAAAGAATCCTTTATTGAAATCTGTGTATTGCTCCCATGCCGTTTCAGTGTAGTCGACAATCAGGAGATCTCTTCGGAGCCTATTCTTTACTAGATTTGTATTTCTGTGATAATCAGGAGGAGCTAGGAAAACAGGTGGCAGTAGGAATGCAATGTAACAGGTACCATCCCAATCTGGAGGCAAGCGTATGTATGCGGTATGGCCACAAACAAAGTAGGAATGACGGGTAGCTCTAAAGGACGATTTACCTTGATCACTGAATTCGATCACAGTAGTACATTTGCTATGACCTAAGTGTACTGAACCTTTCTTACTAACACATAATTCACCAGTGACTGGTAATACTGACATAGCAGGGAGAACTGGTGCAGCTTCGGATTCAACAGTAAGAATCATAAGGTTAATTGTATAATTACCTAATCCATATACTTCGTTTTCTAGATCAGTTCCTATTCTAGTGGGGAGTCCCTTCTTGTCAGGGTAACAGGCGTTAAGCAGAACTAAGTTCAAGTTTCCCCAAACCCAGCTCCCTTTGAAAACAGCTACATCAGGATCTAAAGAATTAATTATTCTAAACCATGCTCCACAGGAGCCGTTGTGAGTGAACGGGTACGGGAAGAGGGGCAGCACTCCCTTGTATTTCTGGTAGGGAGGGAGTCGGCCACATATCCAGCAGTTTGTAGCATTGTTAGTCTGATGGGAGTGATGTAACATACTAATGAATGTGTTGTTGCGCAGCGCAAGTCTGTAAGAACGTTCATGGGGAGGTAATTCACTAAAAGAATGTTCAGCAGAAACATTGTAAGCAGATTGTTCACGCTTGAAAATAGGGTAATAGATAGGGAGCAGTATACTGGCGACAATAATCAGAAGACTTAGAAAAAACATAATCAGTAAGGTCACTATACAGTGACTACGGAGTGATTTACAATATGTACGTTTCTTGAGTTGTCTCTCTCTCTCTCTATCTCGATCTAGGGGATACATGTCAGAAACTATTTAACCGATTCACCTAGGGGAGGACTTAAACAATTAAACTGTCTGACTTGCTAGATCGGAGTTTCATGCGATACTCCTCTTGGGGAGTTTTCTCTTGTTTCGGAATTTTAAAGTCACTAGGCTCGATACAGTCTTTGGAAGGGGTGGACGAGTCTGGGTCTGGTTTCAGTTCGTTGCACTTTTTAACATGACTCGTATGGATCCACCCCTTTCTGCCTTCCACCTTTATTGCTGTCCGGGTTGTAAGAAGGACGGTCTTCGGCTCTTTCCAGCGGGGCTCCAGCGGACTTTTCCTGTCAAAGTTCCTAATTAAGACCAGATCGCCGGGACGGACATCATGCAGCTTTACATCAGTGTTGTCAGGAAAAGCTGCGGCAACCTGTGAACGACATGATTGGAGTGCAGACATCAAGGAGGCAAGGTAATCTGTCAACATGTTACAATCAACATCGGTAATTTTCTTAGGCATGGGAGTCCCCCACATATTCGGTGGTCTGCCAAAGACCACTTCATACCGGGATAGTCCTGATCTCGAATGGGCAACCATCCTCATAAAGAACAGTGCAACTGGCAGGGCGACTATCCAGTCGACCCCTTTTTCTTTACAAACTTTGGCAAGGCGTGTCTTTAATGTCTGGTTATGCCTTTCTACAAGGCCAGCGGCTTCGGGATGTCGGACACAATGGAATCTCCACTGATATCCTAGCAGAAGGGAAACTTGTTTCATTAATTCGGATGAGAATGGCTGTCCGTTATCTGAGTACACGACACGAGGCAAGCCGTACCGTGGGAAAAATTCTCAAACCAGCTGCCTGGCAGTGGTCGGAGCAGTGTAATCTGGGACTGGATATGCTTCGGTCCAACGGGAAAGTGCACAAACAATTACGAGGACATATTTGAATCCTCGACAACGGTCCATCTGGATATAATCCATCTGGAGGACTTCAAAAGGGTGATCAGGAGGATGAAATCCACCTTGCTCTACGGGGACACTTTTTCCTGGATTGAACTGACAACAGATCATGCAAGTACGCACTTTCTGTTTTGCTGCTGCTCGTAAGTGTTTGTTATACCAGAGATTCTGTAAACTGTCTAACATTGCTTTCTCTCCTAGATGTGCCGGATTATGTGCTGTATTTATCATGATTTGAACCATTGAGTCAGGGAGAAACCATGTAGATTTTCCCTTCGTCACCCATCCTTGGTCTGTCTGAATCCCTCCTAGTTCAGTCCATTTCTTTATTTCGTCTGGAGTGGCATGTGTCTGGATATCGATTACATCTAGGGAGGGATCTCTAACTGCCATACACTGTGTCGGTACTATTGTCTTTGTCACATCAGTAGTCTGGGTATGAGTTAATGCTGTATGTTTTGCTGTCTGGTCTGCCAGGTCGTTGCCCTGGGAAACAGAATCTGTAGCTTTAGTATGTGCTTTACACTTCATGACGGATATGCCTGAAGGCAGATGTATTGCTTCTAACAGTGCTTGAATGAGGGGACCGTGTCGGATCTTGGTACCATGAGAGGTCAAGAAACCTCGTTCTTGCCATAGCATTCCAAAGTCGTGTACGACTCCGAACGCATAACGGGAATCTGTGTATATGTTAACATTTCTGTTCTTGGCTAGTATACAGGCTCGGGTCAGAGCAATAAGCTCTGCCGCTTGAGCGGACAGTGTGTCAATACGATGTGTTTCTTTGACTTCAGTTTCAGTGGTCACTGCATACGCGGCCACTAATTCTCCTGTACTTGTTCTCATACATGAACCATCCACGTAAAGTGTCAGGTCTGGATTTGTCAATGGAACATCTGTTAAGTCTCGTCGGGGTTTTGTTACTGCATTAATGATCTCTATACAATCATGCGGGGCTGGATCTGTCATAATTGTAGGTAACAATGTTGCGGGGTTCAGGATGCTACAGCGTCTGATTTCTATGTGTGGCTGGAATAACGTCAATTCATAACCTGTCAGTCGTGCTATGGTTAAGTGCTGAGTCTGGGTTCTGTTTAAAAGAACCTCTACAGAATGTGGGACTTGAACTGTTAATTGATGTCCTAAAACAATTGAGTCGCTCTGTCTGATTGCTAACGCTGTTGCTGCTACTGACTTTAAGCACGCAGGGAGTGCCTGGGCTACTGAATCCAATGTACTTGAAAAATAAGCGCACGGCTTATGTGAACCTGCTTGATCTTGAGTGAGGACAGACAACGCTGTACCATCACGTTCTGTAACAAAAAGTGTAAACGGTTTGCTGTAACATGGTGTCGCTAAAACTGGTGCTTGGCATAAGGCTTTCTTTAATTCATCAAAAGCTTGTGTGTGTTCCTGAGTCCAAGGAAGGGCAGTCAAAGTCACTGCCTCTTGTGTCGTTAACTGAATGAGTGGTTTAGCTAGAAATGCATACTGAGGGATCCATTGTCTGCAGTACGAGGTGAGGCCTATAAAGGCCCGCACTTCCTTTTGTGTCTGGGGTTGCGGCATATTTACAATTAACTGGATGCGATCGGGAGTGAGCTGTCTCCCCACTTTGGACAGCAAGTGACCCAAGTACACAACTTGCTGAACACAGAATTGTAGCTTCGAAGGAGACACCTTGTGTCCCTTGTCGGCCAGAAAATGTAACACTGTCAGTGATGCTTGTTCACATTCGGGCTCACTTCGTGCGGTGATCAGCAGATCATCGACGTATTGCAGTAAAGCGGTGTTAACTGGCATTTGAATACAATCTAGTTGTCTTTTCAGTGCTTGACTATAGATGCTGGGGCTTTCTGTGAATCCTTGAGGTGCGCGGGAAAATTTGAAACTTCGTCCATTTAAACTGAATCCGAAGAGGTATTGGCTCTCTGGATCAATCGGTACACTAAAGAAGGCGTTCTTGAGGTCAATTACAGTAAAGAACCTTGCTTCAGAATCAATAGCAGTGAGTAAGGAAGAGATATCGGGGACCACAGGGTACTGTGGTACGATGCATTTATTCAGTTCTCTTAAATCAATCACCAGCCGATATACTGGCAGTGCATTGGGATCAGTACGTTTAAGAATCGGAATGATAGGGGAATTACAGATATTGGAGTCGGTCTCTACGACTACTCCTTGGGCAATGAGCTCTTCAATGATTTCCAGTAAAGCCACTACAGCATCGGGTGGCAACTTGTATTGTCTGATTCGGGGTAAAACAACACCTGGTTTCAGTGTAACACGGTATGGTGTAATGTGCATACAACCTACATCAGTTGGGCCTTTTGCCCACAAGTGATCTGGTACATTTTTCAATCTGACATCAAACTCTCGTAATACATAGTGACCCTTGAAATCCCGCAGAAAGAGTCTAACTCCCTCCGGGGAACAACATATAACAGCTCCTAGAGCCTTCAATGTCTTTATTCCTAACAGATTTTCTGGACATGATTTCGTAAGTAACAAGTCTGTAACACGTGATAATGGACCCACAGCCAGGGGAACTGGTTTCGATACCTCATTTACAATAGGCTGTCCTGAAAAACCAAGGGAAACGTTCTGTGAGCCTGAGAGGGGTGCCCCTGGGACTTCATCATGGCTGATTGTAGTGCGACTTGCCCCTGTGTCAATTAAAAACTTTCTGTCTTTTCCCAATACTTGACTGTGTACATAAGGACCCTCTTGATCTACAGGAATCTCAATAAGAGGCAAGCCAACTTCCCTCTCTAGGCTATTTCATGTGTATCGTGGATAATCGGGGTAAGCAGATTGGGCATACTGGTACATCTGTTGTGAAACTTGCTGAGTTGCGGCAATGGGCTGTGGCTGTGGTACCGCTACTGTCTGTGCTGTATGTGATGAAGCATGCATAGGCTGCGTATTCTGTGAAGTCTGTTGCTGGACCTGGTCTTGTCTAGGTGGACGCGGTCTTTCCTTAGTTTTACCTGTTTCTATGTTATGTTTCAGAACTGGACATTCATGTACGTAGTGACCTGGCTGCTTGCAATAGTTGCATGTCCCTTTAACGGGAGCTGCGGCGTGACCTGTCTGGGGCGTACCCTTTCTGTGGCCGTCGGTTGGGACCGACTGGGCTACTAGCATTTTCATTTTCGTGTCCTTCATACGTTTCTGTTCCTGATCCTGTTCTTCTCTAATTCTGTTCTGATGGTATTGTAACATCTGTAACATCTGTGATGGCGTATTTGCTTGCCATGTACTCTCAACCTTGTATACACGATTTTTAACTGCTAACAGGGAATTCTCCACTAACTTTTTCTCTCCCACCTCCCATTCTTTTTCCTTGAGTTTCTCGTAGATGCCCGTAGGCAACAATACCTTTAGCATTTTCATGATATCTTCATATGTGTAATCTCCCATCAGTAACATGTCTTTAAGTTCTCTGTGAAAACCTGCAGGGTCTTTATCATGACACGGTACTAGTTTCTTCATTTCTAACAGTTCTAACTTGGTCAGAGGCGTGTGTACATACACACGTTTCAAGGTATGGTCGTCACCCATGACTGGATGTACTTCTCGTAAGGGGTTCTGACTTTCAATGCCATGCAGACGCTCCATATGATACATTTTTCTTTCCGGGGGCGGAGCGGGAACATATTCGGAGCTTACGAAAGTGTTATATCTATGTCGTTGTTCTAGAATTATTTGTATTAATTTGGTACTTAGACCTCTCCATCTATCCATGAGTAGTGCTTCTAGTGTATCGTGTAAGGGACCTGGATCAGAATGTTGGTTTCTGTATAACGTGAGGAGGTGCTGAATCATGTATACACCTGCTAATTTCTGCTCGTCTGGGGAAAGGTTCAGAAATGTCTGCGCTACTGTGTCATCATTGTATATGTTCGGATTGTCAGCCCATAATACTGCTGACCGGGCTAGTTCTTGTTCATCCATAGAATTGAGTACATGGTACCCTATTCGGTCTCGAAGCCTTTTATCAGTCTCTTGGAACTGATGTTCAGGAGAATTCGGTTTTGATATGCCAGAGAGAAAAACTCTCTTGCTTTCCGGACGAATGCCTTTCCTAAGGTAAGTTCCCTTACCTACATACGCTATCGTATCTGTAGTCCTTTCTGGTTCTTCAGGTTCTTCTTCCTCCTCAGAGGAAGCTTTTTCTTTCTCTTTTTCGTGTATTTCTATCACTGCTTTTCTTATTCTCTTGTACATACTGGCTATGCAACCCCCTTTATCATGTTTTCCGTCGGATATGTTTTGACCCCACTTGTTGAGTGCATCTAATTCATCCTGTTCTGTCCCAGGCCTGTCTCGTTCTCTGATTAGGCAATTTATGAAAAAGCGTAGTATATATGCTTGAATGTCAACTTTCTGATGCGCCATGGCATCCTTAATACTTTCAGGGTCTTGCCCAGTCTGGACAAAGTGATATATTCTATCTAAGTGCTCTTTCATTCCTGATAATAACAGTAGGTAATCTGCAGCATGTCGTAAGCGTAGTGATGCTAAAAACATCCTATCGTCTTTACCGGGTACTGGATCGTATCTGCAAACTTGGAGCGGTTCCTTGAGTATGTCGAGACGGGGTGATTGAACTATAAAAGGATTCTGCATATCCCTAAGGTGTAATCTGTGTGTTGGGGGCGGGGTCTGGTGACCCCCGGTCGCACCTCCTGAGCCGGAAGCATGGACATTATTTCTCTGTGGAGTCTGTATCTGTACTTGAACTTGTCTTCTAATAGGATCAGGTAGAAGCGGTTTCGGTAGATCTATTTTAAGTGCGGGAAGTGGTGGAGGTGGAGGAATGATGGGCTGTCGAACGGGGAAACCTGCTTGCGGTAATGGCGGGATTTGGACTGGAGGCGGGTTACCACCACCGTCACTGTCAGTAGGCGGGACGCGGACAGGCAGATTGGTGTAAGCGGGTGCTACATCCTCTAGATAGGAATTCAGAAATATGTCTTTAGTAGTTCTGTGATTTACTTTAGTTGGCACCAATGGTGGTGGCAGATTTTTCGGTATTTCTGAAGTGGCCTTAGGCGAGCCCTCGGCCATGATATACATACCATTTACAAGATTGTTTCGTGCACGGTCTACTTGTTCTGACTTTACTCGAATCCCTTCAGTAACTAATTCATTTTCTTGGGCTTTGTCTGATTCTTTAAGTCTGTCTTCTCTACGGAGTGCTTTTTCAGCACGCTTATGTGATTCCTTACGCCAAAACTCTATGGCGTCTTTCTGAGATTGTCTGGCTTTCTTTTTCCATAGTGCTTCTTCTACCTTCATGATGCACTCGGCATCCCATGTTCCTGTAACGGGCCATCTGTGTCTCTCGTCTAGATGCCTAGTATAATCGGCCCATAAATCTAGATACAGTATGGCGTCTATGCCATGCTTGTGGTACATGAAATTTCCAGGCGTGTCCCTAGGGGGGATAGGAATTTCTTCCTCTAGTATCCCTTTCCTAGTTCCTATCTGCTTTAACTTATTGAAAAATGGCATCTTACTTACTTAGTACTGAACGCTCAATCCTTGCTGCTTAATACTGAATACAGCTAGTTACACAAGAATACAATAATGCACATTAAAAACAGTCACACTCATACCACGACATTAATCACATGAAAAGACATTGGAGACATATATGACTACCCTTGATAACTGATATACTGCTAAACAGTACAGATACACTGCTGATAACAGTGCAAGAACTTGACTAATCGGATATACTGCTAAACAGTACAGATACACTGTCTAAAACAGTGCAGACCGAATTTGTGTACCCAAACTCGTCTTGATACGTCCCAGCAATGGTACTCACCGGGAAGCACGGAAACAGAAGGCCTCAGAAAAACTCGACTGGACCGGACTGGACTCGACTCGACTCGGCACGTGGATACTTCGGAAACTGGTGGGCCTCTTGACACCTCGGACCTTGCTTCTTTCGGCTAGGCTCTGGTCGGGATCCTCCGCACTCCTCACCGCCTCGTCTGGGCGCTGATTGCAGTCTTCGTCACCTCCGTGGGCCAGAGGGAGATACAGGAAATCCTGCCAGTACGCGTAGTTTCCGTCTAACTGATGGCAGGGGACAGAGCTTGCAACGCACCAACCGGCGCGTGAGGTGGGGGAGGGGTCCCTATTCGGGCGCCAAAATAATGTGGTAAATATTTGATTTACCGTCTTAATTTCTATGCAGGTAAGTACTTAATCAATAATAACTCAATCGGAAAGAAAAAGGCAGAGTCCGTGGTGTTAGAGTTCTTAGGGGTTTTATTCCTTAAAAAGGAATCGTTCCGGAACTGGATATCATGTTCCTGCAACCACAAGGGGTTCAGGAAGGGATAGAGCATTATTTTATTGACAATACATAGCTTATATACTTAAATCGTACAATAGAAACCAATACAGTAGGCGTAACAGCTGAGAGAAACGAGATAACAGCATCCACGTGGTAGTGATACGTAATGAGAAGGCGTGAACTAGGCGTGAACATAGAGGTGTGTGCTAGAAACGTCACAGGTAGGTGTCACAAGTGGGTGGCACAAAGCAGAAATGTTGTAATGTCAGCAGAAATCTGAAGCTTGGATGCGCGCGCAGCTGCATGACGTGTGATTGACGTGATACTGGAGGGTGCAGGGGACTTGACATTTACACTGACGGAAAGAGACAGAAGTCTGGCATGTCAGATCAACTCGTACCTCTATCATATCTGATATCTGATGTTTGGGAACCATATTATCTGGACAGAAAAGGTCTCTGGGGCAGAAGCTATTCTATACTGACTGTGAGTGCGTGTATAAGCGCCTAAGTGTCTGCATGAGAAGCGTGGGGGCATGGGCCTTTCATGGGAGCATGGTAACGGAGGCTATGAATTACGTGCATGAAGACAGTGAGGCCGGGCCCTTTCGCTCTGCAGCTGGGGGGATGTTTACTTAAACTAGTAGGCAGGAATGTATTTTCGGAGAGCGGAACAGATAATTCGAAGGTTGAAGTCAGTCTTGGCAGGCAGCAGGCTGAGCTGAGCGCGGTGGGCCGCGCTGGAAGTAAGTCAGAGTTCACGGGTACAGAGACAGCTTGAGCTGAGGCTCTCGGAGTCAGAAAACAGGAAAAAGGCTCGATGGCAGAATTCAGGGCCTACTTCGCCAGAGCTGAAAAACGTGTAAAGTACACTACAAAAAGACGTTGGCATAGCATACTTAGAAACGGAATATTCAACCCATTCAGGGTGGGTCTGAAAGAGGACATATTAACGTTGGACGCAAATGTATTTGCGTCTTCATAGCTGGCACAGGAGGGAAGTTACATGTACTTCAAGCTGGTACATGGAGACGGTGGGGTACCCGGTAGGGAACATAACTGGACCATAAAATTTATATTTCCTCAGGCTCGGGAAGTGAAATAAATACCATTTGGAGGCATTTAATGTTCGAGCAAAAACGGCTGATTTTCGACAAAAGAGATAACACCCCCCCATTACGTCATGCTTCAGAAATGTGGAAAATGGTCCGTTTTCAAATGTTTTATTTTTTAACGTCAGTTCACATTTGTAGGTGGATCATCAGTGTTAGAGCTAAAATTAGCATGTTTAAAGTGATTTTCATGCTTCCAGGGGCCCTAAACACAAGATTTATGGAATGGTTAAAAGTGCATGAAAATGGCCAATTTACTCACTCTGAGTACTCAAAAAGGGTTTCTTCACCCCGGGAAGTTAATTAAATACCATTTGGAGGCATTTAATGTTCAAGCAATGACAGCTGATTTTCGACAAAAGAAATAACACCCCCCCATTACGTCATGCTTCAGAAATGTGGAAAATGGTCCGTTTTCAAATGTTTTATTTTTGAACGTCAGTTCACATTTGTAGGTGGATCATCAGTGTTAGAGCTAAAATTAGCATGTTTAAAGTGATTTTCATGCTTCCAGGGGCCCTAAACACAAGATTTATGGAATGGTTAAAAGTGCATGAAAATGGCCAATTTACTCCCTCTGAGTTCTCAAAAAGGGTTTCTTCACCCCGGGAAGTTAATTAAATACCATTTGGAGGCATTTAATGTTAAAGCAATGACAGCTGATTTTCGACAAAAGAGATAACACCCCCCATTACGTCATGCTTCAGAAATGTGGAAAATGGTCCGTTTTCAAATGTTTTATTTTTGAACGTCAGTTCACATTTGTAGGTGGATCATCAGTGTTAGAGCTAAAATTAGCATGTTTAAAGTGATTTTCATGCTTCCAGGGGCTCGGGAAGTTAATTAAATACCATTTGGAGGCATTTAATGTTCGAGCAAAAACGGCTGATTTTCGACAAAAGAGATAACACCCCCCCATTACGTCATGCTTCAGAAATGTGGAAAATGGTCCGTTTTCAAATGTTTTATTTTTGAACGTCAGTTCACATTTGTAGGTGGATCATCAGTGTTAGAGCTAAAATTAGCATGTTTAAAGTGATTTTCATGCTTCCAAGGGCCCTAAACACAAGATGTATGGAATGGTTAAAAGTGCATGAAAATGGCCAATTTACTCACTCTGAGTTCTCAAAAAGGGTTTCTTCACCCCGGGAAGTTAACTAAATACCATTTGGAGGCATTTAATGTTCGAGCATAAACGGCTGATTTTCGACAAAAGAGATAACACCCCCCCATTACGTCATGCTTCAGAAATGTGGAAAATGGTCCGTTTTCAAATGTTTTATTTTTGAACGTCAGTTCACATTTGTAGGTGGATCATCAGTGTTAGAGCTAAAATTAGCATGTTTAAAGTGATTTTCATGCTTCCAGGGGCTCGGGAAGTGAATTAAATACTATTTGGAGGCATTTAATGTTCAAGCAAAAACGGCTGATTTTCGACAAAAGAGATAACACCCCCCCCCATTACGTCATGCTTCAGAAATGTAGAAAATGGTCCGTTTTCAAATGTTTTATTTTTGAACGTCAGTTCACATTTGTAGGCGGATCATCAGTGTTAGAGCTAAAATTAGCATGTTTAAAGTGATTTTCATGCTTCCAGGGGCCCTAAACACAAGATTTATGGATTGGTTAAAAGTGCATGAAAATGGCCAATTTACTGACTCTGAGTTCTCAAAAAGGGTTTCTTCACCCCGGAAAGTGAATTAAATACTATTTGGAGGCATTTAATGTTCAAGCAAAAACGGCTGATTTTCGACGAAAGAGATAACACCCCCCCATTACGTCATGCTTCAGAAATGTGGAAAATGGTCAGTTTTTAAATGTTTTATTTTTGAATGTCAGTTCACATTTGTAGGTGGATCATCAGTGTTAGAGCTAAAATTAGCATGTTTAAAGTGATTTTCATGCTTCCAGGGGCTCGGGAAGTGAATTAAATACTATTTGGAGGCATTTAATGTTCAAGCAAAAACAGCTGATTTCTGACAAAAGAGATAACACCCCCCCATTACGTCATGTTTCAAAAATGTGGAACATGGTCCAACTTCAAATGTTTTATTTTTGAACGTCAGTTCACATTTGTAGGTGGATCATCAGTGTTAGAGCTAAAATTAGCATGTTTAAAGTGATTTTCATGCTTCCAGGGGCCCTAAACACAAGATTTATGGAATGGTTAAAAGTGCATGAAAATGGCCAATTTACTCACTCTGAGTTCTCAAAAAGGGTTTCTTCACCCCGGGAAGTTAAGTAAATACCATTTGGAGGCATTTAGTGTTCGAGCAAAAACGGCTGATTTTCGACAAAAGAGATAACACCCCCCCATTACGTCATGCTTCAGAAATGTGGAAAATGGTCCGTTTTCAAATGTTTTATTTTTGAACGTCAGTTCACATTTGTAGGTGGATCATCAGTGTTAGAGCTAAAATTAGCATGTTTAAAGTGATTTTCATGCTTCCAGGGGCTTGGGAAGTGAAAAAAATCCCATTTGGAGGCATTTAATGTTCGAGCAAAAACGGCTGATTTTCGACAAAAGAGATAACACCCCCCCATTACGTCATGCTTCAGAAATGTGGAAAATGGTCCGTTTTCAAATGTTTTATTTTTGAACGTCAGTTCACATTTGTAGGTGGATCATCAGTGTTAGAGCTAAAATTAGCATGTTTAAAGTGATTTTCATGCTTCCAGGGGCTCGGGAAGTTAATGAAATACCATTTGGAGGCATTTAATGTTCGAGCAAAAACGACTGATTTTCGACAAAAGAGATAACACCCCCCCATTACGTCATGCTTCAGAAATGTGGAAAATGGTCCGTTTTCAAATGTTTTATTTTTGAACGTCAGTTCACATTTGAAGGTGGATCATCAGTGTTAGAGCTAAAATTAGCATGTTTAAAGTTATTTTCATGCTTCCAGGGGCCCTAAACATAAGATTTATGGAATGGTTAAAAGTGCATGAAAAGGGCCAATTTACTCACTCTGAGTTCTCAAAAAGGGTTTCTTCACCCCGGGAAGTAATTAAATACCATTTGGAGGCATTTAATGTTCAAGCAATGACAGCTGATTTTCGACAAAAGAGATAACACCCCCCCATTACGTCATGCTTCAGAAATGTGGAAAATGGTCCGTTTTCAAATGTTTTATTTTTGAACGTCAGTTCACATTTGTAGGTGGTTCATCAGTGTTAGAGCTAAAATTAGCATGTTTAAAGTGATTTTCATGCTTCCAGGGGCTCGGGAAGTGAATTAAATACTATTTGGAGGCATTTAATGTTCAAGCAAAAACGGCTGATTTTCGACAAAAGAGATAACACTCCCCCATTACGTCATGCTTCAGAAATGTGGAAAATGGTCCGTTTTCAAATGTTTTATTTTTGAACGTCAGTTCACATTTGTAGGTGGATCATCAGTGTTAGAGCTAAAATTAGCATGTTTAAAGTGATTTTCATGCTTCCAGGGGCCCTAAACACAAGATTTATGGAATGGTTAAAAGTGCATGAAAATGGCCAATTTGCTCACTCTGAGTTCTCAAAAAGGGTTTCTTCACCCCGGGAAGTTAATTAAATACCATTTGGAGGCATTTAATGTTCGAGCAAAAACGGCTGATTTTCGACAAAAGAGATAACACCCCCCCCCCATTACGTCATGCTTCAGAAAAGTGGAAAATGGTCCGTTTTCAAATTATTTATTTTTGAACGTCAGTTCACATTTGTATGTGGATCATCAGTGTTAGAGCTAACATTAGCATGTTTAAAGTGATTTTCATGCTTCCAGGGGCCCTAAACACAAGATTTATGGAATGGTTAAAAGTGCATGAAAATGGCCAATTTACTCACTCTGAGTTCTCAAAAAGGGTTTCTTCACCACGGGAAGTTAATTAAATACCATTTGGAGGCATTTAATGTTCAAGCAAAAACAGCTGATTTTTGACAAAAGAGATAACACCCCCCCATTACGTCATGCTTCAGAAATGTGGAAAATGGTCCGTTTTCAAATGTTTTATTTTTGAATGTCAGTTCAAATTTGTAGGTGGATCATCAGTGTTAGAGCTAAAATTATCATGTTTAAAGTGATTTTCATGCTTCCAGGGGCTCGGGAAGTGAATTAAATACTATTTGGAGGCATTTAATGTTCAAGCAAAAACAGCTGATTTCTGACAAAAGAGATAACACCCCCCCCCCCCATTACGTCATGCTTCAGAAATGTGGAAAATAGTCCGTTTCAAATGTTTTATTTTTGAACGTCAGTTCACATTTGTAGATGGATCATCAGTGTTAGAGCTAAAATTACCATGTTTAAAGTGATTTTCATGCTTCCAGGGGCTCGGGAAGTGAATTAAATACTATTTGGAGGCATTTAATGTTCAAGCAAAAATGGCTGATTTTCGACAAAAGAGATAACACCCCCCCATTACGTCATGCTTCAGAAATGTGGAAAATGGTCAGTTTTCAAATGTTTTATTTTTGAACGTCAGTTCACATTTGTAGGTGGATCATCAGTGTTAGAGCTAAAATTAGCATGTTTAAAGTGATTTTCATGCTTCCAGTGGCCCTAAACACAAGATTTATGGATTGGTTAAAAGTGCATGAAACTGGCCAATTTACTCACTCTGAGTTCTCAAAAAGGGTTTCTTCACCCCGGAAAGTGAATTAAATACTATTTGGAGGCATTTAATGTTCAAGCAAAAACGGCTGATTTTCGACAAAAGAGATAACACCCCCCCATTACGTCATGCTTCAGAAATGTGGAAAATGGTCAGTTTTTAAATGTTTTATTTTTGAACGTCAGTACACATTTGTAGGTGGATCATCAGTGTTAGAGCTAAAATTAGCATGTTTAAAGTGATTTTCATGCTTCCAGTGGCCCTAAACACAAGATTTATGGATTGGTTAAAAGTGCATGAAAATGGCCAATTTACTCACTCTGAGTTCTCAAAAAGGGTTTCTTCACCCCGGAAAGTGAATTAAATACTATTTGGAGGCATTTAATGTTCAAGCAAAAACGGCTGATTTTCGACAAAAGAGATAACACCCCCCCATTACGTCATGCTTCAGAAATGTGGAAAATGGTCAGTTTTTAAATGTTTTATTTTTGAACGTCAGTACACATTTGTAGGTGGATCATCAGTGTTAGAGCTAAAATTAGCATGTTTAAAGTGATTTTCATGCTTCCAGGGGCTCGGGAAGTGAATTAAATACTATTTGGAGGCATTTAATGTTCAAGCAAAAATAGCTGATTTCTGACAAAAGAGATAACACCCCCCCATTACGTCATGTTTCAAAAATGTGGAAAATGGTCCGTTTTCAAATGTTTTATTTTTGAACGTCAGTTCACATTTGTAGGTGGATCATCAGTGTTAGAGCTAAAATTAGCATGTTTAAAGTGATTTTCATGCTTCCAGGGGCCCTAAACACAAGATTTATGGAATGGTTAAAAGTGCATGAAAATGGCCAATTTACTCACTCTGAGTTCTCGAAAAGGGTTTCTTCACCCGGGAAAGTGAATTAAATACTATTTGGAGGCATTTAATGTTCAAGCAAAAACGGCTGATTTTCGACAAAAGAGATAACACCCCCCCATTACGTCATGCTTCAGAAATGTGGAAAATGGTCAGTTTTTAAATGTTTTATTTTTGAATGTCAGTTCACATTTGTAGGTGGATCATCAGTGTAAGAGCTAAAATTAGCATGTTTAAAGTGATTTTCATGCTTCCAGGGGCTCGGGAAGTGAATTAAATACTATTTGGAGGCATTTAATGTTCAAGCAAAAACAGCTGATTTCTGACAAAAGAGATAACACCCCCCCATTACGTCATGTTTCAAAAATGTGGAAAATGGTCCAACTTCAAATGTTTTATTTTTGAACGTCAGTTCATATTTGTAGGTGGATCATCAGTGTTAGAGCTAAAATTAGCATGTTTAAAGTGATGTTCATGCTTCCAGGGGCCCTAAACACAAGATTTATTAAATGGTTAAAAGTGCATAAAAATGGCCAATTTACTCACTCTGAGTTCTCAAAAAGGGTTTCTTTACCCCGGGAAGTTAATTAAATACCATTTGGAGGCATTTAATGTTCGAGCAAAAACGGCTGATTTTCGACAAAAGAGATAACACCCCCCATTACGTCATGCTTCAGAAATGTGGAAAATGGTCCGTTTTCAAATGTTTTATTTTTGAACGTCAGTTCACATTTGTAGGTGGATCATCAGTGTTAGAGCTAAAATTAGCATGTTTAAAGTGATTTTCATGCTTCCAGGGGCCCTAAACACAAGATTTATGGAATGGTTAAAAGTGCATGAAAATGGCCAATTTGCTCACTCTGAGTTCTCAAAAAGGGTTTCTTCACCCCGGGAAGTTAATTAAATACCAGTTGGAGGCATTTAATGTTCGAGCAAAAACGGCTGATTTTCGACAAAAGAGATAACACTCCCCCCCCCCCCATTACGTCATGCTTCAGAAAAGTGGAAAATGGTCCGTTTTCAAATTATTTATATTTGAACGTCAGTTCACATTTGTATGTGGATCATCAGTGTTAGAGCTAACATTAGCATGTTTAAAGTGATTTTCATGCTTCCAGGGGCCCTAAACACAAGATTTATGGAATGGTTAAAAGTGCATGAAAATGGCCAATTTACTCACTCTGAGTTCTCAAAAAGGGTTTCTTCACCACGGGAAGTTAATTAAATACCATTTGGAGGCATTTAATGTTCAAGCAAAAACAGCTGATTTTTGACAAAAGAGATAACACCCCCCCATTACGTCATGCTTCAGAAATGTGGAAAATGGTCCGTTTTCAAATGTTTTATTTTTGAATGTCAGTTCACATTTGTAGGTGGATCATCAGTGTTAGAGCTAAAATTATCATGTTTAAAGTGATTTTCATGCTTCCAGGGGCTCGGGAAGTGAATTAAATACTATTTGGAGGCATTTAATGTTCAAGCAAAAACAGCTGATTTCTGACAAAAGAGATAACACCCCCCCCCATTACGTCATGCTTCAGAAATGTGGAAAATGGTCCGTTTTCAAATGTTTTATTTTTGAACGTCAGTTCACATTTGTAGATGGATCATCAGTGTTAGAGCTAAAATTACCATGTTTAAAGTGATTTTCATGCTTCCAGGGGCTCGGGAAGTGAATTAAATACTATTTGGAGGCATTTAATGTTCAAGCAAAAATGGCTGATTTTCGACAAAAGAGATAACACCCCCCCATTACGTCATGCTTCAGAAATGTGGAAAATGGTCCGTTTTCAAATGTTTTATTTTTGAACGTCAGTTCACATTTGTAGGTGGATCATCAGTGTTAGAGCTAAAATTAGCATGTTTAAAGTGATTTTCATGCTTCCAGTGGCCCTAAACACAAGATTTATGGATTGGTTAAAAGTGCATGAAAATGGCCAATTTACTCACTCTGAGTTCTCAAAAAGGGTTTCTTCACCCCGGAAAGTGAATTAAATACTATTTGGAGGCATTTAATGTTCAAGCAAAAACGGCTGATTTTCGACAAAAGAGATAACACCCCCCCATTACGTCATGCTTCAGAAATGTGGAAAATGGTCAGTTTTTAAATGTTTTATTTTTGAACGTCAGTACACATTTGTAGGTGGATCATCAGTGTTAGAGCTAAAATTAGCATGTTTAAAGTGATTTTCATGCTCCCAGGGGCTCGGGAAGTGAATTAAATACTATTTGGAGGCATTTAATGTTCAAGCAAAAATAGCTGATTTCTGACAAAAGAGATAACACCCCCCCCATTACGTCATGTTTCAAAAATGTGGAAAATGGTCCGTTTTCAAATGTTTTATTTTTGAACGTCAGTTCACATTTGTAGGTGGATCATCAGTGTTAGAGCTAAAATTAGCATGTTTAAAGTGATTTTCATGCTTCCAGGGGCCCTAAACACAAGATTTATGGAATGGTTAAAAGTGCATGAAAATGGCCAATTTACTCACTCTGAGTTCTCAAAAAGGGTTTCTTTACCCCGGGAAGTTAATTAACCCCTTAAGTGCTGCCTCGGTGCATTGGCCGACGGCAGCACTACCTCCCCAGTGCTGCGCACGACCATTGGACGTCCATTCAGCACTAGTTCCAATGGACAGCGCAGCACTGGGGAGGAATGTTTAATAGCATCTATGAGGTTAAATACCATTTGGAGGCATTTAATGTTCGAGCAAAAACGGCTGATTTTCGACAAAAGAGATAACACCCCCCCCCCCATTACGTCATGCTTCAGAAATGTGGAAAATGGTCCATTTTCAAATTATTTATTTTTGAACGTCAGTTCACATTTGTATGTGGATCATCAGTGTTAGAGCTAACATTAGCATGTTTAAAGTGATGTTAATGCTTCCAGGGGCCCTAAACACAAGATTTATGGAATGGTTAAAAGTGCATGAAAATGGCCAATTTACTCACTCTGAGTTCTCAAAAAGGGTTTCTTCACCCCGGGAAGTTAATTAAATACCATTTGGAGGCATTTAATGTTCAAGCAAAAACAGCTGATTTTTGACAAAAGAGATAACACCCCCCCCCATTACGTCATGCTTCAGAAATGTGGAAAATGGTCCATTTTCAAATGTTTTATTTTTGAACGTCAGTTCACATTTGTAGGTGGATCATCAGTGTTAGAGCTAAAATTAGAATGTTTAAAGTGATTTTCATGCTTCCAGGGGCTCCGGAAGTGGATTAAATACTATTTGGAGGCATTTAATGTTCAAGCAAAAACGGCTGATTTTCGACAAAGGAGATAACACCCCCCCATTACGTCATGCTTCAGAAATGTGGAAAATGGTTAGTTTTCAAATGTTTTATTTTTGAACGTCAGTTCACATTTGTAGGTGGATCATCAGTGTTAGAGCTAAAATTAGCATGTTTAAAGTGATTTTCATGCTTCCAGGGGCTCGGTAAGTGAATTAAATACTATTTGGAGGCATTTAATGTTCAAGCAAAAACGGCTGATTTTCGACAAAAGAGATAACACCCCACCATTACGTCATGCTTCAGAAATGTGGAAAATGGTCAGTTTTCAAATGTTTTATTTTTGAACGTCAGTTCACATTTGTAGGTGGAACATCAGTGTTAGAGCTAAAATTAGCATGTTTAAAGTGATTTTCATGATTCCAGGGGCCCTAAACACAAGATTTATGGAATGGTTAAAAGTGCATGAAAATGGCCAATTTACTCACTCTGAGTTCTCAAAAAGGGTTTCTTCACCCCGGGAAGTTAATTAAATACCATTTGGAGGAAATTAATGTTCGAGCAAAAACGGCTGATTTTCGACAAAAGAGATAACACCCCCCCATTACGTCATGCTTCAGAAATGTGGAAAATTGTCCGTTTTCAAATTATTTATTTTTGAACGTCAGTTCACATTTGTAGGTGGATCATCAGTGTTAGAGCTAACATTAGCATGTTTAAAGTGATTTTCATGCTTTCAGGGGCCCTAAACACAAGATTCATGGAATGGTTAAAAGTGCATGAAAATGGCCAATATACTCACTCTGAGTTCTCAAAAAGGGTTTCTTCACCCCGGGAAGTTAATTAAATACCATTTGGAGGCATTTAATGTTCAAGCAAAAACAGCTGATTTTTGACAAAAGAGATAACACCCCCCCATTAAGTAATGCTTCAAAAATGTGGAAAATGGTCCGTTTTCAAATGTTTTATTTTTGAACGTCAGTTCACATTTGTAGGTGGATCATCAGTTTTAGAGCTAAAATTAGAATGTTTAAAGTGATTTTCATGCTTCCAGGGGCTCCGGAAGTGGATTAAATACTATTTGGAGGCATTTAATGTTCAAGCAAAAACGGCTGATTTTCGACAAATGAGATAACACCCCCCATTACGTCATGCTTCAGAAAAGTGGAAAATGGTCAGTTTTCAAAGGTTTTATTTTTGAACGTCAGTTCACATTTGTAGGTGGAACATCAGTGTAAGAGCTAAAATTAGCATGTTTAAAGTGATTTTCATGCTTCCAGGGGCTCGGGAAGTGAATTAAATACTATTTGGAGGCATTTAATGTTCAAGCAAAAACGGCTGATTTTCGACAAAAGAGATAACACCCCCCCATTACGTCATGCTTCAGAAATGTGGAAAATGGTCAGTTTTCAAATGTTTTATTTTTGAACGTCAGTTCACATTTGTAGGTGGATCATCAGTGTTAGAGCTAAAATTAGCATGTTTAAAGTGATTTTCATGCTTCCAGGGGCCCTAAACACAAGATTTATGGAATGATTAAAAGTGCATGAAAATGGCCAATTTGCTCACTCTGAGTTCTCAAAAAGGGTTTCTTCACCCCGGGAAGTTAATTAAATACCATTTGGAGGCATTTAATGTTCGAGCAAAAACGGCTGATTTTCGACAAAAGAGATAACACCCCCCCCCCCCCCATTACGTCATGCTTCAGAAAAGTGGAAAATGGTCCGTTTTCAAATTATTTATTTTTGAACGTCAGTTCACATTTGTATGTGGATCATCAGTGTTAGAGCTAACATTAGCATGTTTAAAGTGATTTTCATGCTTCCAGGGGCCCTAAACACAAGATTTATGGAATGGTTAAAAGTGCATGAAAATGGCCAATTTACTCACTCTGAGTTCTCAAAAAGGGTTTCTTCACCACGGGAAGTTAATTAAATACCATTTGGAGGCATTTAATGTTCAAGCAAAAACAGCTGATTTTTGACAAAACAGATAACACCCCCCCATTACGTCATGCTTCAGAAATGTGGAAAATGGTCCGTTTTCAAATGTTTTATTTTTGAACGTCAGTTCACATTTGTAGGTGGATCATCAGTGTTAGAGCTAAAATTAGCATGTTTAAAGTGATTTTCATGCTTCCAGTGGCCCTAAACACAAGATTTATGGATTGGTTAAAAGTGCATGAAAATGGCCAATTTACTCACTCTGAGTTCTCAAAAAGGGTTTCTTCACCCCGGAAAGTGAATTAAATACTATTTGGAGGCATTTAATGTTCAAGCAAAAACGGCTGATTTTCGACAAAAGAGATAACACCCCCCCCATTACGTCATGCTTCAGAAATGTGGAAAATGGTCAGTTTTTAAATGTTTTATTTTTGAACGTCAGTACACATTTGTAGGTGGATCATCAGTGTTAGAGCTAAAAGTAGCATGTTTAAAGTGATTTTCATGCTTCCAGGGGCTCGGGAAGTGAATTAAATACTATTTGGAGGCATTTAATGTTCAAGCAAAAATAGCTGATTTCTGACAAAAGAGATAACACCCCCCCATTACGTCATGTTTCAAAAATGTGGAAAATGGTCCGTTTTCAAATGTTTTATTTTTGAACGTCAGTTCACATTTGTAGGTGGATCATCAGTGTTAGAGCTAAAATTAGCATGTTTAAAGTGATTTTCATGCTTCCAGGGGCCCTAAACACAAGATTTATGGAATGGTTAAAAGTGCATGAAAATGGCCAATTTACTCACTCTGAGTTCTCAAAAAGGGTTTCTTTACCCCGGGAAGTTAATTAAATACCATTTGGAGGCATTTAATGTTCGAGCAAAAACGGCTGATTTTCGACAAAAGAGATAACACCCCCCATTACGTCATGCTTCAGAAATGTGGAAAATGGTCCGTTTTCAAATGTTTTATTTTTGAACGTCAGTTCACATTTGTAGGTGGATCATCAGTGTTAGAGCTAAAATTAGCATGTTTAAAGTGATTTTCATGCTTCCAGGGGCTCGGGAAGTGAATTAAATACTATTTGGAGGCATTTAATGTTCAAGCAAAAACGGCTGATTTTCGACAAAAGAGATAACACCCCCCCCCCATTACGTCATGCTTCAGAAATGTAGAAAATGGTCCGTTTTCAAATGTTTTATTTTTGAACGTCAGTTCACATTTGTAGGTGGATCATCAGTGTTAGAGCTAAAATTAGCATGTTTAAAGTGATTTTCATGCCTCCAGGGGCCCTAAACACAAGATTTATGGATTGGTTAAAAGTGCATGAAAATGGCCAATTTACTCACTCTGAGTTCTCAAAAAGGGTTTCTTCACCCCGGAAAGTGAATTAAATACTATTTGGAGGCATTTAATGTTCAAGCAAAAACGGCTGATTTTCGACAAAAGAGATAACATCCCCCATTACGTCATGCTTCAGAAATGTGGAAAATGGTCAGTTTTTAAATGTTTTATTTTTGAATGTCAGTTCACATTTGTAGGTGGTGCATCAGTGTTAGAGCTAAAATTAGCATGTTTAAAGTGATTTTCATGCTTCCAGGGGCTCGGGAAGTGAATTAAATACTATTTGGAGACATTTAATGTTCAAGCAAAAACAGCTGATGTCTGACAAAAGAGATAACAACCCCCCATTACGTCATGTTTCAAAAATGTGGAAAATGGTCCAACTTCAAATGTTTTATTTTTGAACGTCAGTTCACATTTGTAGGTGGATCATCAGTGTTAGAGCTAAAATTAGCATGTTTAAAGTGATTTTCATGCTTCCAGGGGCCCTAAACACAAGATTTATGGAATGGTTAAAAGTGCATGAAAATGGCCAATTTACTCACTCTGAGTTCTCAAAAAGGGTTTCTTTACCCCGGGAAGTAAATTAAATACCATTTGGAGGCATTTAATGTTCGAGCAAAAACGGCTGATTTTCGACAAAAGAGATAACACCCCCCATTACGTCATGCTTCAGAAATGTGGAAAATGGTCCGTTTTCAAATGTTTTATTTTTGAACGTCAGTTCACATTTGTAGGTGGATCATCAGTGTTAGAGCTAAAATTAGCATGTTTAAAGTGATTTTCATGCTTCCAGGGGCTCGGGAAGTGAATTAAATACTATTTGGAGGCATTTAATGTTCAAGCAAAAATAGCTGATTTCTGACAAAAGAGATAACACCCCCCCATTACGTCATGTTTCAAAAATGTGGAAAATGGTCCGTTTTCAAATGTTTTATTTTTGAACGTCAGTTCACATTTGTAGGTGGATCATCAGTGTTAGAGCTAAAATTAGCATGTTTAAAGTGATTTTCGAGCTTCCAGGGGCCCTAAACACAAGATTTATGGAATGGTTAAAAGTGCATGAAAATGGCCAATTTACTCACTCTGAGTTCTCAAAAAGGGTTTCTTTACCCCGGGTAGTTAATTAAATACCATTTGGAGGCATTTAATGTTCGAGCAAAAACGGCTGATTTTCGACAAAAGAGATAACACCCCCCATTACGTCATGCTTCAGAAATGTGGAAAATGGTCCGTTTTCAAATGTTTTATTTTTGAACGTCAGTTCACATTTGTAGGTGGATCATCAGTGTTAGAGCTAAAATTAGCATGTTTAAAGTGATTTTCATGCTTCCAGGGGCTCGGGAAGTGAATTAAATACTATTTGGAGGCATTTAATGTTCAAGCAAAAACTGCTGATTTTCGACAAAAGAGATAACACCCCCCCCCCCATTACGTCATGCTTCAGAAATGTAGAAAATGGTCCGTTTTCAAATGTTTTATTTTTGAACGTCAGTTCACATTTGTAGGTGGATCATCAGTGTTAGAGCTAAAATTAGCATGTTTAAAGTGATTTTCATGCCTCCAGGGGCCCTAAACACAAGATTTATGGATTGGTTAAAAGTGCATGAAAATGGCCAATTTACTCACTCTGAGTTCTCAAAAAGGGTTTCTTCACCCCGGAAAGTGAATTAAATACTATTTGGAGGCATTTAATGTTCAAGCAAAAACGGCTGATTTTCGACAAAAGAGATAACATCCCCCATTACGTCATGCTTCAGAAATGTGGAAAATGGTCAGTTTTTAAATGTTTTATTTTTGAATGTCAGTTCACATTTGTAGGTGGATCATCAGTGTTAGAGCTAAAATTAGCATGTTTAAAGTGATTTTCATGCTTCCAGGGGCTCGGGAAGTGAATTAAATACTATTTGGAGGCATTTAATGTTCAAGCAAAAACAGCTGATTTCTGACAAAAGAGATAACACCCCCCCATTACGTCATGTTTCAAAAATGTGGAAAATGGTCCAACTTCAAATGTTTTATTTTTGAACGTCAGTTCACATTTGTAGGTGGATCATCAGTGTTAGAGCTAAAATTAGCATGTTTAAAGTGATTTTCATGCTTCCAGGGGCCCTAAACACAAGATTTATGGAATGGTTAAAAGTGCATGAAAATGGCCAATTTACTCACTCTGAGTTCTCAAAAAGGGTTTCTTTACCCCGGGAAGTTAATTAAATACCAGTTGGAGGCATTTAATGTTCGAGCAAAAACGGCTGATTTTCGACAAAAGAGATAACACCCCCCCCCATTACGTCATGCTTCAGAAAAGTGGAAAATGGTCCGTTTTCAAATTATTTATTTTTGAACGTCAGTTCACATTTGTATGTGGATCATCAGTGTTAGAGCTAACATTAGCAAGTTTAAAGTGATTTTCATGCTTCCAGGGGCCCTAAACACAAGATTTATGGAATGGTTAAAAGTGCATGAAAATGGCCAATTTACTCACTCTGAGTTCTCAAAAAGGGTTTCTTCACCACGGGAAGTTAATTAAATACCATTTGGAGGCATTTAATGTTCAAGCAAAAACAGCTGATTTTTGACAAAAGAGATAACACCCCCCCATTACGTCATGCTTCAGAAATGTGGAAAATGGTCCGTTTTCAAATGTTTTATTTTTGAATGTCAGTTCACATTTGTAGGTGGATCATCAGTGTTAGAGCTAAAATTATCATGTTTAAAGTGATTTTCATGCTTCCAGGGGCTCGGGAAGTGAATTAAATACTATTTGGAGGCATTTAATGTTCAAGCAAAAACAGCTGATTTCTGACAAAAGAGATAACACCCCCCCCCCATTACGTCATGCTTCAAAAATGTGGAAAATGGTCCGTTTTCAAATGTTTTATTTTTGAACGTCAGTTCACATTTGTAGATGGATCATCAGTGTTAGAGCTAAAATTACCATGTTTAAAGTGATTTTCATGCTTCCAGGGGCTCGGGAAGTGAATTAAATACTATTTGGAGGCATTTAATGTTCAAGCAAAAATGGCTGATTTTCGACAAAAGAGATAACACCCCCCCATTACGTCATGCTTCAGAAATGTGGAAAATGGTCCGTTTTCAAATGTTTTATTTTTGAACGTCAGTTCACATTTGTAGGTGGATCATCAGTGTTAGAGCTAAAATTAGCATGTTTAAAGTGATTTTCATGCTTCGAGTGGCCCTAAACACAAGATTTATGGATTGGTTAAAAGTGCATGAAAATGGCCAATTTACTCACTCTGAGTTCTCAAAAAGGGTTTCTTCACCCCGGAAAGTGAATTAAATACTATTTGGAGGCATTTAATGTTCAAGCAAAAACGGCTGATTTTCGACAAAAGAGATAACACCCCCCCATTACGTCATGCTTCAGAAATGTGGAAAATGGTCAGTTTTTAAATGTTTTAGTTTTTGAACGTCAGTACACATTTGTAGGTGGATCATCAGTGTTAGAGCTAAAATTAGCATGTTTAAAGTGATTTTCATGCTTCCTGGGGCTCGGGAAGTGAATTAAATACTATTTGGAGGCATTTAATGTTCAAGCAAAAATAGCTGATTTCTGACAAAAGAGATAACACCCCCCCATTACGTCATGTTTCAAAAATGTGGAAAATGGTCCGTTTTCAAATGTTTTATTTTTGAACGTCAGTTCACATTTGTAGGTGGATCATCAGTGTTAGAGCTAAAATTAGCATGTTTAAAGTGATTTTCATGCTTCCAGGGGCCCTAAACACAAGATTTATGGAATGGTTAAAAGTGCATGAAAATGGCCAATTTACTGACTCTGAGTTCTCAAAAAGGGTTTCTTTACCCCGGGAAGTTAATTAAATACCATTTGGAGGCATTTAATGTTCGAGCAAAAACGGCTGATTTTCGACAAAAGAGATAACACCCCCCATTACGTCATGCTTCAGAAATGTGGAAAATGGTCCGTTTTCAAATGTTTTATTTTTGAACGTCAGTTCACATTTGTAGGTGGATCATCAGTGTTAGAGCTAAAATTAGCATGTTTAAAGTGATTTTCATGCTTCCAGGGGCCCTAAACACAAGATTTAGGAATGGTTAAAAGTGCATGAAAATGGCCAATTTACTCACTCTGAGTTCTCAAAAAGGGTTTCTTCACCCCGGGAAGTTAATTAAATACCATTTGGAGGCATTTAATGTTCGAGCAAAAACGGCTGATTTTCGACAAAAGAGATAACACCCCCCCCCCCATTACGTCATGCTTCAGAAATGTGGAAAATGGTCCATTTTCAAATTATTTATTTTTCAACGTCAGTTCACATTTGTATGTGGATCATCAGTGTTAGAGCTAACATTAGCATGTTTAAAGTGATTTTCATGCTTCCAGGGGCCCTAAACACAAGATTTATGGAATGGTTAAAAGTGCATGAAAATGGCCAATTTACTCACTCTGAGTTCTCAAAAAAGGTTTCTTCACCCCGGGAAGTTAATTAAATACCATTTGGAGGCATTTAATGTTCAAGCAAAAACAGCTGATTTTTGACAAAAGAGATAACACCCCCCCCCCATTACGTCATGCTTCAGAAATGTGGAAAATGGTCCATTTTCAAATGTTTTATTTTTGAACGTCAGTTCACATTTGTAGGTGGATCATCAGTGTTAGAGCTAAAATTAGAATGTTTAAAGTGATTTTCATGCTTCCAGGGGCTCCGGAAGTGGATTAAATACTATTTGGAGGCATTTAATGTTCAAGCAAAAACGGCTGATTTTCGACAAATGAGATAACACCCCCCCCATTACGTCATGCTTCAGAAATGTGGAAAATGGTCAGTTTTCAAATGTTTTATTTTTTAACGTCAGTTCACATTTGTAGGTGGATCATCAGTGTTAGAGCTAAAATTAGCATGTTTAAAGTGATTTTCATGATTCCAGGGGCCCTAAACACAAGATTTATGGAATGGTTAAAAGTGCATGAAAATGGCCAATTTACTCACTCTGAGTTCTCAAAAAGGGTTTCTTCACCCCGGGAAGTTAATTAAATACCATTTGGAGGAATTTAATGTTCGAGCAAAAACGGCTGATTTTCGACAAAAGAGATAACACCCCCCCATTACGTCATGCTTCAGAAATGTAGAAAATTGTCCGTTTTCAAATTATTTATTTTTGAACGTCAGTTCACATTTGTAGGTGGATCATCAGTGTTAGAGCTAACATTAGAATGTTTAAAGTGATTTTCATGCTTCCAGGGGCTCCGGAAGTGGATTAAATACTATTTGGAGGCATTTAATGTTCAAGCAAAAACGGCTGATTTTCGACAAATGAGATAACACCCCCCATTACGTCATGCTTCAGAAATGTGGAAAATGGTCAGTTTTCAAATGTTTTATTTTTGAACGTCAGTTCACATTTGTAGGTGGATCATCAGTGTTAGAGCAAAAATTAGCATGTTTAAAGTGATTTTCATGCTTCCAGGGGCTCGGTAAGTGAATTAAATACTATTTGGAGGCATTCAATGTTCAAGCAAAAACAGCTGATTTTCGACAAAAGAGATAACACCCCCCCATTACGTCATGCTTCAGAAATGTGGAAAATGGTCAGTTTTCAAATGTTTTATTTTTGAACGTCAGTTCACATTTGTAGGTGGAACATCAGTGTAAGAGCTAAAATTAGCATGTTTAAAGTGATTTTCATGCTTCCAGGGGCTCGGGAAGTGAATTAAATACTATTTGGAGGCATTTAATGTTCAAGCAAAAACGGCTGATTTTCGACAAAAGAGATACCCCCCCATTATGTCATGCTTCAGAAATGTAGAAAATAGTCCGTTTTCAAATGTTTTATTTTTGAACGTCAGTTCACATTTGTAGGTGGATTATCAGTGTTACAGCTAAAATTAGCATGTTTAAAGTGATTTTCATGCTTCCAGGGGCCCTAAACACAAGATTTATGGAATGGTTAAAAGTGCATGAAAATGGCCAATTTACTCACTCTGAGTTCTCAAAAAGGGTTTCTTCACCCCGGGAAGTTAATTAAATACCATTTGGAGGCATTTAATGTTCAAGCAAAAACGGCTGATTTTCGACAAAAGAGATAACACCCCCACATTAGGTCATGCTTCAGAAATGTGGAAAATGGTCCATTTTCAAATGTTTTATTTTTAAACGTCAGTTCACATTTGTAGGTGGGTCATCAGTGTTAGAGCTAAAATTAGCATGTTTAAAGTGATTTTCATGCTTCCAGGGGCTCGGGAAGTGAATTAAATACTATTTGGAGGCATTTAATGTTCAATCAAAAACAGCTGATTTTTGACAAAAGAGATAACACCCCCATTATGTCATGCTTCAGAAATGTGGAAAATGGTCCGTTTTCAAATGTTTTATTTTTGAACGTCAGTTCACATTTGTAGGTGGATCATCAGTGTTAGAGCTAAAATTAGCATGTTTAAAGTGATTTTCATGCTTACAGGGGCCCTAAACACAAGATTTATGGAATGGGTAAAAGTTCATGAAAATGGCCAATTTACTCACTCTGAGTTCTCAAAAAGGGTTTCTTCACCCCGGGAAGTTAATTAATTACCATTTGGAGGCATTTAATGTTCAAGCAAAAACAGCTGATTTTCGACAAAAGAGATAACACCCGCCCATTACATCATGCTTCAGAAATGTGGAAAATGGTCCGTTTTCAAATGATTTATTTTTGAACGTCAGTTCACATTTGTAGGTGGATCATCAGTGTTAGAGCTAAAATTAGCATGTTTAAAGTGATTTTCATGCTTCCAGGGGCACTAAACACAAGATTTATGGAATGGTTAAAAGTGCATGAAAGTGGCCAATTTACTCACTCTGAGTTCTCAAAAAGGGTTTCTTCACCCCGGGAAGTTAATTAAATACCATTTGGAGGCATTTAATGTTCGAGCAAAAACGGCTGATTTTCGACAAAAGAGATAACACCCCCCCATTACGTCATGCTTCAGAAATGTGAAAAATGGTCCGTTTTCAAATGTTTTATTTTTGAACGTCAGTTCACATTTGTAGGTGGATCATCAGTGTTAGAGCTAAAATTAGCATGTTTAAAGTGATTTTCATGCTTCCAGGGGCCCTATACACAAGATTTATGGAATGGTTAAAAGTGCATGAAAATGGCCAATTTACTCACTCTGAGTTCTCAAAAAGGGTTTCTTCACCCCGGGAAGTTAATTAAATACCATTTGTAGGCATTCAATGTTCGAGCAAAAACGGCTGATTTTCGACAAAAGAGATAACACCCCCCCATTACGTCATGCTTCAGAAATGTGGAAAATGGTCCGTTTTCAAATATTTTATTTTTGAACGTCAGTTCACATTTGTAGAAAGATCATCAGTGTTAGAGCTAAAATTAGAATGTTTAAAGTGATTTTCATGCTTCCAGGGGCTCGGGAAGTGAATTAAATACTATTTGGAGGCATTTAATGTTCAAGCAAAAACGGCAGATTTTCGACAAAAGAGATAACACTCCCCCATTACGTCATGCTTCAGAAATGTGGAAAATGGTCCATTTTCAAATGTTTTATTTTTGAACATCAGTTCACATTTGTAGGTGGATCATCAGTGTTAGAGCTAAAATTAGCATGTTTAAAGTGATTTTAATGCTTCCAGGAGCCCTAAACACAAGATTTATGGAATGGTTAAAAGTGCATGAAAATGGCCAATTTACTCACTCTGAGTTCTCAAAAAGGGTTTCTTCACCCCGGGAAGTTAATTAAATACCACTTGGAGGCATTTAATGTTCGAGCAAAAACGGCTGATTTTCGACAAAAGAGATAACACCCCCCATTACGTCATGCTTCAGAAATGTGGAAAATGGTCCGTTTTCAAATGATTTATTTTTGAAGGTCAGTTCGCATTTGTAGGTGGATCATCAGTGTTAGAGCTCAAATTAGCATGTTTAAAGTGATTTTCATGCTTCCAGGGGCCCTAAACACAAGATTTAGGAATGATTAAAAGTGCATGAAAATGGCCAATTTACTCACTCTGAGTTCTCAAAAAGGGTTTCTTCACCCCGGGAAGTTAATTAAATACCATTTGGAGGCATTTAATGTTCAAGCAAAAACGGCTGATTTTCGACAAAAGAGATAACACCCCCCCATTACGTCATGCTTCAGAAATGTGGAAAATGGTCAGTTTTCAATTGTTTTATTTTTGAACGTCAGTTCACATTTGTAGGTGGAACATTAGTGTTAGAGCTAAAATTGGCATGTTTAAAGTGATTTTCATGCTTCCAGGGGCTCGGGAAGTGAATTAAATACTATTTGGAGGCATTTAATGTTCAAGCAAAAACGGCTGATTTTCGACAAAAGAGATACCCCCCATTACGTCATGCTTCAGAAATGTGGAAAATAGTCAGTTTTCAAATATTTTATTTTTGAACGTCAGTTCACATTTGTAGGTGGATCATCAGTGTTAGAGCTAAAATTAGCATGTTTAAAGTGATTTTCATGATTCCAGGGGCCCTAAACACAAGATTTATGGAATGGTTAAAAGTGCATAAAAATGGCCAATTTACTCACTCTGAGTTCTCAAAAAGGGTTTCTTCACCCCGGGAAGTTAATTAAATACAATTTGGAGGAATTTAATGTTCGAGCAAAAACGGCTGATTTTCGACAAAAGAGATAACACCCCCCCATTACGTCATGCTTCAGAAATGTGGAAAATTGTCCGTTTTCAAATTATTTATTTTTGAACGTCAGTTCACATTTGTAGGTGGATCATCAGTGTTAGAGCTAACATTAGCATGTTTAAAGTGATTTTCATGCTTTCAGGGGCCCTAAACACAAGATTCATGGAATGGTTAAAAGTACATGAAAATGGCCAATATACTCACTCTGAGTTCTCAAAAAGGGTTTCTTCACCCCGGGAAGTTAATTAAATACCATTTGGAGGCATTTAATGTTCAAGCAAAAACAGCTGATTTTTGACAAAAGAGATAACACCCCCCCATTAAGTAATGCTTCAGAAATGTGGAAAATGGTCCGTTTTCAAATGTTTTATTTTTGAACGTCAGTTCACATTTGTAGGTGGATCATCAGTTTTAGAGCTAAAATTAGAATGTTTAAAGTGATTTTCATGCTTCCAGGGGCTCCAGAAGTGGATTAAATACTATTTGGAGGCATTTAATGTTCAAGCAAAAACGGCTGATTTTCGACAAATGAGATAACACCCCCCCATTACGTCATGCTTCAGAAATGTGGAAAATGGTCAGTTTTCAAATGTTTTATTTTTGAACGTCAGTTCACATTTGTAGGTGGATTATCAGTGTTAGAGCTAAAATTAGCATGTTTAAAGTGATTTTCATGCTTCCAGGGGCTCGGTAAGTGAATTAAATACTATTTGGAGGCATTCAATGTTCAAGCAAAAACAGCTGATTTTCGACAAAAGAGATAACACCCCCCCATTACGTCATGCTTCAGAAATGTGGAAAATGGTCAGTTTTCAAATGTTTTATTTTTGAACGTCAGTTCACATTTGTAGGTGGAACATCAGTGTAAGAGCTAAAATTAGCATGTTTAAAGTGATTTTCATGCTTCCAGGGGCTCGGGAAGTGAATTAAATACTATTTGGAGGCATTTAATGTTCAAGCAAAAACGGCTGATTTACGACAAAAGAGATACCCCCCCATTACGTCATGCTTCAGAATTGTGGAAAATAGTCCGTTTTCAAATGTTTTATTTTTGAACGTCAGTTCACATTTGTAGGTGGATTATCAGTGTTACAGCTAAAATTAGCATGTTTAAAGTGATTTTCATGCTTCCAGGGGCCCTAAACACAAGATTTATGGAATGGTTAAAAGTGCATGAAAATGGCCAATTTACTCACTCTGAGTTCTCAAAAAGGGTTTCTTCACCCCGGGAAGTTAATTAAATACCATTTGGAGGCATTTAATGTTCAAGCAAAAACGGCTGATTTTCGACAAAAGAGATAACACCCCCACATTAGGTCATGCTTCAGAAATGTGGAAAATGGTCCATTTTCAAATGTTTTATTTTTAAACGTCAGTTCACATTTGTAGGTGGATCATCAGTGTTAGAGCTAAAATTAGCATGTTTAAAGTGATTTTCATGTTTCCAGGGGCTCAGGAAGTTAATTAAATACCATTTGGAGGCATTTAATGTTCACGCAAAAACGGCTGATTTTCGACAAAAGAGATAACACCCCCCATTACGTCATGCTTCAGAAATGTGGAAAATGGTCCGTTTTCAAATGTTTTATTTTTGAACGTCAGTTCACATTTGTAGGTGGATCATCAGTGTTAGAGCTAAAATTAGCATGTTTAAAGTGATTTTCATGCTTCCAGGGGCTCGGGAAGTGAATTAAATACTATTTGGAGGCATTTAATGTTCAATCAAAAACAGCTGATTTTTGACAAAAGAGATAACACCCCCCATTATGTCATGCTTCAGAAATGTGGAAAATGGTCCGTTTTCAAATGTTTTATTTTTGAACGTCAGTTCACATTTGTAGGTGGATCATCAGTGTTAGAGCTAAAATTAGCATGTTTAAAGTGATTTTCATGCTTACAGGGGCCCTAAACACAAGATTTATGGAATGGGTAAAAGTTCATGAAAATGGCCAATTTACTCACTCTGAGTTCTCAAAAAGGGTTTCTTCACCCCGGGAAGTTAATTAATTACCATTTGGAGGCATTTAATGTTCAAGCAAAAACAGCTGATTTTCGACAAAAGAGATAACACCCGCCCATTACATCATGCTTCAGAAATGTGGAAAATGGTCCGTTTTCAAATGATTTATTTTTGAACGGCAGTTCACATTTGTAGGTGGATCATCAGTGTTAGAGCTAAAATTAGCATGTTTAAAGTGATTTTCATGCTTCCAGGGGCCCTAAACACAAGATTTATGGAATGGTTAAAAGTGCATGAAAGTGGCCAATTTACTCACTCTGAGTTCTCAAAAAGGGTTTCTTCACCCCGGGAAGTTAATTAAATACCATTTGGAGGTATTTAATGTTCGAGCAAAAACGGCTGATTTTCGACAAAAGAGATAACACCCCCCTATTACGTCATGCTTCAGAAATGTGAAAAATGGTCCGTTTTCAAATGTTTTATTTTTGAACGTCAGTTCACATTTGTAGGTGGATCATCAGTGTTAGAGCTAAAATTAGCATGTTTAAAGTGATTTTCATGCTTCCAGGGGCCCTATACACAAGATTTATGGAATGGTTAAAAGTGCATGAAAATGGCCAATTTACTCACTCTGAGTTCTCAAAAAGGGTTTCTTCACCCCGGGAAGTTAATTAAATACCATTTGTAGGCATTCAATGTTCGAGCAAAAACGGCTGATTTTCGACAAAAGAGATAACACCCCCCCATTACGTCATGCTTCAGAAATGTGGAAAATGGTCCGTTTTCAAATATTTTATTTTTGAACGTCAGTTCATATTTGTAGGTGGATCATCAGTGTTAGAGCTAAAATTAGAATGTTTAAAGTGATTTTCATGCTTCCAGGGGCTCGGGAAGTGAATTAAATACTATTTGGAGGCATTTAATGTTCAAGCAAAAACGGCAGATTTTCGACAAAAGAGATAACACTCCCCCATTACGTCATGCTTCAGAAATGTGGAAAATGGTCCATTTTCAAATGTTTTATTTTTGAACGTCAGTTCACATTTGTAGGTGGATCATCAGTGTTAGAGCTCAAATTAGCATGTTTAAAGTGATTTTCATGCTTCCAGGGGCTCGGGAAGTGAATTAAATACTATTAGGAGGCATTTAATGTTCAATCAAAAACAGCTGATTTTTGACAAAAGAGATAACACCCCCCATTATGTCATGCTTCAGAAATGTGGAAAATGGTCCGTTTTCAAATGTTTTATTTTTGAACGTCAGTTCACATTTGTAGGTGGATCATCAGTGTTAGAGCTAAAATTAGCATGTTTAAAGTGATTTTCATGCTTACAGGGGCCCTAAACACAAGATTTATGGAATGGGTAAAAGTTCATGAAAATGGCCAATTTACTCACTCTGAGTTCTCAAAAAGGGTTTCTTCACCCCGGGAAGTTAATTAATTACCATTTGGAGGCATTTAATGTTCAAGCAAAAACAGCTGATTTTCGACAAAAGAGATAACACCCGCCCATTACATCATGCTTCAGAAATGTGGAAAATGGTCCGTTTTCAAATGATTTATTTTTGAACGGCAGTTCACATTTGTAGGTGGATCATCAGTGTTAGAGCTAAAATTAGCATGTTTAAAGTGATTTTCATGCTTCCAGGGGCCCTAAACACAAGATTTATGGAATGGTTAAAAGTGCATGAAAGTGGCCAATTTACTCACTCTGAGTTCTCAAAAAGGGTTTCTTCACCCCGGGAAGTTAATTAAATACCATTTGGAGGTATTTAATGTTCGAGCAAAAACGGCTGATTTTCGACAAAAGAGATAACACTCCCCCATTACGTCATGCTTCAGAAATGTGGAAAATGGTCCATTTTCAAATGTTTTATTTTTGAACGTCAGTTCACATTTGTAGGTGGATCATCAGTGTTAGAGCTAAAATTAGCATGTTTAAAGTGATTTTCATGCTTCCAGGGGCCCTAAACACAAGATTTATGGAATGGTTTAAAGTGCATGAAAATGGCCAATTTACTCACTCTGAGTTCTCAAAAAGGGTTTCTTCACCCCGGGAAGTTAATTAAATACCACTTGGAGGCATTTAATGTTCGAGCAAAAACGGCTGATTTTCGACAAAAGAGATAACACCCCCCATTACGTCATGCTTCAGAAATGTGGAAAAGGGTCCGTTTTCAAATGATTTATTTTTGAACGTCAGTTCACATTTGTAGGTGGATCATCAGTGTTAGAGCTAAAATTAGCATGTTTAAAGTGATTTTCATGCTTCCAGGGGCTCCGGAAGTGGATTAAATACTATTTGGAGGCATTTAATGTTCAAGCAAAAACGGCTGATTTTCGAAAAAAGAAATAACACCCCCCTATTACGTCATGCTTCAGAAATTTGGAAAATGGTCAGTTTTCAAATGTTTTATTTTTGAACGTCAGTTCACATTTGTAGGTGGATCATCAGTGTTAGAGCTAAAATTAGCATGTTTAAAGTGATTTTCATGCTTCCAGGCGCTCGGTAAGTGAATTAAATATTATTTGGAAGCATTTAATGTTCAAGCAAAAACGGCTGATTTTCGACAAAAGAGATAACATCCCCCCATTACGTCATGCTTCAGAAATGTAGAAAATGATCAGTTTTCAAATATTTTATTTTTGAACGTCAGTTCACATTTGTAGGTGGATCATCAGTGTTAGAGCTAAAATTAGCATGTTTAAAGTGATTTTCATGCTTCCAGAGGCCCTAAACACAAGATTTATGGAATGGTTAAAAGTGCATGAAAATGGCCAATTTACTCACTCTGAGTTCTCAAAAAGGGTTTCTTCACCCCGGGAAGTTAATTAAATACCATTTGAAGGCATTTAATGTTCAAGCAAAAACTGCTGATTTTCGACAAAAGAGATAACACCCCCCCATTACGTCATGCTTCAGAAATGTAGAAAATGGTCTGTTTTCAAATGTTTTATTTTAAACGTCAGTTCACATTTGTAGGTGGATCATCAGTGTTAGAGCTAAAATTAGCATGTTTAAAGTGATTTTCATGCTTCCAGGGGCCCTAAACACAAGATTTATGGAATGGTTAAAAGAGCATGAAAATGGCCAATTTACTCACTCTGAGTTCTCAAAAAGGGTTTCTTCACCCCGGGAAGTTAATTAAATACCATTCGGAGGCATTTAATGTTCAAGCAAAAACGGCTGATTTTCGACAAAAGAGATAACACCCCCCATTACGTCATGCTTCAGAAATGTGAAAAATGGTCCGTTTTCAAATGTTTTATTTTTGAACGTCAGTTCACATTTGTAGGTGGATCATCAGTGTTAGAGCTAAAATTAGCATGTTTAAAGTGATTTTCATGCTTCCAGGGGCCCTATACACAAGATTTATGGAATGGTTAAAAGTGCATGAAAATGGCCAATTTACTCACTCTGAGTTCTCAAAAAGGATTTCTTCACCCCGGGAAGTTAATTAAATACCATTTGGAGGCATTCAATGTTCAAGCAAAAACAGCTGATTTTTGACAAAAGAGATAACACCCCCCCATTAAGTAATGCTTCAGAAATGTGGAAAATGGTCCGTTTTCAAATGTTTTATTTTTGAACGTCAGTTCACATTTGTAGGTGGATCATCAGTTTTAGAGCTAAAATTAGAATGTTTAAAGTGATTTTCATGCTTCCAGGGGCTCCAGAAGTGGATTAAATACTATTTGGAGGCATTTAATGTTCAAGCAAAAACGGCTGATTTTCGACAAATGAGATAACACCCCCCCATTACGTCATGCTTCAGAAATGTGGAAAATGGTCAGTTTTCAAATGTTTTATTTTTGAACGTCAGTTCACATTTGTAGGTGGATTATCAGTGTTAGAGCTAAAATTAGCATGTTTAAAGTGATTTTCATGCTTCCAGGGGCTCGGTAAGTGAATTAAATACTATTTGGAGGCATTCAATGTTCAAGCAAAAACAGCTGATTTTCGACAAAAGAGATAACACCCCCCCATTACGTCATGCTTCAGAAATGTGGAAAATGGTCAGTTTTCAAATGTTTTATTTTTGAACGTCAGTTCACATTTGTAGGTGGAACATCAGTGTAAGAGCTAAAATTAGCATGTTTAAAGTGATTTTCATGCTTCCAGGGGCTCGGGAAGTGAATTAAATACTATTTGGAGGCATTTAATGTTCAAGCAAAAACGGCTGATTTACGACAAAAGAGATACCCCCCCATTACGTCATGCTTCAGAATTGTGGAAAATAGTCCGTTTTCAAATGTTTTATTTTTGAACGTCAGTTCACATTTGTAGGTGGATTATCAGTGTTACAGCTAAAATTAGCATGTTTAAAGTGATTTTCATGCTTCCAGGGGCCCTAAACACAAGATTTATGGAATGGTTAAAAGTGCATGAAAATGGCCAATTTACTCACTCTGAGTTCTCAAAAAGGGTTTCTTCACCCCGGGAAGTTAATTAAATACCATTTGGAGGCATTTAATGTTCAAGCAAAAACGGCTGATTTTCGACAAAAGAGATAACACCCCCACATTAGGTCATGCTTCAGAAATGTGGAAAATGGTCCATTTTCAAATGTTTTATTTTTAAACGTCAGTTCACATTTGTAGGTGGATCATCAGTGTTAGAGCTAAAATTAGCATGTTTAAAGTGATTTTCATGTTTCCAGGGGCTCAGGAAGTTAATTAAATACCATTTGGAGGCATTTAATGTTCACGCAAAAACGGCTGATTTTCGACAAAAGAGATAACACCCCCCATTACGTCATGCTTCAGAAATGTGGAAAATGGTCCGTTTTCAAATGTTTTATTTTTGAACGTCAGTTCACATTTGTAGGTGGATCATCAGTGTTAGAGCTAAAATTAGCATGTTTAAAGTGATTTTCATGCTTCCAGGGGCTCGGGAAGTGAATTAAATACTATTTGGAGGCATTTAATGTTCAATCAAAAACAGCTGATTTTTGACAAAAGAGATAACACCCCCCATTATGTCATGCTTCAGAAATGTGGAAAATGGTCCGTTTTCAAATGTTTTATTTTTGAACGTCAGTTCACATTTGTAGGTGGATCATCAGTGTTAGAGCTAAAATTAGCATGTTTAAAGTGATTTTCATGCTTACAGGGGCCCTAAACACAAGATTTATGGAATGGGTAAAAGTTCATGAAAATGGCCAATTTACTCACTCTGAGTTCTCAAAAAGGGTTTCTTCACCCCGGGAAGTTAATTAATTACCATTTGGAGGCATTTAATGTTCAAGCAAAAACAGCTGATTTTCGACAAAAGAGATAACACCCGCCCATTACATCATGCTTCAGAAATGTGGAAAATGGTCCGTTTTCAAATGATTTATTTTTGAACGGCAGTTCACATTTGTAGGTGGATCATCAGTGTTAGAGCTAAAATTAGCATGTTTAAAGTGATTTTCATGCTTCCAGGGGCCCTAAACACAAGATTTATGGAATGGTTAAAAGTGCATGAAAGTGGCCAATTTACTCACTCTGAGTTCTCAAAAAGGGTTTCTTCACCCCGGGAAGTTAATTAAATACCATTTGGAGGTATTTAATGTTCGAGCAAAAACGGCTGATTTTCGACAAAAGAGATAACACCCCCCTATTACGTCATGCTTCAGAAATGTGAAAAATGGTCCGTTTTCAAATGTTTTATTTTTGAACGTCAGTTCACATTTGTAGGTGGATCATCAGTGTTAGAGCTAAAATTAGCATGTTTAAAGTGATTTTCATGCTTCCAGGGGCCCTATACACAAGATTTATGGAATGGTTAAAAGTGCATGAAAATGGCCAATTTACTCACTCTGAGTTCTCAAAAAGGGTTTCTTCACCCCGGGAAGTTAATTAAATACCATTTGTAGGCATTCAATGTTCGAGCAAAAACGGCTGATTTTCGACAAAAGAGATAACACCCCCCCATTACGTCATGCTTCAGAAATGTGGAAAATGGTCCGTTTTCAAATATTTTATTTTTGAACGTCAGTTCATATTTGTAGGTGGATCATCAGTGTTAGAGCTAAAATTAGAATGTTTAAAGTGATTTTCATGCTTCCAGGGGCTCGGGAAGTGAATTAAATACTATTTGGAGGCATTTAATGTTCAAGCAAAAACGGCAGATTTTCGACAAAAGAGATAACACTCCCCCATTACGTCATGCTTCAGAAATGTGGAAAATGGTCCATTTTCAAATGTTTTATTTTTGAACGTCAGTTCACATTTGTAGGTGGATCATCAGTGTTAGAGCTCAAATTAGCATGTTTAAAGTGATTTTCATGCTTCCAGGGGCTCGGGAAGTGAATTAAATACTATTAGGAGGCATTTAATGTTCAATCAAAAACAGCTGATTTTTGACAAAAGAGATAACACCCCCCATTATGTCATGCTTCAGAAATGTGGAAAATGGTCCGTTTTCAAATGTTTTATTTTTGAACGTCAGTTCACATTTGTAGGTGGATCATCAGTGTTAGAGCTAAAATTAGCATGTTTAAAGTGATTTTCATGCTTACAGGGGCCCTAAACACAAGATTTATGGAATGGGTAAAAGTTCATGAAAATGGCCAATTTACTCACTCTGAGTTCTCAAAAAGGGTTTCTTCACCCCGGGAAGTTAATTAATTACCATTTGGAGGCATTTAATGTTCAAGCAAAAACAGCTGATTTTCGACAAAAGAGATAACACCCGCCCATTACATCATGCTTCAGAAATGTGGAAAATGGTCCGTTTTCAAATGATTTATTTTTGAACGGCAGTTCACATTTGTAGGTGGATCATCAGTGTTAGAGCTAAAATTAGCATGTTTAAAGTGATTTTCATGCTTCCAGGGGCCCTAAACACAAGATTTATGGAATGGTTAAAAGTGCATGAAAGTGGCCAATTTACTCACTCTGAGTTCTCAAAAAGGGTTTCTTCACCCCGGGAAGTTAATTAAATACCATTTGGAGGTATTTAATGTTCGAGCAAAAACGGCTGATTTTCGACAAAAGAGATAACACTCCCCCATTACGTCATGCTTCAGAAATGTGGAAAATGGTCCATTTTCAAATGTTTTATTTTTGAACGTCAGTTCACATTTGTAGGTGGATCATCAGTGTTAGAGCTAAAATTAGCATGTTTAAAGTGATTTTCATGCTTCCAGGGGCCCTAAACACAAGATTTATGGAATGGTTTAAAGTGCATGAAAATGGCCAATTTACTCACTCTGAGTTCTCAAAAAGGGTTTCTTCACCCCGGGAAGTTAATTAAATACCACTTGGAGGCATTTAATGTTCGAGCAAAAACGGCTGATTTTCGACAAAAGAGATAACACCCCCCATTACGTCATGCTTCAGAAATGTGGAAAAGGGTCCGTTTTCAAATGATTTATTTTTGAACGTCAGTTCACATTTGTAGGTGGATCATCAGTGTTAGAGCTAAAATTAGCATGTTTAAAGTGATTTTCATGCTTCCAGGGGCTCCGGAAGTGGATTAAATACTATTTGGAGGCATTTAATGTTCAAGCAAAAACGGCTGATTTTCGAAAAAAGAAATAACACCCCCCTATTACGTCATGCTTCAGAAATTTGGAAAATGGTCAGTTTTCAAATGTTTTATTTTTGAACGTCAGTTCACATTTGTAGGTGGATCATCAGTGTTAGAGCTAAAATTAGCATGTTTAAAGTGATTTTCATGCTTCCAGGCGCTCGGTAAGTGAATTAAATATTATTTGGAAGCATTTAATGTTCAAGCAAAAACGGCTGATTTTCGACAAAAGAGATAACATCCCCCCATTACGTCATGCTTCAGAAATGTAGAAAATGATCAGTTTTCAAATATTTTATTTTTGAACGTCAGTTCACATTTGTAGGTGGATCATCAGTGTTAGAGCTAAAATTAGCATGTTTAAAGTGATTTTCATGCTTCCAGAGGCCCTAAACACAAGATTTATGGAATGGTTAAAAGTGCATGAAAATGGCCAATTTACTCACTCTGAGTTCTCAAAAAGGGTTTCTTCACCCCGGGAAGTTAATTAAATATCATTTGAAGGCATTTAATGTTCAAGCAAAAACTGCTGATTTTCGACAAAAGAGATAACACCCCCCCATTACGTCATGCTTCAGAAATGTAGAAAATGGTCTGTTTTCAAATGTTTTATTTTAAACGTCAGTTCACATTTGTAGGTGGATCATCAGTGTTAGAGCTAAAATTAGCATGTTTAAAGTGATTTTCATGCTTCCAGGGGCCCTAAACACAAGATTTATGGAATGGTTAAAAGAGCATGAAAATGGCCAATTTACTCACTCTGAGTTCTCAAAAAGGGTTTCTTCACCCCGGGAAGTTAATTAAATACCATTCGGAGGCATTTAATGTTCAAGCAAAAACGGCTGATTTTCGACAAAAGAGATAACACCCCCCATTACGTCATGCTTCAGAAATGTGAAAAATGGTCCGTTTTTAAATGTTTTATTTTTGAACGTCAGTTCACATTTGTAGGTGGATCATCAGTGTTAGAGCTAAAATTAGCATGTTTAAAGTGATTTTCATGCTTCCAGGGGCCCTATACACAAGATTTATGGAATGGTTAAAAGTGCATGAAAATGGCCAATTTACTCACTCTGAGTTCTCAAAAAGGATTTCTTCACCCCGGGAAGTTAATTAAATACCATTTGGAGGCATTCAATGTTCGAGCAAAAACAGCTGATTTTCGACAAAAGAAATAACACCCCCCCATTACGTCATGCTTCAGAAATTTGGAAAATGGTCAGTTTTCAAATGTTTTATTTTTGAACGTCAGTTCACATTTGTAGGTGGATCATCAGTGTTAGAGCTAAAATTAGCATGTTTAAAGTGATTTTCATGCTTCCAGGGGCCCTAAACACAAGATTTATGGAATGGTTAAAAGTTCATGAAAATGGCCAATTTACTCACTCTGAGTTCTCAAAAAGGGTTTCTTCCCCCCGGGAAGTTAATTAAATACCACTTGGAGGCATTTAATGTTCGAGCAAAAACGGCTGATTTTCGACAAAAGAGATAACACCCCCCCATTACGTCATGCTTCAGAAATGTGGAAAATGGTCCGTTTTCAAATGATTTATTTTTGAACGTCAGTTCACATTTGTAGGAGGATCATCAGTGTTAGAGCTAAAATTAGCATGTTTAAAGTGATTTTCATGCTTCCAGGGGCTCCGGAAGTGGATTAAATACTATTTGGAGGCATTTAATGTTCAAGCAAAAACGGCTGATTTTCGACAAAAGAGATAACACTCCCCCATTACGTCATACTTCAGAAATGTGGAAAATGGTCAGTTTTCAAATGTTTTATTTTTGAACGTCAGTTCACATTTGTAGGTGGATCATCAGTGTTAGAGCTAAAATTAGCATGTTTAAAGTGATTTTCATGCTTCCAGGGGCCCTAAACACAAGATTTATGGAATGGTTAAAAGTGCATGAAAATGGCCAATTTACTCACTCTGAGTTCTCAAAAAGGGTTTCTTCACCCCGGGAAGTTAATTAAATACCATTTGGAGGTATTTAATGTTCGAGCAAAAACGGCTGATTTTCGACAAAAGAGATAACACCCCCCTATTACGTCATGCTTCAGAAATGTGAAAAATGGTCCGTTTTCAAATGTTTTATTTTTGAACGTCAGTTCACATTTGTAGGTGGATCATCAGTGTTAGAGCTAAAATTAGCATGTTTAAAGTGATTTTCATGCTTCCAGGGGCCCTATACACAAGATTTATGGAATGGTTAAAAGTGCATGAAAATGGCCAATTTACTCACTCTGAGTTCTCAAAAAGGGTTTCTTCACCCCGGGAAGTTAATTAAATACCATTTGTAGGCATTCAATGTTCGAGCAAAAACGGCTGATTTTCGACAAAAGAGATAACACCCCCCCATTACGTCATGCTTCAGAAATGTGGAAAATGGTCCGTTTTCAAACATTTTATTTTTGAACGTCAGTTCATATTTGTAGGTGGATCATCAGTGTTAGAGCTAAAATTAGAATGTTTAAAGTGATTTTCATGCTTCCAGGGGCTCGGGAAGTGAATTAAATACTATTTGGAGGCATTTAATGTTCAAGCAAAAACTGCAGATTTTCGACAAAAGAGATAACACTCCCCCATTACGTCATGCTTCAGAAATGTGGAAAATGGTCCATTTTCAAATGTTTTATTTTTGAACGTCAGTTCACATTTGTAGGTGGATCATCAGTGTTAGAGCTAAAATTAGCATGTTTAAAGTGATTTTCATGCTTCCAGGGGCTCGGGAAGTGAATTAAATACTATTAGGAGGCATTTAATGTTCAATCAAAAACAGCTGATTTTTGACAAAAGAGATAACACCCCCCATTATGTCATGCTTCAGAAATGTGGAAAATGGTCCGTTTTCAAATGTTTTATTTTTGAACGTCAGTTCACATTTGTAGGTGGATCATCAGTGTTAGAGCTAAAATTAGCATGTTTAAAGTGATTTTCATGCTTACAGGGGCCCTAAACACAAGATTTATGGAATGGGTAAAAGTTCATGAAAATGGCCAATTTACTCACTCTGAGTTCTCAAAAAGGGTTTCTTCACCCCGGGAAGTTAATTAATTACCATTTGGAGGCATTTAATGTTCAAGCAAAAACAGCTGATTTTCGACAAAAGAGATAACACCCGCCCATTACATCATGCTTCAGAAATGTGGAAAATGGTCCGTTTTCAAATGATTTATTTTTGAACGGCAGTTCACATTTGTAGGTGGATCATCAGTGTTAGAGCTAAAATTAGCATGTTTAAAGGGATTTTCATGCTTCCAGGGGCCCTAAACACAAGATTTATGGAATGGTTAAAAGTGCATGAAAGTGGCCAATTTACTCACTCTGAGTTCTCAAAAAGGGTTTCTTCACCCCGGGAAGTTAATTAAATACCATTTGGAGGTATTTAATGTTCGAGCAAAAACGGCTGATTTTCGACAAAAGAGATAACACTCCCCCATTACGTCATGCTTCAGAAATGTGGAAAATGGTCCATTTTCAAATGTTTTATTTTTGAACGTCAGTTCACATTTGTAGGTGGATCATCAGTGTTAGAGCTAAAATTAGCATGTTTAAAGTGATTTTCATGCTTCCAGGGGCCCTAAACACAAGATTTATGGAATGGTTTAAAGTGCATGAAAATGGCCAATTTACTCACTCTGAGTTCTCAAAAAGGGTTTCTTCACCCCGGGAAGTTAATTAAATACCACTTGGAGGCATTTAATGTTCGAGCAAAAACGGCTGATTTTCGACAAAAGAGATAACACCCCCCATTACGTCATGCTTCAGAAATGTGGAAAAGGGTCCGTTTTCAAATGATTTATTTTTGAACGTCAGTTCACATTTGTAGGTGGATCATCAGTGTTAGAGCTAAAATTAGCATGTTTAAAGTGATTTTCATGCTTCCAGGGGCTCCGGAAGTGGATTAAATATTATTTGGAGGCATTTAATGTTCAAGCAAAAACGGCTGATTTTCGAAAAAAGAAATAACACCCCCCTATTACGTCATGCTTCAGAAATTTGGAAAATGGTCAGTTTTCAAATGTTTTATTTTTGAACGTCAGTTCACATTTGTAGGTGGATCATCAGTGTTAGAGCTAAAATTAGCATGTTTAAAGTGATTTTCATGCTTCCAGGCGCTCGGTAAGTGAATTAAATATTATTTGGAAGCATTTAATGTTCAAGCAAAAACGGCTGATTTTCGACAAAAGAGATAACATCCCCCCATTACGTCATGCTTCAGAAATGTAGAAAATGATCAGTTTTCAAATATTTTATTTTTGAACGTCAGTTCACATTTGTAGGTGGATCATCAGTGTTAGAGCTAAAATTAGCATGTTTAAAGTGATTTTCATGCTTCCAGAGGCCCTAAACACAAGATTTATGGAATGGTTAAAAGTGCATGAAAATGGCCAATTTACTCACTCTGAGTTCTCAAAAAGGGTTTCTTCACCCCGGGAAGTTAATTAAATACCATTTGAAGGCATTTAATGTTCAAGCAAAAACTGCTGATTTTCGACAAAAGAGATAACACCCCCCCATTACGTCATGCTTCAGAAATGTAGAAAATGGTCTGTTTTCAAATGTTTTATTTTAAACGTCAGTTCACATTTGTAGGTGGATCATCAGTGTTAGAGCTAAAATTAGCATGTTTAAAGTGATTTTCATGCTTCCAGGGGCCCTAAACACAAGATTTATGGAATGGTTAAAAGAGCATGAAAATGGCCAATTTACTCACTCTGAGTTCTCAAAAAGGGTTTCTTCACCCCGGGAAGTTAATTAAATACCATTCGGAGGCATTTAATGTTCAAACAAAAACGGCTGATTTTCGACAAAAGAGATAACACCCCCCATTACGTCATGCTTCAGAAATGTGAAAAATGGTCCGTTTTCAAATGTTTTATTTTTGAACGTCAGTTCACATTTGTAGGTGGATCATCAGTGTTAGAGCTAAAATTAGCATGTTTAAAGTGATTTTCATGCTTCCAGGGGCCCTATACACAAGATTTATGGAATGGTTAAAAGTGCATGAAAATGGCCAATTTACTCACTCTGAGTTCTCAAAAAGGATTTCTTCACCCCGGGAAGTTAATTAAATACCATTTGGAGGCATTCAATGTTCGAGCAAAAACAGCTGATTTTCGACAAAAGAAATAACACCCCCCCATTACGTCATGCTTCAGAAATTTGGAAAATGGTCAGTTTTCAAATGTTTTATTTTTGAACGTCAGTTCACATTTGTAGGTGGATCATCAGTGTTAGAGCTAAAATTAGCATGTTTAAAGTGATTTTCATGCTTCCAGGGGCCCTAAACACAAGATTTATGGAATGGTTAAAAGTTCATGAAAATGGCCAATTTACTCACTCTGAGTTCTCAAAAAGGGTTTCTTCCCCCCGGGAAGTTAATTAAATACCACTTGGAGGCATTTAATGTTCGAGCAAAAACGGCTGATTTTCGACAAAAGAGATAACACCCCCCCATTACGTCATGCTTCAGAAATGTGGAAAATGGTCCGTTTTCAAATGATTTATTTTTGAACGTCAGTTCACATTTGTAGGAGGATCATCAGTGTTAGAGCTAAAATTAGCATGTTTAAAGTGATTTTCATGCTTCCAGGGGCTCCGGAAGTGGATTAAATACTATTTGGAGGCATTTAATGTTCAAGCAAAAACGGCTGATTTTCGACAAAAGAGATAACACTCCCCCATTACGTCATACTTCAGAAATGTGGAAAATGGTCAGTTTTCAAATGTTTTATTTTTGAACGTCAGTTCACATTTGTAGGTGGATCATCAGTGTTAGAGCTAAAATTAGCATGTTTAAAGTGATTTTCATGCTTCCAGGGGCCCTAAACACAAGATTTATGGAATGGTTAAAAGTGCATGAAAATGGCCAATTTACTCACTCTGAGTTCTCAAAAAGGGTTTCTTCACCCCGGGAAGTTAATTAAATACCATTTGGAGGCATTTAATGTTCAAGCAAAAACGGCTGATTTTCGACAAAAGAGATAACACCCCCCCCCATTACGTCATGCTTCAGAAATGTGGAAAATGGTCTGTTTTCAAATGTTTTATTTTTGAACGTCAGTTCACATTTGTAGGTGGATCATCAGTGTTAGAGCTAAAATTAGCATGTTTAAAGTGATTTTCATGCTTCCAGGGGCCCTAAACACAAGATTTATGGAATGGTTAAAAGTGCATGAAAATGGCCAATTTACTCACTCTGAGTTCTCAAAAAGGGTTTCTTCACCCCGGGAAGTTAATTAAATACCATTTGGAGGCATTCAATGTTCGAGCAAAAACAGCTGATTTTCGACAAAAGAAATAACACCCCCCCATTACGTCATGCTTCAGAAATTTGGAAAATGGTCAGTTTTCAAATGTTTTATTTTTGAACGTCAGTTCACATTTGTAGGTGGATCATCAGTGTTAGAGCTAAAATTAGCATGTTTAAAGTGATTTTCATGCTTCCAGGGGCCCTAAACACAAGATTTATGGAATGGTTAAAAGTGCATGAAAATGGCCAATTTACTCACTCTGAGTTCTCAAAAAGGGTTTCTTCCCCCCGGGAAGTTAATTAAATACCACTTGGAGGCATTTAATGTTCGAGCAAAAACGGCTGATTTTCGACAAAAGAGATAACACCCCCCCATTACGTCATGCTTCAGAAAAGTGGAAAATGGTCCGTTTTCAAATGATTTATTTTTGAACGTCAGTTCACATTTGTAGGAGGATCATCAGTGTTAGAGCTAAAATTAGCATGTTTAAAGTGATTTTCATGCTTCCAGGGGCTCCGGAAGTGGATTAAATACTATTTGGAGGCATTTAATGTTCAAGCAAAAACGGCTGATTTTCGACAAAAGAGATAACACTCCCCCATTACGTCATACTTCAGAAATGTGGAAAATGGTCAGTTTTCAAATGTTTTATTTTTGAACGTCAGTTCACATTTGTAGGTGGATCATCAGTGTTAGAGCTAAAATTAGCATGTTTAAAGTGATTTTCATGCTTCCAGGGGCCCTAAACACAAGATTTATGGAATGGTTAAAAGTGCATGAAAATGGCCAATTTACTCACTCTGAGTTCTCAAAAAGGGTTTCTTCACCCCGGGAAGTTAATTAAATACCATTTGGAGGCATTTAATGTTCAAGCAAAAACGGCTGATTTTCGACAAAAGAGATAACACCCCCCCCCATTACGTCATGCTTCAGAAATGTGGAAAATGGTCTGTTTTCAAATGTTTTATTTTTGAACGTCAGTTCACATTTGTAGGTGGATCATCAGTGTTAGAGCTAAAATTAGCATGTTTAAAGTGATTTTCATGCTTCCAGGGGCCCTAAACACAAGATTTATGGAATGGTTAAAAGTGCATGAAAATGGCCAATTTACTCACTCTGAGTTCTCAAAAAGGGTTTCTTCACCCCGGGAAGTTAATTAAATACCATTTGGAGGCATTTAATGTTCAAGCAAAAACGGCTGATTGATGACAAAAGAGATAACACCCCCCCCCCATTACGTCATGCTTCAGAAATCTGGAAAATGGTCTGTTTTCAAATGTTTTATTTTTGAACGTCAGTTCACATTTGTAGGTGGATCATCAGTGTTGAAGCTAAAATTAGCATGTTTAAATTGATTTTCATGCTTCCAGGGGCTCGGGAAGTGAATTAAATACTATTTGGAGGCATTTAATGTTCAAGCAAAAACGGCTGATTTTCGACAAAAGAGATAACACCCCTCATTACGTCATGCTTCAGAAATGTAGAAAATAGTCCGTTTTCAAATGTTTTATTTTTGAACGTCAGTTCACATTTGTAGGTGGATCATCAGTGTTAGAGCTAAAATTAGCATGTTTAAAGTGATTTTCATGCTTCCAGGGGCCCTATACACAAGATTTATGGAATGGTTAAAAGTGCATGAAAATGGCCAATTTACTCTGAGTTCTCAAAAAGGGTTTCTTCACCCCGGGAAGTTAATTAAATACCATTTGGAGGCATTCAATGTTCGAGCAAAAACGGCTGATTTTCGACAAAAGAGATAACACCCCCCCATAACGTCATGCTTCAGAAATGTGGAAAATGGTCCGTTTTCAAATATTTTATTTTTGAACGTCAGTTCACATTTGTAGGTGGCTCATCAGTGTTAGAGCTAAAATTACCATGTTTAAAGTGATTTTCATGCTTCCAGAGGCTCGGGAAGTGAATTAAATACTATTTGGAGGCATTTAATGTTCAAGCAAAAACGGCTGATTTTCGACAAAAGAGATAACACTCCCCCATTACGTCATGCTTCAGAAATGTGGAAAATGGTCCGTTTTCAAATGTTTTATTTTTGAACGTCAGTTCACATTTGTAGGTGGATCATCAGTGTTAGAGCTAAAATTAGCATGTTTAAAGTGATTTTCATGCTTCCAGGGGCCCTAAACACAAGATTTATGGAATGGTTAAAAGTGCATGAAAATGGCCAATTTACTCACTCTGAGTTCTCAAAAAGGGTTTCTTCCCCCCGGGAAGTTAATTAAAAACCACTTGGAGGCATTTAATGTTCGAGCAAAAACAGCTGATTTTCGACAAAAGAGATAACACCCCCACATTACGTCAAGCTTCAGAAATGTGGAAAATGGTCCGTTTTCAAATGATTTATTTTTGAACGTCAGTTCACATTTGTAGGTGGATCATCAGTGTTAGAGATAAAATTAGCATGTTTAAAGTGATTTTCATGCTTCCAGGGGCTCGGGAAGTGAATTAAATACTATTTGGAGGCATTTAATGTTCAAGCAAAAACGGCTGATTTTCGACAAAAGAGATAACACCCCTCATTACGTCATGCTTCAGAAATGTGGAAAATAGTCAGTTTTCAAATGTTTTATTTTTGAACGTCAGTTCACATTTGTAGGTGGATCATCAGTGTTAGAGCTAAAATTAGCATGTTTAAAGTGATTTTCATGCTTCCAGGGGCCCTATACACAAGATTTATGGAATGGTTAAAAGTGCATGAAAATGGCCAATTTACTCACTCTGAGTTCTCAAAAAGGGTTTCTTCACCCCGGGAAGTTAATTAAATACCATTTGGAGGCATTCAATGTTCGAGCAAAAACGGCTGATTTTCGACAAAAGAGATAACACCCCCCCATAACGTCATGCTTCAGAAATGTGGAAAATGGTCCGTTTTCAAATATTTTATTTTTGAACGTCAGTTCACATTTGTAGGTGGCTCATCAGTGTTAGAGCTAAAATTAGCATGTTTAAAGTGATTTTCATGCTTCCAGGGGCTCGGGAAGTGAATTAAATACTATTTGGAGGCATTTAATGTTCAAGCAAAAACGGCTGATTTTCAACAAAACAAATAACACCCCCCCATTACGTCATGCTTCGGAAATTTGGAAAATGGTCAGTTTTCAAATGTTTTATTTTTGAACGTCAGTTCACATTTGTAGGTGGATCATCAGTGTTAGAGCTAAAATTAGCATGTTTAAAGTGATTTTCATGCTTCCAGAGGCCCTAAACACAAGATTTATGGAATGGGTAAAAGTGCATGAAAATGGCCAATTTACTCACTCTGAGTTCTCAAAAAGGGTTTCTTCACCCCGGGAAGTTAATTAAATACCATTTGGAGGCATTTAATGTTCAAGCAAAAACTGCTGATTTTCGACAAAAGAGATAACACCCCCCCATTACGTCATGCTTCAGAAATGTGGAAAATGGTCTGTTTTCAAATGTTTTATTTTAAACGTCAGTTCACATTTGTAGGTGGATCATCAGTGTTAGAGCTAAAATTAGCATGTTTAAAGTGATTTTCATGCTTCCAGGGGCCCTAAACACAAGATTTATGGAATGGTTAAAAGAGCATGAAAATGGCCAATTTACTCACTCTGAGTTCTCAAAAAGGGTTACTTCACCCCGGGAAGTTAATTAAATACCATTCGGAGGCATTTAATGTTCAAGCAAAAACGGCTGATTTTCGACAAAAGAGATAACACCCCCCCCATTACGTCATGCTTCAGAAATGTGAAAAATGGTCCGTTTTCAAATGTTTTATTTTTGAACGTCAGTTCACATTTGTAGGTGGATCATCAGTGTTAGAGCTAAAATTAGCATGTTTAAAGTGATTTTCATGCTTCCAGGGGCCCAATACACAAGATTTATGGAATGGTTAAAAGTGCATGAAAATGGCCAATTTACTCACTCTGAGTTCTCAAAAAGGGTTTCTTCACCCCGGGAAGTTAATTAAATACCATTTGGAGGCATTCAATGTTCGAGCAAAAACAGCTGATTTTCGACAAAAGAGATAACACCCCCCATTACGTCATGCTTCAGAAATGTGGAAAATGGTCCGTTTTCAAATATTTTATTTTTGAACGTCAGTTCACATTTGTAGGTGGATCATCAGTGTTAGATCTAAAATTAGCATGTTTAAAGTGATTTTCATGCTTCCAGGGGCTCGGGAAGTGAATTAAATACTATTTGGAGGCATTTAATGTTCAAGCAAAAACGGCTGATTTTCGACAAAAGAGATAACACTCCCCCATTACGTCATGCTTCAGAAATGTGGAAAATGGTCCGTTTTCAAATGTTTTATTTTTGAACGTCAGTTCACATTTGTAGGTGGATCATCAGTGTTAGAGCTAAAATTAGCATGTTTAAAGTGATTTTCATGCTTCCAGGGACCCTAAACACAAGATTTATGGAATGGTTAAAAGTGCAGGAAAATGGCCAATTTACTCACTCTGAGTTCTCAAAAAGGGTTTCTTCACCCCGGGAAGTTAATTAAATACCATTCGGAGGCATTTAATGTTCAAGCAAAAACGGCTGATTTTCGACAAAAGAGATAACACCCCCCCCATTACGTCATGCTTCAGAAATGTGAAAAATGGTCCGTTTTCAAATGTTTTATTTTTGAACGTCAGTTCACATTTGTAGGTGGATCATCAGTGTTAGAGCTAAAATTAGCATGTTTAAAGTGATTTTCATGCTTCCAGGGGCCCTATACACAAGATTTATGGAATGGTTAAAAGTGCATGAAAATGGCCAATTTACTCACTCTGAGTTCTCAAAAAGGGTTTCTTCCCCCCGGGAAGTTAATTAAAAACCACTTGGAGGCATTTAATGTTCGAGCAAAAACGGCTGATTTTCGACAAAAGAGATAACACCCCCCCATTACGTCAAGCTTCAGAAATGTGGAAAATGGTCAGTTTTCAAATGATTTATTTTTGAACGTCAGTTCACATTTGTAGGTGGATCATCAGTGTTAGAGATAAAATTAGCATGTTTAAAGTGATTTTCATGCTTCCAGGGGCTCGGGAAGTGAATTAAATACTATTTGGAGGCATTTAATGTTCAAGCAAAAACGGCTGATTTTCGACAAAAGAGATAACACCCCTCATTACGTCATGCTTCAGAAATGTGGAAAATAGTCAGTTTTCAAATGTTTTATTTTTGAACGTCAGTTCACATTTGTAGGTGGATCATCAGTGTTAGAGCTAAAATTAGCATGTTTAAAGTGATTTTCATGCTTCCAGGGGCCCTATACACAAGATTTATGGAATGGTTAAAAGTGCATGAAAATGGCCAATTTACTCACTCTGAGTTCTCAAAAAGGGTTTCTTCACCCCGGGAAGTTAATTAAATACCATTTGGAGGCATTCAATGTTCGAGCAAAAACGGCTGATTTTCGACAAAAGAGATAACACCCCCCCATAACGTCATGCTTCAGAAATGTGGAAAATGGTCCGTTTTCAAATATTTTATTTTTGAACGTCAGTTCACATTTGTAGGTGGCTCATCAGTGTTAGAGCTAAAATTAGCATGTTTAAAGTGATTTTCATGCTTCCAGGGGCTCGGGAAGTGAATTAAATACTATTTGGAGGCATTTAATGTTCAAGCAAAAACGGCTGATTTTCAACAAAACAAATAACACCCCCCCATTACGTCATGCTTCAGAAATTTGGAAAATGGTCTGTTTTCAAATGTTTTATTTTTGAACGTCAGTTCACATTTGTAGGTGGATCATCAGTGTTGAAGCTAAAATTAGCATGTTTAAAGTGATTTTCATGCTTCCAGGGGCTCGGGAAGTGAATTAAATACTATTTGGAGGCATTTAATGTTCAAGCAAAAACGGCTGATTTTCGACAAAAGAGATAACACCCCTCATTACGTCATGCTTCAGAAATGTGGAAAATAGTCCGTTTTCAAATGTTTTATTTTTGAACGTCAGTTCACATTTGTAGGTGGATCATCAGTGTTAGAGCTAAAATTAGCATGTTTAAAGTGATTTTCATGCTTCCAGGGGCCCTATACACAAGATTTATGGAATGGTTAAAAGTGCATGAAAATGGCCAATTTACTCACTCTGAGTTCTCAAAAAGGGTTTCTTCCCCCCGGGAAGTTAATTAAAATCCACTTGGAGGCATTTAATGTTCGAGCAAAAACTACTGATTTTCGACAAAAGAGATAACACCCCCACATTACGTCAAGCTTCAGAAATGTGGAAAATGGTCCGTTTTCAAATGATTTATTTTTGAACGTCAGTTCACATTTGTAGGTGGATCATCAGTGTTAGAGCTAAAATTAGCATGTTTAAAGTGATTTTCATGATTCCAGGGGCTCCGGAAGTGGATTAAATACTATTTGGAGGCATTTAATGTTCAAGCAAAAACGGCTGATTTTCAACAAAAGAAATAACACCCCCCCCCCATTACGTCATGCTTCAGAAATTTGGAAAATGGTCAGTTTTCAAATGTTTTATTTTTGAACGTCAGTTCACATTTGTAGGTGGATCATCAGTGTTAGAGCTAAAATTAGCATGTTTAAAGTGATTTTCATGCTTCCAGGGGCCCTAAACACAAGATTTATGGAATGGTTAAAAGTGCATGAAAATGGCCAATTTACTCACTCTGAGTTCTCAAAAAGGGTTTCTTCCCCCCGGGAAGTTAATTAAATACCACTTGGAGGCATTTAATGTTCGAGCAAAAACGGCTGATTTTCGACAAAAGAGATAACACCCCCCCATTACGCCAAGCTTCAGAAATGTGGAAAATGGTCCGTTTTCAAATGATTTATTTTTGAACGTCAGTTCACATTTGTAGGTGGATGATCAGTATTAGAGATAAAATTAGCATGTTTAAAGTGATTTTCATGCTTCCAGGGGCTCGGGAAGTGAATTAAATACTATTTGGAGGCATTTAATGTTCAAGCAAAAACGGCTGATTTTCGACAAAAGAGATAACACCCCCCATAACGTCATGCTTCAGAAATGTGGAAAATGGTCCGTTTTCAAATATTTTATTTTTGAACGTCAGTTCACATTTGTAGGTGGCTCATCAGTGTTAGAGCTAAAATTAGCATGTTTAAAGTGATTTTCATGCTTCCAGGGGCTCGGGAAGTGAATTAAATACTATTTGGAGGCATTTAATGTTCAAGCAAAAACGGCTGATTTTCAACAAAACAAATAACACCCCCCCATTACGTCATGCTTCAGAAATTTGGAAAATGGTCAGTTTTCAAATGTTTTATTTTTGAACGTCAGTTCACATTTGTAGGTGGATCATCAGTGTTAGAGCTAAAATTAGCATGTTTAAAGTGATTTTCATGCTTCCAGAGGCCCTAAACACAAGATTTATGGAATGGTTAAAAGTGCATGAAAATGGCCAATTTACTCACTCTGAGTTCTCAAAAAGGGTTTCTTCACCCCGGGAAGTTAATTAAATACCATTTGGAGGCATTTAATGTTCAAGCAAAAACTGCTGATTTTCGACAAAAGAGATAACACCCCCCCATTACGTCATGCTTCAGAAATGTGGAAAATGGTCTGTTTTCAAATGTTTTATTTTAAACGTCAGTTCACATTTGTAGGTGGATCATCAGTGTTAGAGCTAAAATTAGCATGTTTAAAGTGATTTTCATGCTTCCAGGGGCCCTAAACACAAGATTTATGGAATGGTTAAAAGAGCATGAAAATGGCCAATTTAATCACTCTGAGTTCTCAAAAAGGGTTTCTTCACCCCGGGAAGTTAATTAAATACCATTCGGAGGCATTTAATGTTCAAGCAAAAACGGCTGATTTTCGACAAAAGAGATAACACCCCCCCCATAACGTCATGCTTCAGAAATGTGGAAAATGGTCCGTTTTCAAATATTTTATTTTTGAACGTCAGTTCACATTTGTAGGTGGCTCATCAGTGTTAGAGCTAAAATTAGCATGTTTAAAGTGATTTTCATGCTTCCAGGGGCTCGGGAAGTGAATTAAATACTATTTGGAGGCATTTAATGTTCAAGCAAAAACGGCTGATTTTCAACAAAACAAATAACACCCCCCCATTACGTCATGCTTCAGAAATTTGGAAAATGGTCAGTTTTCAAATGTTTTATTTTTGAACGTCAGTTCACATTTGTAGGTGGATCATCAGTGTTAGAGCTAAAATTAGCATGTTTAAAGTGATTTTCATGCTTCCAGAGGCCCTAAACACAAGATTTATGGAATGGTTAAAAGTGCATGAAAATGGCCAATTTACTCACTCTGAGTTCTCAAAAAGGGTTTCTTCACCCCGGGAAGTTAATTAAATACCATTTGGAGGCATTTAATGTTCAAGCAAAAACTGCTGATTTTCGACAAAAGAGATAACACCCCCCCATTACGTCATGCTTCAGAAATGTGGAAAATGGTCTGTTTTCAAATGTTTTATTTTAAACGTCAGTTCACATTTGTAGGTGGATCATCAGTGTTAGAGCTAAAATTAGCATGTTTAAAGTGATTTTCATGCTTCCAGGGGCCCTAAACACAAGATTTATGGAATGGTTAAAAGAGCATGAAAATGGCCAATTTACTCACTCTGAGTTCTCAAAAAGGGTTTCTTCACCCCGGGAAGTTAATTAAATACCATTCGGAGGCATTTAATGTTCAAGCAAAAACGGCTGATTTTCGACAAAAGAGATAACACCCCCCCATTACGTCATGCTTCAGAAATGTGAAAAATGGTCCGTTTTCAAATGTTTTATTTTTGAACGTCAGTTCACATTTGTAGGTGGATCATCAGTGTTAGAGCTAAAATTAGCATGTTTAAAGTGATTTTCATGCTTCCAGGGGCCCTATACACAAGATTTATGGAATGGTTAAAAGTGCATGAAAATGGCCAATTTACTCACTCTGAGTTCTCAAAAAGGGTTTCTTCACCCCGGGAAGTTAATTAAATACCATTTGGAGGCATTCAATGTTCGAGCAAAAACAGCTGATTTTCGACAAAAGAGATAACACCCCCCATTACGTCATGCTTCAGAAATGTGGAAAATGGTCCGTTTTCATATATTTTATTTTTGAACGTCAGTTCACATTTGTAGGTGGATCATCAGTGTTAGAGCTAAAATTAGCATGTTTAAAGTGATTTTCATGCTTCCAGGGGCTCGGGAAGTGAATTAAATACTATTTGGGGGCATTTAATGTTCAAGCAAAAACGGCTGATTTTCGACAAAAGAGATAACACTCCCCCATTACGTCATGCTTCAGAAATGTGGAAAATGGTCCGTTTTCAAATGTTTTATTTTTGAACGTCAGTTCACATTTGTAGGTGGATCATCAGTGTTAGAGCTAAAATTAGCATGTTTAAAGTGATTTTCATGCTTCCAGGGACCCTAAACACAAGATTTATGGAATGGTTAAAAGTGCATGAAAATGGCCAATTTACTCACTCTGAGTTCTCAAAAAGGGTGTCTTCCCCCCGGGAAGTTAATTAAAAACCACTTGGAGGCATTTAATGTTCGAGCAAAAACGGCTGATTTTCGACAAAAGAGATAACACCCCCCCATTACGTCAAGCTTCAGAAATGTGGAAAATGGTCCGTTTTCAAATGATTTATTTTTGAACGTCAGTTCACATTTGTAGGTGGATCATCAGTGTTAGAGCTAAAATTAGCATGTTTAAAGTGATTTTCATGCTTCCAGGGGCTCCGGAAGTGGATTAAATACTATTTGGAGGCATTTAATGTTCAAGCAAAAATGGCTGATTTTCAACAAAAGAAATAACACCCCCCCATTACGTCATGCTTCAGAAATTTGGAAAATGGTCAGTTTTCAAATGTTTTATTTTTGAACGTCAGTTCACATTTGTAGGTGGATCATCAGTGTTAGAGCTAAAATTAGCATGTTTAAAGTGATTTTCATGCTTCCAGGGGCCCTAAACACAAGATTTATGGAATGGTTAAAAGTGCATGAAAATGGCCAATTTACTCACTCTGAGTTCTCAAAAAAGGTTTCTTCCCCCGGGAAGTTAATTAAATACCACTTGGAGGCATTTAATGTTCGAGCAAAAACGGCTGATTTTCGACAAAAGAGATAACACCCCCCATTACGTCATGCTTCAGAAATGTGGAAAATGGTCCGTTTTCAAATATTTTATTTTTGAACGTCAGTTCACATTTGTAGGTGGATCATCAGTGTTAGAGCTAAAATTAGCATGTTTAAAGTGATTTTCATGCTTCCAGGGGCTCGGGAAGTGAATTAAATACTATTTGGAGGCATTTAATGTTCAAGCAAAAACGGCTGATTTTCGACAAAAGAGATAACACTCCCCTATTACGTCATGCTTCAGAAATGTGGAAAATGGTCCGTTTTCAAATGTTTTATTTTTGAACGTCAGTTCACATTTGTAGGTGGATCATCAGTGTTAGAGCTAAAATTAGCATGTTTAAAGTGATTTTCATGCTTCCAGGGACCCTAAACACAAGATTTATGGAATGGTTAAAAGTGCATGAAAATGGCCAATTTACTCACTCTGAGTTCTCAAAAAGGGTTTCTTCCCCCCGGGAAGTTAATTAAAAACCACTTGGAGGCATTTAATGTTCGAGCAAAAACGGCTGATTTTCGACAAAAGAGATAACACCCCCCCATTACGTCAAGCTTCAGAAATGTGGAAAATGGTCCGTTTTCAAATGATTTATTTTTGAACGTCAGTTCACATTTGTAGGTGGATCATCAGTGTTAGAGCTAAAATTAGCATGTTTAAAGTGATTTTCATGCTTCCAGGGGCTCCGGAAGTGGATTAAATACTATTTGGAGGCATTTAATGTTCAAGCAAAAACGGCTGATTTTTGACAAAAGAGATAACACTCCCCCATTACGTCATACTTCAGAAATGTGGAAAATGGTCAGTTTTCAAATGTTTTATTTTTGAACGTCAGTTCACATTTGTAGGTGGATCATCAGTGTTAGAGCTAAAATTAGCATGTTTAAAGTGATTTTCATGCTTCCAGGGGCCCTAAACACAAGATTTATGGAATGGTTAAAAGTGCATGAAAATGGCCAATTTACTCACTCTGAGTTCTCAAAAAGGGTTTCTTCACCCCGGGAAGTTAATTAAATACCATTTGGAGGCATTTAATGTTCAAGCAAAAACGGCTGATTTTCGACAAAAGAGATAACACCCCCCCCCCCATTACGTCATGCTTCAGAAATGTGGAAAATGGTCTGTTTTCAAATGTTTTATTTTTGAACGTCAGTTCACATTTGTAGGTGGATCATCAGTGTTAGAGCTAAAATTAGCATGTTTAAAGTGATTTTCATGCTTCCAGGGGCCCTAAACACAAGATTTATGGAATGGTTAAAAGTGCATGAAAATGGCCAATTTACTCACTCTGAGTTCTCAAAAAGGGTTTCTTCACCCCGGGAAGTTAATTAAATACCATTTGGAGGCATTTAATGTTCAAGCAAAAATGGCTGATTTTTGACAAAAGAGATAACACCCCCCCCCCCCCCCATTACGTCATGCTTCAGAAATCTGGAAAATGGTCCGTTTTCAAATGTTTTATTTTTGAACGTCAGTTCACATTTGTAGGTGGATCATCAGTGTTAGAGCTAAAATTAGCATGTTTAAAGTGATTTTCATGCTTCCAGGGGCCCTAAACACAAGATTTATGAAATGGTTAAAAGTGCATGAAAATGGCCAATTTACTCACTTTGAGTTCTCAAAAAGGGTTTCTTCACCCCTGGAAGTTAATTAAATACCATTTGGAGGCATTTAATGTTCAAGCAAAAACGGCTGATTTTTGACAAAAGAGATAACACCCCCCCCCCCCCCCATTACGTCATGCTTCAGAAATCTGGAAAATGGTCTGTTTTCAAATGTTTTATTTTTGAACGTCAGTTCACATTTGTAGGTGGATCATCAGTGTTGAAGCTAAAATTAGCATGTTTAAAGTGATTTTCATGCTTCCAGGGGCTCGGGAAGTGAATTAAATACTATTTGGAGGCATTTAATGTTCAAGCAAAAACGGCTGATTTTCGACAAAAGAGATAACACCCCTCATTACGTCATGCTTCAGAAATGTGGAAAATAGTCCGTTTTCAAATGTTTTATTTTTGAACGTCAGTTCACATTTGTAGGTGGATCATCAGTGTTAGAGCTAAAATTAGCATGTTTAAAGTGATTTTCATGCTTCCAGGGGCCCTATACACAAGATTTATGGAATGGTTAAAAGTGCATGAAAATGGCCAATTTACTCTGAGTTCTCAAAAAGGGTTTCTTCACCCCGGGAAGTTAATTAAATACCATTTGAAGGCATTCAATGTTCGAGCAAAAACGGCTGATTTTCGACAAAAGAGATAACACCCCCCCATAACGTCATGCTTCAGAAATGTGGAAAATGGTCCGTTTTCAAATATTTTATTTTTGAACGTCAGTTCACATTTGTAGGTGGCTCATCAGTGTTAGAGCTAAAATTACCATGTTTAAAGTGATTTTCATGCTTCCAGAGGCTCGGGAAGTGAATTAAATACTATTTGGAGGCATTTAATGTTCAAGCAAAAACGGCTGATTTTCGACAAAAGAGATAACACTCCCCCATTACGTCATGCTTCAGAAATGTGGAAAATGGTCCGTTTTCAAATGTTTTATTTTTGAACGTCAGTTCACATTTGTAGGTGGATCATCAGTGTTAGAGCTAAAATTAGCATGTTTAAAGTGATTTTCATGCTTTCAGGGGCCCTAAACACAAGATTTATGGAATGGTTAAAAGTGCATGAAAATGGCCAATTTACTCACTCTGAGTTCTCAAAAAGGGTTTCTTCCCCCCGGGAAGTTAATTAAATACCACTTGGAGGCATTTAATGTTCGAGCAAAAACAGCTGATTTTCGACAAAAGAGATAACACCCCCCCATTACGCCAAGCTTCAGAAATGTGGAAAATGGTCCGTTTTCAAATGATTTATTTTTGAACGTCAGTTCACATTTGTAGGTGGATCATCAGTGTTAGAGATAAAATTAGCATGTTTAAAGTGATTTTCATGCTTCCAGGGGCTCGGGAAGTGAATTAAATACTATTTGGAGGCATTTAATGTTCAAGCAAAAACGGCTGATTTTCGACAAAAGAGATAACACCCCTCATTACGTCATGCTTCAGAAATGTGGAAAATAGTCAGTTTTCAAATGTTTTATTTTTGAACGTCAGTTCACATTTGTAGGTGGATCATCAGTGTTAGAGCTAAAATTAGCATGTTTAAAGTGATTTTCATGCTTCCAGGGGCCCTATACACAAGATTTATGGAATGGTTAAAAGTGCATGAAAATGGCCAATTTACTCACTCTGAGTTCTCAAAAAGGGTTTCTTCACCCCGGGAAGTTAATTAAATACCATTTGGAGGCATTCAATGTTCGAGCAAAAACGGCTGATTTTCGACAAAAGAGATAACACCCCCCCATAACGTCATGCTTCAGAAATGTGGAAAATGGTCAGTTTTCAAATATTTTATTTTTGAACGTCAGTTCACATTTGTAGGTGGCTCATCAGTGTTAGAGCTAAAATTAGCATGTTTAAAGTGATTTTCATGCTTCCAGGGGCTCGGGAAGTGAATTAAATACTATTTGGAGTCATTTAATGTTCAAGCAAAAACGGCTGATTTTCAACAAAACAAATAACACCCCCCCATTACGTCATGCTTCAGAAATTTGGAAAATGGTCAGTTTTCAAATGTTTTATTTTTGAACGTCAGTTCACATTTGTAGGTGGATCATCAGTGTTAGAGCTAAAATTAGCATGTTTAAAGTGATTTTCATGCTTCCAGAGGCCCTAAACACAAGATTTATGGAATGGTTAAAAGTGCATGAAAATGGCCAATTTACTCACTCTGAGTTCTCAAAAAGGATTTCTTCACCCCGGGAAGTTAATTAAATACCATTTGGAGGCATTTAATGTTCAAGCAAAAACTGCTGATTTTCGACAAAAGAGATAACACCCCCCCATTACGTCATGCTTCAGAAATGTGGAAAATGGTCTGTTTTCAAATGTTTTATTTTAAACGTCAGTTCACATTTGTAGGTGGATCATTAGTGTTAGAGCTAAAATTAGCATGTTTAAAGTGATTTTCATGCTTCCAGGGGCCCTAAACACAAGATTTATGGAATGGTTAAAAGAGCATGAAAATGGCCAATTTACTCACTCTGAGTTCTCAAAAAGGGTTTCTTCACCCCTGGAAGTTAATTAAATACCATTCGGAGGCATTTAATGTTCAAGCAAAAACGGCTGATTTTCGACAAAAGAGATAACACCCCCCCCCCATTACGTCATGCTTCAGAAATGTGAAAAATGGTCCGTTTTCAAATGTTTTATTTTTGAACGTCAGTTCACATTTGTAGGTGGATCATCAGTGTTAGAGCTAAAATTAGCATGTTTAAAGTGATTTTCATGCTTCCAGGGGCCCTATACACAAGATTTATGGAATGGTTAAAAGTGCATGAAAATGGCCAATTTACTCACTCTGAGTTCTCAAAAAGGGTTTCTTCACCCCGGGAAGTTAATTAAATACCATTTGGAGGCATTCAATGTTCGAGCAAAAACAGCTGATTTTCGACAAAAGAGATAACACCCCCCATTACGTCATGCTTCAGAAATGTGGAAAATGGTCCGTTTTCAAATATTTTATTTTTGAACGTCAGTTCACATTTGTAGGTGGATCATCAGTGTTAGAGCTAAAATTAGCATGTTTAAAGTGATTTTCATGCTTCCAGGGGCTCGGGAAGTGAATTAAATACTATTTGGAGGCATTTAATGTTCAAGCAAAAACGGCTGATTTTTGACAAAAGAGATAACACTCCCCCATTACGTCATGCTTCAGAAATGTGGAAAATGGTCCGTTTTCAAATGTTTTATTTTTGAACGTCAGTTCACATTTGTAGGTGGATCATCAGTGTTAGAGCTAAAATTAGCATGTTTAAAGTGATTTTCATGCTTCCAGGGACCCTAAACACAAGATTTATGGAATGGTTAAAAGTGCATGAAAATGGCCAATTTACTCACTCTGAGTTCTCAAAAAGGGTTTCTTCCCCCCGGGAAGTTAATTAAAAACCACTTGGAGGCATTTAATGTTCGAGCAAAAACGGCTGATTTTCGACAAAAGAGATAACACCCCCCCATTACGTCAAGCTTCAGAAATGTGGAAAATGGTCCGTTTTCAAATGATTTATTTTTGAACGTCAGTTCACATTTGTAGGTGGATCATCAGTGTTAGAGCTAAAATTAGCATGTTTAAAGTGATTTTCATGCTTCCAGGGGCTCCGGAAGTGGATTAAATACTATTTGGAGGCATTTAATGTTCAAGCAAAAATGGCTGATTTTCAACAAAAGAAATAACACCCCCCCATTACGTCATGCTTCAGAAATTTGGAAAATGGTCAGTTTTCAAATGTTTTATTTTTGAACGTCAGTTCACATTTGTAGGTGGATCATCAGTGTTAGAGCTAAAATTAGCATGTTTAAAGTGATTTTCATGCTTCCAGGGGCCCTAAACACAAGATTTATGGAATGGTTAAAAGTGCATGAAAATGGCCAATTTACTCACTCTGAGTTCTCAAAAAGGGTTTCTTCCCCCCGGGAAGTTAATTAAATACCACTTGGAGGCATTTAATGTTCGAGCAAAAACGGCTGATTTTCGACAAAAGAGATAACACCCCCCCATTACGTCAAGCTTCAGAAATGTGGAAAATGGTCCGTTTTCAAATGATTTATTTTTGAACGTCAGTTCACATTTGTAGGTGGATCATCAGTGTTAGAGCTAAAATTAGCATGTTTAAAGTGATTTTCATGCTTCCAGGGGCTCCGGAAGTGGATTAAATACTATTTGGAGGCATTTAATGTTCAAGCAAAAACGGCTGATTTTCGACAAAAGAGATAACACTCCCCCATTACGTCATGCTTCAGAAATGTGGAAAATGGTCAGTTTTCAAATGTTTTATTTTTGAACGTCAGTTCACATTTGTAGGTGGATCATCAGTGTTAGAGCTAAAATTAGCATGTTTAAAGTGATTTTCATGCTTCCAGGGGCCCTAAACACAAGATTTATGGAATGGTTAAAAGTGCATGAAAATGGCCAATTTACTCACTCTGAGTTCTCAAAAAGGGTTTCTTCACCCCGGGAAGTTAATTAAATACCATTTGGAGGCATTTAATGTTCAAGCAAAAACGGCTGATTTTCGACAAAAGAGATAACCCCCCCCCCCCCCATTACGTCATGCTTCAGAAATGTGGAAAATGGTCTGTTTTCAAATGTTTTATTTTTGAACGTCAGTTCACATTTGTAGGTGGATCATCAGTGTTAGAGCTAAAATTAGCATGTTTAAAGTGATTTTCATGCTTCCAGGGGCCCTAAACACAAGATTTATGGAATGGTTAAAAGTGCATGAAAATGGCCAATTTACTCACTCTGAGATCTCAAAAAAGGTTTCTTCACCCCGGGAAGTTAATTAAATACCATTTGGAGGCATTTAATGTTCAAGCAAAAACGGCTGATTTTTGACAAAAGAGATAACACCCCCCCCCCCCCATTACGTCATGCTTCAGAAATCTGGAAAATGGTCTGTTTTCAAATGTTTTATTTTTGAACGTCAGTTCACATTTGTAGGTGGATCATCAGTGTTGAAGTTAAAATTAGCATGTTTAAAGTGATTTTCATGCTTCCAGGGGCTCGGGAAGTGAATTAAATACTATTTGGAGGCATTTAATGTTCAAGCAAAAACGGCTGATTTTCGACAAAAGAGATAACACCCCTCATTACGTCATGCTTCAGAAATGTGGAAAATAGTCCGTTTTCAAATGTTTTATTTTTGAACGTCAGTTCACATTTGTAGGTGGATCATCAGTGTTAGAGCTAAAATTAGCATGTTTAAAGTGATTTTCATGCTTCCAGGGGCCCTATACACAAGATTTATGGAATGGTTAAAAGTGCATGAAAATGGCCAATTTACTCACTCTGAGTTCTCAAAAAGGGTTTCTTCACCCCAGGAAGTTAATTAAATACCATTTGGAGGCATTCAATGTTCGAGCAAAAACGGCTGATTTTCGACAAAAGAGATAACACCCCCCCATAACGTCATGCTTCAGAAATGTGGAAAATGGTCCGTTTTCAAATATTTTATTTTTGAACGTCAGTTCACATTTGTAGGTGGCTCATCAGTGTTAGAGCTAAAATTACCATGTTTAAAGTGATTTTCATGCTTCCAGGGGCTCGGGAAGTGAATTAAATACTATTTGGAGGCATTTAATGTTCAAGCAAAAACGGCTGATTTTCGACAAAAGAGATAACACTCCCCCATTACGTCATGCTTCAGAAATGTGGAAAATGGTCCGTTTTCAAATGTTTTATTTTTGAACGTCAGTTCACATTTGTAGGTGGATCATCAGTGTTAGAGCTAAAATTAGCATGTTTAAAGTGATTTTCATGCTTCCAGGGGCCCTAAACACAAGATTTATGGAATGGTAAAAAGTGCATGAAAATGGCCAATTTACTCACTCTGAGTTCTTAAAAAGGGTTTCTTCACCCCGGGAAGTTTATTAAATACCATTTGGAGGCATTTAATGTTCAAGCAAAAATGGCTGATTTTCGACAAAAGAGATAACACCCCCCCATTACGTCATGCTTCAGAAATGTGGAAAATGGTCTGTTTTCAAATGTTTTATTTTTGAACGTCAGTTCACATTTGTAGGTGGATCATCAGTGTTAGAGCTAAAATTAGCATGTTTAAAGTGATTTTCATGCTTCCAGGGGCCCTAAACACAAGATTTATGGAATGGTTAAAAGAGCATGAAAATGGCCAATTTACTCACTCTGAGTTCTCAAAAAGGGTTTCTTCACCCCGGGAAGTTAATTAAATACCATTTGGAGGCATTTAATGTTCAAGCAAAAACGGCTGATTTTCGACAAAAGAGATAACACCCCCCCATTACGTCATGCTTCAGAAATGTGAAAAATGGTCCGTTTTCAAATGTTTTATTTTTGAACGTCAGTTCACATTTGTAGGTGGATCATCAGTGTTAGAGCTAAAATTAGCATGTTTAAAGTGATTTTCATGCTTCCAGGGGCCCTATACACAAGATTTATGGAATGGTTAAAAGTGCATGAAAATGGCCAATTTACTCACTCTAAGTTCTCAAAAAGGGTTACTTCACCCCGGGAAGTTAATTAAATACCATTTGGAGGCATTCAATGTTCGAGCAAAAACGGCTGATTTTCGACAAAAGAGATAACACCCCCCCATTACGTCATGCTTCAGAAATGTGGAAAATGGTCCGTTTTCAAATATTTTATTTTTGAACGTCAGTTCACATTTGTAGGTGGATCATCAGTGTTAGAGATAAAATTAGCATGTTTAAAGTGATTTTCATGCTTCCAGGGGCTCAGGAAGTGAATTAAATACTATTTGGAGGCATTTAATGTTCAAGCAAAAACGGCTGATTTTCGACAAAAGAGATAACACCCCCCATAACGTCATGCTTCAGAAATGTGGAAAATGGTCCGTTTTCAAATATTTTTTTTTTTATTTTTTTTTTGATCAAATATATTTTTATTGAGTTCCACAAAGCAATGGTATACATTCAATACATGAAGAAACAGAAAGCGATTTCGCGGCGCCCGTCCCCGACCTAGCAGCGCACCCCTCTGAGTGTCCATGAGGTGAGGCAAGTCCGGGCGCCCGGGTGTGCTATCGTGGCGGAGGGGCACGCCCCCCTGCGGCCAGCCGAACTCTTTTACCCCAACTCCCCAACAAGCCCTCCCTCCCGCCCCACCCCAACTGTATCCTACCCCTTCAATTACCCCCCAGCCCCCCCAACCTCCCCCCTCCCGCCCGGTGTGTTCCTTGTAGCGCCGAAGTTGGTTGCACTGTGTAGAGGCTAGACTTTGTGTTCCGCCCTGGTCCCTTCATCACTAAACCCCTCCGCCAATTTCAGGACCCGGAGATACCTCGGGCATGTGAGCTCCGCAAATTCCTGGGAAAGTAGAGTGATGAGTGGACGCCAGGTTGCTCTGAAGGTTTCGGAGGACTGAGTAAGCGAGGCCTGTATCCTTTCCATTCCCATGATGTACCATAACCGGTGTAACCACCCCGTGTGTGTGGGCTGCCTAGTGGACCCCCAGAGTGACAAGATGTGCTGCGTCGCTGCCCCCATTGCCAGTCCCATCTGTTTTCCCCTCGTGGATTTGAGGGGGAACGTCAGGTCGTTCGGCAGTCCGAGAACAGCGTATGCTGGGAATCGTGGAATGTCGGTGTCAAAGTGAGTGTCTATGTCCTTGAGTACCGCCGTCCAATATTCCTGTACCCCGGTACAGTCCCACATGATGTGTAGCATGGTCCCCGTGCGCCCGCACCCTCTCCAACATTTAGGGTCTTTGCTCGGGTTCCCTTGGTGTAGACGCTCAGGGGTCAAGTGCCAGTAGTAGGCGATCTTGACCGCCGCCTCCCTGCTAGCGGTATTCCTGGCCGTGTGATGAGCACGGTGGTATACTTCTCGCCATTCTTTAGCTGAAAGAGCGCGCCCTAGTTCCCTCTCCCAGCGCCTCTGCCCAGCAGATTTCTCCGAAAGGGGGGGAGGGGACAGCATCTGATATAATTCCGTGATGGACCTTGTGTCCGATGTTTTGGTCACTATCCAACGCTCATAGGGGGTGAGGGGGCGCCCAACCAAAGGCGCCACGTCGGTGTGCGTCAGCCAGTGCCTAAGCTGGAAGTATTGGTAGCGGAGTGGCTTATCCAGTGAATAGTGTGCTGTCACGGCATTCCATGTCATGAAGCCCTCTGTGTCGAAGAGGTGGCCCGCTGAGCGACACTCGGATTGTCGCCATTGTGGGAATGAGCTCGTGGAGCTGCCAGGGGGGAACGCCGGATTATCCAGCAGAGGCGTCATGGGGGAGGGAAAGGTCGTCAGGCCCCTTGGGACCGCGGTGGCATCCCACACTTGCAAGAGGGTCCTGGTGATGGGGGATCTTTTGAGGTACGGTGGTCTGTCTGGGCGCGCCAGGAAGGGGACCTTCCAGAGGGCCAGGCCCGCCATGGCCCTGTCCTGGAACAACCAGTGCTTCTCCGAGGTCGGCCGGGACCACTCCAGGAGGAATCTAAGCTGAGTCGCTTGGAAGTAGCGCTTGAGATCCGGAACCCCCAGACCCCCCTCCGCTGTCGTCCTCGTGGCCAGGTCACGCCGCAGTCTGGACCTTTTATACGCCCATACATAGTGATGCAGGGCATCTTGTAGTTTCTTCAACATCCCCAATGGGGGAGTGACCGGGACGGTTTGGAACACATATAGGATCTTGGGCAACAGGGACATTTTTATGGCCGCCACCCGGCCCGGCCATGAAAGCGGCTGTTGCTTCCACCTCGCGATGTCCCCCTGGACTCGCGACAGCAGCTTGGAATAGTTAAGGTCGACCGTTTGAGCGGTGGACGGCGTCAGGTCTATCCCCAGGTACTGCACGGTGGTGCTGACCTCAAGCCCCCCTACGCGCAGCGAAGCCCTGTTAGCTGGTCGGGTGTTGCTACCTAGCGGCAGGACGACGGACTTCTGGACATTCATTTTGAAGCCCGACACTGCCCCAAACGCGGTCATTTCCGATAGGAAGGCCGGCAGAGAGACCCGAGGGTTATCCACCGCCACCAGAATGTCGTCCGCGTAGAGGCTGATGGTTTGCTCCACTCCTCCAAACTTGATCCCGGCTATGGCTCGGTTGTCCCGTATCCGCTGGGCAAATGGCTCGATATAAAGGGCGAACAGGAGCGGCGAGAGAGGGCAGCCCTGCCGCGTACCCCTCTGGATGTCAAACGGCTTAGAGCTGACCCCGTTGACTTTGATGGTCGCCCTCGGGGACGTGTAGCAGCCCGCCACCCAGGAGCGGAATCGCGGACCCACTCCGAATTTGACCAGTGTCTGTTCCAGGAACCTCCAGTCCACCCTATCGAACGCCTTCTCGGCGTCCACCGAGAGCAGTGCTGCGTCTGAGGCATTGGCGTATGCTTTGTCTATGACATGCATAATGCGCTTTGTATTATCCGCGCATTGCCTGGAGGGGACAAAGCCCGCCTGGTCAGGGTCGATAACGCCCGGGAGGCACGGGCCCAGCCGGGAGGCCAGGATGCCCGTGAAGAGCTTAATGTCCACGTTGAGGAGCGAGATCGGCCTGTACGCTGCGCAGCGTGAGGGGTCCTTGCCCGGTTTTGGAAGGACCACGACTTCTGCCTCCAACATCTCCCTTGGGATTGAGCCCCGGCCCTCGAATGAGTTGAATAGCTTTGTAAGGACTGGCGCCAGGATGGGGCAGAAGGTTTTATAAAAGCCCGCGGAGAAGCCGTCCGGGCCCGGAGCCTTCAGGGGTTTAAGACGGGCGATGGCCGCTATGACCTCCTCCAGGCGGAAGGGAGCATCTAGCGCTGCGGAGTTCACATCGTTAAGAGCAGTGACCTCCATAGACTCCAGGTAGGTCTTCCCCTCCTCCTCCCCCATGGTTTGATCGGCGGCATACAGCTGCTCATAGAAAGTCCGGAATGCCTCCGCTATGCGGTCATCCTCTCGGACCTCGCCCCCATCGTCACCTCGAATCACAGGGATCTGCGAGCGGACGGTTTTGGCCTTGAGTTTGCTGGCCAGCAGGCGGCCCGTCTTGTCTCCCCCCACGTAATACGCGTGACGGAGGCGGAGTGCCGCATATTCCGCCCTGTCCAGATCTAGACTCGCCAGCTGCGCCCTGACCGCTTTTAGCTTGCGCCAAATCCGGGGGGCCCCTGTCCGGCTGTGGACCCGCTCCAGTTCTAGCACCTGTGTCTCCAAGTCCCGTCTCCGATCCTTTCGCTCCCTGTTTTCGGCCGCGGTGATCGCCATGATTTCGCCCCTGATGACCGCCTTCAGCGCCCCCCACAGTGTCGCCTGGGTCACCTCTCCCGTGTCGTTTTGGTCCAGATAAGTGGTTATGCTTTGGGACAGCTGCTGCACTACTCCCTTGCGTGCCAGTATATTTTCCCTGAGTCGCCACTTGCCCCTATGTGGAGGAGTACGCGGGACGGTCATATGGAGGGTCACCGCGTTGTGATCTGAAAGTGCCGCCGGTGTGGTGTCAATGTCCTGAACCATGGGAAGTATGTCATCCGAGCCCAGGAAGTGGTCTAGTCTGGCATATGTGTGATGCACATGAGAGTAGAAGGTGTATCCCGGAGCAGTTTGATGTTTGTCCCGCCAGATGTCAGTGAGCCCTCTGTCCCCTAACCACTGCTTCCCTGTCACTGACAGCGCTCCGGAGTCCCCGAACCTCTTCCCAGACCTATCCTTCTCATTGTCCATGACCAGGTTCAAGTCCCCCCCCACTAGTACCAGTCGCAAATCTCCCGAGAGCGCTTCAGACAGCGCACCTTTCAAGAAAACCTCTTGTTTGGTGTTGGGTGCATAAATGGAGCCCAGTGTGAAGGAGGAGGTGCCTACATGTATCGTGTGTGCTAGGAGCCTGCCCCTGATTTCAGCCACTTTATTCCCAACCCGCCCTTTGAAGTGCCTGGCCACGAGTATAGCGACACCCGCTTTCTTTTCGCCAGTCGCGGAGTAGAATTGGTGGGGGAAGGCCCTAGCCTTCATGCGGTGCCAATCTTTCGCCAAGAGGTGTGTTTCCTGTAACAGACATATTTCAGCCTCCGAGCGCTCAAGGAAGGAGATGACTGCCCTTCTTTTGACGGGATTATTGAGTCCCTTGACATTAAGTGAGAGGATACGTATGGTGTCAGCAGCCATGAGTGCGTGTGCGTCCCTTCTGCCGTGCCCTAGACCTCCAACCAGCCCAACCCCTAGTATCAAACACCACTTGATAGTGAACAAACCGAGCTCCCCCCCCCCTCCCCCCAAGCCCCAACTTCCCCCCCAACAGTCCCCTGCCCCCCTCCCCCCCCAACTGGTGAACATTGTCCCAGGCCAATCATGAGACAGTCTAGGCCTGTGGTGGATGAGTCAATGAGTGGGTGTGTGACAGTGGCGGCTCACGGCCCCCCGTCCCCCCCCCCCCATCCAGGAGCCAAAACTTATCTGATGTCGACCTTCACCAAAATCCCTTTAGGTGCCAGCGCCCGTGTCTTTGGATACTTCCTGGATTGCTGCAGCCTGTTCCAAGGCCACTGTGTCCGGATCGGGCTTGAGAGGCTTCTTCCGCTGTCTGTTCCGCCGCACAGTCTGCCAGCCGTCCCCTGACCTCCCGGGGGAGCCCGTCCCGGCCCCAGAGGTCCGTCGGTCTGCCACGTCGTCTTGTTGTGGGTCCTCGTAGGGGATGCCTAGCACCTCACACGTGTCTCTCAGGGAACGCAGCTGGTGGAGGGTGCCATTCCACTTAAAGACCAGGCGGAACGGGTGTCCCCAGGAATACGGGACCCCCTCTTTACGCAGGAAAGTAGTGGCGACCCTAAACGCCCTCCTCTTTTGCAGGGTGGATGCAGCCAAGTCTTGAAAGAGTTCCACATTGTGATCTTGGAAGCGAAGGGGTTGCTTGTGACGAGCCTCCCTCAGGATGCGCTCCTTCAAGGGGTAGTCCGGCAGAAAGGCCAAAATGTCCGGTGGGGGGCCCTGGGTCCGGCGGGCCGGGCCCACACGGTGGGCTCTGTCAATTCGAACCGCGAAGTCCTCTCCTTCCCCCAGCACCATCCGGAAGAGCGCCTGCAGGTATCCCGCCATGTCGTCCCCCTCCGCCTTGAGCGGCACATTTCGGACTCGAATGTTATTGCATCTGGAGCGGTTCTCCAGATCCTCCGTGTGGGCCTGGAGATCCATCTGCTGATCATGAAGACGGGTGATCTCCTGCCGAAGGAGTTCTATTTCCTCGCTGCGGGCCTGGCCCGAGAGCTCGTTGGCCGCCACTCTCTCCCCCAGTTCGTCGACGTCCCGCCGGAGTTCCTTGTGCTCCCCGGTCATTTCCTGTCGGAACGTTTGAATATCGTCTTTTAGGGAGGCGAAGAGGGTTTCCATGAACGCCTTGGTCGCTGGCGCCTCGCCCTCTGGCAGATCTTTCCCCCCGGGGGGGAGTGTCGTCGCCGGTTTGTCCGGGCTTTTCTCTGGCTTAGGGGGTCCCTTGACTAGCATCTCCGAGATGTTGCGGTTCCCCTTCCGGAGCGACATGGCTATCCCAGCCGTGGGCCCTAGCTTGGTCAGGACTCCGCGTGATTCGGCAGGGTGCTCCGATGCGCTCAGGCCGTAGTCTGAAAAGGCTGGTACCGTGTCCCAGGGGCCTCTTCCCTAGGCCACAAGCCTCGACCCCACTGCTTTCTCCCGTTTGAGGTATAGGGCTGGCTCCCGCCTGGTATCCCCGGGCTGCTGGCCACTCGCTCGGTACTCCCTTTCCCAGGGCCTTCCGCAACCTCAGGCCTTCCCAGATCCTAGTCGCGGTTCAGCCAGGTATGCCTCCAGGTGGGGGGAGTGGGGGGGGGGGGATCTCCCGCTGTGACCGCAATTGCGTCCTGGCCGCCTCCCGGGCACCGCTCGCCTTCTCTGTATGGGCGCCAAGCCCCTCTGCTGCCCGGGGTCGAGCTGTCACTCCCTAGGGCCGTCACCACTGCAGTATGCCGCCTCCTTCTGGGCCCTTCTGTAGGCTGTGCTGCGGCCTGGCCGAATGCTGCGTGCGCCTCAGGGCGCCTCCCAGATGCCGCGGGGTCCACCGCACCACACTTCCCTGGCTCCAGGTGCCCAGATGTCGTGGACCGGCCGTGTACTCCGTGTGGACCGTGGCCCCGACCTCTCTCGGCCCTTCCGGCGGTCTTTACTCCCTCTCCTCCACTGGGGGGGCCCCCATCTCCCACACACACCGGTGTGCAGTCCACGTTGGGGCACCGGGCGCCGCTGCGGGTGAAGTCGCTCTCAATGGGGCCCTGCGAGGTCACTTCTTGCCTGTTGGGACTGGGGGGCTCCTGATCGCGCCCCCAGTGCCTCCTTGGCTGCTCGCTGTCCCCCTTGCTCCTCCCCGGCACCAACCGCCAAGTCACCACTGGTGCCCCGGGTCCTCAGCTCTCCTCCTGGGGGCCGCGGCAGCTCCCGTGTACAGCGAGGGGTTTCCACACTCCTGACCCCCCGCTGATGTGTGCCTCCAGTCCGCTGCTGCCTCCGTCCATGCCCCGCCCGGTGCTGCGTGCTTGCAGGCCAGGCCACCTGGGTGAACTCGGCCACACCCCCTGCGACTAGGCCCAAGCCGGGGCCTCGCTTAGGTCTGGACGCCGGCGGACCCGGCGCCCCTCTGTCCGCCTCTTTGTTGATGGGCTCACCGTCCTCCGCTGCCAGGCACCGCACCCGGGCCCCCGCAATCGCCGCCGGAACCTCCGATGCCGCAGCGCCGGTGCTGGAGCCGCCGTGGCAAGTCCCCCTGGGCTGTTGAGCGCCGGGGCCCGGGCCTCCGTTTTCGCGCCTTCAGGCTGCAGCGAGCCGTCTCCGCTCCACGGCGCCTCCCTCCGATTCGGAGCCTCGCCCTTGGCCCCAGCTGCACTGTGGATATCTCGGACACTGTCCGCCGTCGGTGGCTGGCTCGGTAGGGTGGAAGGTCCGCTAAAAGTCCCGGTCAGGGGATCGGGTCCGGGGAGCCACCGCAGAACACGTCCTACCGAGCCGCCATCTTGGCCACGCCCCCCAAATATTTTATTTTTGAACGTCAGTTCACATTTGTAGGTGGCTCATCAGTGTTAGAGCTAAAATTAGCATGTTTAAAGTGATTTTCATGCTTCCAGGGGCTCGGGAAGTGAATTAAATACTATTTGGAGGCATTTAATGTTCAAGCAAAAACGGCTGATTTTCAACAAAAGAAATAACACCCCCCCATTACGTCATGCTTCAGAAATTTGGAAAATGGTCAGTTTTCAAATGTTTTATTTTTGAACGTCAGTTCACATTTGTAGGTGGATCATCAGTGTTAGAGCTAAAATTAGCATGTTTAAAGTGATTTTCATGCTTCCAGGGGCCCTAAACACAAGATTTATGGAATGGTTAAAAGTGCATGAAAATGGCCAATTTATTCACTCTGAGTTCTCAAAAAGGGTTTCTTCCCCCCGGGAAGTTAATTAAATACCACTTGGAGGCATTTAATGTTCGAGCAAAAACGGCTGATTTTCGACAAAAGAGATAACACCCCCCCATTACGTCAAGCTTCAGAAATGTGGAAAATGGTCCGTTTTCAAATGATTTATGTTTGAACGTCAGTTCACATTTGTAGGTGGATCATCAGTGTTAGAGCTAAAATTAGCATGTTTAAAGTGATTTTCATGCTTCCAGGGGCTCCGGAAGTGGATTAAATACTATTTGGAGGCATTTAATGTTCAAGCAAAAACGGCTGATTTTCAACAAAAGAAATAACACCCCCCCCATTACGTCATGCTTCAGAAATTTGGAAAATGGTCAGTTTTCAAATGTTTTATTTTTGAACGTCAGTTCACATTTGTAGGTGGATCATCAGTGTTAGAGCTAAAATTAGCATGTTTAAAGTGATTTTCATGCTTCCAGGGGCCCTAAACACAAGATTTATGGAATGGTTAAAAGTGCATGAAAATGGCCAATTTACTCACTCTGAGTTCTCAAAAAGGGTTTCTTCCCCCCGGGAAGTTAATTAAATACCACTTGGAGGCATTTAATGTTCGAGCAAAAACGGCTGATTTTCGACAAAAGAGATAACACCCCCCCATTACGCCAAGCTTCAGAAATGTGGAAAATGGTCCGTTTTCAAATGATTTATTTTTGAACGTCAGTTCACATTTGTAGGTGGATCATCAGTGTTAGAGATAAAATTAGCATGTTTAAAGTGATTTTCATGCTTCCAGGGGCTCGGGAAGTTAATTAAATACTATTTGGAGGCATTTAATGTTCAAGCAAAAACGGCTGATTTTCGACAAAAGAGATAACACCCCCCATAACGTCATGCTTCAGAAATGTGGAAAATGGTCCGTTTTCAAATATTTTATTTTTGAACGTCAGTTCACATTTGTAGGTGGCTCATCAGTGTTAGAGCTAAAATTAGCATGTTTAAAGAGATTTTCATGCTTCCAGGGGCTCGGGAAGTGAATTAAATACTATTTGGAGGCATTTAATGTTCAAGCAAAAACGGCTGATTTTCAACAAAAGAAATAACACCCCCCCATTACGTCATGCTTCAGAAATTTGGAAAATGGTCAGTTTTCAAATGTTTTATTTTTGAACGTCAGTTCACATTTGTAGGTGGATCATCAGTGTTAGAGCTAAAATTAGCATGTTTAAAGTGATTTTCATGCTTCCAGGGGCCCTAAACACAAGATTTATGGAATGGTTAAAAGTGCATGAAAATGGCCAATTTACTCACTCTGAGTTCTCAAAAAGGGTTTCTTCCCCCCGGGAAGTTAATTAAATACCATTTGGAGGCATTCAATGTTCGAGCAAAAACGGCTGATTTTCGACAAAAGAGATAACACCCCCCCATAACGTCATGCTTCAGAAATGTGGAAAATGGTCCGTTTTCAAATATTTTATTTTTGAACGTCAGTTCACATTTGTAGGTGGCTCATCAGTGTTAGAGCTAAAATTACCATGTTTAAAGTGATTTTCATGCTTCCAGGGGCTCGGGAAGTGAATTAAATACTATTTGGAGGCATTTAATGTTCAAGCAAAAACGGCTGATTTTCGACAAAAGAGATAACACCCCCCCATTACGTCATGCTTCAGAAATGTGGAAAATGGTCCGCTTTCAAATGTTTTATTTTTGAACGTCAGTTCACATTTGTAGGTGGATCATCAGTGTTAGAGCTAAAATTAGCATGTTTAAAGTGATTTTCATGCTTCCAGGGGCCCTAAACACAAGATTTATGGAATGGTAAAAAGTGCATGAAAATGGCCAATTTACTCACTCTGAGTTCTCAAAAAGGGTTTCTTCACCCCGGGAAGTTAATTAAATACCATTTGGAGGCATTTAATGTTCAAGCAAAAATGGCTGATTTTCGACAAAAGAGATAACACCCCCCCCATTACGTCATGCTTCAGAAATGTGGAAAATGGTCTGTTTTCAAATGTTTTATTTTTGAACGTCAGTTCACATTTGTAGGTGGATCATCAGTGTTAGAGCTAAAATTAGCATGTTTAAAGTGATTTTCATGCTTCCAGGGGCCCTAAACACAAGATTTATGGAATGGTTAAAAGAGCATGAAAATGGCCAATTTACTCACTCTGAGTTCTCAAAAAGGGTTTCTTCACCCCGGGAAGTTAATTAAATACCATTTGGAGGCATTTAATGTTCAAGCAAAAACGGCTGATTTTCGACAAAAGAGATAACACCCCCCATTACGTCATGCTTCAGAAATGTGAAAAATGGTCCGTTTTCAAATGTTTTATTTTTGAACGTCAGTTCACATTTGTAGGTGGATCATCAGTGTTAGAGCTAAAATTAGCATGTTTAAAGTGATTTTCATGCTTCCAGGGGCCCTATACACAAGATTTATGGAATGGTTAAAAGTGCATGAAAATGGCCAATTTACTCACTCTGAGTTCTCAAAAAGGGTTTCTTCACCCCGGGAAGTTAATTAAATACCATTTGGAGGCATTCAATGTTCGAGCAAAAACGGCTGATTTTCGACAAAAGAGATAACACCCCCCCATTACGTCATGCTTCAGAAATGTGGAAAATGGTCCGTTTTCAAATATTTTATTTTTGAACGTCAGTTCACATTTGTAGGTGGATCATCAGTGTTAGAGCTAAAATTAGCATGTTTAAAGTGATTTTCATGCTTCCAGGGGCTCGGGAAGTGAATTAAATACTATTTGGAGGCATTTAATGTTCAAGCAAAAACGGCTGATTTTCGACAAAAGAGATAACACTCCCCCATTACGTCATCCTTCAGAAATGTGGAAAATGGTCCGTTTTCAAATGTTTTATTTTTGAACGTCAGTTCACATTTGTAGGTGGGTCATCAGTGTTAGAGCTAAAATTAGCATGTTTAAAGTGATTTTCATGCTTCCAGGGGCCCTAAACACAAGATTTATGGAATGGTTAAAAGTGCATGAAAATGGCCAATTTACTCACTCTGAGTTCTCAAAAAGGGTTTCTTCACCCCGGGAAGTTAATTAAATACCATTTGGAGGCATTCAATGTTCGAGCAAAAACGGCTGATTTTCGATAAAAGAGATAACACCCCCCCATTACGCCAAGCTTCAGAAATGTGGAAAATGGTCCGTTTTCAAATGATTTATTTTTGAACGTCAGTTCACATTTGTAGGTGGATCATCAGTGTTAGAGCTAAAATTAGCATGTTTAAAGTGATTTTCATGCTTCCAGGGGCTCGGGAAGTGAATTAAATACTATTTGGAGGCATTTAATGTTCAAGCAAAAACGGCTGATTTTCGACAAAAGAGATAACACCCCTCATTACGTCATGCTTCAGAAATGTGGAAAATAGTCAGTTTTCAAATGTTTTATTTTTGAACGTCAGTTCACATTTGTAGGTGGATCATCAGTGTTAGAGCTAAAATTAGCATGTTTAAAGTGATTTTCATGCTTCCAGGGGCCCTATACACAAGATTTATGGAATGGTTAAAAGTGCATGAAAATGGCCAATTTACTCACTCTGAGTTCTCAAAAAGGGTTTCTTCACCCCGGGAAGTTAATTAAATACCATTTGGAGGCATTCAATGTTCGAGCAAAAACGGCTGATTTTCGACAAAAGAGATAACACCCCCCCATAACGTCATGCTTCAGAAATGTGGAAAATGGTCCGTTTTCAAATATTTTATTTTTGAACGTCAGTTCACATTTGTAGGTGGCTCATCAGTGTTAGAGCTAAAATTAGCATGTTTAAAGTGATTTTCATGCTTCCAGTGGCTCGGGAAGTGAATTAAATACTATTTGGAGGCATTTAATGTTCAAGCAAAAACGGCTGATTTTCGACAAAAGAGATAACACTCCCCCATTACGTCATGCTTCAGAAATGTGGAAAATGGTCCGTTTTCAAATGTTTTATTTTTGAACGTCAGTTCACATTTGTAGGTGGATCATCAGTGTTAGAGCTAAAATTAGCATGTTTAAAGTGATTTTCATGCTTCCAGGGGCCCTAAACACAAGATTTATGGAATGGTTAAAAGAGCATGAAAATGGCCAATTTACTCACTCTGAGTTCTCAAAAAGGGTTTCTTCACCCCGGGAAGTTAATTAAATACCATTTGGAGGCATTTAATGTTCAAGCAAAAACGGCTGATTTTCGACAAAAGAGATAACACCCCCCCATTACGTCATGCTTCAGAAATGTGAAAAATGGTCCGTTTTCAAATGTTTTATTTTTGAACGTCAGTTCACATTTGTAGGTGGATCATCAGTGTTAGAGCTAAAATTAGCATGTTTAAAGTGATTTTCATGCTTCCAGGGGCCCTATACACAAGATTTATGGAATGGTTAAAAGTGCATGAAAATGGCCAATTTACTCACTCTGAGTTCTCAAAAAGGGTTTCTTCACCCCGGGAAGTTAATTAAATACCATTTGGAGGCATTCAATGTTCGAGCAAAAACGGCTGATTTTCGACAAAAGAGATAACACCCCCCCATTACGTCATGCTTCAGAAATGTGGAAAATGGTCCGTTTTCAAATATTTTATTTTTGAACGTCAGTTCACATTTGTAGGTGGATCATCAGTGTTAGAGCTAAAATTAGCATGTTTAAAGTGATTTTCATGCTTCCAGGGGCTCGGGAAGTGAATTAAATACTATTTGGAGGCATTTAATGTTCAAGAAAAAACGGCTGATTTTCGACAAAAGAGATAACACTCCCCCATTACGTCATCCTTCAGAAATGTGGAAAATGGTCCGTTTTCAAATGTTTTATTTTTGAACGTCAGTTCACATTTGTAGGTGGATCATCAGTGTTAGAGCTAAAATTAGCATGTTTAAAGTGATTTTCATGCTTCCAGGGGCCCTATACACAAGATTTATGGAATGGTTAAAAGTGCATGAAAATGGCCAATTTACTCACTCTGAGTTCTCAAAAAGGGTTTCTTCCCCCCGGGAAGTTAATTAAAATCCACTTGGAGGCATTTAATGTTCGAGCAAAAACGGCTGATTTTCGACAAAAGAGATAACACCCCCACATTACGTCAAGCTTCAGAAATGTGGAAAATGGTCCGTTTTCAAATGATTTATTTTTGAACGTCAGTTCACATTTGTAGGTGGATCATCAGTGTTAGAGCTAAAATTAGCATGTTTAAAGTGATTTTCATGATTCCAGGGGCTCCGGAAGTGGATTAAATACTATTTGGAGGCATTTAATGTTCAAGCAAAAACGGCTGATTTTCAACAAAAGAAATAACACCCCCCCATTACGTCATGCTTCAGAAATTTGGAAAATGGTCAGTTTTCAAATGTTTTATTTTTGAACGTCAGTTCACATTTGTAGGTGGATCATCAGTGTTAGAGCTAAAATTAGCATGTTTAAAGTGATTTTCATGCTTCCAGGGGCCCTAAACACAAGATTTATGGAATGGTTAAAAGTGCATGAAAATGGCCAATTTACTCACTCTGAGTTCTCAAAAAGGGTTTCTTCCCCCCGGGAAGTTAATTAAATACCACTTGGAGGCATTTAATGTTCGAGCAAAAACGGCTGATTTTCGACAAAAGAGATAACACCCCCCCATTACGCCAAGCTTCAGAAATGTGGAAAATGGTCCGTTTTCAAATGATTTATTTTTGAACGTCAGTTCACATTTGTAGGTGGATCATCAGTATTAGAGATAAAATTAGCATGTTTAAAGTGATTTTCATGCTTCCAGGGGCTCGGGAAGTGAATTAAATACTATTTGGAGGCATTTAATGTTCAAGCAAAAACGGCTGATTTTCGACAAAAGAGATAACACCCCCCATAACGTCATGCTTCAGAAATGTGGAAAATGGTCCGTTTTCAAATATTTTATTTTTGAACGTCAGTTCACATTTGTAGGTGGCTCATCAGTGTTAGAGCTAAAATTAGCATGTTTAAAGTGATTTTCATGCTTCCAGGGGCTCGGGAAGTGAATTAAATACTATTTGGAGGCATTTAATGTTCAAGCAAAAACGGCTGATTTTCGACAAAAGAGATAACACCCCTCATTACGTCATGCTTCAGAAATGTGGAAAATAGTCAGTTTTCAAATGTTTTATTTTTGAACGTCAGTTCACATTTGTAGGTGGATCATCAGTGTTAGAGCTAAAATTAGCATGTTTAAAGTGATTTTCATGCTTCCAGGGGCCCTATACACAAGATTTATGGAATGGTTAAAAGTGCATGAAAATGGCCAATTTACTCACTCTGAGTTCTCAAAAAGGGTTTCTTCACCCCGGGAAGTTAATTAAATACCATTTGGAGGCATTCAATGTTCGAGCAAAAACGGCTGATTTTCGACAAAAGAGATAACACCCCCCCCATAACGTCATGCTTCAGAAATGTGGAAAATGGTCCGTTTTCAAATATTTTATTTTTGAACGTCAGTTCACATTTGTAGGTGGCTCATCAGTGTTAGAGCTAAAATTAGCATGTTTAAAGTGATTTTCATGCTTCCAGTGGCTCGAGAAGTGAATTAAATACTATTTGGAGGCATTTAATGTTCAAGCAAAAACGGCTGATTTTCGACAAAAGAGATAACACTCCCCCATTACGTCATCCTTCAGAAATGTGGAAAATGGTCCGTTTTCAAATGTTTTATTTTTGAACGTCAGTTCACATTTGTAGGTGGATCATCAGTGTTAGAGCTAAAATTAGCATGTTTAAAGTGATTTTCATGCTTCCAGGGGCCCTATACACAAGATTTATGGAATGGTTAAAAGTGCATGAAAATGGCCAATTTACTCACTCTGAGTTCTCAAAAAGGGTTTCTTCCCCCCGGGAAGTTAATTAAAATCCACTTGGAGGCATTTAATGTTCGAGCAAAAACGGCTGATTTTCGACAAAAGAGATAACACCCCCTCATTACGTCAAGCTTCAGAAATGTGGAAAATGGTCCGTTTTCAAATGATTTATTTTTGAACGTCAGTTCACATTTGTAGGTGGATCATCAGTGTTAGAGCTAAAATTAGCATGTTTAAAGTGATTTTCATGCTTCCAGGGGCTCGGGAAGTGAATTAAATACTATTTGGAGGCATTTAATGTTCAAGCAAAAACGGCTGATTTTCGACAAAAGAGATAACACCCCCCATAACGTCATGCTTCAGAAATGTGGAAAATGGTCCGTTTTCAAATATTTTATTTTTGAACGTCAGTTCACATTTGTAGGTGGCTCATCAGTGTTAGAGCTAAAATTAGCATGTTTAAAGTGATTTTCATGCTTCCAGGGGCTCGGGAAGTGAATTAAATACTATTTGGAGGCATTTAATGTTCAAGCAAAAACGGCTGATTTTCAACAAAACAAATAACACCCCCCCATTACGTCATGCTTCAGAAATTTGGAAAATGGTCAGTTTTCAAATGTTTTATTTTTGAACGTCAGTTCACATTTGTAGGTGGATCATCAGTGTTAGAGCTAAAATTAGCATGTTTAAAGTGATTTTCATGCTTCCAGAGGCCCTAAACACAAGATTTATGGAATGGTTAAAAGTGCATGAAAATGGCCAATTTACTCACTCTGAGTTCTCAAAAAGGGTTTCTTCACCCCGGGAAGTTAATTAAATACCATTTGGAGGCATTTAATGTTCAAGCAAAAACTGCTGATTTTCGACAAAAGAGATAACACCCCCCCATTACGTCATGCTTCAGAAATGTGGAAAATGGTCTGTTTTCAAATGTTTTATTTTAAACGTCAGTTCACATTTGTAGGTGGATCATCAGTGTTAGAGCTAAAATTAGCATGTTTAAAGTGATTTTCATGCTTCCAGGGGCCCTAAACACAAGATTTATGGAATGGTTAAAAGAGCATGAAAATGGCCAATTTACTCACTCTGAGTTCTCAAAAAGGGTTTCTTCACCCCGGGAAGTTAATTAAATACCATTCGGAGGCATTTAATGTTCAAGCAAAAACGGCTGATTTTCGACAAAAGAGATAACACCCCCCCCATAACGTCATGCTTCAGAAATGTGGAAAATGGTCCGTTTTCAAATATTTTATTTTTGAACGTCAGTTCACATTTGTAGGTGGCTCATCAGTGTTAGAGCTAAAATTAGCATGTTTAAAGTGATTTTCATGCTTCCAGGGGCTCGGGAAGTGAATTAAATACTATTTGGAGGCATTTAATGTTCAAGCAAAAACGGCTGATTTTCAACAAAACAAATAACACCCCCCCATTACGTCATGCTTCAGAAATTTGGAAAATGGTCAGTTTTCAAATGTTTTATTTTTGAACGTCAGTTCACATTTGTAGGTGGATCATCAGTGTTAGAGCTAAAATTAGCATGTTTAAAGTGATTTTCATGCTTCCAGAGGCCCTAAACACAAGATTTATGGAATGGTTAAAAGTGCATGAAAATGGCCAATTTACTCACTCTGAGTTCTCAAAAAGGGTTTCTTCACCCCGGGAAGTTAATTAAATACCATTTGGAGGCATTTAATGTTCAAGCAAAAACTGCTGATTTTCGACAAAAGAGATAACACCCCCCCATTACGTCATGCTTCAGAAATGTGGAAAATGGTCTGTTTTCAAATGTTTTATTTTAAACGTCAGTTCACATTTGTAGGTGGATCATCAGTGTTAGAGCTAAAATTAGCATGTTTAAAGTGATTTTCATGCTTCCAGGGGCCCTAAACACAAGATTTATGGAATGGTTAAAAGAGCATGAAAATGGCCAATTTACTCACTCTGAGTTCTCAAAAAGGGTTTCTTCACCCCGGGAAGTTAATTAAATACCATTCGGAGGCATTTAATGTTCAAGCAAAAACGGCTGATTTTCGACAAAAGAGCTAACACCCCCCCCATTACGTCATGCTTCAGAAATGTGAAAAATGGTCCGTTTTCAAATGTTTTATTTTTGAACGTCAGTTCACATTTGTAGGTGGATCATCAGTGTTAGAGCTAAAATTAGCATGTTTAAAGTGATTTTCATGCTTCCAGGGGCCCTATACACAAGATTTATGGAATGGTTAAAAGTGCATGAAAATGGCCAATTTACTCACTCTGAGTTCTCAAAAAGGGTTTCTTCACCCCGGGAAGTTAATTAAATACCATTTGGAGGCATTCAATGTTCGAGCAAAAACAGCTGATTTTCGACAAAAGAGATAACACCCCCCCATAACGTCATGCTTCAGAAATGTGGAAAATGGTCCGTTTTCAAATATTTTATTTTTGAACGTCAGTTCACATTTGTAGGTGGCTCATCAGTGTTAGAGCTAAAATTAGCATGTTTAAAGTGATTTTCATGCTTCCAGGGGCTCGGGAAGTGAATTAAATACTATTTGGAGGCATTTAATGTTCAAGAAAAAACGGCTGATTTTCGACAAAAGAGATAACACTCCCCCATTACGTCATCCTTCAGAAATGTGGAAAATGGTCCGTTTTCAAATGTTTTATTTTTGAACGTCAGTTCACATTTGTAGGTGGATCATCAGTGTTAGAGCTAAAATTAGCATGTTTAAAGTGATTTTCATGCTTCCAGGGGCCCTATACACAAGATTTATGGAATGGTTAAAAGTGCATGAAAATGGCCAATTTACTCACTCTGAGTTCTCAAAAAGGGTTTCTTCCCCCCGGGAAGTTAATTAAAATCCACTTGGAGGCATTTAATGTTCGAGCAAAAACGGCTGATTTTCGACAAAAGAGATAACACCCCCACATTACGTCAAGCTTCAGAAATGTGGAAAATGGTCCGTTTTCAAATGATTTATTTTTGAACGTCAGTTCACATTTGTAGGTGGATCATCAGTGTTAGAGCTAAAATTAGCATGTTTAAAGTGATTTTCATGATTCCAGGGGCTCCGGAAGTGGATTAAATACTATTTGGAGGCATTTAATGTTCAAGCAAAAACGGCTGATTTTCAACAAAAGAAATAACACCCCCCCATTACGTCATGCTTCAGAAATTTGGAAAATGGTCAGTTTTCAAATGTTTTATTTTTGAACGTCAGTTCACATTTGTAGGTGGATCATCAGTGTTAGAGCTAAAATTAGCATGTTTAAAGTGATTTTCATGCTTCCAGGGGCCCTAAACACAAGATTTATGGAATGGTTAAAAGTGCATGAAAATGGCCAATTTACTCACTCTGAGTTCTCAAAAAGGGTTTCTTCCCCCCGGGAAGTTAATTAAATACCACTTGGAGGCATTTAATGTTCGAGCAAAAACGGCTGATTTTCGACAAAAGAGATAACACCCCCCCATTACGCCAAGCTTCAGAAATGTGGAAAATGGTCCGTTTTCAAATGATTTATTTTTGAACGTCAGTTCACATTTGTAGGTGGATCATCAGTATTAGAGATAAAATTAGCATGTTTAAAGTGATTTTCATGCTTCCAGGGGCTCGGGAAGTGAATTAAATACTATTTGGAGGCATTTAATGTTCAAGCAAAAACGGCTGATTTTCGACAAAAGAGATAACACCCCCCATAACGTCATGCTTCAGAAATGTGGAAAATGGTCCGTTTTCAAATATTTTATTTTTGAACGTCAGTTCACATTTGTAGGTGGCTCATCAGTGTTAGAGCTAAAATTAGCATGTTTAAAGTGATTTTCATGCTTCCAGGGGCTCGGGAAGTGAATTAAATACTATTTGGAGGCATTTAATGTTCAAGCAAAAACGGCTGATTTTCGACAAAAGAGATAACACCCCTCATTACGTCATGCTTCAGAAATGTGGAAAATAGTCAGTTTTCAAATGTTTTATTTTTGAACGTCAGTTCACATTTGTAGGTGGATCATCAGTGTTAGAGCTAAAATTAGCATGTTTAAAGTGATTTTCATGCTTCCAGGGGCCCTATACACAAGATTTATGGAATGGTTAAAAGTGCATGAAAATGGCCAATTTACTCACTCTGAGTTCTCAAAAAGGGTTTCTTCACCCCGGGAAGTTAATTAAATACCATTTGGAGGCATTCAATGTTCGAGCAAAAACGGCTGATTTTCGACAAAAGAGATAACACCCCCCCCCCATAACGTCATGCTTCAGAAATGTGGAAAATGGTCCGTTTTCAAATATTTTATTTTTGAACGTCAGTTCACATTTGTAGGTGGCTCATCAGTGTTAGAGCTAAAATTAGCATGTTTAAAGTGATTTTCATGCTTCCAGTGGCTCGAGAAGTGAATTAAATACTATTTGGAGGCATTTAATGTTCAAGCAAAAACGGCTGATTTTCGACAAAAGAGATAACACTCCCCCATTACGTCATCCTTCAGAAATGTGGAAAATGGTCCGTTTTCAAATGTTTTATTTTTGAACGTCAGTTCACATTTGTAGGTGGATCATCAGTGTTAGAGCTAAAATTAGCATGTTTAAAGTGATTTTCATGCTTCCAGGGGCCCTATACACAAGATTTATGGAATGGTTAAAAGTGCATGAAAATGGCCAATTTACTCACTCTGAGTTCTCAAAAAGGGTTTCTTCCCCCCGGGAAGTTAATTAAAATCCACTTGGAGGCATTTAATGTTCGAGCAAAAACGGCTGATTTTCGACAAAAGAGATAACACCCCCTCATTACGTCAAGCTTCAGAAATGTGGAAAATGGTCCGTTTTCAAATGATTTATTTTTGAACGTCAGTTCACATTTGTAGGTGGATCATCAGTGTTAGAGCTAAAATTAGCATGTTTAAAGTGATTTTCATGCTTCCAGGGGCTCGGGAAGTGAATTAAATACTATTTGGAGGCATTTAATGTTCAAGCAAAAACGGCTGATTTTCGACAAAAGAGATAACACCCCCCATAACGTCATGCTTCAGAAATGTGGAAAATGGTCCGTTTTCAAATATTTTATTTTTGAACGTCAGTTCACATTTGTAGGTGGCTCATCAGTGTTAGAGCTAAAATTAGCATGTTTAAAGTGATTTTCATGCTTCCAGGGGCTCGGGAAGTGAATTAAATACTATTTGGAGGCATTTAATGTTCAAGCAAAAACGGCTGATTTTCAACAAAACAAATAACATCCCCCCATTACGTCATGCTTCAGAAATTTGGAAAATGGTCAGTTTTCAAATGTTTTATTTTTGAACGTCAGTTCACATTTGTAGGTGGATCATCAGTGTTAGAGCTAAAATTAGCATGTTTAAAGTGATTTTCATGCTTCCAGAGGCCCTAAACACAAGATTTATGGAATGGTTAAAAGTGCATGAAAATGGCCAATTTACTCACTCTGAGTTCTCAAAAAGGGTTTCTTCACCCCGGGAAGTTAATTAAATACCATTTGGAGGCATTTAATGTTCAAGCAAAAACTGCTGATTTTCGACAAAAGAGATAACACCCCCCCATTACGTCATGCTTCAGAAATGTGGAAAATGGTCTGTTTTCAAATGTTTTATTTTAAACGTCAGTTCACATTTGTAGGTGGATCATCAGTGTTAGAGCTAAACTTAGCATGTTTAAAGTGATTTTCATGCTTCCAGGGGCCCTAAACACAAGATTTATGGAATGGTTAAAAGTGCATGAAAATGGCCAATTTACTCACTCTGAGTTCTCAAAAAGGGTTTCTTCACCCCGGGAAGTTAATTAAATACCATTTGGAGGCATTTAATGTTCGAGCAAAAACGGCTGATTTTCGACAAAAGAGATAACACCCCCCCATTACGTCAAGCTTCAGAAATGTGGAAAATGGTCCGTTTTCAAATGATTTATGTTTGAACGTCAGTTCACATTTGTAGGTGGATCATCAGTGTTAGAGCTAAAATTAGCATGTTTAAAGTGATTTTCATGCTTCCAGGGGCTCCGGAAGTGGATTAAATACTATTTGGAGGCATTTAATGTTCAAGCAAAAACGGCTGATTTTCAACAAAAGAAATAACACCCCCCCCATTACGTCATGCTTCAGAAATTTGGAAAATGGTCAGTTTTCAAATGTTTTATTTTTGAACGTCAGTTCACATTTGTAGGTGGATCATCAGTGTTAGAGCTAAAATTAGCATGTTTAAAGTGATTTTCATGCTTCCAGGGGCCCTAAACACAAGATTTATGGAATGGTTAAAAGTGCATGAAAATGGCCAATTTACTCACTCTGAGTTCTCAAAAAGGGTTTCTTCCCCCCGGGAAGTTAATTAAATACCACTTGGAGGCATTTAATGTTCGAGCAAAAACGGCTGATTTTCGACAAAAGAGATAACACCCCCCCATTACGCCAAGCTTCAGAAATGTGGAAAATGGTCCGTTTTCAAATGATTTATTTTTGAACGTCAGTTCACATTTGTAGGTGGATCATCAGTGTTAGAGATAAAATTAGCATGTTTAAAGTGATTTTCATGCTTCCAGGGGCTCGGGAAGTTAATTAAATACTATTTGGAGGCATTTAATGTTCAAGCAAAAACGGCTGATTTTCGACAAAAGAGATAACACCCCCCATAACGTCATGCTTCAGAAATGTGGAAAATGGTCCGTTTTCAAATATTTTATTTTTGAACGTCAGTTCACATTTGTAGGTGGCTCATCAGTGTTAGAGCTAAAATTAGCATGTTTAAAGAGATTTTCATGCTTCCAGGGGCTCGGGAAGTGAATTAAATACTATTTGGAGGCATTTAATGTTCAAGCAAAAACGGCTGATTTTCAACAAAAGAAATAACACCCCCCCATTACGTCATGCTTCAGAAATTTGGAAAATGGTCAGTTTTCAAATGTTTTATTTTTGAACGTCAGTTCACATTTGTAGGTGGATCATCAGTGTTAGAGCTAAAATTAGCATGTTTAAAGTGATTTTCATGCTTCCAGGGGCCCTAAACACAAGATTTATGGAATGGTTAAAAGTGCATGAAAATGGCCAATTTACTCACTCTGAGTTCTCAAAAAGGGTTTCTTCCCCCCGGGAAGTTAATTAAATACCATTTGGAGGCATTCAATGTTCGAGCAAAAACGGCTGATTTTCGACAAAAGAGATAACACCCCCCCATAACGTCATGCTTCAGAAATGTGGAAAATGGTCCGTTTTCAAATATTTTATTTTTGAACGTCAGTTCACATTTGTAGGTGGCTCATCAGTGTTAGAGCTAAAATTACCATGTTTAAAGTGATTTTCATGCTTCCAGGGGCTCGGGAAGTGAATTAAATACTATTTGGAGGCATTTAATGTTCAAGCAAAAACGGCTGATTTTCGACAAAAGAGATAACACCCCCCCATTACGTCATGCTTCAGAAATGTGGAAAATGGTCCGCTTTCAAATGTTTTATTTTTGAACGTCAGTTCACATTTGTAGGTGGATCATCAGTGTTAGAGCTAAAATTAGCATGTTTAAAGTGATTTTCATGCTTCCAGGGGCCCTAAACACAAGATTTATGGAATGGTAAAAAGTGCATGAAAATGGCCAATTTACTCACTCTGAGTTCTCAAAAAGGGTTTCTTCACCCCGGGAAGTTAATTAAATACCATTTGGAGGCATTTAATGTTCAAGCAAAAATGGCTGATTTTCGACAAAAGAGATAACACCCCCCCCATTACGTCATGCTTCAGAAATGTGGAAAATGGTCTGTTTTCAAATGTTTTATTTTTGAACGTCAGTTCACATTTGTAGGTGGATCATCAGTGTTAGAGCTAAAATTAGCATGTTTAAAGTGATTTTCATGCTTCCAGGGGCCCTAAACACAAGATTTATGGAATGGTTAAAAGAGCATGAAAATGGCCAATTTACTCACTCTGAGTTCTCAAAAAGGGTTTCTTCACCCCGGGAAGTTAATTAAATACCATTTGGAGGCATTTAATGTTCAAGCAAAAACGGCTGATTTTCGACAAAAGAGATAACACCCCCCATTACGTCATGCTTCAGAAATGTGAAAAATGGTCCGTTTTCAAATGTTTTATTTTTGAACGTCAGTTCACATTTGTAGGTGGATCATCAGTGTTAGAGCTAAAATTAGCATGTTTAAAGTGATTTTCATGCTTCCAGGGGCCCTATACACAAGATTTATGGAATGGTTAAAAGTGCATGAAAATGGCCAATTTACTCACTCTGAGTTCTCAAAAAGGGTTTCTTCACCCCGGGAAGTTAATTAAATACCATTTGGAGGCATTCAATGTTCGAGCAAAAACGGCTGATTTTCGACAAAAGAGATAACACCCCCCCATTACGTCATGCTTCAGAAATGTGGAAAATGGTCCGTTTTCAAATATTTTATTTTTGAACGTCAGTTCACATTTGTAGGTGGATCATCAGTGTTAGAGCTAAAATTAGCATGTTTAAAGTGATTTTCATGCTTCCAGGGGCTCGGGAAGTGAATTAAATACTATTTGGAGGCATTTAATGTTCAAGCAAAAACGGCTGATTTTCGACAAAAGAGATAACACTCCCCCATTACGTCATCCTTCAGAAATGTGGAAAATGGTCCGTTTTCAAATGTTTTATTTTTGAACGTCAGTTCACATTTGTAGGTGGGTCATCAGTGTTAGAGCTAAAATTAGCATGTTTAAAGTGATTTTCATGCTTCCAGGGGCCCTAAACACAAGATTTATGGAATGGTTAAAAGTGCATGAAAATGGCCAATTTACTCACTCTGAGTTCTCAAAAAGGGTTTCTTCACCCCGGGAAGTTAATTAAATACCATTTGGAGGCATTCAATGTTCGAGCAAAAACGGCTGATTTTCGATAAAAGAGATAACACCCCCCCATTACGCCAAGCTTCAGAAATGTGGAAAATGGTCCGTTTTCAAATGATTTATTTTTGAACGTCAGTTCACATTTGTAGGTGGATCATCAGTGTTAGAGCTAAAATTAGCATGTTTAAAGTGATTTTCATGCTTCCAGGGGCTCGGGAAGTGAATTAAATACTATTTGGAGGCATTTAATGTTCAAGCAAAAACGGCTGATTTTCGACAAAAGAGATAACACCCCTCATTACGTCATGCTTCAGAAATGTGGAAAATAGTCAGTTTTCAAATGTTTTATTTTTGAACGTCAGTTCACATTTGTAGGTGGATCATCAGTGTTAGAGCTAAAATTAGCATGTTTAAAGTGATTTTCATGCTTCCAGGGGCCCTATACACAAGATTTATGGAATGGTTAAAAGTGCATGAAAATGGCCAATTTACTCACTCTGAGTTCTCAAAAAGGGTTTCTTCACCCCGGGAAGTTAATTAAATACCATTTGGAGGCATTCAATGTTCGAGCAAAAACGGCTGATTTTCGACAAAAGAGATAACACCCCCCCATAACGTCATGCTTCAGAAATGTGGAAAATGGTCCGTTTTCAAATATTTTATTTTTGAACGTCAGTTCACATTTGTAGGTGGCTCATCAGTGTTAGAGCTAAAATTAGCATGTTTAAAGTGATTTTCATGCTTCCAGTGGCTCGGGAAGTGAATTAAATACTATTTGGAGGCATTTAATGTTCAAGCAAAAACGGCTGATTTTCGACAAAAGAGATAACACTCCCCCATTACGTCATGCTTCAGAAATGTGGAAAATGGTCCGTTTTCAAATGTTTTATTTTTGAACGTCAGTTCACATTTGTAGGTGGATCATCAGTGTTAGAGCTAAAATTAGCATGTTTAAAGTGATTTTCATGCTTCCAGGGGCCCTAAACACAAGATTTATGGAATGGTTAAAAGAGCATGAAAATGGCCAATTTACTCACTCTGAGTTCTCAAAAAGGGTTTCTTCACCCCGGGAAGTTAATTAAATACCATTTGGAGGCATTTAATGTTCAAGCAAAAACGGCTGATTTTCGACAAAAGAGATAACACCCCCCCATTACGTCATGCTTCAGAAATGTGAAAAATGGTCCGTTTTCAAATGTTTTATTTTTGAACGTCAGTTCACATTTGTAGGTGGATCATCAGTGTTAGAGCTAAAATTAGCATGTTTAAAGTGATTTTCATGCTTCCAGGGGCCCTATACACAAGATTTATGGAATGGTTAAAAGTGCATGAAAATGGCCAATTTACTCACTCTGAGTTCTCAAAAAGGGTTTCTTCACCCCGGGAAGTTAATTAAATACCATTTGGAGGCATTCAATGTTCGAGCAAAAACGGCTGATTTTCGACAAAAGAGATAACACCCCCCCATTACGTCATGCTTCAGAAATGTGGAAAATGGTCCGTTTTCAAATATTTTATTTTTGAACGTCAGTTCACATTTGTAGGTGGATCATCAGTGTTAGAGCTAAAATTAGCATGTTTAAAGTGATTTTCATGCTTCCAGGGGCTCGGGAAGTGAATTAAATACTATTTGGAGGCATTTAATGTTCAAGAAAAAACGGCTGATTTTCGACAAAAGAGATAACACTCCCCCATTACGTCATCCTTCAGAAATGTGGAAAATGGTCCGTTTTCAAATGTTTTATTTTTGAACGTCAGTTCACATTTGTAGGTGGATCATCAGTGTTAGAGCTAAAATTAGCATGTTTAAAGTGATTTTCATGCTTCCAGGGGCCCTATACACAAGATTTATGGAATGGTTAAAAGTGCATGAAAATGGCCAATTTACTCACTCTGAGTTCTCAAAAAGGGTTTCTTCCCCCCGGGAAGTTAATTAAAATCCACTTGGAGGCATTTAATGTTCGAGCAAAAACGGCTGATTTTCGACAAAAGAGATAACACCCCCACATTACGTCAAGCTTCAGAAATGTGGAAAATGGTCCGTTTTCAAATGATTTATTTTTGAACGTCAGTTCACATTTGTAGGTGGATCATCAGTGTTAGAGCTAAAATTAGCATGTTTAAAGTGATTTTCATGATTCCAGGGGCTCCGGAAGTGGATTAAATACTATTTGGAGGCATTTAATGTTCAAGCAAAAACGGCTGATTTTCAACAAAAGAAATAACACCCCCCCATTACGTCATGCTTCAGAAATTTGGAAAATGGTCAGTTTTCAAATGTTTTATTTTTGAACGTCAGTTCACATTTGTAGGTGGATCATCAGTGTTAGAGCTAAAATTAGCATGTTTAAAGTGATTTTCATGCTTCCAGGGGCCCTAAACACAAGATTTATGGAATGGTTAAAAGTGCATGAAAATGGCCAATTTACTCACTCTGAGTTCTCAAAAAGGGTTTCTTCCCCCCGGGAAGTTAATTAAATACCACTTGGAGGCATTTAATGTTCGAGCAAAAACGGCTGATTTTCGACAAAAGAGATAACACCCCCCCATTACGCCAAGCTTCAGAAATGTGGAAAATGGTCCGTTTTCAAATGATTTATTTTTGAACGTCAGTTCACATTTGTAGGTGGATCATCAGTATTAGAGATAAAATTAGCATGTTTAAAGTGATTTTCATGCTTCCAGGGGCTCGGGAAGTGAATTAAATACTATTTGGAGGCATTTAATGTTCAAGCAAAAACGGCTGATTTTCGACAAAAGAGATAACACCCCCCATAACGTCATGCTTCAGAAATGTGGAAAATGGTCCGTTTTCAAATATTTTATTTTTGAACGTCAGTTCACATTTGTAGGTGGCTCATCAGTGTTAGAGCTAAAATTAGCATGTTTAAAGTGATTTTCATGCTTCCAGGGGCTCGGGAAGTGAATTAAATACTATTTGGAGGCATTTAATGTTCAAGCAAAAACGGCTGATTTTCGACAAAAGAGATAACACCCCTCATTACGTCATGCTTCAGAAATGTGGAAAATAGTCAGTTTTCAAATGTTTTATTTTTGAACGTCAGTTCACATTTGTAGGTGGATCATCAGTGTTAGAGCTAAAATTAGCATGTTTAAAGTGATTTTCATGCTTCCAGGGGCCCTATACACAAGATTTATGGAATGGTTAAAAGTGCATGAAAATGGCCAATTTACTCACTCTGAGTTCTCAAAAAGGGTTTCTTCACCCCGGGAAGTTAATTAAATACCATTTGGAGGCATTCAATGTTCGAGCAAAAACGGCTGATTTTCGACAAAAGAGATAACACCCCCCCCATAACGTCATGCTTCAGAAATGTGGAAAATGGTCCGTTTTCAAATATTTTATTTTTGAACGTCAGTTCACATTTGTAGGTGGCTCATCAGTGTTAGAGCTAAAATTAGCATGTTTAAAGTGATTTTCATGCTTCCAGTGGCTCGAGAAGTGAATTAAATACTATTTGGAGGCATTTAATGTTCAAGCAAAAACGGCTGATTTTCGACAAAAGAGATAACACTCCCCCATTACGTCATCCTTCAGAAATGTGGAAAATGGTCCGTTTTCAAATGTTTTATTTTTGAACGTCAGTTCACATTTGTAGGTGGATCATCAGTGTTAGAGCTAAAATTAGCATGTTTAAAGTGATTTTCATGCTTCCAGGGGCCCTATACACAAGATTTATGGAATGGTTAAAAGTGCATGAAAATGGCCAATTTACTCACTCTGAGTTCTCAAAAAGGGTTTCTTCCCCCCGGGAAGTTAATTAAAATCCACTTGGAGGCATTTAATGTTCGAGCAAAAACGGCTGATTTTCGACAAAAGAGATAACACCCCCTCATTACGTCAAGCTTCAGAAATGTGGAAAATGGTCCGTTTTCAAATGATTTATTTTTGAACGTCAGTTCACATTTGTAGGTGGATCATCAGTGTTAGAGCTAAAATTAGCATGTTTAAAGTGATTTTCATGCTTCCAGGGGCTCGGGAAGTGAATTAAATACTATTTGGAGGCATTTAATGTTCAAGCAAAAACGGCTGATTTTCGACAAAAGAGATAACACCCCCCATAACGTCATGCTTCAGAAATGTGGAAAATGGTCCGTTTTCAAATATTTTATTTTTGAACGTCAGTTCACATTTGTAGGTGGCTCATCAGTGTTAGAGCTAAAATTAGCATGTTTAAAGTGATTTTCATGCTTCCAGGGGCTCGGGAAGTGAATTAAATACTATTTGGAGGCATTTAATGTTCAAGCAAAAACGGCTGATTTTCAACAAAACAAATAACACCCCCCCATTACGTCATGCTTCAGAAATTTGGAAAATGGTCAGTTTTCAAATGTTTTATTTTTGAACGTCAGTTCACATTTGTAGGTGGATCATCAGTGTTAGAGCTAAAATTAGCATGTTTAAAGTGATTTTCATGCTTCCAGAGGCCCTAAACACAAGATTTATGGAATGGTTAAAAGTGCATGAAAATGGCCAATTTACTCACTCTGAGTTCTCAAAAAGGGTTTCTTCACCCCGGGAAGTTAATTAAATACCATTTGGAGGCATTTAATGTTCAAGCAAAAACTGCTGATTTTCGACAAAAGAGATAACACCCCCCCATTACGTCATGCTTCAGAAATGTGGAAAATGGTCTGTTTTCAAATGTTTTATTTTAAACGTCAGTTCACATTTGTAGGTGGATCATCAGTGTTAGAGCTAAAATTAGCATGTTTAAAGTGATTTTCATGCTTCCAGGGGCCCTAAACACAAGATTTATGGAATGGTTAAAAGAGCATGAAAATGGCCAATTTACTCACTCTGAGTTCTCAAAAAGGGTTTCTTCACCCCGGGAAGTTAATTAAATACCATTCGGAGGCATTTAATGTTCAAGCAAAAACGGCTGATTTTCGACAAAAGAGATAACACCCCCCCCATAACGTCATGCTTCAGAAATGTGGAAAATGGTCCGTTTTCAAATATTTTATTTTTGAACGTCAGTTCACATTTGTAGGTGGCTCATCAGTGTTAGAGCTAAAATTAGCATGTTTAAAGTGATTTTCATGCTTCCAGGGGCTCGGGAAGTGAATTAAATACTATTTGGAGGCATTTAATGTTCAAGCAAAAACGGCTGATTTTCAACAAAACAAATAACACCCCCCCATTACGTCATGCTTCAGAAATTTGGAAAATGGTCAGTTTTCAAATGTTTTATTTTTGAACGTCAGTTCACATTTGTAGGTGGATCATCAGTGTTAGAGCTAAAATTAGCATGTTTAAAGTGATTTTCATGCTTCCAGAGGCCCTAAACACAAGATTTATGGAATGGTTAAAAGTGCATGAAAATGGCCAATTTACTCACTCTGAGTTCTCAAAAAGGGTTTCTTCACCCCGGGAAGTTAATTAAATACCATTTGGAGGCATTTAATGTTCAAGCAAAAACTGCTGATTTTCGACAAAAGAGATAACACCCCCCCATTACGTCATGCTTCAGAAATGTGGAAAATGGTCTGTTTTCAAATGTTTTATTTTAAACGTCAGTTCACATTTGTAGGTGGATCATCAGTGTTAGAGCTAAAATTAGCATGTTTAAAGTGATTTTCATGCTTCCAGGGGCCCTAAACACAAGATTTATGGAATGGTTAAAAGAGCATGAAAATGGCCAATTTACTCACTCTGAGTTCTCAAAAAGGGTTTCTTCACCCCGGGAAGTTAATTAAATACCATTCGGAGGCATTTAATGTTCAAGCAAAAACGGCTGATTTTCGACAAAAGAGCTAACACCCCCCCCATTACGTCATGCTTCAGAAATGTGAAAAATGGTCCGTTTTCAAATGTTTTATTTTTGAACGTCAGTTCACATTTGTAGGTGGATCATCAGTGTTAGAGCTAAAATTAGCATGTTTAAAGTGATTTTCATGCTTCCAGGGGCCCTATACACAAGATTTATGGAATGGTTAAAAGTGCATGAAAATGGCCAATTTACTCACTCTGAGTTCTCAAAAAGGGTTTCTTCACCCCGGGAAGTTAATTAAATACCATTTGGAGGCATTCAATGTTCGAGCAAAAACAGCTGATTTTCGACAAAAGAGATAACACCCCCCCATAACGTCATGCTTCAGAAATGTGGAAAATGGTCCGTTTTCAAATATTTTATTTTTGAACGTCAGTTCACATTTGTAGGTGGCTCATCAGTGTTAGAGCTAAAATTAGCATGTTTAAAGTGATTTTCATGCTTCCAGGGGCTCGGGAAGTGAATTAAATACTATTTGGAGGCATTTAATGTTCAAGAAAAAACGGCTGATTTTCGACAAAAGAGATAACACTCCCCCATTACGTCATCCTTCAGAAATGTGGAAAATGGTCCGTTTTCAAATGTTTTATTTTTGAACGTCAGTTCACATTTGTAGGTGGATCATCAGTGTTAGAGCTAAAATTAGCATGTTTAAAGTGATTTTCATGCTTCCAGGGGCCCTATACACAAGATTTATGGAATGGTTAAAAGTGCATGAAAATGGCCAATTTACTCACTCTGAGTTCTCAAAAAGGGTTTCTTCCCCCCGGGAAGTTAATTAAAATCCACTTGGAGGCATTTAATGTTCGAGCAAAAACGGCTGATTTTCGACAAAAGAGATAACACCCCCACATTACGTCAAGCTTCAGAAATGTGGAAAATGGTCCGTTTTCAAATGATTTATTTTTGAACGTCAGTTCACATTTGTAGGTGGATCATCAGTGTTAGAGCTAAAATTAGCATGTTTAAAGTGATTTTCATGATTCCAGGGGCTCCGGAAGTGGATTAAATACTATTTGGAGGCATTTAATGTTCAAGCAAAAACGGCTGATTTTCAACAAAAGAAATAACACCCCCCCATTACGTCATGCTTCAGAAATTTGGAAAATGGTCAGTTTTCAAATGTTTTATTTTTGAACGTCAGTTCACATTTGTAGGTGGATCATCAGTGTTAGAGCTAAAATTAGCATGTTTAAAGTGATTTTCATGCTTCCAGGGGCCCTAAACACAAGATTTATGGAATGGTTAAAAGTGCATGAAAATGGCCAATTTACTCACTCTGAGTTCTCAAAAAGGGTTTCTTCCCCCCGGGAAGTTAATTAAATACCACTTGGAGGCATTTAATGTTCGAGCAAAAACGGCTGATTTTCGACAAAAGAGATAACACCCCCCCATTACGCCAAGCTTCAGAAATGTGGAAAATGGTCCGTTTTCAAATGATTTATTTTTGAACGTCAGTTCACATTTGTAGGTGGATCATCAGTATTAGAGATAAAATTAGCATGTTTAAAGTGATTTTCATGCTTCCAGGGGCTCGGGAAGTGAATTAAATACTATTTGGAGGCATTTAATGTTCAAGCAAAAACGGCTGATTTTCGACAAAAGAGATAACACCCCCCATAACGTCATGCTTCAGAAATGTGGAAAATGGTCCGTTTTCAAATATTTTATTTTTGAACGTCAGTTCACATTTGTAGGTGGCTCATCAGTGTTAGAGCTAAAATTAGCATGTTTAAAGTGATTTTCATGCTTCCAGGGGCTCGGGAAGTGAATTAAATACTATTTGGAGGCATTTAATGTTCAAGCAAAAACGGCTGATTTTCGACAAAAGAGATAACACCCCTCATTACGTCATGCTTCAGAAATGTGGAAAATAGTCAGTTTTCAAATGTTTTATTTTTGAACGTCAGTTCACATTTGTAGGTGGATCATCAGTGTTAGAGCTAAAATTAGCATGTTTAAAGTGATTTTCATGCTTCCAGGGGCCCTATACACAAGATTTATGGAATGGTTAAAAGTGCATGAAAATGGCCAATTTACTCACTCTGAGTTCTCAAAAAGGGTTTCTTCACCCCGGGAAGTTAATTAAATACCATTTGGAGGCATTCAATGTTCGAGCAAAAACGGCTGATTTTCGACAAAAGAGATAACACCCCCCCCCCATAACGTCATGCTTCAGAAATGTGGAAAATGGTCCGTTTTCAAATATTTTATTTTTGAACGTCAGTTCACATTTGTAGGTGGCTCATCAGTGTTAGAGCTAAAATTAGCATGTTTAAAGTGATTTTCATGCTTCCAGTGGCTCGAGAAGTGAATTAAATACTATTTGGAGGCATTTAATGTTCAAGCAAAAACGGCTGATTTTCGACAAAAGAGATAACACTCCCCCATTACGTCATCCTTCAGAAATGTGGAAAATGGTCCGTTTTCAAATGTTTTATTTTTGAACGTCAGTTCACATTTGTAGGTGGATCATCAGTGTTAGAGCTAAAATTAGCATGTTTAAAGTGATTTTCATGCTTCCAGGGGCCCTATACACAAGATTTATGGAATGGTTAAAAGTGCATGAAAATGGCCAATTTACTCACTCTGAGTTCTCAAAAAGGGTTTCTTCCCCCCGGGAAGTTAATTAAAATCCACTTGGAGGCATTTAATGTTCGAGCAAAAACGGCTGATTTTCGACAAAAGAGATAACACCCCCTCATTACGTCAAGCTTCAGAAATGTGGAAAATGGTCCGTTTTCAAATGATTTATTTTTGAACGTCAGTTCACATTTGTAGGTGGATCATCAGTGTTAGAGCTAAAATTAGCATGTTTAAAGTGATTTTCATGCTTCCAGGGGCTCGGGAAGTGAATTAAATACTATTTGGAGGCATTTAATGTTCAAGCAAAAACGGCTGATTTTCGACAAAAGAGATAACACCCCCCATAACGTCATGCTTCAGAAATGTGGAAAATGGTCCGTTTTCAAATATTTTATTTTTGAACGTCAGTTCACATTTGTAGGTGGCTCATCAGTGTTAGAGCTAAAATTAGCATGTTTAAAGTGATTTTCATGCTTCCAGGGGCTCGGGAAGTGAATTAAATACTATTTGGAGGCATTTAATGTTCAAGCAAAAACGGCTGATTTTCAACAAAACAAATAACATCCCCCCATTACGTCATGCTTCAGAAATTTGGAAAATGGTCAGTTTTCAAATGTTTTATTTTTGAACGTCAGTTCACATTTGTAGGTGGATCATCAGTGTTAGAGCTAAAATTAGCATGTTTAAAGTGATTTTCATGCTTCCAGAGGCCCTAAACACAAGATTTATGGAATGGTTAAAAGTGCATGAAAATGGCCAATTTACTCACTCTGAGTTCTCAAAAAGGGTTTCTTCACCCCGGGAAGTTAATTAAATACCATTTGGAGGCATTTAATGTTCAAGCAAAAACTGCTGATTTTCGACAAAAGAGATAACACCCCCCCATTACGTCATGCTTCAGAAATGTGGAAAATGGTCTGTTTTCAAATGTTTTATTTTAAACGTCAGTTCACATTTGTAGGTGGATCATCAGTGTTAGAGCTAAAATTAGCATGTTTAAAGTGATTTTCATGCTTCCAGGGGCCCTAAACACAAGATTTATGGAATGGTTAAAAGAGCATGAAAATGGCCAATTTACTCACTCTGAGTTCTCAAAAAGGGTTTCTTCACCCCGGGAAGTTAATTAAATACCATTCGGAGGCATTTAATGTTCAAGCAAAAACGGCTGATTTTCGACAAAAGAGATAACACCCCCCCCATAACGTCATGCTTCAGAAATGTGGAAAATGGTCCGTTTTCAAATATTTTATTTTTGAACGTCAGTTCACATTTGTAGGTGGCTCATCAGTGTTAGAGCTAAAATTAGCATGTTTAAAGTGATTTTCATGCTTCCAGGGGCTCGGGAAGTGAATTAAATACTATTTGGAGGCATTTAATGTTCAAGCAAAAACGGCTGATTTTCAACAAAACAAATAACACCCCCCCATTACGTCATGCTTCAGAAATTTGGAAAATGGTCAGTTTTCAAATGTTTTATTTTTGAACGTCAGTTCACATTTGTAGGTGGATCATCAGTGTTAGAGCTAAAATTAGCATGTTTAAAGTGATTTTCATGCTTCCAGAGGCCCTAAACACAAGATTTATGGAATGGTTAAAAGTGCATGAAAATGGCCAATTTACTCACTCTGAGTTCTCAAAAAGGGTTTCTTCACCCCGGGAAGTTAATTAAATACCATTTGGAGGCATTTAATGTTCAAGCAAAAACTGCTGATTTTCGACAAAAGAGATAACACCCCCCCATTACGTCATGCTTCAGAAATGTGGAAAATGGTCTGTTTTCAAATGTTTTATTTTAAACGTCAGTTCACATTTGTAGGTGGATCATCAGTGTTAGAGCTAAAATTAGCATGTTTAAAGTGATTTTCATGCTTCCAGGGGCCCTGAACACAAGATTTATGGAATGGTTAAAAGAGCATGAAAATGGCCAATTTACTCACTCTGAGTTCTCAAAAAGGGTTTCTTCACCCCGGGAAGTTAATTAAATACCATTCGGAGGCATTTAATGTTCAAGCAAAAACGGCTGATTTTCGACAAAAGAGATAACACCCCCCCCATTACGTCATGCTTCAGAAATGTGAAAAATGGTCCGTTTTCAAATGTTTTATTTTTGAACGTCAGTTCACATTTGTAGGTGGATCATCAGTGTTAGAGCTAAAATTAGCATGTTTAAAGTGATTTTCATGCTTCCAGGGGCCCTATACACAAGATTTATGGAATGGTTAAAAGTGCATGAAAATGGCCAATTTACTCACTCTGAGTTCTCAAAAAGGGTTTCTTCACCCCGGGAAGTTAATTAAATACCATTTGGAGGCATTCAATGTTCGAGCAAAAACAGCTGATTTTCGACAAAAGAGATAACACCCCCCCATAACGTCATGCTTCAGAAATGTGGAAAATGGTCCGTTTTCAAATATTTTATTTTTGAACGTCAGTTCACATTTGTAGGTGGCTCATCAGTGTTAGAGCTAAAATTAGCATGTTTAAAGTGATTTTCATGCTTCCAGTGGCTCGGGAAGTGAATTAAATACTATTTGGAGGCATTTAATGTTCAAGCAAAAACGGCTGATTTTCGACAAAAGAGATAACACTCCCCCATTACGTCATGCTTCAGAAATGTGGAAAATGGTCCGTTTTCAAATGTTTTATTTTTGAACGTCAGTTCACATTTGTAGGTGGATCATCAGTGTTAGAGCTAAAATTAGCATGTTTAAAGTGATTTTCATGCTTCCAGGGGCCCTAAACACAAGATTTATGGAATGGTTAAAAGAGCATGAAAATGGCCAATTTACTCACTCTGAGTTCTCAAAAAGGGTTTCTTCACCCCGGGAAGTTAATTAAATACCATTTGGAGGCATTTAATGTTCAAGCAAAAACGGCTGATTTTCGACAAAAGAGATAACACCCCCCCATTACGTCATGCTTCAGAAATGTGAAAAATGGTCCGTTTTCAAATGTTTTATTTTTGAACGTCAGTTCACATTTGTAGGTGGATCATCAGTGTTAGAGCTAAAATTAGCATGTTTAAAGTGATTTTCATGCTTCCAGGGGCCCTATACACAAGATTTATGGAATGGTTAAAAGTGCATGAAAATGGCCAATTTACTCACTCTGAGTTCTCAAAAAGGGTTTCTTCACCCCGGGAAGTTAATTAAATACCATTTGGAGGCATTCAATGTTCGAGCAAAAACGGCTGATTTTCGACAAAAGAGATAACACCCCCCCATTACGTCATTCTTCTGAAATGTGGAAAATGGTCCGTTTTCAAATATTTTATTTTTGAACGTCAGTTCACATTTGTAGGTGGATCATCAGTGTTAGAGCTAAAATTAGCATGTTTAAAGTGATTTTCATGCTTCCAGGGGCTCGGGAAGTGAATTAAATACTATTTGGAGGCATTTAATGTTCAAGAAAAAACGGCTGATTTTCGACAAAAGAGATAACACTCCCCCATTACGTCATCCTTCAGAAATGTGGAAAATGGTCCGTTTTCAAATGTTTTATTTTTGAACGTCAGTTCACATTTGTAGGTGGATCATCAGTGTTAGAGCTAAAATTAGCATGTTTAAAGTGATTTTCATGCTTCCAGGGGCCCTATACACAAGATTTATGGAATGGTTAAAAGTGCATGAAAATGGCCAATTTACTCACTCTGAGTTCTCAAAAAGGGTTTCTTCCCCCCGGGAAGTTAATTAAATACCACTTGGAGGCATTTAATGTTCGAGCAAAAACGGCTGATTTTCGACAAAAGAGATAACACCCCCCCATTACGCCAAGCTTCAGAAATGTGGAAAATGGTCCGTTTTCAAATGATTTATTTTTGAACGTCAGTTCACATTTGTAGGTGGATCATCAGTATTAGAGATAAAATTAGCATGTTTAAAGTGATTTTCATGCTTCCAGGGGCTCGGGAAGTGAATTAAATACTATTTGGAGGCATTTAATGTTCAAGCAAAAACGGCTGATTTTCGACAAAAGAGATAACACCCCCCATAACGTCATGCTTCAGAAATGTGGAAAATGGTCCGTTTTCAAATATTTTATTTTTGAACGTCAGTTCACATTTGTAGGTGGCTCATCAGTGTTAGAGCTAAAATTAGCATGTTTAAAGTGATTTTCATGCTTCCAGGGGCTCGGGAAGTGAATTAAATACTATTTGGAGGCATTTAATGTTCAAGCAAAAACGGCTGATTTTCGACAAAAGAGATAACACCCCTCATTACGTCATGCTTCAGAAATGTGGAAAATAGTCAGTTTTCAAATGTTTTATTTTTGAACGTCAGTTCACATTTGTAGGTGGATCATCAGTGTTAGAGCTAAAATTAGCATGTTTAAAGTGATTTTCAGGCTTCCAGGGGCCCTATACACAAGATTTATGGAATGGTTAAAAGTGCATGAAAATGGCCAATTTACTCACTCTGAGTTCTCAAAAAGGGTTTCTTCACCCCGGGAAGTTAATTAAATACCATTTGGAGGCATTCAATGTTCGAGCAAAAACGGCTGATTTTCGACAAAAGAGATAACACCCCCCCCATAACGTCATGCTTCAGAAATGTGGAAAATGGTCCGTTTTCAAATATTTTATTTTTGAACGTCAGTTCACATTTGTAGGTGGCTCATCAGTGTTAGAGCTAAAATTAGCATGTTTAAAGTGAAAGTTCATGCTTCCAGTGGCTCGAGAAGTGAATTAAATACTATTTGGAGGCATTTAATGTTCAAGCAAAAACGGCTGATTTTCGACAAAAGAGATAACACTCCCCCATTAGGTCATCCTTCAGAAATGTGGAAAATGGTCCGTTTTCAAATGTTTTATTTTTGAACGTCAGTTCACATTTGTAGGTGGATCATCAGTGTTAGAGCTAAAATTAGCATGTTTAAAGTGATTTTCATGCTTCCAGGGGCCCTATACACAAGATTTATGGAATGGTTAAAAGTGCATGAAAATGGCCAATTTACTCACTCTGAGTTCTCAAAAAGGGTTTCTTCCCCCCGGGAAGTTAATTAAAATCCACTTGGAGGCATTTAATGTTCGAGCAAAAACGGCTGATTTTCGACAAAAGAGATAACACCCCCTCATTACGTCAAGCTTCAGAAATGTGGAAAATGGTCCGTTTTCAAATGATTTATTTTTGAACGTCAGTTCACATTTGTAGGTGGATCATCAGTGTTAGAGCTAAAATTAGCATGTTTAAAGTGATTTTCATGCTTCCAGGGGCTCGGGAAGTGAATTAAATACTATTTGGAGGCATTTAATGTTCAAGCAAAAACGGCTGATTTTCGACAAAAGAGATAACACCCCCCATAACGTCATGCTTCAGAAATGTGGAAAATGGTCCGTTTTCAAATATTTTATTTTTGAACGTCAGTTCACATTTGTAGGTGGCTCATCAGTGTTAGAGCTAAAATTAGCATGTTTAAAGTGATTTTCATGCTTCCAGGGGCTCGGGAAGTGAATTAAATACTATTTGGAGGCATTTAATGTTCAAGCAAAAACGGCTGATTTTCAACAAAACAAATAACACCCCCCCATTACGTCATGCTTCAGAAATTTGGAAAATGGTCAGTTTTCAAATGTTTTATTTTTGAACGTCAGTTCACATTTGTAGGTGGATCATCAGTGTTAGAGCTAAAATTAGCATGTTTAAAGTGATTTTCATGCTTCCAGAGGCCCTAAACACAAGATTTATGGAATGGTTAAAAGTGCATGAAAATGGCCAATTTACTCACTCTGAGTTCTCAAAAAGGGTTTCTTCACCCCGGGAAGTTAATTAAATACCATTCGGAGGCATTTAATGTTCAAGCAAAAACGGCTGATTTTCGACAAAAGAGATAACACCCCCCCCATAACGTCATGCTTCAGAAATGTGGAAAATGGTCCGTTTTCAAATATTTTATTTTTGAACGTCAGTTCACATTTGTAGGTGGCTCATCAGTGTTAGAGCTAAAATTAGCATGTTTAAAGTGATTTTCATGCTTCCAGGGGCTCGGGAAGTGAATTAAATACTATTTGGAGGCATTTAATGTTCAAGCAAAAACGGCTGATTTTCAACAAAACAAATAACACCCCCCCCATTACGTCATGCTTCAGAAATTTGGAAAATGGTCAGTTTTCAAATGTTTTATTTTTGAACGTCAGTTCACATTTGTAGGTGGATCATCAGTGTTAGAGCTAAAATTAGCATGTTTAAAGTGATTTTCATGCTTCCAGAGGCCCTAAACACAAGATTTATGGAATGGTTAAAAGTGCATGAAAATGGCCAATTTACTCACTCTGAGTTCTCAAAAAGGGTTTCTTCACCCCGGGAAGTTAATTAAATACCATTTGGAGGCATTTAATGTTCAAGCAAAAACTGCTGATTTTCGACAAAAGAGATAACACCCCCCCATTACGTCATGCTTCAGAAATGTGGAAAATGGTCTGTTTTCAAATGTTTTATTTTAAACGTCAGTTCACATTTGTAGGTGGATCATCAGTGTTAGAGCTAAAATTAGCATGTTTAAAGTGATTTTCATGCTTCCAGGGGCCCTAAACACAAGATTTATGGAATGGTTAAAAGAGCATGAAAATGGCCAATTTACTCACTCTGAGTTCTCAAAAAGGGTTTCTTCACCCCGGGAAGTTAATTAAATACCATTCGGAGGCATTTAATGTTCAAGCAAAAACGGCTGATTTTCGACAAAAGAGATAACACCCCCCCCATTACGTCATGCTTCAGAAATGTGAAAAATGGTCCGTTTTCAAATGTTTTATTTTTGAACGTCAGTTCACATTTGTAGGTGGATCATCAGTGTTAGAGCTAAAATTAGCATGTTTAAAGTGATTTTCATGCTTCCAGGGGCCCTATACACAAGATTTATGGAATGGTTAAAAGTGCATGAAAATGGCCAATTTACTCACTCTGAGTTCTCAAAAAGGGTTTCTTCACCCCGGGAAGTTAATTAAATACCATTTGGAGGCATTCAATGTTCGAGCAAAAACAGCTGATTTTCGACAAAAGAGATAACACCCCCCATTACGTCATGCTTCAGAAATGTGGAAAATGGTCCGTTTTCAAATATTTTATTTTTGAACGTCAGTTCACATTTGTAGGTGGATCATCAGTGTTAGAGCTAAAATTAGCATGTTTAAAGTGATTTTCATGCTTCCAGGGGCTCGGGAAGTGAATTAAATACTATTTGGGGGCATTTAATGTTCAAGCAAAAACGGCTGATTTTCGACAAAAGAGATAACACTCCCCCATTACGTCATGCTTCAGAAATGTGGAAAATGGTCCGTTTTCAAATGTTTTATTTTTGAACGTCAGTTCACATTTGTAGGTGGATCATCAGTGTTAGAGCTAAAATTAGCATGTTTAAAGTGATTTTCATGCTTCCAGGGACCCTAAACACAAGATTTATGGAATGGTTAAAAGTGCATGAAAATGGCCAATTTACTCACTCTGAGTTCTCAAAAAGGGTTTCTTCCCCCCGGGAAGTTAATTAAAAACCACTTGGAGGCATTTAATGTTCGAGCAAAAACGGCTGATTTTCGACAAAAGAGATAACACCCCCCCATTACGTCAAGCTTCAGAAATGTGGAAAATGGTCCGTTTTCAAATGATTTATTTTTGAACGTCAGTTCACATTTGTAGGTGGATCATCAGTGTTAGAGCTAAAATTAGCATGTTTAAAGTGATTTTCATGCTTCCAGGGGCTCCGGAAGTGGATTAAATACTATTTGGAGGCATTTAATGTTCAAGCAAAAATGGCTGATTTTCAACAAAAGAAATAACACCCCCCCATTACGTCATGCTTCAGAAATTTGGAAAATGGTCAGTTTTCAAATGTTTTATTTTTGAACGTCAGTTCACATTTGTAGGTGGATCATCAGTGTTAGAGCTAAAATTAGCATGTTTAAAGTGATTTTCATGCTTCCAGGGGCCCTAAACACAAGATTTATGGAATGGTTAAAAGTGCATGAAAATGGCCAATTTACTCACTCTGAGTTCTCAAAAAGGGTTTCTTCCCCCCGGGAAGTTAATTAAATACCACTTGGAGGCATTTAATGTTCGAGCAAAAACGGCTGATTTTCGACAAAAGAGATAACACCCCCCATTACGTCATGCTTCAGAAATGTGGAAAATGGTCCGTTTTCAAATATTTTATTTTTGAACGTCAGTTCACATTTGTAGGTGGATCATCAGTGTTAGAGCTAAAATTAGCATGTTTAAAGTGATTTTCATGCTTCCAGGGGCTCGGGAAGTGAATTAAATACTATTTGGAGGCATTTAATGTTCAAGCAAAAACGGCTGATTTTCGACAAAAGAGATAACACTCCCCTATTACGTCATGCTTCAGAAATGTGGAAAATGGTCCGTTTTCAAATGTTTTATTTTTGAACGTCAGTTCACATTTGTAGGTGGATCATCAGTGTTAGAGCTAAAATTAGCATGTTTAAAGTGATTTTCATGCTTCCAGGGACCCTAAACACAAGATTTATGGAATGGTTAAAAGTGCATGAAAATGGCCAATTTACTCACTCTGAGTTCTCAAAAAGGGTTTCTTCCCCCCGGGAAGTTAATTAAAAACCACTTGGAGGCATTTAATGTTCGAGCAAAAACGGCTGATTTTCGACAAAAGAGATAACACCCCCCCATTACGTCAAGCTTCAGAAATGTGGAAAATGGTCCGTTTTCAAATGATTTATTTTTGAACGTCAGTTCACATTTGTAGGTGGATCATCAGTGTTAGAGCTAAAATTAGCATGTTTAAAGTGATTTTCATGCTTCCAGGGGCTCCGGAAGTGGATTAAATACTATTTGGAGGCATTTAATGTTCAAGCAAAAACGGCTGATTTTCAACAAAAGAAATAACACCCCCCCATTACGTCATGCTTCAGAAATTTGGAAAATGGTCAGTTTTCAAATGTTTTATTTTTGAACGTCAGTTCACATTTGTAGGTGGATCATCAGTGTTAGAGCTAAAATTAGCATGTTTAAAGTGATTTTCATGCTTCCAGGGGCCCTAAACACAAGATTTATGGAATGGTTAAAAGTGCATGAAAATGGCCAATTTACTCACTCTGAGTTCTCAAAAAGGGTTTCTTCCCCCCGGGAAGTTAATTAAATACCACTTGGAGGCATTTAATGTTCGAGCAAAAACGGCTGATTTTCGACAAAAGAGATAACACCCCCCCATTACGTCAAGCTTCAGAAATGTGGAAAATGGTCCGTTTTCAAATGATTTATTTTTGAACGTCAGTTCACATTTGTAGGAGGATCATCAGTGTTAGAGCTAAAATTAGCATGTTTAAAGTGATTTTCATGCTTCCAGGGGCTCCGGAAGTGGATTAAATACTATTTGGAGGCATTTAATGTTCAAGCAAAAACGGCTGATTTTCGACAAAAGAGATAACACTCCCCCATTACGTCATACTTCAGAAATGTGGAAAATGGTCAGTTTTCAAATGTTTTATTTTTGAACGTCAGTTCACATTTGTAGGTGGATCATCAGTGTTAGAGCTAAAATTAGCATGTTTAAAGTGATTTTCATGCTTCCAGGGGCCCTAAACACAAGATTTATGGAATGGTTAAAAGTGCATGAAAATGGCCAATTTACTCACTCTGAGTTCTCAAAAAGGGTTTCTTCACCCCGGGAAGTTAATTAAATACCATTTGGAGGCATTTAATGTTCAAGCAAAAACGGCTGATTTTTGACAAAAGAGATAACCCCCCCCCCCCCATTACGTCATGCTTCAGAAATCTGGAAAATGGTCTGTTTTCAAATGTTTTATTTTTGAACGTCAGTTCACATTTGTAGGTGGATCATCAGTGTTGAAGCTAAAATTAGCATGTTTAAAGTGATTTTCATGCTTCCAGGGGCTCGGGAAGTGAATTAAATACTATTTGGAGGCATTTAATGTTCAAGCAAAAACGGCTGATTTTCGACAAAAGAGATAACACCCCTCATTACGTCATGCTTCAGAAATGTGGAAAATAGTCCGTTTTCAAATGTTTTATTTTTGAACGTCAGTTCACATTTGTAGGTGGATCATCAGTGTTAGAGCTAAAATTAGCATGTTTAAAGTGATTTTCATGCTTCCAGGGGCCCTAAACACAAGATTTATGGAATGGTTAAAAGTGCATGAAAATGGCCAATTTACTCACTCTGAGTTCTCAAAAAGGGTTTCTTCCCCCCGGGAAGTTAATTAAAAACCACTTGGAGGCATTTAATGTTCGAGCAAAAACGGCTGATTTTCGACAAAAGAGATAACACCCCCACATTACGTCAAGCTTCAGAAATGTGGAAAATGGTCCGTTTTCAAATGATTTATTTTTGAACGTCAGTTCACATTTGTAGGTGGATCATCAGTGTTAGAGCTAAAATTAGCATGTTTAAAGTGATTTTCATGCTTCCAGGGGCCCTAAACACAAGATTTATGGAATGGTTAAAAGTGCATGAAAATGGCCAATTTACTCACTCTGAGTTCTCAAAAAGGGTTTCTTCCCCCCGGGAAGTTAATTAAAAACCACTTGGAGGCATTTAATGTTCGAGCAAAAACGGCTGATTTTCGACAAAAGAGATAACACCCCCACATTACGTCAAGCTTCAGAAATGTGGAAAATGGTCCGTTTTCAAATGATTTATTTTTGAACGTCAGTTCACATTTGTAGGTGGATCATCAGTGTTAGAGCTAAAATTAGCATGTTTAAAGTGATTTTCATGATTCCAGGGGCTCCGGAAGTGGATTAAATACTATTTGGAGGCATTTAATGTTCAAGCAAAAACGGCTGATTTTCAACAAAAGAAATAACACCCCCCCATTACGTCATGCTTCAGAAATTTGGAAAATGGTCAGTTTTCAAATGTTTTATTTTTGAACGTCAGTTCACATTTGTAGGTGGATCATCAGTGTTAGAGCTAAAATTAGCATGTTTAAAGTGATTTTCATGCTTCCAGGGGCCCTAAACACAAGATTTATGGAATGGTTAAAAGTGCATGAAAATGGCCAATTTACTCACTCTGAGTTCTCAAAAAGGGTTTCTTCCCCCCGGGAAGTTAATTAAATACCACTTGGAGGCATTTAATGTTCGAGCAAAAACGGCTGATTTTCGACAAAAGAGATAACACCCCCCCATTACGCCAAGCTTCAGAAATGTGGAAAATGGTCCGTTTTCAAATGATTTATTTTTGAACGTCAGTTCACATTTGTAGGTGGATCATCAGTGTTAGAGATAAAATTAGCATGTTTAAAGTGATTTTCATGCTTCCAGGGGCTCGGGAAGTGAATTAAATACTATTTGGAGGCATTTAATGTTCAAGCAAAAACGGCTGATTTTCGACAAAAGAGATAACACCCCTCATTACGTCATGCTTCAGAAATGTGGAAAATAGTCAGTTTTCAAATGTTTTATTTTTGAACGTCAGTTCACATTTGTAGGTGGATCATCAGTGTTAGAGCTAAAATTAGCATGTTTAAAGTGATTTTCATGCTTCCAGGGGCCCTATACACAAGATTTATGGAATGGTTAAAAGTGCATGAAAATGGCCAATTTACTCACTCTGAGTTCTCAAAAAGGGTTTCTTCACCCCGGGAAGTTAATTAAATACCATTTGGAGGCATTCAATGTTCGAGCAAAAACGGCTGATTTTCGACAAAAGAGATAACACCCCCCCCATAACGTCATGCTTCAGAAATGTGGAAAATGGTCCGTTTTCAAATATTTTATTTTTGAACGTCAGTTCACATTTGTAGGTGGCTCATCAGTGTTAGAGCTAAAATTAGCATGTTTAAAGTGATTTTCATGCTTCCAGGGGCTCGGGAAGTGAATTAAATACTGTTTGGAGGCATTTAATGTTCAAGCAAAAACGGCTGATTTTCAACAAAACAAATAACACCCCCCCATTACGTCATGCTTCAGAAATTTGGAAAATGGTCAGTTTTCAAATGTTTTATTTTTGAACGTCAGTTCACATTTGTAGGTGGATCATCAGTGTTAGAGCTAAAATTAGCATGTTTAAAGTGATTTTCATGCTTCCAGAGGCCCTAAACACAAGATTTATGGAATGGTTAAAAGTGCATGAAAATGGCCAATTTACTCACTCTGAGTTCTCAAAAAGGGTTTCTTCACCCCGGGAAGTTAATTAAATACCATTTGGAGGCATTTAATGTTCAAGCAAAAACTGCTGATTTTCGACAAAAGAGATAACACCCCCCCATTACGTCATGCTTCAGAAATGTGGAAAATGGTCTGTTTTCAAATGTTTTATTTTAAACGTCAGTTCACATTTGTAGGTGGATCATTAGTGTTAGAGCTAAAATTAGCATGTTTAAAGTGATTTTCATGCTTCCAGGGGCCCTAAACACAAGATTTATGGAATGGTTAAAAGAGCATGAAAATGGCCAATTTACTCACTCTGAGTTCTCAAAAAGGGTTTCCTCACCCCGGGAAGTTAATTAAATACCATTCGGAGGCATTTAATGTTCAAGCAAAAACGGCTGATTTTCGACAAAAGAGATAACACCCCCCCCCCATTACGTCATGCTTCAGAAATGTGAAAAATGGTCCGTTTTCAAATGTTTTATTTTTGAACGTCAGTTCACATTTGTAGGTGGATCATCAGTGTTAGAGCTAAAATTAGCATGTTTAAAGTGATTTTCATGCTTCCAGGGGCCCTATACACAAGATTTATGGAATGGTTAAAAGTGCATGAAAATGGCCAATTTACTCACTCTGAGTTCTCAAAAAGGGTTTCTTCACCCCGGGAAGTTAATTAAATACAATTTGGAGGCATTCAATGTTCGAGCAAAAACAGCTGATTTTCGACAAAAGAGATAACACCCCCCATTAAGTCATGCTTCAGAAATGTGGAAAATGGTCCGTTTTCAAATATTTTATTTTTGAACGTCAGTTCACATTTGTAGGTGGATCATCAGTGTTAGAGCTAAAATTAGCATGTTTAAAGTGATTTTCATGCTTCCAGGGGCTCGGGAAGTGAATTAAATACTATTTGGAGGCATTTAATGTTCAAGCAAAAACTGCTGATTTTCGACAAAAGAGATAACACTCCCCCATTACGTCATGCTTCAGAAATGTGGAAAATGGTCCGTTTTCAAATGTTTTATTTTTGAACGTCAGTTCACATTTGTAGGTGGATCATCAGTGTTAGAGCTAAAATTAGCATGTTTAAAGTGATTTTCATGCTTCCAGGGGCCCTAAACACAAGATTTATGGAATGGTTAAAAGTGCATGAAAATGGCCAATTTACTCACTCTGAGTTCTCAAAAAGGGTTTCTTCCCCCCGGGAAGTTAATTAAATACCACTTGGAGGCATTTAATGTTCGAGCAAAAACGGCTGATTTTCGACAAAAGAGATAACACCCCCCCATTACGTCAAGCTTCAGAAATGTGGAAAATGGTCCGTTTTCAAATGATTTATTTTTGAACGTCAGTTCACATTTGTAGGTGGATCATCAGTGTTAGAGCTAAAATTAGCATGTTTAAAGTGATTTTCATGCTTCCAGGGGCTCCGGAAGTGGATTAAATACTATTTGGAGGCATTTAATGTTCAAGCAAAAACGGCTGATTTTCGACAAAAGAGATAACACTCCCCCATTACGTCATGCTTCAGAAATGTGGAAAATGGTCAGTTTTCAAATGTTTTATTTTTGAACGTCAGTTCACATTTGTAGGTGGATCATCAGTGTTAGAGCTAAAATTAGCATGTTTAAAGTGATTTTCATGCTTCCAGGGGCCCTAAACACAAGATTTATGGAATGGTTAAAAGTGCATGAAAATGGCCAATTTACTCACTCTGAGTTCTCAAAAAGGGTTTCTTCACCCCGGGAAGTTAATTAAATACCATTTGGAGGCATTTAATGTTCAAGCAAAAACGGCTGATTTTCGACAAAAGAGATAACACCCCCCCCCCATTACGTCATGCTTCAGAAATGTGGAAAATGGTCTGTTTTCAAATGTTTTATTTTTGAACGTCAGTTCACATTTGTAGGTGGATCATCAGTGTTAGAGCTAAAATTAGCATGTTTAAAGTGATTTTCATGCTTCCAGGGGCCCTAAACACAAGATTTATGGAATGGTTAAAAGTGCATGAAAATGGCCAATTTACTCACTCTGAGTTCTCAAAAAGGGTTTCTTCACCCCGGGAAGTTAATTAAATACCATTTGGAGGCATTTAATGTTCAAGCAAAAACGGCTGATTTTTGACAAAAGAGATAACACCCCCCCCCCCCCCATTACGTCATGCTTCAGAAATCTGGAAAATGGTCTGTTTTCAAATGTTTTATTTTTGAACGTCAGTTCACATTTGTAGGTGGATCATCAGTGTTGAAGCTAAAATTAGCATGTTTAAAGTGATTTTCATGCTTCCAGGGGCTCGGGAAGTGAATTAAATACTATTTGGAGGCATTTAATGTTCAAGCAAAAACAGCTGATTTTCGACAAAAGAGATAACACCCCTCATTACGTCATGCTTCAGAAATGTGGAAAATAGTCCGTTTTCAAATGTTTTATTTTTGAACGTCAGTTCACATTTGTAGGTGGATCATCAGTGTTAGAGCTAAAATTAGCATGTTTAAAGTGATTTTCATGCTTCCAGGGGCCCTATACACAAGATTTATGGAATGGTTAAAAGTGCATGAAAATGGCCAATTTACTCACTCTGAGTTCTCAAAAAGGGTTTCTTCACCCCGGGAAGTTAATTAAATACCATTTGGAGGCATTCAATGTTCGAGCAAAAACGGCTGATTTTCGACAAAAGAGATAACACCCCCCCCATAACGTCATGCTTCAGAAATGTGGCAAATGGTTCGTTTTCAAATATTTTATTTTTGAACGTCAGTTCACATTTGTAGGTGGCTCATCAGTGTTAGAGCTAAAATTACCATGTTTAAAGTGATTTTCATGCTTCCAGGGGCTCGGGAAGTGAATTAAATACTATTTGGAGGCATTTAATGTTCAAGCAAAAACGGCTGATTTTCGACAAAAGAGATAACACTCCCCCATTACGTCATGCTTCAGAAATGTGGAAAATGGTCCGTTTTCAAATGTTTTATTTTTGAACGTCAGTTCACATTTGTAGGTGGATCATCAGTGTTAGAGCTAAAATTAGCATGTTTAAAGTGATTTTCATGCTTCCAGGGGCCCTAAACACAAGATTTATGGAATGGTTAAAAGTGCATGAAAATGGCCAATTTACTCACTCTGAGTTCTCAAAAAGGGTTTCTTCCCCCCGGGAAGTTAATTAAAATCCACTTGGAGGCATTTAATGTTCGAGCAAAAACGGCTGATTTTCAACAAAAGAGATAACACCCCCACATTACGTCAAGCTTCAGAAATGTGGAAAATGGTCCGTTTTCAAATGATTTATTTTTGAACGTCAGTTCACATTTGTAGGTGGATCATCAGTGTTAGAGCTAAAATTAGCATGTTTAAAGTGATTTTCATGATTCCAGGGGCTCCGGAAGTGGATTAAATACTATTTGGAGGCATTTAATGTTCAAGCAAAAACGGCTGATTTTCAACAAAAGAAATAACACCCCCCCATTACGTCATGCTTCAGAAATTTGGAAAATGGTCAGTTTTCAAATGTTTTATTTTTGAACGTCAGTTCACATTTGTAGGTGGATCATCAGTGTTAGAGCTAAAATTAGCATGTTTAAAGTGATTTTCATGCTTCCAGGGGCCCTAAACACAAGATTTATGGAATGGTTAAAAGTGCATGAAAATGGCCAATTTACTCACTCTGAGTTCTCAAAAAGGGTTTCTTCCCCCCGGGAAGTTAATTAAATACCACTTGGAGGCATTTAATGTTCGAGCAAAAACGGCTGATTTTCGACAAAAGAGATAACACCCCCCCATTATGCTAAGCTTCAGAAATGTGGAAAATGGTCCGTTTTCAAATGATTTATTTTTGAACGTCAGTTCACATTTGTAGGTGGATCATCAGTATTAGAGATAAAATTAGCATGTTTAAAGTGATTTTCATGCTTCCAGGGGCTCGGGAAGTGAATTAAATACTATTTGGAGGCATTTAATGTTCAAGCAAAAACGGCTGATTTTCGACAAAAGAGATAACACCCCCCATAACGTCATGCTTCAGAAATGTGGAAAATGGTCCGTTTTCAAATATTTTAGTTTTTGAACGTCAGTTCACATTTGTAGGTGGCTCATCAGTGTTAGAGCTAAAATTAGCATGTTTAAAGTGATTTTCATGCTTCCAGGGGCTCGGGAAGTGAATTAAATACTATTTGGAGGCATTTAATGTTCAAGCAAAAACGGCTGATTTTCAACAAAAGAAATAACACCCCCCCATTACGTCATGCTTCAGAAATTTGGAAAATGGTCAGTTTTCAAATGTTTTATTTTTGAACGTCAGTTCACATTTGTAGGTGGATCATCAGTGTTAGAGCTAAAATTAGCATGTTTAAAGTGATTTTCATGCTTCCAGGGGCCCTAAACACAAGATTTATGGAATGGTTAAAAGTGCATGAAAATGGCCAATTTACTCACTCTGAGTTCTCAAAAAGGGTTTCTTCCCCCCGGGAAGTTAATTAAATACCACTTGGAGGCATTTAATGTTCGAGCAAAAACGGCTGATTTTCGACAAAAGAGATAACACCCCCCCATTACGTCAAGCTTCAGAAATGTGGAAAATGGTCCGTTTTCAAATGATTTATTTTTGAACGTCAGTTCACATTTGTAGGTGGATCATCAGTGTTAGAGCTAAAATTAGCATGTTTAAAGTGATTTTCATGCTTCCAGGGGCCCTAAACACAAGATTTATGGAATGGTAAAAAGTGGATGAAAATGGCCAATTTACTCACTCTGAGTTCTCAAAAAGGGTTTCTTCACCCCGGGAAGTTAATTAAATACCATTTGGAGGCATTTAATGTTCAAGCAAAAACGGCTGATTTTCGACAAAAGAGATAACACCCCCCCCCCATTACGTCATGCTTCAGAAATGTGGAAAATGGTCTGTTTTCAAATGTTTTATTTTTGAACGTCAGTTCACATTTGAAGGTGGATCATCAGTGTTAGAGCTAAAATTAGCATGTTTAAAGTGATTTTCATGCTTCCAGGGGCCCTAAACACAAGATTTATGGAATGGTTAAAAGTGCATGAAAATGGCCAATTTACTCACTCTGAGTTCTCAAAAAGGGTTTCTTCACCCCGGGAAGTTAATTAAATACCATTTGGAGGCATTTAATGTTCAAGCAAAAACGGCTGATTTTTGACAAAAGAGATAACACCCCCCCCCCCCCCCATTACGTCATGCTTCAGAAATCTGGAAAATGGTCTGTTTTCAAATGTTTTATTTTTGAACGTCAGTTCACATTTGTAGGTGGATCATCAGTGTTGAAGCTAAAATTAGCATGTTTAAAGTGATTTTCATGCTTCCAGGGGCTCGGGAAGTGAATTTAATACTATTTGGAGGCATTTAATGTTCAAGCAAAAACGGCTGATTTTCGACAAAAGAGATAACACTCCCCTATTACGTCATGCTTCAGAAATGTGGAAAATGGTCCGTTTTCAAATGTTTTATTTTTGAACGTCAGTTCACATTTGTAGGTGGATCATCAGTGTTAGAGCTAAAATTAGCATGTTTAAAGTGATTTTCATGCTTCCAGGGACCCTAAACACAAGATTTATGGAATGGTTAAAAGTGCATGAAAATGGCCAATTTACTCACTCTGAGTTCTCAAAAAGGGTTTCTTCCCCCCGGGAAGTTAATTAAAAACCACTTGGAGGCATTTAATGTTCGAGCAAAAACGGCTGATTTTCGACAAAAGAGATAACACCCCCCCATTACGTCAAGCTTCAGAAATGTGGAAAATGGTCCGTTTTCAAATGATTTATTTTTGAACGTCAGTTCACATTTGTAGGTGGATCATCAGTGTTAGAGCTAAAATTAGCATGTTTAAAGTGATTTTCATGCTTCCAGGGGCTCCGGAAGTGGATTAAATACTATTTGGAGGCATTTAATGTTCAAGCAAAAACGGCTGATTTTCAACAAAAGAAATAACACCCCCCCATTACGTCATGCTTCAGAAATTTGGAAAATGGTCAGTTTTCAAATGTTTTATTTTTGAACGTCAGTTCACATTTGTAGGTGGATCATCAGTGTTAGAGCTAAAATTAGCATGTTTAAAGTGATTTTCATGCTTCCAGGGGCCCTAAACACAAGATTTATGGAATGGTTAAAAGTGCATGAAAATGGCCAATTTACTCACTCTGAGTTCTCAAAAAGGGTTTCTTCCCCCCGGGAAGTTAATTAAATACCACTTGGAGGCATTTAATGTTCGAGCAAAAACGGCTGATTTTCGACAAAAGAGATAACACCCCCCCATTACGTCAAGCTTCAGAAATGTGGAAAATGGTCCGTTTTCAAATGATTTATTTTTGAACGTCAGTTCACATTTGTAGGAGGATCATCAGTGTTAGAGCTAAAATTAGCATGTTTAAAGTGATTTTCATGCTTCCAGGGGCTCCGGAAGTGGATTAAATACTATTTGGAGGCATTTAATGTTCAAGCAAAAACGGCTGATTTTCGACAAAAGAGATAACACTCCCCCATTACGTCATACTTCAGAAATGTGGAAAATGGTCAGTTTTCAAATGTTTTATTTTTGAACGTCAGTTCACATTTGTAGGTGGATCATCAGTGTTAGAGCTAAAATTAGCATGTTTAAAGTGATTTTCATGCTTCCAGGGGCCCTAAACACAAGATTTATGGAATGGTTAAAAGTGCATGAAAATGGCCAATTTACTCACTCTGAGTTCTCAAAAAGGGTTTCTTCACCCCGGGAAGTTAATTAAATACCATTTGGGGGCATTTAATGTTCAAGCAAAAACGGCTGATTTTCGACAAAAGAGATAACACCCCCCCCCCCCATTACGTCATGCTTCAGAAATGTGGAAAATGGTCTGTTTTCAAATGTTTTATTTTTGAACGTCAGTTCACATTTGTAGGTGGATCATCAGTGTTAGAGCTAAAATTAGCATGTTTAAAGTGATTTTCATGCTTCCAGGGGCCCTAAACACAAGATTTATGGAATGGTTAAAAGTGCATGAAAATGGCCAATTTACTCACTCTGAGTTCTCAAAAAGGGTTTCTTCACCCCGGGAAGTTAATTAAATACCATTTGGAGGCATTTAATGTTCAAGCAAAAACGGCTGATTTTTGACAAAAGAGATAACACCCCCCCCCCCATTACGTCATGCTTCAGAAATCTGGAAAATGGTCTGTTTTCAAATGTTTTATTTTTGAACGTCAGTTCACATTTGTAGGTGGATCATCAGTGTTGAAGCTAAAATTAGCATGTTTAAAGTGATTTTCATGCTTCCAGGGGCTCGGGAAGTGAATTAAATACTATTTGGAGGCATTTAATGTTCAAGCAAAAACGGCTGATTTTCGACAAAAGAGATAACACCCCTCATTACGTCATGCTTCAGAAATGTGGAAAATAGTCCGTTTTCAAATGTTTTATTTTTGAACGTCAGTTCACATTTGTAGGTGGATCATCAGTGTTAGAGCTAAAATTAGCATGTTTAAAGTGATTTTCATGCTTCCAGGGGCCCTATACACAAGATTTATGGAATGGTTAAAAGTGCATGAAAATGGCCAATTTACTCTGAGTTCTCAAAAAGGGTTTCTTCACCCCGGGAAGTTAATTAAATACCATTTGGAGGCATTCAATGTTCGAGCAAAAACGGCTGATTTTCGACAAAAGAGATAACACCCCCCCCATAACGTCATGCTTCAGAAATGTGGAAAATGGTCCGTTTTCAAATATTTTATTTTTGAACGTCAGTTCACATTTGTAGGTGGCTCATCAGTGTTAGAGCTAAAATTACCATGTTTAAAGTGATTTTCATGCTTCCAGAGGCTCGGGAAGTGAATTAAATACTATTTGGAGGCATTTAATGTTCAAGCAAAAACGGCTGATTTTCGACAAAAGAGATAACACTCCCCCATTACGTCATGCTTCAGAAATGTGGAAAATGGTCCGTTTTCAAATGTTTTATTTTTGAACGTCAGTTCACATTTGTAGGTGGATCATCAGTGTTAGAGCTAAAATTAGCATGTTTAAAGTGATTTTCATGCTTCCAGGGGCCCTAAACACAAGATTTATGGAATGGTTAAAAGTGCATGAAAATGGCCAATTTACTCACTCTGAGTTCTCAAAAAGGGTTTCTTCCCCCCGGGAAGTTAATTAAAAACCACTTGGAGGCATTTAATGTTCGAGCAAAAACGGCTGATTTTCGACAAAAGAGATAACACCCCCACATTACGTCAAGCTTCAGAAATGTGGAAAATGGTCCGTTTTCAAATGATTTATTTTTGAACGTCAGTTCACATTTGTAGGTGGATCATCAGTGTTAGAGCTAAAATTAGCATGTTTAAAGTGATTTTCATGCTTCCAGGGGCCCTAAACACAAGATTTATGGAATGGTTAAAAGTGCATGAAAATGGCCAATTTACTCACTCTGAGTTCTCAAAAAGGGTTTCTTCCCCCCGGGAAGTTAATTAAAAACCACTTGGAGGCATTTAATGTTCGAGCAAAAACGGCTGATTTTCGACAAAAGAGATAACACCCCCACATTACGTCAAGCTTCAGAAATGTGGAAAATGGTCCGTTTTCAAATGATTTATTTTTGAACGTCAGTTCACATTTGTAGGTGGATCATCAGTGTTAGAGCTAAAATTAGCATGTTTAAAGTGATTTTCATGATTCCAGGGGCTCCGGAAGTGGATTAAATACTATTTGGAGGCATTTAATGTTCAAGCAAAAACGGCTGATTTTCAACAAAAGAAATAACACCCCCCCATTACGTCATGCTTCAGAAATTTGGAAAATGGTCAGTTTTCAAATGTTTTATTTTTGAACGTCAGTTCACATTTGTAGGTGGATCATCAGTGTTAGAGCTAAAATTAGCATGTTTAAAGTGATTTTCATGCTTCCAGGGGCCCTAAACACAAGATTTATGGAATGGTTAAAAGTGCATGAAAATGGCCAATTTACTCACTCTGAGTTCTCAAAAAGGGTTTCTTCCCCCCGGGAAGTTAATTAAATACCACTTGGAGGCATTTAATGTTCGAGCAAAAACGGCTGATTTTCGACAAAAGAGATAACACCCCCCCCATTACGCCAAGCTTCAGAAATGTGGAAAATGGTCCGTTTTCAAATGATTTATTTTTGAACGTCAGTTCACATTTGTAGGTGGATCATCAGTGTTAGAGATAAAATTAGCATGTTTAAAGTGATTTTCATGCTTCCAGGGGCTCGGGAAGTGAATTAAATACTATTTGGAGGCATTTAATGTTCAAGCAAAAACGGCTGATTTTCGACAAAAGAGATAACACCCCTCATTACGTCATGCTTCAGAAATGTGGAAAATAGTCAGTTTTCAAATGTTTTATTTTTGAACGTCAGTTCACATTTGTAGGTGGATCATCAGTGTTAGAGCTAAAATTAGCATGTTTAAAGTGATTTTCATGCTTCCAGGGGCCCTATACACAAGATTTATGGAATGGTTAAAAGTGCATGAAAATGGCCAATTTACTCACTCTGAGTTCTCAAAAAGGGTTTCTTCACCCCGGGAAGTTAATTAAATACCATTTGGAGGCATTCAATGTTCGAGCAAAAACGGCTGATTTTCGACAAAAGAGATAACACCCCCCCCATAACGTCATGCTTCAGAAATGTGGAAAATGGTCCGTTTTCAAATATTTTATTTTTGAACGTCAGTTCACATTTGTAGGTGGCTCATCAGTGTTAGAGCTAAAATTAGCATGTTTAAAGTGATTTTCATGCTTCCAGGGGCTCGGGAAGTGAATTAAATACTATTTGGAGGCATTTAATGTTCAAGCAAAAACGGCTGATTTTCAACAAAACAAATAACACCCCCCCATTACGTCATGCTTCAGAAATTTGGAAAATGGTCAGTTTTCAAATGTTTTATTTTTGAACGTCAGTTCACATTTGTAGGTGGATCATCAGTGTTAGAGCTAAAATTAGCATGTTTAAAGTGATTTTCATGCTTCCAGAGGCCCTAAACACAAGATTTATGGAATGGTTAAAAGTGCATGAAAATGGCCAATTTACTCACTCTGAGTTCTCAAAAAGGGTTTCTTCACCCCGGGAAGTTAATTAAATACCATTTGGAGGCATTTAATGTTCAAGCAAAAACTGCTGATTTTCGACAAAAGAGATAACACCCCCCCATTACGTCATGCTTCAGAAATGTGGAAAATGGTCTGTTTTCAAATGTTTTATTTTAAACGTCAGTTCACATTTGTAGGTGGATCATTAGTGTTAGAGCTAAAATTAGCATGTTTAAAGTGATTTTCATGCTTCCAGGGGCCCTAAACACAAGATTTATGGAATGGTTAAAAGAGCATGAAAATGGCCAATTTACTCACTCTGAGTTCTCAAAAAGGGTTTCCTCACCCCGGGAAGTTAATTAAATACCATTCGGAGGCATTTAATGTTCAAGCAAAAACGGCTGATTTTCGACAAAAGAGATAACACCCCCCCCCATTACGTCATGCTTCAGAAATGTGAAAAATGGTCCGTTTTCAAATGTTTTATTTTTGAACGTCAGTTCACATTTGTAGGTGGATCATCAGTGTTAGAGCTAAAATTAGCATGTTTAAAGTGATTTTCATGCTTCCAGGGGCCCTATACACAAGATTTATGGAATGGTTAAAAGTGCATGAAAATGGCCAATTTACTCACTCTGAGTTCTCAAAAAGGGTTTCTTCACCCCGGGAAGTTAATTAAATACCATTTGGAGGCATTCAATGTTCGAGCAAAAACAGCTGATTTTCGACAAAAGAGATAACACCCCCCATTACGTCATGCTTCAGAAATGTGGAAAATGGTCCGTTTTCAAATATTTTATTTTTGAACGTCAGTTCACATTTGTAGGTGGATCATCAGTGTTAGAGCTAAAATTAGCATGTTTAAAGTGATTTTCATGCTTCCAGGGGCTCGGGAAGTGAATTAAATACTATTTGGAGGCATTTAATGTTCAAGCAAAAACTGCTGATTTTCGACAAAAGAGATAACACTCCCCCATTACGTCATGCTTCAGAAATGTGGAAAATGGTCCGTTTTCAAATGTTTTATTTTTGAACGTCAGTTCACATTTGTAGGTGGATCATCAGTGTTAGAGCTAAAATTAGCATGTTTAAAGTGATTTTCATGCTTCCAGGGGCCCTAAACACAAGATTTATGGAATGGTTAAAAGTGCATGAAAATGGCCAATTTACTCACTCTGAGTTCTCAAAAAGGGTTTCTTCCCCCCGGGAAGTTAATTAAATACCACTTGGAGGCATTTAATGTTCGAGCAAAAACGGCTGATTTTCGACAAAAGAGATAACACCCCCCCATTACGTCAAGCTTCAGAAATGTGGAAAATGGTCCGTTTTCAAATGATTTATTTTTGAACGTCAGTTCACATTTGTAGGTGGATCATCAGTGTTAGAGCTAAAATTAGCATGTTTAAAGTGATTTTCATGCTTCCAGGGGCTCCGGAAGTGGATTAAATACTATTTGGAGGCATTTAATGTTCAAGCAAAAACGGCTGATTTTCGACAAAAGAGATAACACTCCCCCATTACGTCATGCTTCAGAAATGTGGAAAATGGTCAGTTTTCAAATGTTTTATTTTTGAACGTCAGTTCACATTTGTAGGTGGATCATCAGTGTTAGAGCTAAAATTAGCATGTTTAAAGTGATTTTCATGCTTCCAGGGGCCCTAAACACAAGATTTATGGAATGGTTAAAAGTGCATGAAAATGGCCAATTTACTCACTCTGAGTTCTCAAAAAGGGTTTCTTCACCCCGGGAAGTTAATTAAATACCATTTGGAGGCATTTAATGTTCAAGCAAAAACGGCTGATTTTCGACAAAAGAGATAACACCCCCCCCATTACGTCATGCTTCAGAAATGTGGAAAATGGTCTGTTTTCAAATGTTTTATTTTTGAACGTCAGTTCACATTTGTAGGTGGATTATCAGTGTTAGAGCTAAAATTAGCATGTTTAAAGTGATTTTCATGCTTCCAGGGGCCCTAAACACAAGATTTATGGAATGGTTAAAAGTGCATGAAAATGGCCAATTTACTCACTCTGAGTTCTCAAAAAGGGTTTCTTCACCCCGGGAAGTTAATTAAATACCATTTGGAGGCATTTAATGTTCAAGCAAAAACGGCTGATTTTTGACAAAAGAGATAACACCCCCCCCCCCCCCCCCCCCCCATTACGTCATGCTTCAGAAATCTGGAAAATGGTCTGTTTTCAAATGTTTTATTTTTGAACGTCAGTTCACATTTGTAGGTGGATCATCAGTGTTGAAGCTAAAATTAGCATGTTTAAAGTGATTTTCATGCTTCCAGGGGCTCGGGAAGTGAATTAAATACTATTTGGAGGCATTTAATGTTCAAGCAAAAACAGCTGATTTTCGACAAAAGAGATAACACCCCTCATTACGTCATGCTTCAGAAATGTGGAAAATAGTCCGTTTTCAAATGTTTTATTTTTGAACGTCAGTTCACATTTGTAGGTGGATCATCAGTGTTAGAGCTAAAATTAGCATGTTTAAAGTGATTTTCATGCTTCCAGGGGCCCTATACACAAGATTTATGGAATGGTTAAAAGTGCATGAAAATGGCCAATTTACTCACTCTGAGTTCTCAAAAAGGGTTTCTTCACCCCGGGAAGTTAATTAAATACCATTTGGAGGCATTCAATGTTCGAGCAAAAACGGCTGATTTTCGACAAAAGAGATAACACCCCCCCCCATAACGTCATGCTTCAGAAATGTGGCAAATGGTTCGTTTTCAAATATTTTATTTTTGAACGTCAGTTCACATTTGTAGGTGGCTCATCAGTGTTAGAGCTAAAATTACCATGTTTAAAGTGATTTTCATGCTTCCAGGGGCTCGGGAAGTGAATTAAATACTATTTGGAGGCATTTAATGTTCAAGCAAAAACGGCTGATTTTCGACAAAAGAGATAACACTCCCCCATTACGTCATGCTTCAGAAATGTGGAAAATGGTCCGTTTTCAAATGTTTTATTTTTGAACGTCAGTTCACATTTGTAGGTGGATCATCAGTGTTAGAGCTAAAATTAGCATGTTTAAAGTGATTTTCATGCTTCCAGGGGCCCTAAACACAAGATTTATGGAATGGTTAAAAGTGCATGAAAATGGCCAATTTACTCACTCTGAGTTCTCAAAAAGGGTTTCTTCCCCCCGGGAAGTTAATTAAAATCCACTTGGAGGCATTTAATGTTCGAGCAAAAACGGCTGATTTTCAACAAAAGAGATAACACCCCCACATTACGTCAAGCTTCAGAAATGTGGAAAATGGTCCGTTTTCAAATGATTTATTTTTGAACGTCAGTTCACATTTGTAGGTGGATCATCAGTGTTAGAGCTAAAATTAGCATGTTTAAAGTGATTTTCATGATTCCAGGGGCTCCGGAAGTGGATTAAATACTATTTGGAGGCATTTAATGTTCAAGCAAAAACGGCTGATTTTCAACAAAAGAAATAACACCCCCCCATTACGTCATGCTTCAGAAATTTGGAAAATGGTCAGTTTTCAAATGTTTTATTTTTGAACGTCAGTTCACATTTGTAGGTGGATCATCAGTGTTAGAGCTAAAATTAGCATGTTTAAAGTGATTTTCATGCTTCCAGGGGCCCTAAACACAAGATTTATGGAATGGTTAAAAGTGCATGAAAATGGCCAATTTACTCACTCTGAGTTCTCAAAAAGGGTTTCTTCCCCCCGGGAAGTTAATTAAATACCACTTGGAGGCATTTAATGTTCGAGCAAAAACGGCTGATTTTCGACAAAAGAGATAACACCCCCCCATTATGCTAAGCTTCAGAAATGTGGAAAATGGTCCGTTTTCAAATGATTTATTTTTGAACGTCAGTTCACATTTGTAGGTGGATCATCAGTATTAGAGATAAAATTAGCATGTTTAAAGTGATTTTCATGCTTCCAGGGGCTCGGGAAGTGAATTAAATACTATTTGGAGGCATTTAATGTTCAAGCAAAAACGGCTGATTTTCGACAAAAGAGATAACACCCCCCATAACGTCATGCTTCAGAAATGTGGAAAATGGTCCGTTTTCAAATATTTTAGTTTTTGAACGTCAGTTCACATTTGTAGGTGGCTCATCAGTGTTAGAGCTAAAATTAGCATGTTTAAAGTGATTTTCATGCTTCCAGGGGCTCGGGAAGTGAATTAAATACTATTTGGAGGCATTTAATGTTCAAGCAAAAACGGCTGATTTTCAACAAAAGAAATAACACCCCCCCATTACGTCATGCTTCAGAAATTTGGAAAATGGTCAGTTTTCAAATGTTTTATTTTTGAACGTCAGTTCACATTTGTAGGTGGATCATCAGTGTTAGAGCTAAAATTAGCATGTTTAAAGTGATTTTCATGCTTCCAGGGGCCCTAAACACAAGATTTATGGAATGGTTAAAAGTGCATGAAAATGGCCAATTTACTCACTCTGAGTTCTCAAAAAGGGTTTCTTCCCCCCGGGAAGTTAATTAAATACCACTTGGAGGCATTTAATGTTCGAGCAAAAACGGCTGATTTTCGACAAAAGAGATAACACCCCCCCATTACGTCAAGCTTCAGAAATGTGGAAAATGGTCCGTTTTCAAATGATTTATTTTTGAACGTCAGTTCACATTTGTAGGTGGATCATCAGTGTTAGAGCTAAAATTAGCATGTTTAAAGTGATTTTCATGCTTCCAGGGGCCCTATACACAAGATTTATGGAATGGTTAAAAGTGCATGAAAATGGCCAATTTACTCACTCTGAGTTCTCAAAAAGGGTTTCTTCACCCCGGGAAGTTAATTAAATACCATTTGGAGGCATTCAATGTTCGAGCAAAAACAGCTGATTTTCGACAAAAGAGATAACACCCCCCATTACGTCATGCTTCAGAAATGTGGAAAATGGTCCGTTTTCAAATATTTTATTTTTGAACGTCAGTTCACATTTGTAGGTGGATCATCAGTGTTAGAGCTAAAATTAGCATGTTTAAAGTGATTTTCATGCTTCCAGGGGCTCGGGAAGTGAATTAAATACTATTTGGGGGCATTTAATGTTCAAGCAAAAACGGCTGATTTTCGACAAAAGAGATAACACTCCCCCATTACGTCATGCTTCAGAAATGTGGAAAATGGTCCGTTTTCAAATGTTTTATTTTTGAACGTCAGTTCACATTTGTAGGTGGATCATCAGTGTTAGAGCTAAAATTAGCATGTTTAAAGTGATTTTCATGCTTCCAGGGACCCTAAACACAAGATTTATGGAATGGTTAAAAGTGCATGAAAATGGCCAATTTACTCACTCTGAGTTCTCAAAAAGGGTTTCTTCCCCCCGGGAAGTTAATTAAAAACCACTTGGAGGCATTTAATGTTCGAGCAAAAACGGCTGATTTTCGACAAAAGAGATAACACCCCCCCATTACGTCAAGCTTCAGAAATGTGGAAAATGGTCCGTTTTCAATTGATTTATTTTTGAACGTCAGTTCACATTTGTAGGTGGATCATCAGTGTTAGAGCTAAAATTAGCATGTTTAAAGTGATTTTCATGCTTCCAGGGGCTCCGGAAGTGGATTAAATACTATTTGGAGGCATTTAATGTTCAAGCAAAAATGGCTGATTTTCAACAAAAGAAATAACACCCCCCCCATTACGTCATGCTTCAGAAATTTGGAAAATGGTCAGTTTTCAAATGTTTTATTTTTGAACGTCAGTTCACATTTGTAGGTGGATCATCAGTGTTAGAGCTAAAATTAGCATGTTTAAAGTGATTTTCATGCTTCCAGGGGCCCTAAACACAAGATTTATGGAATGGTTAAAAGTGCATGAAAATGGCCAATTTACTCACTCTGAGTTCTCAAAAAGGGTTTCTTCCCCCCGGGAAGTTAATTAAATACCACTTGGAGGCATTTAATGTTCGAGCAAAAACGGCTGATTTTCGACAAAAGAGATAACACCCCCCATTACGTCATGCTTCAGAAATGTGGAAAATGGTCCGTTTTCAAATATTTTATTTTTGAACGTCAGTTCACATTTGTAGGTGGATCATCAGTGTTAGAGCTAAAATTAGCATGTTTAAAGTGATTTTCATGCTTCCAGGGGCTCGGGAAGTGAATTAAATACTATTTGGAGGCATTTAATGTTCAAGCAAAAACGGCTGATTTTCGACAAAAGAGATAACACTCCCCTATTACGTCATGCTTCAGAAATGTGGAAAATGGTCCGTTTTCAAATGTTTTATTTTTGAACGTCAGTTCACATTTGTAGGTGGATCATCAGTGTTAGAGCTAAAATTAGCATGTTTAAAGTGATTTTCATGCTTCCAGGGACCCTAAACACAAGAGTTATGGAATGGTTAAAAGTGCATGAAAATGGCCAATTTACTCACTCTGAGTTCTCAAAAAGGGTTTCTTCCCCCCGGGAAGTTAATTAAAAACCACTTGGAGGCATTTAATGTTCGAGCAAAAACGGCTGATTTTCGACAAAAGAGATAACACCCCCCCATTACGTCAAGCTTCAGAAATGTGGAAAATGGTCCGTTTTCAAATGATTTATTTTTGAACGTCAGTTCACATTTGTAGGTGGATCATCAGTGTTAGAGCTAAAATTAGCATGTTTAAAGTGATTTTCATGCTTCCAGGGGCTCCGGAAGTGGATTAAATACTATTTGGAGGCATTTAATGTTCAAGCAAAAACGGCTGATTTTCAACAAAAGAAATAACACCCCCCCATTACGTCATGCTTCAGAAATTTGGAAAATGGTCAGTTTTCAAATGTTTTATTTTTGAACGTCAGTTCACATTTGTAGGTGGATCATCAGTGTTAGAGCTAAAATTAGCATGTTTAAAGTGATTTTCATGCTTCCAGAGGCCCTAAACACAAGATTTATGGAATGGTTAAAAGTGCATGAAAATGGCCAATTTACTCACTCTGAGTTCTCAAAAAGGGTTTCTTCCCCCCGGGAAGTTAATTAAATACCACTTGGAGGCATTTAATGTTCGAGCAAAAACGGCTGATTTTCGACAAAAGAGATAACACCCCCACATTACGTCAAGCTTCAGAAATGTGGAAAATGGTCCGTTTTCAAATGATTTATTTTTGAACGTCAGTTCACATTTGTAGGTGGATCATCAGTGTTGAAGCTAAAATTAGCATGTTTAAAGTGATTTTCATGCTTCCAGGGGCTCGGGAAGTGAATTAAATACTATTTGGAGGCATTTAATGTTCAAGCAAAAACGGCTGATTTTCGACAAAAGAGATAACACCCCTCATTACGTCATGCTTCAGAAATGTGGAAAATAGTCCGTTTTCAAATGTTTTATTTTTGAACGTCAGTTCACATTTGTAGGTGGATCATCAGTGTTAGAGCTAAAATTAGCATGTTTAAAGTGATTTTCATGCTTCCAGGGGCCCTAAACACAAGATTTATGGAATGGTTAAATGTGCATGAAAATGGCCAATTTACTCACTCTGAGTTCTCAAAAAGGGTTTCTTCCCCCCGGGAAGTTAATTAAAAACCACTTGGAGGCATTTAATGTTCGAGCAAAAACGGCTGATTTTCGACAAAAGAGATAACACCCCCACATTACGTCAAGCTTCAGAAATGTGGAAAATGGTCCGTTTTCAAATGATTTATTTTTGAACGTCAGTTCACATTTGTAGGTGGATCATCAGTGTTAGAGCTAAAATTAGCATGTTTAAAGTGATTTTCATGCTTCCAGGGGCCCTAAACACAAGATTTATGGAATGGTTAAAAGTGCATGAAAATGGCCAATTTACTCACTCTGAGTTCTCAAAAAGGGTTTCTTCCCCCCGGGAAGTTAATTAAAAACCACTTGGAGGCATTTAATGTTCGAGCAAAAACGGCTGATTTTCGACAAAAGAGATAACACCCCCACATTACGTCAAGCTTCAGAAATGTGGAAAATGGTCCGTTTTCAAATGATTTATTTTTGAACGTCAGTTCACATTTGTAGGTGGATCATCAGTGTTAGAGCTAAAATTAGCATGTTTAAAGTGATTTTCATGATTCCAGGGGCTCCGGAAGTGGATTAAATACTATTTGGAGGCATTTAATGTTCAAGCAAAAACGGCTGATTTTCAACAAAAGAAATAACACCCCCCCATTACGTCATGCTTCAGAAATTTGGAAAATGGTCAGTTTTCAAATGTTTTATTTTTGAACGTCAGTTCACATTTGTAGGTGGATCATCAGTGTTAGAGCTAAAATTAGCATGTTTAAAGTGATTTTCATGCTTCCAGGGGCCCTAAACACAAGATTTATGGAATGGTTAAAAGTGCATGAAAATGGCCAATTTACTCACTCTGAGTTCTCAAAAAGGGTTTCTTCCCCCCGGGAAGTTAATTAAATACCACTTGGAGGCATTTAATGTTCGAGCAAAAACGGCTGATTTTCGACAAAAGAGATAACACCCCCCCATTACGCCAAGCTTCAGAAATGTGGAAAATGGTCCGTTTTCAAATGATTTATTTTTGAACGTCAGTTCACATTTGTAGGTGGATCATCAGTGTTAGAGATAAAATTAGCATGTTTAAAGTGATTTTCATGCTTCCAGGGGCTCGGGAAGTGAATTAAATACTATTTGGAGGCATTTAATGTTCAAGCAAAAACGGCTGATTTTCGACAAAAGAGATAACACCCCTCATTACGTCATGCTTCAGAAATGTGGAAAATAGTCAGTTTTCAAATGTTTTATTTTTGAACGTCAGTTCACATTTGTAGGTGGATCATCAGTGTTAGAGCTAAAATTAGCATGTTTAAAGTGATTTTCATGCTTCCAGGGGCCCTATACACAAGATTTATGGAATGGTTAAAAGTGCATGAAAATGGCCAATTTACTCACTCTGAGTTCTCAAAAAGGGTTTCTTCACCCCGGGAAGTTAATTAAATACCATTTGGAGGCATTCAATGTTCGAGCAAAAACGGCTGATTTTCGACAAAAGAGATAACACCCCCCCCATAACGTCATGCTTCAGAAATGTGGAAAATGGTCCGTTTTCAAATATTTTATTTTTGAACGTCAGTTCACATTTGTAGGTGGCTCATCAGTGTTAGAGCTAAAATTAGCATGTTTAAAGTGATTTTCATGCTTCCAGGGGCTCGGGAAGTGAATTAAATACTATTTGGAGGCATTTAATGTTCAAGCAAAAACGGCTGATTTTCAACAAAACAAATAACACCCCCCCATTACGTCATGCTTCAGAAATTTGGAAAATGGTCAGTTTTCAAATGTTTTATTTTTGAACGTCAGTTCACATTTGTAGGTGGATCATCAGTGTTAGAGCTAAAATTAGCATGTTTAAAGTGATTTTCATGCTTCCAGAGGCCCTAAACACAAGATTTATGGAATGGTTAAAAGTGCATGAAAATGGCCAATTTACTCACTCTGAGTTCTCAAAAAGGGTTTCTTCACCCCGGGAAGTTAATTAAATACCATTTGGAGGCATTTAATGTTCAAGCAAAAACTGCTGATTTTCGACAAAAGAGATAACACCCCCCCATTACGTCATGCTTCAGAAATGTGGAAAATGGTCTGTTTTCAAATGTTTTATTTTAAACGTCAGTTCACATTTGTAGGTGGATCATTAGTGTTAGAGCTAAAATTAGCATGTTTAAAGTGATTTTCATGCTTCTAGGGGCCCTAAACACAAGATTTATGGAATGGTTAAAAGAGCATGAAAATGGCCAATTTACTCACTCTGAGTTCTCAAAAAGGGTTTCCTCACCCCGGGAAGTTAATTAAATACCATTCGGAGGCATTTAATGTTCAAGCAAAAACGGCTGATTTTCGACAAAAGAGATAACACCCCCCCCCATTACGTCATGCTTCAGAAATGTGAAAAATGGTCCGTTTTCAAATGTTTTATTTTTGAACGTCAGTTCACATTTGTAGGTGGATCATCAGTGTTAGAGCTAAAATTAGCATGTTTAAAGTGATTTTCATGCTTCCAGGGGCCCTATACACAAGATTTATGGAATGGTTAAAAGTGCATGAAAATGGCCAATTTACTCACTCTGAGTTCTCAAAAAGGGTTTCTTCACCCCGGGAAGTTAATTAAATACAATTTGGAGGCATTCAATGTTCGAGCAAAAACAGCTGATTTTCGACAAAAGAGATAACACCCCCCATTACGTCATGCTTCAGAAATGTGGAAAATGGTCCGTTTTCAAATATTTTATTTTTGAACGTCAGTTCACATTTGTAGGTGGATCATCAGTGTTAGAGCTAAAATTAGCATGTTTAAAGTGATTTTCATGCTTCCAGGGGCTCGGGAAGTGAATTAAATACTATTTGGAGGCATTTAATGTTCAAGCAAAAACTGCTGATTTTCGACAAAAGAGATAACACTCCCCCATTACGTCATGCTTCAGAAATGTGGAAAATGGTCCGTTTTCAAATGTTTTATTTTTGAACGTCAGTTCACATTTGTAGGTGGATCATCAGTGTTAGAGCTAAAATTAGCATGTTTAAAGTGATTTTCATGCTTCCAGGGGCCCTAAACACAAGATTTATGGAATGGTTAAAAGTGCATGAAAATGGCCAATTTACTCACTCTGAGTTCTCAAAAAGGGTTTCTTCCCCCCGGGAAGTTAATTAAATACCACTTGGAGGCATTTAATGTTCGAGCAAAAACGGCTGATTTTCGACAAAAGAGATAACACCCCCCCATTACGTCAAGCTTCAGAAATGTGGAAAATGGTCCGTTTTCAAATGATTTATTTTTGAACGTCAGTTCACATTTGTAGGTGGATCATCAGTGTTAGAGCTAAAATTAGCATGTTTAAAGTGATTTTCATGCTTCCAGGGGCTCCGGAAGTGGATTAAATACTATTTGGAGGCATTTAATGTTCAAGCAAAAACGGCTGATTTTCGACAAAAGAGATAACACTCCCCCATTACGTCATGCTTCAGAAATGTGGAAAATGGTCAGTTTTCAAATGTTTTATTTTTGAACGTCAGTTCACATTTGTAGGTGGATCATCAGTGTTAGAGCTAAAATTAGCATGTTTAAAGTGATTTTCATGCTTCCAGGGGCCCTAAACACAAGATTTATGGAATGGTTAAAAGTGCATGAAAATGGCCAATTTACTCACTCTGAGTTCTCAAAAAGGGTTTCCTCACCCCGGGAAGTTAATTAAATACCATTTGGAGGCATTTAATGTTCAAGCAAAAACGGCTGATTTTCGACAAAAGAGATAACACCCCCCCCCATTACGTCATGCTTCAGAAATGTGGAAAATGGTCTGTTTTCAAATGTTTTATTTTTGAACGTCAGTTCACATTTGTAGGTGGATCATCAGTGTTAGAGCTAAAATTAGCATGTTTAAAGTGATTTTCATGCTTCCAGGGGCCCTAAACACAAGATTTATGGAATGGTTAAAAGTGCATGAAAATGGCCAATTTACTCACTCTGAGTTCTCAAAAAGGGTTTCTTCACCCCGGGAAGTTAATTAAATACCATTTGGAGGCATTTAATGTTCAAGCAAAAACGGCTGATTTTTGACAAAAGAGATAACACCCCCCCCCCCCCCATTACGTCATGCTTCAGAAATCTGGAAAATGGTCTGTTTTCAAATGTTTTATTTTTGAACGTCAGTTCACATTTGTAGGTGGATCATCAGTGTTGAAGCTAAAATTAGCATGTTTAAAGTGATTTTCATGCTTCCAGGGGCTCGGGAAGTGAATTAAATACTATTTGGAGGCATTTAATGTTCAAGCAAAAACAGCTGATTTTCGACAAAAGAGATAACACCCCTCATTACGTCATGCTTCAGAAATGTGGAAAATAGTCCGTTTTCAAATGTTTTATTTTTGAACGTCAGTTCACATTTGTAGGTGGATCATCAGTGTTAGAGCTAAAATTAGCATGTTTAAAGTGATTTTCATGCTTCCAGGGGCCCTATACACAAGATTTATGGAATGGTTAAAAGTGCATGAAAATGGCCAATTTACTCACTCTGAGTTCTCAAAAAGGGTTTCTTCACCCCGGGAAGTTAATTAAATACCATTTGGAGGCATTCAATGTTCGAGCAAAAACGGCTGATTTTCGACAAAAGAGATAACACCCCCCCCATAACGTCATGCTTCAGAAATGTGGCAAATGGTTCGTTTTCAAATATTTTATTTTTGAACGTCAGTTCACATTTGTAGGTGGCTCATCAGTGTTAGAGCTAAAATTACCATGTTTAAAGTGATTTTCATGCTTCCAGGGGCTCGGGAAGTGAATTAAATACTATTTGGAGGCATTTAATGTTCAAGCAAAAACGGCTGATTTTCGACAAAAGAGATAACACTCCCCCATTACGTCATGCTTCAGAAATGTGGAAAATGGTCCGTTTTCAAATGTTTTATTTTTGAACGTCAGTTCACATTTGTAGGTGGATCATCAGTGTTAGAGCTAAAATTAGCATGTTTAAAGTGATTTTCATGCTTCCAGGGGCCCTAAACACAAGATTTATGGAATGGTTAAAAGTGCATGAAAATGGCCAATTTACTCACTCTGAGTTCTCAAAAAGGGTTTCTTCCCCCCGGGAAGTTAATTAAAATCCACTTGGAGGCATTTAATGTTCGAGCAAAAACGGCTGATTTTCAACAAAAGAGATAACACCCCCACATTACGTCAAGCTTCAGAAATGTGGAAAATGGTCCGTTTTCAAATGATTTATTTTTGAACGTCAGTTCACATTTGTAGGTGGATCATCAGTGTTAGAGCTAAAATTAGCATGTTTAAAGTGATTTTCATGATTCCAGGGGCTCCGGAAGTGGATTAAATACTATTTGGAGGCATTTAATGTTCAAGCAAAAACGGCTGATTTTCAACAAAAGAAATAACACCCCCCCATTACGTCATGCTTCAGAAATTTGGAAAATGGTCAGTTTTCAAATGTTTTATTTTTGAACGTCAGTTCACATTTGTAGGTGGATCATCAGTGTTAGAGCTAAAATTAGCATGTTTAAAGTGATTTTCATGCTTCCAGGGGCCCTAAACACAAGATTTATGGAATGGTTAAAAGTGCATGAAAATGGCCAATTTACTCACTCTGAGTTCTCAAAAAGGGTTTCTTCCCCCCGGGAAGTTAATTAAATACCACTTGGAGGCATTTAATGTTCGAGCAAAAACGGCTGATTTTCGACAAAAGAGATAACACCCCCCCATTATGCTAAGCTTCAGAAATGTGGAAAATGGTCCGTTTTCAAATGATTTATTTTTGAACGTCAGTTCACATTTGTAGGTGGATCATCAGTATTAGAGATAAAATTAGCATGTTTAAAGTGATTTTCATGCTTCCAGGGGCTCGGGAAGTGAATTAAATACTATTTGGAGGCATTTAATGTTCAAGCAAAAACGGCTGATTTTCGACAAAAGAGATAACACCCCCCATAACGTCATGCTTCAGAAATGTGGAAAATGGTCCGTTTTCAAATATTTTAGTTTTTGAACGTCAGTTCACATTTGTAGGTGGCTCATCAGTGTTAGAGCTAAAATTAGCATGTTTAAAGTGATTTTCATGCTTCCAGGGGCTCGGGAAGTGAATTAAATACTATTTGGAGGCATTTAATGTTCAAGCAAAAACGGCTGATTTTCAACAAAAGAAATAACACCCCCCCATTACGTCATGCTTCAGAAATTTGGAAAATGGTCAGTTTTCAAATGTTTTATTTTTGAACGTCAGTTCACATTTGTAGGTGGATCATCAGTGTTAGAGGTAAAATTAGCATGTTTAAAGTGATTTTCATGCTTCCAGGGGCCCTAAACACAAGATTTATGGAATGGTTAAAAGTGCATGAAAATGGCCAATTTACTCACTCTGAGTTCTCAAAAAGGGTTTCTTCCCCCCGGGAAGTTAATTAAATACCACTTGGAGGCATTTAATGTTCGAGCAAAAACGGCTGATTTTCGACAAAAGAGATAACACCCCCCCATTACGTCAAGCTTCAGAAATGTGGAAAATGGTCCGTTTTCAAATGATTTATTTTTGAACGTCAGTTCACATTTGTAGGTGGATCATCAGTGTTAGAGCTAAAATTAGCATGTTTAAAGTGATTTTCATGCTTCCAGGGGCCCTAAACACAAGATTTATGGAATGGTAAAAAGTGGATGAAAATGGCCAATTTACTCACTCTGAGTTCTCAAAAAGGGTTTCTTCACCCCGGGAAGTTAATTAAATACCATTTGGAGGCATTTAATGTTCAAGCAAAAACGGCTGATTTTCGACAAAAGAGATAACACCCCCCCCCCCATTACGTCATGCTTCAGAAATGTGGAAAATGGTCTGTTTTCAAATGTTTTATTTTTGAACGTCAGTTCACATTTGAAGGTGGATCATCAGTGTTAGAGCTAAAATTAGCATGTTTAAAGTGATTTTCATGCTTCCAGGGGCCCTAAACACAAGATTTATGGAATGGTTAAAAGTGCATGAAAATGGCCAATTTACTCACTCTGAGTTCTCAAAAAGGGTTTCTTCACCCCGGGAAGTTAATTAAATACCATTTGGAGGCATTTAATGTTCAAGCAAAAACGGCTGATTTTTGACAAAAGAGATAACACCCCCCCCCCCCCCCCCCCCATTACGTCATGCTTCAGAAATCTGGAAAATGATCTGTTTTCAAATGTTTTATTTTTGAACGTCAGTTCACATTTGTAGGTGGATCATCAGTGTTGAAGCTAAAATTAGCATGTTTAAAGTGATTTTCATGCTTCCAGGGGCTCTGGAAGTGAATTTAATACTATTTGGAGGCATTTAATGTTCAAGCAAAAACGGCTGATTTTCGACAAAAGAGATAACACTCCCCTATTACGTCATGCTTCAGAAATGTGGAAAATGGTCCGTTTTCAAATGTTTTATTTTTGAACGTCAGTTCACATTTGTAGGTGGATCATCAGTGTTAGAGCTAAAATTAGCATGTTTAAAGTGATTTTCATGCTTCCAGGGACCCTAAACACAAGATTTATGGAATGGTTAAAAGTGCATGAAAATGGCCAATTTACTCACTCTGAGTTCTCAAAAAGGGTTTCTTCCCCCCGGGAAGTTAATTAAAAACCACTTGGACGCATTTAATGTTCGAGCAAAAACGGCTGATTTTCGACAAAAGAGATAACACCCCCCCATTACGTCAAGCTTCAGAAATGTGGAAAATGGTCCGTTTTCAAATGATTTATTTTTGAACGTCAGTTCACATTTGTAGGTGGATCATCAGTGTTAGAGCTAAAATTAGCATGTTTAAAGTGATTTTCATGCTTCCAGGGGCTCCGGAAGTGGATTAAATACTATTTGGAGGCATTTAATGTTCAAGCAAAAACGGCTGATTTTCAACAAAAGAAATAACACCCCCCCATTACGTCATGCTTCAGAAATTTGGAAAATGGTCAGTTTTCAAATGTTTTATTTTTGAACGTCAGTTCACATTTGTAGGTGGATCATCAGTGTTAGAGCTAAAATTAGCATGTTTAAAGTGATTTTCATGCTTCCAGGGGCCCTAAACACAAGATTTATGGAATGGTTAAAAGTGCATGAAAATGGCCAATTTACTCACTCTGAGTTCTCAAAAAGGGTTTCTTCCCCCCGGGAAGTTAATTAAATACCACTTGGAGGCATTTAATGTTCGAGCAAAAACGGCTGATTTTCGACAAAAGAGATAACACCCCCCCATTACGTCAAGCTTCAGAAATGTGGAAAATGGTCCGTTTTCAAATGATTTATTTTTGAACGTCAGTTCACATTTGTAGGAGGATCATCAGTGTTAGAGCTAAAATTAGCATGTTTAAAGTGATTTTCATGCTTCCAGGGGCTCCGGAAGTGGATTAAATACTATTTGGAGGCATTTAATGTTCAAGCAAAAACGGCTGATTTTCGACAAAAGAGATAACACTCCCCCATTACGTCATACTTCAGAAATGTGGAAAATGGTCAGTTTTCAAATGTTTTATTTTTGAACGTCAGTTCACATTTGTAGGTGGATCATCAGTGTTAGAGCTAAAATTAGCATGTTTAAAGTGATTTTCATGCTTCCAGGGGCCCTAAACACAAGATTTATGGAATGGTTAAAAGTGCATGAAAATGGCCAATTTACTCACTCTGAGTTCTCAAAAAGGGTTTCTTCACCCCGGGAAGTTAATTAAATACCATTTGGAGGCATTTAATGTTCAAGCAAAAACGGCTGATTTTCGACAAAAGAGATAACACCCCCCCCCATTACGTCATGCTTCAGAAATGTGGAAAATGGTCTGTTTTCAAATGTTTTATTTTTGAACGTCAGTTCACATTTGTAGGTGGATCATCAGTGTTAGAGCTAAAATTAGCATGTTTAAAGTGATTTTCATGCTTCCAGGGGCCCTAAACACAAGATTTATGGAATGGTTAAAAGTGCATGAAAATGGCCAATTTACTCACTCTGAGTTCTCAAAAAGGGTTTCTTCACCCCGGGAAGTTAATTAAATACCATTTGGAGGCATTTAATGTTCAAGCAAAAACGGCTGATTTTTGACAAAAGAGATAACACCCCCCCCCCCCCCCCATTACGTCATGCTTCAGAAATCTGGAAAATGGTCTGTTTTCAAATGTTTTATTTTTGAACGTCAGTTCACATTTGTAGGTGGATCATCAGTGTTGAAGCTAAAATTAGCATGTTTAAAGTGATTTTCATGCTTCCAGGGGCTCGGGAAGTGAATTAAATACTATTTGGAGGCATTTAATGTTCAAGCAAAAACGGCTGATTTTCGACAAAAGAGATAACACCCCTCATTACGTCATGCTTCAGAAATGTGGAAAATAGTCCGTTTTCAAATGTTTTATTTTTGAACGTCAGTTCACATTTGTAGGTGGATCATCAGTGTTAGAGCTAAAATTAGCATGTTTAAAGTGATTTTCATGCTTCCAGGGGCCCTATACACAAGATTTATGGAATGGTTAAAAGTGCATGAAAATGGCCAATTTACTCTGAGTTCTCAAAAAGGGTTTCTTCACCCCGGGAAGTTAATTAAATACCATTTGGAGGCATTCAATGTTCGAGCAAAAACGGCTGATTTTCGACAAAAGAGATAACACCCCCCCATAACGTCATGCTTCAGAAATGTGGAAAATGGTCCGTTTTCAAATATTTTATTTTTGAACGTCAGTTCACATTTGTAGGTGGCTCATCAGTGTTAGAGCTAAAATTACCATGTTTAAAGTGATTTTCATGCTTCCAGAGGCTCGGGAAGTGAATTAAATACTATTTGGAGGCATTTAATGTTCAAGCAAAAACGGCTGATTTTCGACAAAAGAGATAACACTCCCCCATTACGTCATGCTTCAGAAATGTGGAAAATGGTCCGTTTTCAAATGTTTTATTTTTGAACGTCAGTTCACATTTGTAGGTGGATCATCAGTGTTAGAGCTAAAATTAGCATGTTTAAAGTGATTTTCATGCTTCCAGGGGCCCTAAACACAAGATTTATGGAATGGTTAAAAGTGCATGAAAATGGCCAATTTACTCACTCTGAGTTCTCAAAAAGGGTTTCTTCCCCCCGGGAAGTTAATTAAAAACCACTTGGAGGCATTTAATGTTCGAGCAAAAACGGCTGATTTTCGACAAAAGAGATAACACCCCCACATTACGTCAAGCTTCAGAAATGTGGAAAATGGTCCGTTTTCAAATGATTTATTTTTGAACGTCAGTTCACATTTGTAGGTGGATCATCAGTGTTAGAGCTAAAATTAGCATGTTTAAAGTGATTTTCATGCTTCCAGGGGCCCTAAACACAAGATTTATGGAATGGTTAAAAGTGCATGAAAATGGCCAATTTACTCACTCTGAGTTCTCAAAAAGGGTTTCTTCCCCCCGGGAAGTTAATTAAAAACCACTTGGAGGCATTTAATGTTCGAGCAAAAACGGCTGATTTTCGACAAAAGAGATAACACCCCCACATTACGTCAAGCTTCAGAAATGTGGAAAATGGTCCGTTTTCAAATGATTTATTTTTGAACGTCAGTTCACATTTGTAGGTGGATCATCAGTGTTAGAGCTAAAATTAGCATGTTTAAAGTGATTTTCATGATTCCAGGGGCTCCGGAAGTGGATTAAATACTATTTGGAGGCATTTAATGTTCAAGCAAAAACGGCTGATTTTCAACAAAAGAAATAACACCCCCCCATTACGTCATGCTTCAGAAATTTGGAAAATGGTCAGTTTTCAAATGTTTTATTTTTGAACGTCAGTTCACATTTGTAGGTGGATCATCAGTGTTAGAGCTAAAATTAGCATGTTTAAAGTGATTTTCATGCTTCCAGGGGCCCTAAACACAAGATTTATGGAATGGTTAAAAGTGCATGAAAATGGCCAATTTACTCACTCTGAGTTCTCAAAAAGGGTTTCTTCCCCCCGGGAAGTTAATTAAATACCACTTGGAGGCATTTAATGTTCGAGCAAAAACGGCTGATTTTCGACAAAAGAGATAACACCCCCCCATTACGCCAAGCTTCAGAAATGTGGAAAATGGTCCGTTTTCAAATGATTTATTTTTGAATGTCAGTTCACATTTGTAGGTGGATCATCAGTGTTAGAGATAAAATTAGCATGTTTAAAGTGATTTTCATGCTTCCAGGGGCTCGGGAAGTGAATTAAATACTATTTGGAGGCATTTAATGTTCAAGCAAAAACGGCTGATTTTCGACAAAAGAGATAACACCCCTCATTACGTCATGCTTCAGAAATGTGGAAAATAGTCAGTTTTCAAATGTTTTATTTTTGAACGTCAGTTCACATTTGTAGGTGGATCATCAGTGTTAGAGCTAAAATTAGCATGTTTAAAGTGATTTTCATGCTTCCAGGGGCCCTATACACAAGATTTATGGAATGGTTAAAAGTGCATGAAAATGGCCAATTTACTCACTCTGAGTTCTCAAAAAGGGTTTCTTCACCCCGGGAAGTTAATTAAATACCATTTGGAGGCATTCAATGTTCGAGCAAAAACGGCTGATTTTCGACAAAAGAGATAACACCCCCCCCCATAACGTCATGCTTCAGAAATGTGGAAAATGGTCCGTTTTCAAATATTTTATTTTTGAACGTCAGTTCACATTTGTAGGTGGCTCATCAGTGTTAGAGCTAAAATTAGCATGTTTAAAGTGATTTTCATGCTTCCAGGGGCTCGGGAAGTGAATTAAATACTATTTGGAGGCATTTAATGTTCAAGCAAAAACGGCTGATTTTCAACAAAACAAATAACACCCCCCCATTACGTCATGCTTCAGAAATTTGGAAAATGGTCAGTTTTCAAATGTTTTATTTTTGAACGTCAGTTCACATTTGTAGGTGGATCATCAGTGTTAGAGCTAAAATTAGCATGTTTAAAGTGATTTTCATGCTTCCAGAGGCCCTAAACACAAGATTTATGGAATGGTTAAAAGTGCATGAAAATGGCCAATTTACTCACTCTGAGTTCTCAAAAAGGGTTTCTTCACCCCGGGAAGTTAATTAAATACCATTTGGAGGCATTTAATGTTCAAGCAAAAACTGCTGATTTTCGACAAAAGAGATAACACCCCCCCATTACGTCATGCTTCAGAAATGTGGAAAATGGTCTGTTTTCAAATGTTTTATTTTAAACGTCAGTTCACATTTGTAGGTGGATCATTAGTGTTAGAGCTAAAATTAGCATGTTTAAAGTGATTTTCATGCTTCCAGGGGCCCTAAACACAAGATTTATGGAATGGTTAAAAGAGCATGAAAATGGCCAATTTACTCACTCTGAGTTCTCAAAAAGGGTTTCCTCACCCCGGGAAGTTAATTAAATACCATTCGGAGGCATTTAATGTTCAAGCAAAAACGGCTGATTTTCGACAAAAGAGATAACACCCCCCCCCATTACGTCATGCTTCAGAAATGTGAAAAATGGTCCGTTTTCAAATGTTTTATTTTTGAACGTCAGTTCACATTTGTAGGTGGATCATCAGTGTTAGAGCTAAAATTAGCATGTTTAAAGTGATTTTCATGCTTCCAGGGGCCCTATACACAAGATTTATGGAATGGTTAAAAGTGCATGAAAATGGCCAATTTACTCACTCTGAGTTCTCAAAAAGGGTTTCTTCACCCCGGGAAGTTAATTAAATACCATTTGGAGGCATTCAATGTTCGAGCAAAAACAGCTGATTTTCGACAAAAGAGATAACACCCCCCATTACGTCATGCTTCAGAAATGTGGAAAATGGTCCGTTTTCAAATATTTTATTTTTGAACGTCAGTTCACATTTGTAGGTGGATCATCAGTGTTAGAGCTAAAATTAGCATGTTTAAAGTGATTTTCATGCTTCCAGGGGCTCGGGAAGTGAATTAAATACTATTTGGAGGCATTTAATGTTCAAGCAAAAACTGCTGATTTTCGACAAAAGAGATAACACTCCCTCATTACGTCATGCTTCAGAAATGTGGAAAATGGTCCGTTTTCAAATGTTTTATTTTTGAACGTCAGTTCACATTTGTAGGTGGATCATCAGTGTTAGAGCTAAAATTAGCATGTTTAAAGTGATTTTCATGCTTCCAGGGGCCCTAAACACAAGATTTATGGAATGGTTAAAAGTGCATGAAAATGGCCAATTTACTCACTCTGAGTTCTCAAAAAGGGTTTCTTCCCCCCGGGAAGTTAATTAAATACCACTTGGAGGCATTTAATGTTCGAGCAAAAACGGCTGATTTTCGACAAAAGAGATAACACCCCCCCATTACGTCAAGCTTCAGAAATGTGGAAAATGGTCCGTTTTCAAATGATTTATTTTTGAACGTCAGTTCACATTTGTAGGTGGATCATCAGTGTTAGAGCTAAAATTAGCATGTTTAAAGTGATTTTCATGCTTCCAGGGGCTCCGGAAGTGGATTAAATACTATTTGGAGGCATTTAATGTTCAAGCAAAAACGGCTGATTTTCGACAAAAGAGATAACACTCCCCCATTACGTCATGCTTCAGAAATGTGGAAAATGGTCAGTTTTCAAATGTTTTATTTTTGAACGTCAGTTCACATTTGTAGGTGGATCATCAGTGTTAGAGCTAAAATTAGCATGTTTAAAGTGATTTTCATGCTTCCAGGGGCCCTAAACACAAGATTTATGGAATGGTTAAAAGTGCATGAAAATGGCCAATTTACTCACTCTGAGTTCTCAAAAAGGGTTTCTTCACCCCGGGAAGTTAATTAAATACCATTTGGAGGCATTTAATGTTCAAGCAAAAACGGCTGATTTTCGACAAAAGAGATAACACCCCCCCCCATTACGTCATGCTTCAGAAATGTGGAAAATGGTCTGTTTTCAAATGTTTTATTTTTGAACGTCAGTTCACATTTGTAGGTGGATCATCAGTGTTAGAGCTAAAATTAGCATGTTTAAAGTGATTTTCATGCTTCCAGGGGCCCTAAACACAAGATTTATGGAATGGTTAAAAGTGCATGAAAATGGCCAATTTACTCACTCTGAGTTCTCAAAAAGGGTTTCTTCACCCCGGGAAGTTAATTAAATACCATTTGGAGGCATTTAATGTTCAAGCAAAAACGGCTGATTTTTGACAAAAGAGATAACACCCCCCCCCCCCCCCCCCATTACGTCATGCTTCAGAAATCTGGAAAATGGTCTGTTTTCAAATGTTTTATTTTTGAACGTCAGTTCACATTTGTAGGTGGATCATCAGTGTTGAAGCTAAAATTAGCATGTTTAAAGTGATTTTCATGCTTCCAGGGGCTCGGGAAGTGAATTAAATACTATTTGGAGGCATTTAATGTTCAAGCAAAAACAGCTGATTTTCGACAAAAGAGATAACACCCCTCATTACGTCATGCTTCAGAAATGTGGAAAATAGTCCGTTTTCAAATGTTTTATTTTTGAACGTCAGTTCACATTTGTAGGTGGATCATCAGTGTTAGAGCTAAAATTAGCATGTTTAAAGTGATTTTCATGCTTCCAGGGGCCCTATACACAAGATTTATGGAATGGTTAAAAGTGCATGAAAATGGCCAATTTACTCACTCTGAGTTCTCAAAAAGGGTTTCTTCACCCCGGGAAGTTAATTAAATACCATTTGGAGGCATTCAATGTTCGAGCAAAAACGGCTGATTTTCGACAAAAGAGATAACACCCCCCCCATAACGTCATGCTTCAGAAATGTGGCAAATGGTTCGTTTTCAAATATTTTATTTTTGAACGTCAGTTCACATTTGTAGGTGGCTCATCAGTGTTAGAGCTAAAATTACCATGTTTAAAGTGATTTTCATGCTTCCAGGGGCTCGGGAAGTGAATTAAATACTATTTGGAGGCATTTAATGTTCAAGCAAAAACGGCTGATTTTCGACAAAAGAGATAACACTCCCCCATTACGTCATGCTTCAGAAATGTGGAAAATGGTCCGTTTTCAAATGTTTTATTTTTGAACGTCAGTTCACATTTGTAGGTGGATCATCAGTGTTAGAGCTAAAATTAGCATGTTTAAAGTGATTTTCATGCTTCCAGGGGCCCTAAACACAAGATTTATGGAATGGTTAAAAGTGCATGAAAATGGCCAATTTACTCACTCTGAGTTCTCAAAAAGGGTTTCTTCCCCCCGGGAAGTTAATTAAAATCCACTTGGAGGCATTTAATGTTCAAGCAAAAACGGCTGATTTTCAACAAAAGAGATAACACCCCCACATTACGTCAAGCTTCAGAAATGTGGAAAATGGTCCGTTTTCAAATGATTTATTTTTGAACGTCAGTTCACATTTGTAGGTGGATCATCAGTGTTAGAGCTAAAATTAGCATGTTTAAAGTGATTTTCATGATTCCAGGGGCTCCGGAAGTGGATTAAATACTATTTGGAGGCATTTAATGTTCAAGCAAAAACGGCTGATTTTCAACAAAAGAAATAACACCCCCCCATTACGTCATGCTTCAGAAATTTGGAAAATGGTCAGTTTTCAAATGTTTTATTTTTGAACGTCAGTTCACATTTGTAGGTGGATCATCAGTGTTAGAGCTAAAATTAGCATGTTTAAAGTGATTTTCATGCTTCCAGGGGCCCTAAACACAAGATTTATGGAATGGTTAAAAGTGCATGAAAATGGCCAATTTACTCACTCTGAGTTCTCAAAAAGGGTTTCTTCCCCCCGGGAAGTTAATTAAATACCACTTGGAGGCATTTAATGTTCGAGCAAAAACGGCTGATTTTCGACAAAAGAGATAACACCCCCCCATTATGCTAAGCTTCAGAAATGTGGAAAATGGTCCGTTTTCAAATGATTTATTTTTGAACGTCAGTTCACATTTGTAGGTGGATCATCAGTATTAGAGATAAAATTAGCATGTTTAAAGTGATTTTCATGCTTCCAGGGGCTCGGGAAGTGAATTAAATACTATTTGGAGGCATTTAATGTTCAAGCAAAAACGGCTGATTTTCGACAAAAGAGATAACACCCCCCATAACGTCATGCTTCAGAAATGTGGAAAATGGTCCGTTTTCAAATATTTTAGTTTTTGAACGTCAGTTCACATTTGTAGGTGGCTCATCAGTGTTAGAGCTAAAATTAGCATGTTTAAAGTGATTTTCATGCTTCCAGGGGCTCGGGAAGTGAATTAAATACTATTTGGAGGCATTTAATGTTCAAGCAAAAACGGCTGATTTTCAACAAAAGAAATAACACCCCCCCATTACGTCATGCTTCAGAAATTTGGAAAATGGTCAGTTTTCAAATGTTTTATTTTTGAACGTCAGTTCACATTTGTAGGTGGATCATCAGTGTTAGAGCTAAAATTAGCATGTTTAAAGTGATTTTCATGCTTCCAGGGGCCCTAAACACAAGATTTATGGAATGGTTAAAAGTGCATGAAAATGGCCAATTTACTCACTCTGAGTTCTCAAAAAGGGTTTCTTCCCCCCGGGAAGTTAATTAAATACCACTTGGAGGCATTTAATGTTCGAGCAAAAACGGCTGATTTTCGACAAAAGAGATAACACCCCCCCATTACGTCAAGCTTCAGAAATGTGGAAAATGGTCCGTTTTCAAATGATTTATTTTTGAACGTCAGTTCACATTTGTAGGTGGATCATCAGTGTTAGAGCTAAAATTAGCATGTTTAAAGTGATTTTCATGCTTCCAGGGGCCCTAAACACAAGATTTATGGAATGGTAAAAAGTGGATGAAAATGGCCAATTTACTCACTCTGAGTTCTCAAAAAGGGTTTCTTCACCCCGGGAAGTTAATTAAATACCATTTGGAGGCATTTAATGTTCAAGCAAAAACGGCTGATTTTCGACAAAAGAGATAACACCCCCCCCCCATTACGTCATGCTTCAGAAATGTGGAAAATGGTCTGTTTTCAAATGTTTTATTTTTGAACGTCAGTTCACATTTGAAGGTGGATCATCAGTGTTAGAGCTAAAATTAGCATGTTTAAAGTGATTTTCATGCTTCCAGGGGCCCTAAACACAAGATTTATGGAATGGTTAAAAGTGCATGAAAATGGCCAATTTACTCACTCTGAGTTCTCAAAAAGGGTTTCTTCACCCCGGGAAGTTAATTAAATACCATTTGGAGGCATTTAATGTTCAAGCAAAAACGGCTGATTTTTGACAAAAGAGATAACACCCCCCCCCCCCCCCCCCATTACGTCATGCTTCAGAAATCTGGAAAATGGTCTGTTTTCAAATGTTTTATTTTTGAACGTCAGTTCACATTTGTAGGTGGATCATCAGTGTTGAAGCTAAAATTAGCATGTTTAAAGTGATTTTCATGCTTCCAGGGGCTCGGGAAGTGAATTAAATACTATTTGGAGGCATTTAATGTTCAAGCAAAAACAGCTGATTTTCGACAAAAGAGATAACACCCCTCATTACGTCATGCTTCAGAAATGTGGAAAATAGTCCGTTTTCAAATGTTTTATTTTTGAACGTCAGTTCACATTTGTAGGTGGATCATCAGTGTTAGAGCTAAAATTAGCATGTTTAAAGTGATTTTCATGCTTCCAGGGGCCCTATACACAAGATTTATGGAATGGTTAAAAGTGCATGAAAATGGCCAATTTACTCACTCTGAGTTCTCAAAAAGGGTTTCTTCACCCCGGGAAGTTAATTAAATACCATTTGGAGGCATTCAATGTTCGAGCAAAAACGGCTGATTTTCGACAAAAGAGATAACACCCCCCCCATAACGTCATGCTTCAGAAATGTGGCAAATGGTTCGTTTTCAAATATTTTATTTTTGAACGTCAGTTCACATTTGTAGGTGGCTCATCAGTGTTAGAGCTAAAATTACCATGTTTAAAGTGATTTTCATGCTTCCAGGGGCTCGGGAAGTGAATTAAATACTATTTGGAGGCATTTAATGTTCAAGCAAAAACGGCTGATTTTCGACAAAAGAGATAACACTCCCCCATTACGTCATGCTTCAGAAATGTGGAAAATGGTCCGTTTTCAAATGTTTTATTTTTGAACGTCAGTTCACATTTGTAGGTGGATCATCAGTGTTAGAGCTAAAATTAGCATGTTTAAAGTGATTTTCATGCTTCCAGGGGCCCTAAACACAAGATTTATGGAATGGTTAAAAGTGCATGAAAATGGCCAATTTACTCACTCTGAGTTCTCAAAAAGGGTTTCTTCCCCCCGGGAAGTTAATTAAAATCCACTTGGAGGCATTTAATGTTCGAGCAAAAACGGCTGATTTTCAACAAAAGAGATAACACCCCCACATTACGTCAAGCTTCAGAAATGTGGAAAATGGTCCGTTTTCAAATGATTTATTTTTGAACGTCAGTTCACATTTGTAGGTGGATCATCAGTGTTAGAGCTAAAATTAGCATGTTTAAAGTGATTTTCATGATTCCAGGGGCTCCGGAAGTGGATTAAATACTATTTGGAGGCATTTAATGTTCAAGCAAAAACGGCTGATTTTCAACAAAAGAAATAACACCCCCCCATTACGTCATGCTTCAGAAATTTGGAAAATGGTCAGTTTTCAAATGTTTTATTTTTGAACGTCAGTTCACATTTGTAGGTGGATCATCAGTGTTAGAGCTAAAATTAGCATGTTTAAAGTGATTTTCATGCTTCCAGGGGCCCTAAACACAAGATTTATGGAATGGTTAAAAGTGCATGAAAATGGCCAATTTACTCACTCTGAGTTCTCAAAAAGGGTTTCTTCCCCCCGGGAAGTTAATTAAATACCACTTGGAGGCATTTAATGTTCGAGCAAAAACGGCTGATTTTCGACAAAAGAGATAACACCCCCCCATTATGCTAAGCTTCAGAAATGTGGAAAATGGTCCGTTTTCAAATGATTTATTTTTGAACGTCAGTTCACATTTGTAGGTGGATCATCAGTATTAGAGATAAAATTAGCATGTTTAAAGTGATTTTCATGCTTCCAGGGGCTCGGGAAGTGAATTAAATACTATTTGGAGGCATTTAATGTTCAAGCAAAAACGGCTGATTTTCGACAAAAGAGATAACACCCCCCATAACGTCATGCTTCAGAAATGTGGAAAATGGTCCGTTTTCAAATATTTTAGTTTTAGAACGTCAGTTCACATTTGTAGGTGGCTCATCAGTGTTAGAGCTAAAATTAGCATGTTTAAAGTGATTTTCATGCTTCCAGGGGCTCGGGAAGTGAATTAAATACTATTTGGAGGCATTTAATGTTCAAGCAAAAACGGCTGATTTTCAACAAAAGAAATAACACCCCCCCATTACGTCATGCTTCAGAAATTTGGAAAATGGTCAGTTTTCAAATGTTTTATTTTTGAACGTCAGTTCACATTTGTAGGTGGATCATCAGTGTTAGAGCTAAAATTAGCATGTTTAAAGTGATTTTCATGCTTCCAGGGGCCCTAAACACAAGATTTATGGAATGGTTAAAAGTGCATGAAAATGGCCAATTTACTCACTCTGAGTTCTCAAAAAGGGTTTCTTCCCCCCGGGAAGTTAATTAAATACCACTTGGAGGCATTTAATGTTCGAGCAAAAACGGCTGATTTTCGACAAAAGAGATAACACCCCCCCATTACGTCAAGCTTCAGAAATGTGGAAAATGGTCCGTTTTCAAATGATTTATTTTTGAACGTCAGTTCACATTTGTAGGTGGATCATCAGTGTTAGAGCTAAAATTAGCATGTTTAAAGTGATTTTCATGCTTCCAGGGGCCCTAAACACAAGATTTATGGAATGGTAAAAAGTGGATGAAAATGGCCAATTTACTCACTCTGAGTTCTCAAAAAGGGTTTCTTCACCCCGGGAAGTTAATTAAATACCATTTGGAGGCATTTAATGTTCAAGCAAAAACGGCTGATTTTCGACAAAAGAGATAACACCCCCCCCCCATTACGTCATGCTTCAGAAATGTGGAAAATGGTCTGTTTTCAAATGTTTTATTTTTGAACGTCAGTTCACATTTGAAGGTGGATCATCAGTGTTAGAGCTAAAATTAGCATGTTTAAAGTGATTTTCATGCTTCCAGGGGCCCTAAACACAAGATTTATGGAATGGTTAAAAGTGCATGAAAATGGCCAATTTACTCACTCTGAGTTCTCAAAAAGGGTTTCTTCACCCCGGGAAGTTAATTAAATACCATTTGGAGGCATTTAATGTTCAAGCAAAAACGGCTGATTTTTGACAAAAGAGATAACACCCCCCCCCCCCCATTACGTCATGCTTCAGAAATCTGGAAAATGGTCTGTTTTCAAATGTTTTATTTTTGAACGTCAGTTCACATTTGTAGGTGGATCATCAGTGTTGAAGCTAAAATTAGCATGTTTAAAGTGATTTTCATGCTTCCAGGGGCTCGGGAAGTGAATTTAATACTATTTGGAGGCATTTAATGTTCAAGCAAAAACGGCTGATTTTCGACAAAAGAGATAACACCCCTCATTACGTCATGCTTCAGAAATGTGGAAAATAGTCCGTTTTCAAAATGTTTTATTTTTGAACGTCAGTTCACATTTGTAGGTGGATCATCAGTGTTAGAGCTAAAATTAGCACGTTTAAAGTGATTTTCATGCTTCCAGGGGCCCTATACACAAGATTTATGGAATGGTTAAAAGTGCATGAAAATGGCCAATTTACTCACTCTGAGTTCTCAAAAAGGGTTTCCTCACCCCCGGAAGTTAATTAAATACCATTTGGAGGCATTCAATGTTCGAGCAAAAACGGCTGATTTTCGACAAAAGAGATAACACCCCCCCATAACGTCATGCTTCAGAAATGTGGAAAATGGTCCGTTTTCAAATATTTTATTTTTGAACGTCAGTTCACATTTGTAGGTGGCTCATCAGTGTTAGAGCTAAAATTACCATGTTTAAAGTGATTTTCATGCTTCCAGGGGCTCGGGAAGTGAATTAAATACTATTTGGAGGCATTTAATGTTCAAGCAAAAACGGCTGATTTTCGACAAAAGAGATAACACTCCCCCATTACGTCATGCTTCAGAAATGTGGAAAATGGTCCGTTTTCAAATGTTTTATTTTTGAACGTCAGTTCACATTTGTAGGTGGATCATCAGTGTTAGAGCTAAAATTAGCATGTTTAAAGTGATTTTCATGCTTCCAGGGGCCCTAAACACAAGATTTATGGAATGGTTAAAAGAGCATGAAAATGGCCAATTTACTCACTCTGAGTTCTCAAAAAGGGTTTCTTCACCCCGGGAAGTTAATTAAATACCATTTGGAGGCATTTAATGTTCAAGCAAAAACGGCTGATTTTCGACAAAAGAGATAACACCCCCCCATTACGTCATGCTTCAGAAATGTGAAAAATGGTCCGTTTTCAAATGTTTTATTTTTGAACGTCAGTTCACATTTGTAGGTGGATCATCAGTGTTAGAGCTAAAATTAGCATGTTTAAAGTGATTTTCATGCTTCCAGGGGCCCTATACACAAGATTTATGGAATGGTTAAAAGTGCATGAAAATGGCCAATTTACTCACTCTGAGTTCTCAAAAAGGGTTTCTTCACCCCGGGAAGTTAATTAAATACCATTTGGAGGCATTCAATGTTCGAGCAAAAACGGCTGATTTTCGACAAAAGAGATAACACCCCCCCATTACGTCATGCTTCAGAAATGTGGAAAATGGTCCGTTTTCAAATATTTTATTTTTGAACGTCAGTTCACATTTGTAGGTGGATCATCAGTGTTAGAGCTAAAATTAGCATGTTTAAAGTGATTTTCATGCTTCCAGGGGCTCGGGAAGTGAATTAAATACTATTTGGAGGCATTTAATGTTCAAGCAAAAACGGCTGATTTTCGACAAAAGAGATAACACTCCCCCATTACGTCATCCTTCAGAAATGTGGAAAATGGTCCGTTTTCAAATGTTTTATTTTTGAACGTCAGTTCACATTTGTAGGTGGATCATCAGTGTTAGAGCTAAAATTAGCATGTTTAAAGTGATTTTCATGCTTCCAGGGGCCCTAAACACAAGATTTATGGAATGGTTAAAAGTGCATGAAAATGGCCAATTTACTCACTCTGAGTTCTCAAAAAGGGTTTCTTCCCCCCGGGAAGTTAATTAAATACCACTTGGAGGCATTTAATGTTCGAGCAAAAACGGCTGATTTTCGACAAAAGAGATAACACCCCCCCATTACGCCAAGCTTCAGAAATGTGGAAAATGGTCCGTTTTCAAATGATTTATTTTTGAACGTCAGTTCACATTTGTAGGTGGATCATCAGTGTTAGAGATAAAATTAGCATGTTTAAAGTGATTTTCATGCTTCCAGGGGCTCGGGAAGTGAATTAAATACTATTTGGAGGCATTTAATGTTCAAGCAAAAACGGCTGATTTTCGACAAAAGAGATAACATCCCCCATAACGTCATGCTTCAGAAATGTGGAAAATGGTCCGTTTTCAAATATTTTATCTTTGAACGTCAGTTCACATTTGTAGGTGGCTCATCAGTGTTAGAGCTAAAATTAGCATGTTTAAAGTGATTTTCATGCTTCCAGGGGCTCGGGAAGTGAATTAAATACAATTTGGAGGCATTTAATGTTCAAGCAAAAACGGCTGATTTTCAACAAAAGAAATAACACCCCCCCATTACGTCATGCTTCAGAAATTTGGAAAATGGTCAGTTTTCAAATGTTTTATTTTTGAACGTCAGTTCACATTTGTAGGTGGATCATCAGTGTTAGAGCTAAAATTAGCATGTTTAAAGTGATTTTCATGCTTCCAGGGGCCCTAAACACAAGATTTATGGAATGGTTAAAAGTGCATGAAAATGGCCAATTTACTCACTCTGAGTTCTCAAAAAGGGTTTCTTCCCCCCGGGAAGTTAATTAAATACCACTTGGAGGCATTTAATGTTCGAGCAAAAACGGCTGATTTTCGACAAAAGAGATAACACCCCCCCATTACGTCAAGCTTCAGAAATGTGGAAAATGGTCCGTTTTCAAATGATTTATGTTTGAACGTCAGTTCACATTTGTAGGTGGATCATCAGTGTTAGAGCTAAAATTAGCATGTTTAAAGTGATTTTCATGCTTCCAGGGGCTCCGGAAGTGGATTAAATACTATTTGGAGGCATTTAATGTTCAAGCAAAAACGGCTGATTTTCGACAAAAGAGATAACACTCCCCCATTACGTCATGCTTCAGAAATGTGGAAAATGGTCAGTTTTCAAATGTTTTATTTTTGAACGTCAGTTCACATTTGTAGGTGGATCATCAGTGTTAGAGCTAAAATTAGCATGTTTAAAGTGATTTTCATGCTTCTAGGGGCCCTAAACACAAGATTTATGGAATGGTTAAAAGTGCATGAAAATGGCCAATTTACTCACTCTGAGTTCTCAAAAAGGGTTTCTTCACCCCGGGAAGTTAATTAAATACCATTTGGAGGCATTTAATGTTCAAGCAAAAACGGCTGATTTTTGACAAAAGAGATAACACCCCCCCCCCCCCCCCCCATTACGTCATGCTTCAGAAATCTGGAAAATGGTCTGTTTTCAAATGTTTTATTTTTGAACGTCAGTTCACATTTGTAGGTGGATCATCAGTGTTGAAGTTAAAATTAGCATGTTTAAAGTGATTTTCATGCTTCCAGGGGCTCGGGAAGTGAATTAAATACTATTTGGAGGCATTTAATGTTCAAGCAAAAACGGCTGATTTTCGACAAAAGAGATAACACCCCTCATTACGTCATGCTTCAGAAATGTGGAAAATAGTCCGTTTTCAAATGTTTAATTTTTGAACGTCAGTTCACATTTGTAGGTGGATCATCAGTGTTTGAGCTAAAATTAGCATGTTTAAAGTGATTTTCATGCTTCCAGGGGCCCTATACACAAGATTTATGGAATGGTTAAAAGTGCATGAAAATGGCCAATTTACTCACTCTGAGTTCTCAAAAAGGGTTTCTTCACCCCGGGAAGTTAATTAAATACCATTTGGAGGCATTCAATGTTCGAGCAAAAACGGCTGATTTTCGACAAAAGAGATAACACCCCCCCATAACGTCATGCTTCAGAAATGTGGAAAATGGTCCGTTTTCAAATATTTTATTTTTGAACGTCAGTTCACATTTGTAGGTGGCTCATCAGTGTTAGAGCTAAAATTACCATGTTTAAAGTGATTTTCATGCTTCCAGGGGCTCGGGAAGTGAATTAAATACTATTTGGAGGCATTTAATGTTCAAGCAAAAACGGCTGATTTTCGACAAAAGAGATAACACTCCCCCATTACGTCATGCTTCAGAAATGTGGAAAATGGTCCGTTTTCAAATGTTTTATTTTTGAACGTCAGTTCACATTTGTAGGTGGATCATCAGTGTTAGAGCTAAAATTAGCATGTTTAAAGTGATTTTCATGCTTCCAGGGGCCCTAAACACAAGATTTATGGAATGGTAAAAAGTGCATGAAAATGGCCAATTTACTCACTCTGAGTTCTCAAAAAGGGTTTCTTCACCCCGGGAAGTTAATTAAATACCATTTGGAGGCATTTAATGTTCAAGCAAAAATGGCTGATTTTCGACAAAAGAGATAACACCCCCCCATTACGTCATGCTTCAGAAATGTGGAAAATGGTCTGTTTTCAAATGTTTTATTTTTGAACGTCAGTTCACATTTGTAGGTGGATCATCAGTGTTAGAGCTAAAATTAGCATGTTTAAAGTGATTTTCATGCTTCCAGGGGCCCTAAACACAAGATTTATGGAATGGTTAAAAGAGCATGAAAATGGCCAATTTACTCACTCTGAGTTCTCAAAAAGGGTTTCTTCACCCCGGGAAGTTAATTAAATACCATTTGGAGGCATTTAATGTTCAAGCAAAAACGGCTGATTTTCGACAAAAGAGATAACACCCCCCCATTACGTCATGCTTCAGAAATGTGAAAAATGGTCCGTTTTCAAATGTTTTATTTTTGAACGTCAGTTCACATTTGTAGGTGGATCATCAGTGTTAGAGCTAAAATTAGCATGTTTAAAGTGATTTTCATGCTTCCAGGGGCCCTATACACAAGATTTATGGAATGGTTAAAAGTGCATGAAAATGGCCAATTTACTCACTCTGAGTTCTCAAAAAGGGTTTCTTCACCCCGGGAAGTTAATTAAATACCATTTGGAGGCATTCAATGTTCGAGCAAAAACGGCTGATTTTCGACAAAAGAGATAACACCCCCCCATTCCGTCATGCTTCAGAAATGTGGAAAATGGTCCGTTTTCAAATATTTTATTTTTGAACGTCAGTTCACATTTGTAGGTGGATCATCAGTGTTAGAGATAAAATTAGCATGTTTAAAGTGATTTTCATGCTTCCAGGGGCTCGGGAAGTGAATTAAATACTATTTGGAGGCATTTAATGTTCAAGCAAAAACGGCTGATTTTCGACAAAAGAGATAACACCCCCCATAACGTCATGCTTCAGAAATGTGGAAAATGGTCCGTTTTCAAATATTTTATTTTTGAACGTCAGTTCACATTTGTAGGTGGCTCATCAGTGTTAGAGCTAAAATTAGCATGTTTAAAGAGATTTTCATGCTTCCAGGGGCTCGGGAAGTGAATTAAATACTATTTGGAGGCATTTAATGTTCAAGCAAAAACGGCTGATTTTCAACAAAAGAAATAACACCCCCCCATTACGTCATGCTTCAGAAATTTGGAAAATGGTCAGTTTTCAAATGTTTTATTTTTGAACGTCAGTTCACATTTGTAGGTGGATCATCAGTGTTAGAGCTAAAATTAGCATGTTTAAAGTGATTTTCATGCTTCCAGGGGCTCCGGAAGTGGATTAAATACTATTTGGAGGCATTTAATGTTCAAGCAAAAACGGCTGATTTTCAACAAAAGAAATAACACCCCCCCCATTACGTCATGCTTCAGAAATTTGGAAAATGGTCAGTTTTCAAATGTTTTATTTTTGAACGTCAGTTCACATTTGTAGGTGGATCATCAGTGTTAGAGCTAAAATTAGCATGTTTAAAGTGATTTTCATGCTTCCAGGGGCTCTAAACACAAGATTTATGGAATGGTTAAAAGTGCATGAAAATGGCCAATTTACTCACTCTGAGTTCTCAAAAAGGGTTTCTTCCCCCCGGGAAGTTAATTAAATACCACTTGGAGGCATTTAATGTTCGAGCAAAAACGGCTGATTTTCGACAAAAGAGATAACACCCCCCCATTACGTCAAGCTTCAGAAATGTGGAAAATGGTCCGTTTTCAAATGATTTATGTTTGAACGTCAGTTCACATTTGTAGGTGGATCATCAGTGTTAGAGCTAAAATTAGCATGTTTAAAGTGATTTTCATGCTTCCAGGGGCTCCGGAAGTGGATTAAATACTATTTGGAGGCATTTAATGTTCAAGCAAAAACGGCTGATTTTCAACAAAAGAAATAACACCCCCCCCATTACGTCATGCTTCAGAAATTTGGAAAATGGTCAGTTTTCAAATGTTTTATTTTTGAACGTCAGTTCACATTTGTAGGTGGATCATCAGTGTTAGAGCTAAAATTAGCATGTTTAAAGTGATTTTCATGCTTCCAGGGGCCCTAAACACAAGATTTATGGAATGGTTAACAGTGCATGAAAATGGCCAATTTACTCACTCTGAGTTCTCAAAAAGGGTTTCTTCCCCCCGGGAAGTTAATTAAATACCACTTGGAGGCATTTAATGTTCGAGCAAAAACGGCTGATTTTCGACAAAAGAGATAACACCCCCCCATTACGCCAAGCTTCAGAAATGTGGAAAATGGTCCGTTTTCAAATGATTTATTTTTGAACGTCAGTTCACATTTGTAGGTGGATCATCAGTGTTAGAGATAAAATTAGCATGTTTAAAGTGATTTTCATGCTTCCAGGGGCTCGGGAAGTGAATTAAATACTATTTGGAGGCATTTAATGTTCAAGCAAAAACGGCTGATTTTCGACAAAAGAGATAACACCCCCCATAACGTCATGCTTCAGAAATGTGGAAAATGGTCCGTTTTCAAATATTTTATTTTTGAACGTCAGTTCACATTTGTAGGTGGCTCATCAGTGTTAGAGCTAAAATTAGCATGTTTAAAGAGATTTTCATGCTTCCAGGGGCTCGGGAAGTGAATTAAATACTATTTGGAGGCATTTAATGTTCAAGCAAAAACGGCTGATTTTCAACAAAAGAAATAACACCCCCCCATTACGTCATGCTTCAGAAATTTGGAAAATGGTCAGTTTTCAAATGTTTTATTTTTGAACGTCAGTTCACATTTGTAGGTGGATCATCAGTGTTAGAGCTAAAATTAGCATGTTTAAAGTGATTTTCATGCTTCCAGGGGCCCTAAACACAAGATTTATGGAATGGTTAAAAGTGCATGAAAATGGCCAATTTACTCACTCTGAGTTCTCAAAAAGGGTTTCTTCCCCCCGGGAAGTTAATTAAATACCACTTGGAGGCATTTAATGTTCGAGCAAAAACGGCTGATTTTCGACAAAAGAGATAACACCCCCCCATTACGTCAAGCTTCAGAAATGTGGAAAATGGTCCGTTTTCAAATGATTTATGTTTGAACGTCAGTTCACATTTGTAGGTGGATCATCAGTGTTAGAGCTAAAATTAGCATGTTTAAAGTGATTTTCATGCTTCCAGGGGCTCCGGAAGTGGATTAAGTACTATTTGGAGGCATTTAATGTTCAAGCAAAAACGGCTGATTTTCGACAAAAGAGATAACACTCCCCCATTACGTCATGCTTCAGAAATGTGGAAAATGGTCAGTTTTCAAATGTTTTATTTTTGAACGTCAGTTCACATTTGTAGGTGGATCATCAGTGTTAGAGCTAAAATTAGCATGTTTAAAGTGATTTTCATGCTTCCAGGGGCCCTAAACACAAGATTTATGGAATGGTTAAAAGTGCATGAAAATGGCCAATTTACTCACTCTGAGTTCTCAAAAAGGGTTTCTTCACCCCGGGAAGTTAATGAAATACCATTTGGAGGCATTTAATGTTCAAGCAAAAACGGCTGATTTTCGACAAAAGAGATAACACCCCCCCCCCATTACGTCATGCTTCAGAAATGTGGAAAATGGTCAGTTTTCAAATGTTTTATTTTTGAACGTCAGTTCACATTTGTAGGTGGATCATCAGTGTTAGAGCTAAAATTAGCATGTTTAAAGTGATTTTCATGCTTCCAGGGGCTCCGGAAGTGGATTAAGTACTATTTGGAGGCATTTAATGTTCAAGCAAAAACGGCTGATTTTCGACAAAAGAGATAACACCCCTCATTACGTCATGCTTCAGAAATGTGGAAAATAGTCAGTTTTCAAATGTTTTATTTTTGAACGTCAGTTCACATTTGTAGGTGGATCATCAGTGTTAGAGCTAAAATTAGCATGTTTAAAGTGATTTTCATGCTTCCAGGGGCCCTAAACACAAGATTTATGGAATGGTTAAAAGTGCATGAAAATGGCCAATTTACTCACTCTGAGTTCTCAAAAAGGGTTTCTTCACCCCGGGAAGTTAATTAAATACCATTTGGAGGCATTTAATGTTCAAGCAAAAACGGCTGATTTTTGACAAAAGAGATAACACTCCCCCCCCCCCATTACGTCATGCTTCAGAAATCTGGAAAATGGTCTGTTTTCAAATGTTTTATTTTTGAACGTCAGTTCACATTTGTAGGTGGATCATCAGTGTTGAAGCTAAAATTAGCATGTTTAAAGTGATTTTCATGCTTCCAGGGGCTCGGGAAGTGAATTAAATACTATTTGGAGGCATTCAATGTTCGAGCAAAAACGGCTGATTTTCGACAAAAGAGATAACACCCCCCCATAACGTCATGCTTCAGAAATGTGGAAAATGGTCCGTTTTCAAATATTTTATTTTTGAACGTCAGTTCACATTTGTAGGTGGCTCATCAGTGTTAGAGCTAAAATTACCATGTTTAAAGTGATTTTCATGCTTCCAGGGGCTCGGGAAGTGAATTAAATACTATTTGGAGGCATTTAATGTTCAAGCAAAAACGGCTGATTTTCGACAAAAGAGATAACACCCCCCCATTACGTCATGCTTCAGAAATGTGGAAAATGGTCCGCTTTCAAATGTTTTATTTTTGAACGTCAGTTCACATTTGTAGGTGGATCATCAGTGTTAGAGCTAAAATTAGCATGTTTAAAGTGATTTTCATGCTTCCAGGGGCCCTAAACACAAGATTTATGGAATGGTAAAAAGTGCATGAAAATGGCCAATTTACTCACTCTGAGTTCTCAAAAAGGGTTTCTTCACCCCGGGAAGTTAATTAAATACCATTTGGAGGCATTTAATGTTCAAGCAAAAATGGCTGATTTTCGACAAAAGAGATAACACCCCCCCATTACGTCATGCTTCAGAAATGTGGAAAATGGTCTGTTTTCAAATGTTTTATTTTTGAACGTCAGTTCACATTTGTAGGTGGATCATCAGTGTTAGAGCTAAAATTAGCATGTTTAAAGTGATTTTCATGCTTCCAGGGGCCCTAAACACAAGATTTATTGAATGGTTAAAAGAGCATGAAAATGGCCAATTTACTCACTCTGAGTTCTCAAAAAGGGTTTCTTCACCCAGGGAAGTTAATTAAATACCATTTGGAGGCATTTAATGTTCAAGCAAAAACGGCTGATTTTCGACAAAAGAGATAACACCCCCCCATTACGTCATGCTTCAGAAATGTGAAAAATGGTCCGTTTTCAAATGTTTTATTTTTGAATGTCAGTTCACATTTGTAGGTGGATCATCAGTGTTAGAGCTAAAATTAGCATGTTTAAAGTGATTTTCATGCTTCCAGGGGCCCTATACACAAGATTTATGGAATGGTTAAAAGTGCATGAAAATGGCCAATTTACTCACTCTGAGTTCTCAAAAAGGGTTTCTTCACCCCGGGAAGTTAATTAAATACCATTTGGAGGCATTCAATGTTCGAGCAAAAACGGCTGATTTTCGACAAAAGAGATAACACCCCCCCATTACGTCATGCTTCAGAAATGTGGAAAATGGTCCGTTTTCAAATATTTTATTTTTGAACGTCAGTTCACATTTGTAGGTGGATCATCAGTGTTAGAGCTAAAATTAGCATGTTTAAAGTGATTTTCATGCTTCCAGGGGCTCGGGAAGTGAATTAAATACTATTTGGAGGCATTTAATGTTCAAGCAAAAACGGCTGATTTTCGACAAAAGAGATAACACTCCCCCATTACGTCATCCTTCAGAAATGTGGAAAATGGTCCGTTTTCAAATGTTTTATTTTTGAACGTCAGTTCACATTTGTAGGTGGATCATCAGTGTTAGAGCTAAAATTCGCATGTTTAAAGTGATTTTCATGCTTCCAGGGGCCCTAAACACAAGATTTATGGAATGGTTAAAAGTGCATGAAAATGGCCAATTTACTCACTCTGAGTTCTCAAAAAGGGTTTCTTCCCCCCGGGAAGTTAATTAAAAACCACTTGGAGGCATTTAATGTTCGAGCAAAAACGGCTGATTTTCGACAAAAGAGATAACACCCCCACATTACGTCAAGCTTCAGAAATGTGGAAAATGGTCCGTTTTCAAATGATTTATTTTTGAACGTCAGTTCACATTTGTAGGTGGATCATCAGTGTTAGAGCTAAAATTAGCATGTTTAAAGTGATTTTCATGATTCCAGGGGCTCCGGAAGTGGATTAAATACTATTTGGAGGCATTTAATGTTCAAGCAAAAACGGCTGATTTTCAACAAAAGAAATAACACCCCCCCATTACGTCATGCTTCAGAAATTTGGAAAATGGTCAGTTTTCAAATGTTTTATTTTTGAACGTCAGTTCACATTTGTAGGTGGATCATCAGTGTTAGAGCTAAAATTAGCATGTTTAAAGTGATTTTCATGCTTCCAGGGGCCCTAAACACAAGATTTATGGAATGGTTAAAAGTGCATGAAAATGGCCAATTTACTCACTCTGAGTTCTCAAAAAGGGTTTCTTCCCCCCGGGAAGTTAATTAAATACCACTTGGAGGCATTTAATGTTCGAGCAAAAACGGCTGATTTTCGATAAAAGAGATAACACCCCCCCCATAACGTCATGCTTCAGAAATGTGGAAAATGGTCCGTTTTCAAATGATTTATTTTTGAACGTCAGTTCACATTTGTAGGTGGATCATCAGTGTTAGAGCTAAAATTAGCATGTTTAAAGTGATTTTCATGCTTCCAGGGGCTCGGGAAGTGAATTAAATACTATTTGGAGGCATTTAATGTTCAAGCAAAAACGGCTGATTTTCGACAAAAGAGTTAACACTCCCCCATTACGTCATGCTTCAGAAATGTGGAAAATAGTCAGTTTTCAAATGTTTTATTTTTGAACGTCAGTTCACATTTGTAGGTGGATCATCAGTGTTAGAGCTAAAATTAGCATGTTTAAAGTGATTTTCATGCTTCCAGGGGCCTTAAACACAAGATTTATGGAATGGTTAAAAGTGCATGAAAATGGCCAATTTACTCACTCTGAGTTCTCAAAAATGGTTTCTTCACCCCGGGAAGTTAATTAAATACCATTTGGAGGCATTTAATGTTCGAGCAAAAATAGCTGATTTTCGACAAAAGAGATAACACCCCCCCCCCCATTACGTCATGCTTCAGAAATGTGGAAAATGGTCCGTTTTCAAATGATTTATTTTTGAACGTCAGTTCACATTTGTAGGTGGATCATCAGTGTTAGAGCTAAAATTTGCATGTTTAAAGTGATTTTCATGCTTCCAGGGGCCCTAAACACAAGATTTATGGAATGGTTAAAAGTGCATGAAAATGGCCAATTTACTCACTCTGAGTTCTCAAAAAGGGTTTCTTCACCCCGGGAAGTTAATTAAATACCATTTGGAGGCATTTAATGTTCGAGCAAAAATAGCTGATTTTCGACAAAAGAGATAACACCCCCCCCCATTACGTCATGCTTCAGAAATGTGGAAAATGGTCCGTTTTCAAATGATTTATTTTTGAACGTCAGTTCACATTTGTAGGTGGATCATCAGTGTTAGAGCTAAAATTAGCATGTTTAAAGTGATTTTCATGCTTCCAGGGGCCCTAAACACAAGATTTATGGAATGGTTAAAAGTGCATGAAAATGGCCAATTTACTCACTCTGAGTTCTCAAAAAGGGTTTCTTCCCCCCGGGAAGTTAATTAAAAACCACTTGAAGGCATTTAATGTTCGAGCAAAAACGGCTGATTTTCGACAAAAGAGATAACACCCCCACATTACGTCAAGCTTCAGAAATGTGGAAAATGGTCCGTTTTCAAATGATTTATTTTTGAACGTCAGTTCACATTTGTAGGTGGATCATCAGTGTTAGAGCTAAAATTAGCATGTTTAAAGTGATTTTCATGATTCCAGGGGCTCCGGAAGTGGATTAAATACTATTTGGAGGCATTTAATGTTCAAGCAAAAACGGCTGATTTTCAACAAAAGAAATAACACCCCCCCATTACGTCATGCTTCAGAAATTTGGAAAATGGTCAGTTTTCAAATGTTTTATTTTTGAACGTCAGTTCACATTTGTAGGTGGATCATCAGTGTTAGAGCTAAAATTAGCATGTTTAAAGTGATTTTCATGCTTCCAGGGGCCCTAAACACAAGATTTATGGAATGGTTAAAAGTGCATGAAAATGGCCAATTTACTCACTCTGAGTTCTCAAAAAGGGTTTCTTCCCCCCGGGAAGTTAATTAAATACCACTTGGAGGCATTTAATGTTCGAGCAAAAACGGCTGATTTTCGATAAAAGAGATAACACCCCCCCATTACGCCAAGCTTCAGAAATGTGGAAAATGGTTCGTTTTCAAATGATTTATTTTTGAACGTCAGTTCACATTTGTAGGTGGATCATCAGTGTTAGAGCTAAAATTAGCATGTTTAAAGTGATTTTCATGCTTCCAGGGGCCCTATACACAAGATTTATGGAATGGTTAAAAGTGCATGAAAATGGCCAATTTACTCACTCTGAGTTCTCAAAAAGGGTTTCTTCACCCCGGGAAGTTAATTAAATACCATTTGGAGGCATTCAATGTTCGAGCAAAAACGGCTGATTTTCGACAAAAGAGATAACACCCCCCCATTACGTCATGCTTCAGAAATGTGGAAAATGGTCCGTTTTCAAATATTTTATTTTTGAACGTCAGTTCACATTTGTAGGTGGATCATCAGTGTTAGAGCTAAAATTAGCATGTTTAAAGTGATTTTCATGCTTCCAGGGGCCCTAAACACAAGATATATGGAATGGTTAAAAGTGCATGAAAATGGCCAGTTTACTCACTCTGAGTTCTCAAAAAGGGTTTCTTCCCCCCGGGAAGTTAATTAAAAACCACTTGGAGGCATTTAATGTTCGAGCAAAAACGGCTGATTTTCGACAAAAGAGATAACACCCCCACATTACGTCAAGCTTCAGAAATGTGGAAAATGGTCCGTTTTCAAATGATTTATTTTTGAACGTCAGTTCACATTTGTAGGTGGATCATCAGTGTTAGAGCTGAAATTAGCATGTTTAAAGTGATTTTCATGATTCCAGGGGCTCCGGAAGTGGATTAAATACTATTTGGAGGCATTTAATGTTCAAGCAAAAACGGCTGATTTTCAACAAAAGAAATAACACCCCCCCCCCATTACGTCATGCTTCAGAAATTTGGAAAATGGTCAGTTTTCAAATGTTTTATTTTTGAACGTCAGTTCACATTTGTAGGTGGATCATCAGTGTTAGAGCTAAAATTAGCATGTTTAAAGTGATTTTCATGCTTCCAGGGGCCCTAAACACAAGATTTATGGAATGGTTAAAAGTGCATGAAAATGGCCAATTTACTCACTCTGAGTTCTCAAAAAGGGTTTCTTCCCCCCGGGAAGTTAATTAAATACCACTTGGAGGCATTTAATGTTCGAGCAAAAACGGCTGATTTTCGATAAAAGAGATAACACCCCCCCCATAACGTCATGCTTCAGAAATGTGGAAAATGGTCCGTTTTCAAATGATTTATTTTTGAACGTCAGTTCACATTTGTAGGTGGATCATCAGTGTTAGAGCTAAAATTAGCATGTTTAAAGTGATTTTCATGCTTCCAGGGGCTCGGGAAGTGAATTAAATACTATTTGGAGGCATTTAATGTTCAAGCAAAAACGGCTGATTTTCGACAAAAGAGTTAACACTCCCCCATTACGTCATGCTTCAGAAATGTGGAAAATAGTCAGTTTTCAAATGTTTTATTTTTGAACGTCAGTTCACATTTGTAGGTGGATCATCAGTGTTAGAGCTAAAATTAGCATGTTTAAAGTGATTTTCATGCTTCCAGGGGCCTTAAACACAAGATTTATGGAATGGTTAAAAGTGCATGAAAATGGCCAATTTACTCACTCTGAGTTCTCAAAAATGGTTTCTTCACCCCGGGAAGTTAATTAAATACCATTTGGAGGCATTTAATGTTCGAGCAAAAATAGCTGATTTTCGACAAAAGAGATAACACCCCCCCCCCCATTACGTCATGCTTCAGAAATGTGGAAAATGGTCCGTTTTCAAATGATTTATTTTTGAACGTCAGTTCACATTTGTAGGTGGATCATCAGTGTTAGAGCTAAAATTTGCATGTTTAAAGTGATTTTCATGCTTCCAGGGGCCCTAAACACAAGATTTATGGAATGGTTAAAAGTGCATGAAAATGGCCAATTTACTCACTCTGAGTTCTCAAAAAGGGTTTCTTCACCCCGGGAAGTTAATTAAATACCATTTGGAGGCATTTAATGTTCGAGCAAAAATAGCTGATTTTCGACAAAAGAGATAACACCCCCCCCCATTACGTCATGCTTCAGAAATGTGGAAAATGGTCCGTTTTCAAATGATTTATTTTTGAACGTCAGTTCACATTTGTAGGTGGATCATCAGTGTTAGAGCTAAAATTAGCATGTTTAAAGTGATTTTCATGCTTCCAGGGGCCCTAAACACAAGATTTATGGAATGGTTAAAAGTGCATGAAAATGGCCAATTTACTCACTCTGAGTTCTCAAAAAGGGTTTCTTCCCCCCGGGAAGTTAATTAAAAACCACTTGAAGGCATTTAATGTTCGAGCAAAAACGGCTGATTTTCGACAAAAGAGATAACACCCCCACATTACGTCAAGCTTCAGAAATGTGGAAAATGGTCCGTTTTCAAATGATTTATTTTTGAACGTCAGTTCACATTTGTAGGTGGATCATCAGTGTTAGAGCTAAAATTAGCATGTTTAAAGTGATTTTCATGATTCCAGGGGCTCCGGAAGTGGATTAAATACTATTTGGAGGCATTTAATGTTCAAGCAAAAACGGCTGATTTTCAACAAAAGAAATAACACCCCCCCATTACGTCATGCTTCAGAAATTTGGAAAATGGTCAGTTTTCAAATGTTTTATTTTTGAACGTCAGTTCACATTTGTAGGTGGATCATCAGTGTTAGAGCTAAAATTAGCATGTTTAAAGTGATTTTCATGCTTCAGGGGCCCTAAACACAAGATTTATGGAATGGTTAAAAGTGCATGAAAATGGCCAATTTACTCACTCTGAGTTCTCAAAAAGGGTTTCTTCACCCCGGGAAGTTAATTAAATACCATTTGGAGGCATTCAATGTTCGAGCAAAAACGGCTGATTTACGACAAAAGAGATAACACCCCCCCATTACGTCATGCTTCAGAAATGTGGAAAATGGTCCTTTTTCAAATATTTTATTTTTGAACGTCAGTTCACATTTGTAGGTGGATCATCAGTGTTAGAGCTAAAATTAGCATGTTTAAAGTGATTTTCATGCTTCCAGGGGCTCGGGAAGTTAATTAAATACCATTTGGAGGCATTCAATGTTCGAGCAAAAACGGCTGATTTTCAACAAAAGAAATAACACCCCCCCATTACGTCATGCTTCAGAAATTTGGAAAATGGTCAGTTTTCAAATGTTTTATTTTTGAACGTCAGTTCACATTTGTAGGTGGATCATCAGTGTTAGAGCTAAAATTAGCATGTTTAAAGTGATTTTCATGCTTCCAGGGGCCCTAAAAACAAGATTTATGGAATGGTTAAAAGTGCATGAAAATGGCCAATTTACTCACTCTGAGTTCTCAAAAAGGGTTTCTTCCCCCCGGGAAGTTAATTAAATACCACTTGGAGGCATTTAATGTTCGAGCAAAAACGGCTGATTTTCGACAAAAGAGATAACACCCCCCCATTACGCCAAGCTTCAGAAATGTGGAAAATGGTCCGTTTTAAAATGATTTATTTTTGAACGTCAGTTCACATTTGTAGGTGGATCATCAGTGTTAGAGCTAAAATTAGCATGTTTAAAGTGATTTTCATGCTTCCAGGGGCTCGGGAAGTGAATTAAATACTATTTGGAGGCATTTAATGTTCAAGCAAAAACGGCTGATTTTCGACAAAAGAGATAACACCCCTCATTACGTCATGCTTCAGAAATGTGGAAAATAGTCCGTTTTCAAATGTTTTATTTTTGAACGTCAGTTCACATTTGTAGGTGGATCATCAGTGTTAGAGCTAAAATTAGCATGTTTAAAGTGATTTTCATGCTTCCAGGGGCCCTATACACAAGATTTATGGAATGGTTAAAAGTGCATGAAAATGGCCAATTTACTCACTCTGAGTTCTCAAAAAGGGTTTCTTCACCCCGGGAAGTTAATTAAATACCATTTGGAGGCATTCAATGTTCGAGCAAAAACGGCTGATTTTCGACAAAAGAGATAACACCCCCCCATAACATCATGCTTCAGAAATGTGGAAAATGGTCCGTTTTCAAATGATTTATTTTTGAACGTCAGTTCACATTTGTAGGTGGATCATCAGTGTTAGAGCTAAAATTAGCATGTTTAAAGTGATTTTCATGCTTCCAGGGGCCCTAAACACAAGATTTATGGAATGGTTAAAAGTGCATGAAAATGGCCAATTTACTCACTCTGAGTTCTCAAAAAGGGTTTCTTCACCCCGGGAAGTTAATTAAATACCATTTGGAGGCATTTAATGTTCAAGCAAAAACGGCTGATTTTCGACAAAAGAGATAACACCCCCCCATTACGTCATGCTTCAGAAAATTGGAAAATGGTCTGTTTTCAAATGTTTTATTTTTGAACGTCAGTTCACATTTGTAGGTGGATCATCAGTGTTAGAGCTAAAATTTGCATGTTTAAAGTGATTTTCATGCTTCCAGGGGCCCTAAACACAAGATTTATGGAATGGTTAAAAGAGCATGAAAATGGCCAATTTACTCACTCTGAGTTCTCAAAAAGGGTTTCTTCACCCCGGGAAGTTAATCAAATACCATTTGGAGGCATTTAATGTTCAAGCAAAAACGGCTGATTTTGGACAAAAGAGATAACACCCCCCCCCCATTACGTCATGCTTCAGAAATGTGAAAAATGGTCCGTTTTCAAATGTTTTATTTTTGAACGTCAGTTCACATTTGTAGGTGGATCATCAGTGTTAGAGCTAAAATTAGCATGTTTAAAGTGATTTTCATGCTTCCAGGGGCCCTATACACAAGATTTATGGAATGGTTAAAAGTGCATGAAAATGGCCAATTTACTCACTCTGAGTTCTCAAAAAGGGTTTCTTCACCCCGGGAAGTTAATTAAATACCATTTGGAGGCATTCAATGTTCGAGCAAAAATGGCTGATTTTCGACAAAAGAGATAACACCCCCCCCCCCCCATTACGTCATGCTTCAGAAATCTGGAAAATGGTCCGTTTTCAAATGTTTTATTTTTGAACGTCAGTTCACATTTGTAGGTGGATCATCAGTGTTAGAGCTAAAATTAGCATGTTTAAAGTGATTTTCATGCTTCCAGGGGCTCGGGAAGTGAATTAAATACTATTTGGAGGCATTTAATGTTCAAGCAAAAACGGCTGATTTTCGACAAAAGAGATAACACCCCTCATTACGTCATGCTTCAGAAATGTGGAAAATAGTCCGTTTTCAAATGTTTTATTTTGGAACGTCAGTTCACATTTGTAGGTGGATCATCAGTGTTAGAGCTAAAATTAGCATGTTTAAAGTGATTTTCATGCTTCCAGGGGCCCTATACACAAGATTTATGGAATGGTTAAAAGTGCATGAAAATGGCCAATTTACTCACTCTGAGTTCTCAAAAAGGGTTTCTTCACCCCGGGAAGTTAATTAAATACCATTTGGAGGCATTCAATGTTCGAGCAAAAACGGCTGATTTTCGACAAAAGAGATAACACCCCCCCATAACATCATGCTTCAGAAATGTGGAAAATGGTCCGTTTTCAAATGATTTATTTTTGAACGTCAGTTCACATTTGTAGGTGGATCATCAGTGTTAGAGCTAAAATTAGCATGTTTAAAGTGATTTTCATGCTTCCAGGGGCCCTAAACACAAGATTTATGGAATGGTTAAAAGTGCATGAAAATGGCCAATTTACTCACTCTGAGTTCTCAAAAAGGGTTTCTTCACCCCGGGAAGTTAATTAAATACCATTTGGAGGCATTTAATGTTCAAGCAAAAACGGCTGATTTTCGACAAAAGAGATAACACCCCCCCATTACGTCATGCTTCAGAAAATTGGAAAATGGTCTGTTTTCAAATGTTTTATTTTTGAACGTCAGTTCACATTTGTAGGTGGATCATCAGTGTTAGAGCTAAAATTTGCATGTTTAAAGTGATTTTCATGCTTCCAGGGGCCCTAAACACAAGATTTATGGAATGGTTAAAAGAGCATGAAAATGGCCAATTTACTCACTCTGAGTTCTCAAAAAGGGTTTCTTCACCCCGGGAAGTTAATCAAATACCATTTGGAGGCATTTAATGTTCAAGCAAAAACGGCTGATTTTGGACAAAAGAGATAACACCCCCCCCCCATTACGTCATGCTTCAGAAATGTGAAAAATGGTCCGTTTTCAAATGTTTTATTTTTGAACGTCAGTTCACATTTGTAGGTGGATCATCAGTGTTAGAGCTAAAATTAGCATGTTTAAAGTGATTTTCATGCTTCCAGGGGCCCTATACACAAGATTTATGGAATGGTTAAAAGTGCATGAAAATGGCCAATTTACTCACTCTGAGTTCTCAAAAAGGGTTTCTTCACCCCGGGAAGTTAATTAAATACCATTTGGAGGCATTCAATGTTCGAGCAAAAATGGCTGATTTTCGACAAAAGAGATAACACCCCCCCCCCCCCATTACGTCATGCTTCAGAAATCTGGAAAATGGTCCGTTTTCAAATGTTTTATTTTTGAACGTCAGTTCACATTTGTAGGTGGATCATCAGTGTTAGAGCTAAAATTAGCATGTTTAAAGTGATTTTCATGCTTCCAGGGGCCCTAAACACAAGATTTATGGAATGGTTAAAAGTGCATGAAAATGGCCAATTTACTCACTCTGAGTTCTCAAAAAGGGTTTCTTCACCCCTGGAAGTTAATTAAATACCATTTGGAGGCATTTAATGTTCAAGCAAAAACGGCTGATTTTCGACAAAAGAGATAACACCCCCCATTACATCATGCTTCAGAAATGTGGAAAATGGTCCGTTTTCAAATGTTTTATTTTTGAACGTCAGTTCACATTTGTAGGTGGATCATCAGTGTAAGAGCTAAAATTAGCATGTTTAAAGTGATTTTCATGCTTCCAGGGGCTCGGGAAGTGAATTAACCCCTTCGCTGCTAAGGCACCATTAATATTTTACATTCATTTTCCATTGAAATGAATGGAAAGTTCATGACGAGTTACCCTTGTCATTAGCATCGAAGAGGTTAAATACTATTTGGAGGCATTTAATGTTCAAGCAAAAACGGCTGATTTTCGACAAAAGAGATAACACCCCCCCCATTACGTCATGCTTCAGAAATGTGGAAAATGGTCCGTTTTCAAATGATTTATTTTTGAACGTCAGTTCACATTTGTAGGTGAATCATCAGTGTTAGAGCTAAAATTAGCATGTTTAAAGTGATTTTCATGCTTCCAGGGGCCCTAAACACAAGATTTATGGAATGGTTAAAAATGCATGAAAATTACCAACTAAACCAAAAACTCTACATAGGAATCTCTTCCTACTAAGTTCCGGCGGATTTTAACCTTTCACCCACTCCAGACGTCTATTGGAGTATTTACGGGAGAAAGGGTCTGTGTGAAAAGAGCACGACTGAGTTACTCTAACGTCTTGCGGTAGTTTTATCGCCTTACCAAACATTGGGCGCCATGTAGTGTAGTTCTTATTTTCCCTATAGGCCCTGCGCATTGGAATAGCATAAACAGCAGTGTAGACGTAGGACTGAGGTCTTCTAGGTCTCTACTGACTGTTAGACTTAATTTAGGTTTGCGTCAGCTAGCTCAGAGGTCACTGGAAACTTTCTTGACTGAATAGGAAGTGATCAGCTTTCCTGGCTCAGACAAGAAGGGATTCAGCTTCCGACAACCGCATAAAAATGACAACTTTGCTCCTCAGAATAAGAGTCAATCTCTAGAGTCGTGTGAAACAATAGACAGCTATTTCACTCAGTCAGTTGTGCAGTTTTACTTTCACCAAGGTGCAGAGAACAGAGAGACGGGCGTTTTCAATAAAAGATATTATTTATTGAACAGTCTTTCTTCTCATGCAAGAGAAATGAATTGCCACAATTGCAAGACTTGTTATAATGAAAAGTGCTTACAGTAAAAGGAGTATTACGAAATAATACTGTAAAAGCATTGATATGGTTTCTTAGCCATAAGGTTGTTAAGATGAATAAAATATATACAATATATACGTTCATATATACATTGGCTAACAACCGCAACTGGTGCTTCTAACTACGCCTACCCCGGTGTACCTGACCTAAGCCTAATACTTGGGAGGGGAGTAAGTAAGTAGCAGTTTAAGTTAAGTTGGTTTTGCCAAGAGTTTGATTCAAGAATTCTCTCGAAGGGTTTAGTCAGCACCGTACCTCTGGAATAGAATGTAGGAGGTCTGGTATCTCCCTCTCAGGACCCGATATCCCAGTCACCCGCAATGGTAGGCTGGAAACGCCGAGGCTGGACTTTCTCGGCAGGAGAAAAGACAGCGTCTTTCTCAGCACGTCAAAGAGTAGGGGCAACCGCCGTGGGCTTCTCGCATCTGATGGGCTCTCTGCAAGGGGACAGCTGCTCTGCTGCAGTATCCACCACCACCGTATGTTTGCTTAAGGCAACGTTGGTATATTTATACCTGAAAGGTGCCGAGTTTGACGTAGGTGTTGGACATAAGACGTCAATAAAGATGTCACTAAGAACTGGTCGTTCTTACAGTGCTCGCAGGAGTTCTATTACAAATCAAAACAAAGCAAGTGGGGCTTTCCCAGGTTGCTGGTGGTTTGGTGTGTCGTAAGAACTCGGTGTGCTCTCTAGGAATCTGAGGAAGTAGCTTCTGCTGTGTCACAGACTGCAGAAGCGATTTACTGAAAATATGGCTTCTGATTATTATGCCATTATAGGGATATGTATTGATTATAGCCGTATAGGGGCATAAGGTCATAATATTGATCGGGTTCCTAGATAAAACACATCAGTACCAGTCCTCAAAATGGCCCCCACCGACATGAACAGGCCTCATCACACCCTAAAAAATCGAAAAACACACAAAAATCACCACAATCCAATGCCACCCATGCCCTCAATCATGTTCATATTCAAGACACCACACAGAAAGACTAGGCCCATGCACCAAGTACCCCTGGGCATAATGGATGAAAGCATGGCAGACTGGGTGCAGGCCTATGGCACAACAAAGCACAATGCCTGGCTTCAAAATGGCCCTTAGACCCCCACCACATGGCCAGGCCCTGCCTATACCAGTCCTCAAAAATGGCCCCCACCCACATGGACAGGCCCCATCACCACCCGAAAAAATCGCAAAACACACATAAATCACCACAATCCAATGCCATCTATGCCCTCCATGATGTTTACATTAAAGAGACCCCACAGAAAGACTCAGTCCATGCACCACTGAGTACCCCTGGGCAAAAGGCCCCAACAAGAGCCCAAAAATCGAAAAACACACAAAAATCACCACAATCCAATGCCATCCAAGCCCTCCATGATGTTTACATTAAAGAGACCCCACAGAAAGACTTAGTCCATGCACCACTGAGTACACCTGGGCAAAAGGCCCCAACACCACCCCCAAAAATCGAAAAACACACAAAAATCACCACAATCCAATGCATCCATGCCCTCAATCATGTTGAAATTCAGCAAAACAGTTGTATCATGCACCCATAACTAACCCTGGTCTTACTGGATACTGTGGCTACCCACAATATATTTTATTTAATGTTCTGAAAAAGTTCCAAAATTGTAGTTGCAGCAACTGTAATGCCCCAAACAAACTTACTTGTGAAATTTCTAATCCAAAAGTGATCCAAAGAAAGTCAAAAAGGCCTCAAATCCAAATATCCAGCAGCATCCACAAAAAGTAATCCTTCCAGGTCAAGATCCAAATCAAAGTGACCAGGACATGAACAAAGCACTGGGAGGAGCCTGCTGGACAGGAAGAGGAAGTTGGAGACTGTTGGGCACTTCCTTCCTCCCACCCTCCCCCCCCCCAAAATGGACTCCTTGCAAAATAAAGTGCAGGCAAATGTCAACCTGAGGAGTTATTCTGATAAAAATCATAATTTTCAGAAGGTTTATGCTGCTTGCTGGTGGATTTCTTGTACAGAATTGCAAATTTTGCAATTTCGCGAGTGTGAGATTGTTGCTGCCCGTCGCATCTACATGTTCGCAATTGTTTACTCCCGCGAGGCGTGATCACAGGCCTTTATGACGTACTCGCATTGACAAACTCTCGCGGTGCAAGGTGGCAAGCCGCGATGACGTAATCGCGGTCAACAAACTCCCGCAGGATCACGCAGCAAGATCCAAAATGGCGCAGCACACGCAAAACATGGAGAAAAACAACTCTGCAAATGCTGAATGATGGTAAGTGAACGCCGTGCGCCGCAATAATGTATCACCAAGCAAAAAAATCCGCTGCGTGCGAATTTGCGTATTTTCGGGAAATTTGCGAGAATTTGTGGATTGCGGATTTGCTGAAAATCCGCAAATTCCGCAAGCGGAACGGATTTTACGCCCATGCTTACTTTTCATCCTGTAACATTTTTGGTTTCATCAGCTCAAATGTCCAAACCTCAAATAGCATGTCTATTCAGTTGGAAGTGTTGTTTAAGAAGACTTCCGACAGTAGGAACAACCTATTTACATTGTGCTTTGACAGCATGATTATTTGGATTTGATTAAAGAGGTAAACATGCTCTTATTGTTCCATTTCATATAAATGGAAATAGCTTCATGTTGCCTGCTTTGAACTGTTGATGCTTTCTTTTAGGTGTTAATCGTTGGTGAAATAAAACCCATGCCAGGGATGCTTCCTTGTGCTCTCCAAATGCGGTGTGTAATGTGAGGTTTAACAATATATTCTGCAAGTAGACAGTGCAACACCACTTCAGCACCACTTCAGCACCACCTCAGCATCACCACAGCACCACCGCTGTACCACCTCAGCATCAGCTCAGCACCACTCAAGCACCAGTTAGCATCACTCAGAACCACTTCAGCAGCACCACGGCAGCACCACCTGTGCATCACTCAGCAGCACCTGAGCACCACCACAACAATAGCACAACATCACTCAATCCCAGCATTGCACCACATCAGCCCAAGCACAGTGCAGCACAGCACCAGCGAACCAACTCAGCACCAGCACAGCACAACCTCACTACCAGTGCAGCACTACCTCAGCATCAGTGCAGCACCAGCACAGCATCACTCAGTGCCACAACATTACTCAGCACAACATCAGCACCAGTGCATCTCCTCAGCATTACTCAACACCCCTACAGCACCACCTCAGCATCAGCACAGCACCACCTCTTCATCAGTGCCCCACCACCAACGTAGCACCAACTCTAGACCAGCACAGCTCCATCACAGTATCAGTGCAGGACCACCTTAGCACCAGCCCAGAGCAAGACCACTGACTAATTGTCAGTGAAATTGCTCTCCCACCCTCGCAGTACTACCATTAAGTAAGGCCTGCCCCTGCACTCTTGAGTGTTGATTCGAGGCCCTCCTCCACCTGCAGGTCTCCGTGCACCTCATCCCTGGTGGTCCAGTGGACCTCTGTCTCCTTCCTCTCGCTCCTCTTTTCACTCATTTTCGCTCTTTATTTCTACTCTCCTTTTTTTACCCTGCAGCACTTTTCTGCATTTCTGCAATTTTTCTGCCTTATTTCTGCTTTATTCTCCCTTTTTATTCTTTACTTTTCCTTTATTTCCTCCCGTTCCCGCCCGCTTTTCCTGCCGTTTCTGCCCCGCGGCCCCTCCCACCAGCACGACCAGCATGACCTATCCAGCTCCCCTCCCTGCTCCTGCCTCCCAGCTTTCCAGCCCTCCCTGACCCCTACTTAATGGCCTACTTAATGGCGGCTGCGCGCATCTGATGCGCCGCTGTTGCTCAGAAGGCAAGCCTGTCTGTGACCCAACCACGTCCAGCGCCAGGAACCCTGGACCTCCGCACCGCCAACATCGTATCCTTCGCCGACGACACCCAGCTCATCCTCTCCCTCACCAAAGACCCCACCATTGTCAAACTCAACTTCCAGGAAGGATTGCAAGTCTGGATGATCAACAGCTGCCTGAAGCTCAACGCAGAGAAGACAGAAGTCCTCAGCCTCGGTACCACCCCTTCTGCATGGAACAGCACCTGGTGGCCGACCACCTTCGGAAGCCCACCTACCCCATCAGACCACATACCTCAAATAGCATGTCTACTCAGTTGGAAGTGTTGTTTAAGAAGACTTCCGACAGTAGGAACAACCTATTTACATTGTGCTTTGACAGCATGATTATTTGGATTTGATTAAAGAGGTAAACATGCTGTTATTGTTCCATTTTATAAAAATGGAAATAGCTTCATGTTGCCTGCTTTGAACTGTTGATGCTTTCTTTTAGGTGTCAATCGTTGGTGAAATAAAACCCATGCGAGGGATGCTTCCTTGTGCTCTCCAAATGTGGTATGTAATGTGAGGTTTAACAATATATTCTGCAAGTAGACAGTGCAACACCACTTCAGCACCACTTCAGCACCACCTCAGCATCACCACAGCACCACCGCTGTACCACCTCAGCATCAGCTCAGCACCACTCAAGCACCAGTTAGCATCACTCAGAACCACTTCAGCAGCACCACGGCAGCACCACCTGGGCATCACTCAGCAGCACCTGAGCACCACCACAACAATAGCACAACATCACTCAATCCCAGCATTGCACCACATCAGCCCAAGCACAGTGCAGCACGGCACCAGCGAACCAACTCAGCACCAGCACAGCACCACCTCACTACCAGTGCAGCACTACCTCAGCATCAGTGCAGCACCAGCACAGCATCACTCAGTGCCACAACATTACTCAGCACAACATCAGCACCAGTGCATCTCCTCAGCATTACTCAACACCCCTACAGCACCACCTCAGCATCAGCACAGCACCACCTCTTCATCAGTGCCCCACCACCAACGTAGCACCAACTCTAGACCAGCACAGCTCCATCACAGTATCAGTGCAGGACCACCTTAGCACCAGCCCAGCGCAAGACCACTGACTAATTGTCAGTGAAATTGCTCTCCCACCCTCGCAGTACCACCATTAAGTAAGGCCTGCCCCTGCACTCTTGAGTGTTGATTCGAGGCCCTCCTCCACCTGCAGGTCTCCATGCACCTCATCCCTGGTGGTCCAGTGGACCTCTGTCTCCTTCCTCTCCCTCCGCTTTTCACTCATTTTCACTCTTTATTTCTACTCTCCTTTTTTCTCCCTTCAGCATTTTTCTGCATTTCTGCAATTTTTCTGCCTTATTTCTGCTTTATTCTCCCTTTTTATTCTTTACTTTTCCTTTATTTCCTCCCGTTCCCGCCCGCTTTTCCTGCCGTTTCTGCCCCGCGGCCCCTCCCACCAGCACGACCAGCATGACCTATCCAGCTCCCCTCCCTGCTCCAGCCTCCCAGCTTTCCAGCCCTCCCTGTCCCCTACTTAATGGCCTACTTAATGGCGGCTGCGCGCATCTGGTGCGCCGCTGTTGCTCAGAAGGCAAGCCTGTCTGTGACCCAACCACGTCCAGTGCCAGGAACCCTGGACCTCTGCACCGCCAACATCGTATCCTTCGCCGACGACACCCAGCTCATCCTCTCCCTCACCAAAGACCCCACCATTGCCAAACTCAACTTCCAGGAAGGAATGCAAGTCTGGATGATCAACAGCTGCCTGAAGCTCAACGCAGAGAAGACAGAAGTCCTCGGCCTCGGTACCACCCCTTCTGCATGGAAAAGCGCCTGGTGGCCGACCACCTTCGGAAGCCCACCTACCCCATCAGACCACACCAAGAACCTCGGCATCGTACTCGACTCATCACTCATCATGAACCAACAGGTCAACGCCGTCACCTCCAGCTGCTTCAACACCCTCCCCAAGACCTTCAAGTGGATCCCCGTGAGTCAAGGAAGAGATACACCCACACACTCATCACCAGCAGACTGGACTATGCAAACGCACTTTACGCCAGCATCAACAAGTTCCTACTCCGCAAACTCCAGACAATACAGAAAAACGCAGCCAGAATCATCCTTGGCATCCCCGACACAAACACATCAGTCAACACCAACGAAGTCTCCACTGGCTCCCCTTGGAGAAAAGAGTTACTTTCAAAAACCTCACTCATGCCTACAAATGCCTAGACAGCAATGGACACAAATACCTCAACGACAGAATCAAATTCCATGTACCGAAAATAAACCTACGATCTTCCAACCACGCACTGGCCAAAACCCCGCGCATCCACAGAGCCAGATCAGGCGGAAGATCCTTCTCTCACATTGCAGCCAAGACCCGGCATGAGCTACTAGCAGACATCAGACGTGCCCCCTCCCTGATCACCTTCAGGAAGACCCTCAAGACCTGACTCTACGGCTAAACAGCTCTGCGGAAACCCCCTCAGCACCTTGAGATCCTCATGGGTGAGTAGTGCGCTTACAATTCCCTGATTGATTTATTGAACGCGACAGCCCAACAGTACTCTCCGAACTCAACCCAGGCCGCAACAACAACTGCTACCTAGCTTCGACGGCTGACACCCACTGACCCTTCAGCTGCCACCTAGGCATCCAAACCTACAGGACCGACAGAAACTAGACCCAGCACAACCCACAAGGACACAACCGAAGACCCTGCAATGCATCCTCCTCAACGTCCGATCCCTCCACAAACATGCCACCAAAATCTGGGACCTCCTCAACAGCACCACCCCGGACGTAGTGTTCTTCACCGGAGCCTGGACCACACCACCTCGGGACCGGACATTGCCATCGCCATTCCCCAAGAGTACAGGATCTCCAGAAAGGGCAGCCACAATCGCCCAGGAGGAGGTATCGCCATCATCCACAAATACACCCTCTGTCTGGGCACACTCCCCGTCAAGCCCACAGACATGATGGAACATCTACACTTCAAGATACAGGCCAACCCTACCACCACCCTCAAAGGAAACCTCATCTACCGACCGCCTGGACCCCGCGGACCGTTCACGAACTCCATCAAGGACATCATCTCCCCGCATGCCATTGCATCCACCAACTACACCCTGCTGGGAGACCTCAACTTCCACATCCGCAACCAACTGGACCCCAACACCACATCCCTCCTGAACAACCTCCACAAAATTAGACTCTGCTAAATCGTGACTGAACCCACACACTGAGCAGGACACACCCTTGACCGTCTCTTCAAAACAGGAAACTCCATCATCTTTAGCCACACCACCAAACTCCCATGGACTGACCACCAATGCGTCCACTTCACCTTCAGAACACCCATCATCCACAGACACCAGCATCTGCTCTCACGTAGAAACTGGACCAGAATCACTGAAGACCAGCTTACCTCTTCACTCAGCAACTCCACCCCAACCATCGTGTAAAACGACGACCCCAACACAGCAGCCCGAACCCTGCACAGATGGAGCTCTGACAGCGCCAACACAATAGCCCCCTCGAGAAAAACAACAACACCCACGCCAAGAAAGCCAGATGGTTCACCACTGAACTTTGAGAGTCCAGACACACCTGCCGCCGCCTCGAAAAGGCCTGGAGGAACCCCAAATCCACAGAAAATCACAACAACTTCAGAGCCACTACCAACGCCCACCACAAACTCATCAGAAAAATTAGGAAAAAAGCAATTGAAGACAGAATCTCCACACACGCCCACAACAGCAAAGAACTTTTCAACATCATCAAGGAGTTTGCCTAACCCACCAGCGAGTCGACTGACATCCCCCTCACAAGACCTCTGCGACAAACTCAGCACCTACTTCCACTGCAAAATCAAGAGCATCTACGACGACTTCGACAAAGACACTGCACTGTTTCCCTCAGGATGGAAGGGACAAGAGAACCGCAACCCAATGCCCATGCTGGTCATGGCCTCCTTATAAGCTCGAGAGCTAAAAGCAGGACCCTGGTCAGAATGAAGCATGGCAATTGCGTATGTGCCGATAAAGACTCGCAAATCTTTTATAACAGTTCTGGCGTCAGCCGAGCACTGGCGTTCTGCATTTATAGTGTTTCTAGTCTTAAATGTTTTTAATAGGACGCTGGATTTTACTTATAGGTAGCTTCATGCTAACTATAAGCTTGGCCATGGCATTACTCCGGAAGATTCACTGCTGCAGTCTTTACAGTTCTTTACAAATTTGTAATGTTGTATGCTCATTCCCGGCCACCAGTACTCTGATTGTAATTCTTTCAGAGAATTTTCCATCTGGTTGTGCCTTGCACCCAATCCCATGTGTACGTCTGCTATTAAAAAGATTCTCCGATTCGTGTTTGGAATTACCCTATCCCCCACTCCAGGGATTCGAGCAAAAGGAACGGAGTTTGCATCAATTACGTATGTATAATTGAGTGGATAGTTCACGGGTAGTGTTGCACAGTTGTCCTTTGAAGATGTTTTTACCGCCAGCATGGTTTCCCCGCCTATATACTTTTCTGAACGCTTTTTTGTGGCTACGGAAGCCGGGTTAGTTGCTTCCGCTATGGCTGTATTAGCCAATGAATTCCCTGCAACGTGAACGCCATCACGTTGATGACTCAGAGTGTGTATCACATGAGTCTTTTGTAGTTCCTTCTGTAAAAGAACTACTTGTTCCCAAAGCATTTTATGCTTGATTGTGGCACCTGTGTCATCCTTGTAATCGTTTCGAACCCAGCTCTGCAAGTCATTATTGTAAGATTTCACGCAGAAAAGCGAATCGCACACTATTAGTGTCGCAAATTCACGATCGGCATTTTCAAGTGCCATCTTTGAAGATCTGATTTCAGCTCATTGAGCCGAACATTTTCTCAGTGATTCAGGTTTTGTTATTTTCGGTCTGAATTTACCGCAGAGCCAGCAACCTTTTACAATCGCGCAGGCTGCATTGTAGGATTTATCATCTACATTGTAATGCTGTACAAATCTGTCTGTATAGATTATACAAGAGTACTGTTCGAGAGGCAGAATTTCGATTGGCAGAGGATATTCTTTTTCATATTTTAAATCATTCCGTTTTTTCATGTTCGGGACATAATAGTATTTCACTTTTTCTGTATCAAGAGAATTTTCCCACTGTATCCATTTCGGATCCAGTGCCACTGTTTTTAGATTAACTTGGCTGAATAGCGCCTCGAAGACTGATTCTGCTGTGAAAACAGTTATTCCTTTGCCTTGTGCTTGTGATCTTTCTCTTGCTACAGCCGTCTGAACCGCCTTTACATTATTTTCTGTAAGACTGAATGTTTTTTCTGCTTGTGTGTACAAATGTGATTGTAAGCTATTGGTACCGTTTCTCCCTCGTTAGAGGTCAGGTACGTGAATCCAGATCTTCCTGGGATGACCCGGATTACAAGATTGCGTGTATTGTCACGTGTGTCTAATTTTGTTTTCGCTAATATGTCTGTTTGCAATGCTCTCAAAATTTCTGTGTGTTTTTGAGTCCAGTTGATTGGTTTAAAATCAGGTTTTATTAGTTCGTAGAGAGGTTTAATCCTCTCTGCATAGTTTAGGATGTAAGTTCTTCCAAAATTCAGAAAGCCTAGAATTGATTGTAAGTTCTTCAGCGTTTTTGGTGCTTGGAGTACAGCTCACTTCTCTAAGAAGTTGTCTGCTAGGCTTTTGCCTTCACTTGATAATTCGTATCGTAAAAACAGGACAGTTAGATGGGCAATTCGTGACTTTTTAAAGTTGAATTTGTAACCCTCTGCTGCAAACCCAAGTATTATGGTGTTTACTCTTTTCAAGTGAGTATCCAAGTCATCGTCTGTGAGATAGATGTCATCGACATAGGATAATGCCTCATCATCATATATTTGTAGTAACTCTGTTACTCTGGCTGAGAATAATCCTGGACTGTTTTTGAATCCCTGTGGGAGCCTACAGAAATTTTTCTGTGACCCCATTATTGAGAAAGCGGTTAAATACCTGCTTTCGGGTGCAATGTTCTGACAAAAGAATCCATTAGAGATGTCTAATGTTGTTTTGTATTTCTTGCGAACTATGTTATTCGTTAGTGCCGCACTATGCAAATTTTGTACCGCAAATGTTTTGCAACACGAGTTAAGGTGTCTGTAGTCCAAGACTAGAAGATACGAGTTGTCTGGTTTGGAGACAGGAAACAAAGGATTGTTCATTTGAGAGGAGCATATTTCAATCACCCCTTGGTGTTTAAGTTGATCTAAAATCTCCTTGACCTGTTTTTTAGCTTCTTGCTTAATTGGGTACTGCCTTTGTGCAGTAGGTTGACTTTTTAACTGGATTTTGTGAGGAGGAGAGACCTCATCCCAACCTACATGATTCTTATATAATGCAGGTGCTTGAGCTACTGCCCATTTCCTTGCATATATGTATTTAGTATGAATTGGAATATTATTTGAGAAGGCAGGCATAATCATTTCTTCGCCATGAGGGTACTCCCTGACAAACTCTGGTGGCCAGTCCTTTTCAGCTAATAAGATATCATAGCCATTTGAGAGGTTATCCCAAAACAGACCCCTTATTTTCCTAGTCTTATCTCCCTCCATACACAATGTTATTTCGTATATCTTATGAGGTTCGCTAACTCTGGTATCCGCAGTTTCCACTTGAATGTATTCATTTGTGTCCACTGTCTCCAGGTGATTCATCAGGATCTTGCAAGCTATGCTGATTTCTGCTGCGCTGTCTAGCATTGTCTGTGCCCACTCTCTGTTTTTCAGCTGTGTCCTCAGTATTCTCGGCATGTTCGATTACTCTAATAGTGGCTACCTTTTTTCTTGGAAATTGTAATTTTTTACTTTGAGCAGGTTCCTTGTCTTTGGACTTGGTGTGCTCTTCCGTTGGTTCTGATCGTCCTCTTCTTTCCGATTTCTGGGAAAAAGATCGAGAGGGACGTGTATCAACACTTTGATATCTATCAGGTTTTTTCAAGTTATCCCTATTTCTAAGGTTATATCTTTTCTCAGAGGGCTCCCTTTGGGGAGACTGGTGTTCTCGGTTCGGAGTTCTTTCCCTCCGCCGAGGAGACCTTCCTCTTGACTGGAAAACGTTTTCCTTGGGAGTGGATTGTTTATTTCCATCCCAATTTTTCTTTGGAGTATTTTGAATATTTTTAATAAATATTTTTTCAGGATTTTCAAGTAGTTGGGGTTTTACTGGTTTCCCACCCAAACTATCTCTACCTAGTTCTTCATAGCATTTTTCTATGATTCTGGCAAGTTCAATTGGTTGATCTGTTATATCTGTTTCTTTCAATTTCTGGCGGATCGCCACAGATGCTGCTTCTCCTTTTATGTTGGCTAGTAATATAGCCGAGACCTGCTTAAAGTCTTTCAGTAATTTCATACCAAGAGTTAAAGCAGGTTCTGGACCGTATTCATTCTGAATTTGTTTTAGCACATCAGGAATTACCGCCATGGACGGAACACCATGTGTTTTTGTGTAAATGGAAGCAAAGACTGTACCCCAAGTGTCACAGTCCTCCACATGTGGTGCGACCCCCATTGGAAGGCAGATAGTCAGAAGTCTGTGTTTTTCAATAGGGGTAGTATTTGGGAATACTGCCTCTATTTGAGTTATTTTTTGTGCTAGCCAAAATGGAATTTGTTCCCGTTTTATGGGTGTTTTACCAAGACATGATTGTATGTTCTGTGGTGTAATTTTATTTGTGTTCCCCTGATGAGGGGTCAGCTGTGGAATATTAGCAGCTGTTTGGACTGTTGCAGTCCGCATTACATATTGGACTAATTGTCTATGTATTTTAATTAATAATTTTAGCTGTGCTAAAAGTTCTTCTCTCGACATTTTATCAATGTCTGGATGTGGTGTGTAGCTGGCTAGAACCGGCCACGTTGCTCCTGGTCTACCTAGTGGACCGAGCCTGGTAATGTGATCATTATGTTTTAGGGCGCCTTTAAACCAGAGCAGGTGCTCTTGGTATTTTAATGGAATTTCAATCTCCTCAAAAGGAGCGTACTCTTCCGGAGGTTCCTCTATTTTGTAATAGTGGAATTTGTGTGTTGTAGCGTTTGCCGCTGGAAAGTTTATCCATGAATAGAATACCTCTGTCTGCCGATATTCGTGTGCCTCTATCACAAAAATGACTGTACCGCCTCGTGCTGTCAGTCCGTTTTCTATAAGTTTTAAAGTTATAGTTTTTCTTATGTTGACCGGAATGAGGATAGCATTCTGGTCATTCTGTAGGAGACTCGTGTCATCCTCCATTAGTCGGGCTGCTAATCTAGCTGCTTCCCTTTCCTCATCACTTTCCGTCATTTTTACATGCAGAAAGGTTTTTGTGTTGCAGATCAGGTTTCAAGAAAACAAAAGATTAGGTGCACAATATTTTGAAACACTGTATCCTTCAACGTTGACTAAACCAAAAACTCTACATAGGAATCTCTTCCTACTAAGTTCCGGCGGATTTTAACCTTTCACCCACTGTTAATGTTAATGTTAATGTTAAAAATGCTTATAAAGCGCATGGCTACCCCAGTGGCGGGGCGTCCCAGCGCTTGCAGACAACTTGAAAGTAAGACGGACTTTAAACCAGGGGGAGACGTGTAACGCCACTAGGAGCACTAGATAGAAGGGAACAACCAGGTTTTAATGAGTTTTCTAAATGACAGGTAGTTATTTGTAGCACGTGCCTCCGCGGGGATCGAGTTCCACAGTTTCGGAGCCAAATACCTGAAGGAGCGGCCACCAGCTCTGCTCCTTTGGATTTTGATGGTACAGGCCAGATGAAGGTCCGCCGAGCGGAGGGCACGTGAGGGGACATAGGATGAACACAGACCTTGTAAAACTCGGGGGCCAGAGCCGTGAAGGATTTTATGCATTAGGCAGAGCGACTTAAATTGAATACGTTGTGTGACTGTAAGCCAGTGTAGACGCCGTAGAATATGGGACGTGTGACAGTATTTTGGTCGGGCAAACAAAATGCGGGCAGCTGCATTTTGGGCTCTTTGGAGTCTGTTGATGGCTGTTCGATTAGAGCCCAGCATTAAGACATTGCAATAGTCTATATGCGATAAAACAAGGGCTTGGACAATTGTCTGGCGTACAGGTGGTTCAAAGAAGCTCAAAATTGGTTTGAGCGACTCCAGACGTCTATTGGAGTATTTACGGGAGAAAGGGTCTGTGTGAAAAAGCACGACTGAGTTACTCTAACGTCTTGCGTTAGTTTTATCGCCTTACCAAACGTTGGGCGCCATGTAGTGTAGTTCCTATTTTCCCTATAGGCCCTGCGCATTGGAATAACATAAACAGCAGTGTAGACGTAGGACTGAGGTCTTCTAGGTCTCTACTGACTGTTAGACTTAATTTAGGTTTGCGTCAGCTAGCTCAGAGGTCACTGGAAACTTTCTTGACTGAATAGGAAGTGATAAGCTTCCCTGGCTCAGACAAGAAGAGATTCAGCTTCCGACAACCGCATAAACATGACAACTTTGCTCCTCAGAATAAGAGTCAATCTCTAGAGTCGTGTGAAACAATAGACAGCTATTTCACTCAGTCAGTTGTGCAGTTTTACGTTCACCAAGGTGCAGAGAACAGAGAGACGGGCGTTTTCAATAAAAGATATTATTTATTGAACAGTCTTTCTTCTCATGCAAGAGAAATGAATTGCCACAATTGCAAGACTTGTTATAATGAAAAGTGCGTACAGTAAAAGGAGTATTACGAAATAATACTGTAAAAGCATTGATATGGTTTCTTAGCCATAAGGTTGTTAAGATGAATAAAATATATACAATATATACGTTCATATATACATTGGCTAACGACCTCAACTGGTGCTTCTAACTACGCCTACCCCGGTGTACCTGACCTAAGCCTAATACTTGGGAGGGGAGTAAGTAAGTAGCAGTTTAAGTTAAGTTGGTTTTGCCAAGAGTTTGATTCAATAATTCTCTCTAAGGGTTTAGTCAGCACCGTACCTCTGGAATAGAATGTAGGAGGTCTGGTATCTCCCTCTCAGGACCCGATATCCCAGTCACCCGCAAGGGTAGGCTGGAAACGCCGGAGCTGGACTTTCTCGGCAGGAGAAAAGACAGCGTCTCTCTCAGCGCGTCAAAGAGGAGGGGCAGCGTCCGTGGGATTCTCGCATCTGCTGGGCTCTCTGCAAGGGGACAGCTGCTCTGCTCCAGTATCCACCACCACCGTGTGTTTGCTTAAGGCAACGTTGGTATATTTATACCTGAAAGGTGCCGAGTTTGACGTAGGTGTTGGACATAAGACGTCAATAAAGATGTCACTAAGAACTGGTCATTCTTACAGTGCTCGCAGGAGTTCTATTACAAATCAAAACAAAGCAATTGGGGCTTTCCCAGGTTGCTGGTGGTTTGGTGTGTCGTAAGAACTCGGTGTGCTCTCTAGGAATCTGAGGAAGTAGCTTCTGCTGTGTCACGGACTGCAGAAGCGATTTACTGAAAATATGGCTTCTGATTATTATGCCATTATAGGGATATGTATTGATTATAGCCGTATAGGGGCATAAGGTCATAATATTGATCGGGTTCCTAGATAAAACACATCAGTACCAGTCCTCAAAATGGCCCCCACCGACATGAACAGGCCTCATCACACCCCAAAAAATTGAAAAACACACAAAAATCACCACAATCCAATGCCATCCATGCCCTCAATCATGTTCAAATTCAAGACACCCCATAGAAAGACTAGGCCCATGCACCAAGTACCCCTGGGAATAATGTATGAAAGCATGGCAGACTGGGTGCAGGCCTATGGCACAACAAAGCTCAATGCCTGGCTTCAAAATGGCCCCTAGACCCCCACCACATGGCCAGGCCCTGCCTGTACCAGTCCTCAAAATGGCCCCCACCCACATGGACAGGCCCCATCACCACCCGAAAAAATCGAAAAACACACATAAATCACCACAATCCAATGCCATCCATGCCCTCAATCATGTTCAAATTCAAGACACCCCACAGAAAGACTAGGCCCATGCACCACTGAGTACCCCTGGGCATAATGGATGAAAGCATGGCAGTCTGGTTGCAGGCCTATGGCACAACAAAGCACACTGCCTGGCTTCAAAATGGCCCCTAGACTCCCACCACATGGACAGGCAATGACTGTACAAGTCCTCAAAATGGCCCCCACCCACATGGACAGGCCCCATCACCACCCCAAAAAACTCGAAAAACACACAAAAATCACCACAATCCAATGCCATCCATGCCCTCCATGATGTTTACATTAAAGAGACCCCACAGAAAGACTCAGTCCATGCACCACTGAGTACCCCTGGGCAAAAGGCCCCAACAAGAGCCCAAAAATCGAAACACACACAAAAATCACCACAATCCAATGCCATCCATGCCCTCCATGATGTTTACATTAAAGTGACCCCACAGAAAGACTCTGTCCATGCACCACTATGTACCCCTGGGCAAAAGGCTCCAACAACAGCTCAAAAATAGAAAAACACACAAAAATCACCACAATCCAATGCCATCCATGCCCTCAATCATGTTCAAATTCAAGACACCACACAGAAAGACTAGGCCCATGCACCACTGAGTACCCCTGGGCATAATGGATGAAAGCCTGGCAGACTGGGTGCAGGCCTATGGCACAACAAAGCACACTGCCTGGCTTCAAAATGACCCCTAGACCCCCACCACATGGGCAAGCCCTGCCTGTACCAGTCCTTAAATGGCCCCCACCCACATGGACAGGCCCCATCACCACCCCAAAAAATCGAAAAACACACAAAAATCGCCACAATCCAATGCATCCATGCCCTCAATCATGTTCAAAGTCAAGACACCCCACAGAAAGACTAGGCCCATGCACCACTGAGTAACCCTTGGCATAGTGGATGAAAGCATGGCAGACTGGGTGCAGGCCTATGGCACAACAAAGCACACTGCCTGGCTTCAAAATGGCCCCTAGACCCCCACCACATGGCCAGGCCCTGCCTGTACCAGTCCTCAAAATGGCCCCCACCCACATGGACAGGCCCCATCACCACCTCAAAAAATCGAAAAACACACAAAAATCACCACAATCCAATGCCATCCATGCCCTCAATCATGTTCAAATTCAAGACACCCCACAGAAAGACTAGGCCCATGCACCACTGAGTACCCCTGGGCATAATGGATGAAAGCATGGCAGACTGGGTGCAGGCCTATGGCACAACAAAGCACACTGCCTGGCTTCAAAAAGGCCCCTAGACCCCCACTACATGGCCAAGCCCTGCCTGTACCAGTCCTCAAAATGGCCCCCACCCACATGGACAGGCCCCATCACCACCCCAAAAAATCGAAAAACACACAAAAATCACCACAATCCAATGCCATCCATGCCCTCAATCATGTTCAAATTCAAGACACCACACAGAAAGACTAGGCCCATGCACCACTGAGTATCCCTGGGCATAATGGATGAAAGCATGGCAGACTGGGTGCAGGCCTATGGCACAACAAAGCACACTGCCTGGCTTCAAAATGACCCCTAGACCCCCACCACATGGCCAAGCCCTGCCTGTACTAGTCCTCAAAATGGCCCCCACCCACATGGACAGTCCCCATCACCACCCCAAAAAATCGAAAAACACACAAAAATCACCACAATCCAATGCATCCATGCCCTCAATCATGTTCAAAGTCAAGACACCCCACAGAAAGACTAGGCCCATGCACCACTGAGTACCCCTGGGCATAATGGATGAAAGCATGGCAGACTGGGTGCAGGCCTATGGCACAACAAAGCACACTGCCTGGCTTCAAAATGGCCCCTAGACCCCCACCACATGGCCAGGCCCTGCATGTACCAGTCCTCAAAATGCCCCCCACCCACATGGACAGGCCCCATCACCACCCCAAAAAATCGAAAAACACACAAAAACACGACAATCCAATGCCATCCATGCCCTCAATCATGTTCAAATTTCAGACACCCCACAGAAAGACTAGGCCCATGCACCACTAAGTACCCCTGGGCATAATGGATGGAAGCATGGCAGACTGGGTGCAGGCCTATGGCACAACAAAGCACACTGCCTGGCTTCAAAATGCCCCGTAGACCCCCTCCACATGGCCAGGCCCTGCCTGTACCAGTCCTCAAAATGGCTCCCACCCACATGGACAGGTCCCATCACCACCCCAGAAAATCGAAAAACACACATAAATCACCACAATCCAATGCCATCCATGCCCTCCATGATGTTTACATTTAAGAGACCCCACAGAAAGACTCAGTCCATGCACCACTGAGTACCCCTGGGCAAAAGGCCCCAACAACAGCCCAAAAATTGAAAAACACACAAAAATCACCACAATCCAATGCCATCCATGCCCTCCATGATGTTTACATTAAAGAGACCCCACAGAAAGACTTAGTCCATGCACCACTGAGTACACCTGGGCAAAAGGCCCCAACACCACCCCCAAAAATCGAAAAACACACAAAAATCACCACAATCCAATGCATCCATGCCCTCCATCATGTTGAAATTCAGCAAAACAGTTGTATCATGCACCCATAACTAACCCTGGTCCTACTGGATACTGTGGCTACCCACAATATATTTTATTTAATGTTCTGAAAAAGTTCCAAAATTGTAGTTGCAGCAACTGTAATGCCCCAAACAAACTTACTTGTGAAATTTCAAATCCAAAAGTGATCCAAAGAAAGTCAAAAAGGCCTCAAATTCAAATATCCAGCAGCATCCACAAAAAGTAATCCTTCCAGGTCAAGATCCAAATCAAAGTGACCAGGACATGAACAAAGCACTGGGAGGAGCCTGCTGGACAGGAAGAGGAAGTTTGAGACTGTGGGGCACTTCCTTCCTCCCACCCTCCCCCCCCCCAAAATGGACTCCTTGCAAAATAAAGTGCAGGCAAATGTCAACCTGAGGAGTTATTCTGATAAAAATCATAATTTTCAGAAGGTTTATGCTGCTTGCTGGTGGATTTCTTGTGCAGAATTGCAAATTTTGCAATTTCGCAAGTGTGAGATTGTTGCTGCCCGCCCCTTCTACGTGTTCGCAATTGTTTACTCCCGCGAGGCGTGATCACAGGCCTTTATGACCTACTCGCGTTGACAAACTCTCGCTGTGCAAGGTCGCAAGCCGCGATGACGTAATCGCGGTCAACAAACTCCCGCGGGATCACGCAGCAAGATCTAAAATGGCGCAGCACACGCAAAACATGGACAAAAACAACTCTGCAAACGCTGAATGACGGTAAGTGAACGCCGTGCGCCGCAATATTGTATCACCAAGCAAAAAAAAACGCTGCGTGCGAATTTGCGTATTTTCGGGAAATTTGCGAGAATTCGTGGATTGTGGATTTGCTGAAAATCCGCAAATTCCGCGAGCGGAACGGATTTTACGCCCATGCTTACTTTTCATCCTGTAACATTTTTGGTTTCATCAGCTCAAATGTCCAAACCTCAAATAGCATGTCTACTCAGTTGGAAGTGTTGTTTAAGAAGACTTCCGACAGTAGGAACAACCTATTTACATTGTGCTTTGACAGCATGATTGTTTGGATTTGATTAAAGAGGTAAACATGCTGTTATTGTTCCATTTTATGAAAATGGAAATAGCTTCAGGTTGCCTGGTTTGAACTGTTGATGCTTTCTTTTAGGTGTCAATCGTTGGTGAAATAAAACCCATGCGAGGGATGCTTCCTTGTGCTCTCCAAATGCGGTATGTAATGTGAGGTTTAACAATATATTCTGCAAGTAGACAGTGCAACACCACTTCAGCACCACTTCAGCACCACCTCAGCATCACCACAGCACCACCTCTGTACCACCTCAGCATCAGCTCAGCACCACTCAAGCACCAGTTAGCATCACTCAGAACCACTTCAGCAGCACCACGGCAGCACCACCTGTGCATCACTCAGCAGCACCTGAGCACCACCACAACAATAGCACAACATCACTCAATCCCAGCATTGCACCACATCATCCCAAGCACAGTGCAGCACAGCACCAGCGAACCAACTCAGCACCAGCACAGCACCACCTCACTACCAGTGCAGCACTACCTCAGCATCAGTGCATCACCAGCACAGCATCACTCAGTGCCACAACATTACTCAGCACAACATCAGCACCAGTGCATCTCCTCAGCATTACTCAACACCCCTACAGCACCACCTCAGCATCAGCACAGCACCACCTCTTCATCAGTGCCCCACCACCAACGTAGCACCAACTCTAGACCAGCACAGCTCCATCACAGTATCAGTGCAGGACCACCTTAGCACCAGCCCAGAGCAAGACCACTGACTAATTGTCAGTGAAATTGCTCTCCCACCCTCGCAGTACCACCATTAAGTAAGGCCTGCCCCTGCACTCTTGAGTGTTGATTCGAGGCCCTCCTCCACCTGCAGGTCTCCGTGCACCTCATCCCTGGTGGTCCAGTGGACCTCTGTCTCCTTCCTCTCGCTCCGCTTTTCACTCATTTTCACTCTTTATTTCTACTCTCCTTTTTTCACCCTTCAGCACTTTTCTGCATTTCTTCAATTTTTCTAGCTTATTTCTGCTTTATTCTCCCTTTTTATTCTTTACTTTTCCTTTATTTCCTCCCGTTCCCGCCCGCTTTTCCTGCCGTTTCTTCCCCGCGGCCCCTCCCACCAGCACGACCAGCATGACCTATCCAGCTCCCCTCCCTGCTCCTGCCTCCCAGCTTTCCAGCCCTCCCTGACCCCTACTTAATGGCCTACTTAATGGCGGCTGTGCGCATCTGGTGCGCCGCTGTTGCTCAGAAGGCAAGCCTGTCTGTGACCCAACCACGTCCAGCGCCAGGAACCCTGAACCTCCGCACCACCAACATCGTATCCTTCGCCGACGACACCCAGCTCATCCTCTCCCTCACCAAAGACCCCACCATTGCCAAACTCAACTTCCAGGAAGGAATGTAAGTCTGGATGATCAACAGCTGCCTGAAGCTCAACGCAGAGAAGACAGAAGTCCTCGGCCTCGGTACCACCCCTTCTGCATGGAACAGCACCTGGTGGCCGACCACCTTCGGAAGCCCACCTACCCCATCAGACCACACCAAGAACCTCGGCATCGTACTTGACTCATCACTCATCATGAACCAACAGGTCAACGCCGTCACCTCCAGCTGCTTCAACACCCTCCCCAAGACCTTCAAGTGTAGGAAGTCAAGGAAGAGATACACCCACACACTCATCACCAGCAGACTGGACTATGCAAACGCACTTTACGCCAGCATCAACAAGTTCCTACTCCGCAAACTCCTGACAATACAGAAAAACGCAGCCAGAATCATCCTTGGCATCCCCGACACAAACACATCAGTCAACACCAACGAAGTCTCCACTGGCTCCCCTTGGAGAAAAGAGTTACTTTCAAAAACCTCACTCATGCCTACAAATGCCTAGATAGCAATGGACACAAATACCTCAACGACAGAATCAAATTCCATGTACCGAAAATAAACCTACGATCTTCCAACCACGCACTGGCCGAAACCCCGCGCATCCACAGAGCCAGATCAGGCGGAAGATCCTTCTCTCACATTGCAGCCAAGACCCGGCATGAGCTACTAGCAGACATCAGACGTGCCCCCTCCCTGATCACCTTCAGGAAGACCCTCAAGACCTGACTCTACGGCTAAACAGCTCTGCGGAAACCCCCTCAGCACCTGAGATCCTCATGGGTGAGTAGTGCGCTTACAATTCCCTGATTGATTTATTGAACGCGACAGCCCAACAGTACTCTCCGAACTCAACCCAGGCCGCAACAACAACTGCTAGCTAGCTTCGCCGGCTGACACCCACTGACCCTTCAGCTGCCACCTAGGCGTCCAAACCTACAGGACCGACAGAAACTAGACCCAGCACAACCCACAAGGACACAACCGAAGACCCTGAAATGCATCCTCCTCAACGTCCGATCCCTCCACAAACATGCCACCAAAATCTGGGACCTCCTCAACAGCACCACCCTGGACGTAGCGTTCTTCACCGGAACCTTGACCACACCACCTCGGGACCGGACATTGCCATCGCCATTCCCCAAGAGTACAAGATCTCCAGAAAGGACAGCCACAATCGCCCAGGAGGAGGTATCGCCATCATCCACAAATACACCCTCTGTCTGGGCACACTCCCCGTCAAGCCCACAGACATGATGGAACATCTACACTTCAAGATACAGGCCAACCCTACCACCACCCTCAAAGGAAACCTCATCTACCGACCGCCTGGACCCCGCGGACCGTTCACGAACTCCATCAAGGACATCATCTCCCCGCATGTCATTGCATCCACCAACTACACCCTGCTGGGTGACCGCAACTTCCACATCCACAACCAACTGGACCCCAAAACCACATCCCTCCTGAACAACCTCCACAAAATTAGACTCCACTAAATCGTGACTGAACCCACACACTGAGCAGGACACACCCTTGACCGTCTCTTCAAAACAGGAAACTCCATCATCTTTAGCCACACCACCAAACTCCCATGGACTGACCACCAATGCATCCACTTCACCTTCAGAACACCCATCATCCACAGACACCAGCATCTGCTCTCACGTAGAAACTGGACCGGAATCACTGAAGACCAGCTTACCTCTTCACTCAGCAACTCCACCCCAACCATCGTGTAAAACGACGACCCCAACACAGCAGCCCGAACCCTGCACAGATGGAGCTCTGACAGCGCCAACACAATAGCCCCCTCGAGAAAAACAACAACACCCACGCCAAGAAAGCCAGATGGTTCACCACTGAACTTTGAGAGTCCAGACACACCTGCCGCCGCCTCGAAAAGGCCTGGAGGAACGCCAAATCCACAGAAAATCACAACAACTTCAGAGCCACTACCAACGCCCACCACAAACTCATCAGAAAAATTAGGAAAAAAGCAATTGAAGACAGAATCTCCACACACGCCCACAACAACAAAGAACTCTTCAACATCATCAAGGAGTTTGCCTAACCCACCAGCGAGTCGACTGACATCCCCCTCACAAGACCTCTGCGACAAACTCAGCACCTACTTCCACTGCAAAATCAAGAGCATCTACGACGACTTCGACAAAGACACTGCACTGTTTCCCTCAGGATGGAAGGGACAAGAGAACCGCAACCCAATGCCCATGCTGGTCATGGCCTCCTTATAAGCTCGAGAGCTAAAAGCAGGACCCTGGTCAGAATGAAGCATGGCAATTGCGTATGTGCCGATAAAGACTCGCAAATCTTTTATAACAGTTCTGGCGTCAGCCGAGCGCTGGCGTTCTGCATTTATAATGTTTCTAGTCTTAAATGTTTTTAATAGGACGCTGGATTTTACTTATAGGTAGCTTCATGCTAACTATAAGCTTGGCCATGGCATTACTCCGGAAGATTCACTGCTGCAGTCTTTACAGTTCTTTACAAATTTGTAATGTTGTATGCTCATTCCCGGCCACCAGTACTCTGATTGTAATTCTTTCAGAGAATTTTTCATCTGGTTGTGCCTTGCACCCAATCCCATGTGTACGTCTGCTATTAAAAAGATTCTCTGATTCGTGTTTGGAATTACCCTATCCCCCACTCCAGGGATTCGAGCAAAAGGAACGGAGTTTGCATCAATTACGTATGTATAATTGAGTGGATAGTTCACGGGTAGTGCTGCACAGTTGTCCTTTGAAGACGTTTTTACCGCCAGCATGGTTTCCCCGTCTATATACTTTTCGGAACGCTTTTTTGTGGCTACGGAAGCCGGGTTAGTTGCTTCCGCTATGACTGTATTAGCCAATGAATTCCCTGCAACGTGAACGCCATCACGTTGATGACTCAGAGTGTGTATCACATGAGTCTTTTGTAGTTCCTTCTGTAAAAGAACTACTTGTTCCCAAAGCATTTTATGCTTGATTGTGGCACCTGTGTCATCCTTGTAATCGTTTTGAACCCAGCTCTGCAAGTCATTATTGTAAGATTTCACGCAGAAAAGCGAATCGCACACTATTAGTGTCGGGAATTCACGATCGGCATTTTCAAGCGCCATCTTTAAAGATCTGATTTCAGCTCATTGAGCCGAACATTTTCTCAGTGATTCAGGTTTTGTTATTTTCGGTCTGAATTTACCGCAGAGCCAGCGACCTTTTACAATCGCGCAGGCTGCATTGTAGGATTTATCATCTACATTGTAATGCTGTACAAATCTGTCTGTATAGATTATACAAGAGTACTGTTCGAGAGGCAGAATTTCGATTGGCAGAGGATATTCTTTTTCATATTTTAAATCATTCCGTTTTTTCATGTTCGGGACATAATAGTATTTCACTTTTTCTGTATCAAGAGAATTTTCCCACTGTATCCATTTTGGATCCAGAGCCACTGTTTTTAGATTAACTGGGCTGAATAGCGCCTCGAAGGCTGATTCTGCTGTGAAAACAGTTATTCCTTTGCCTTGTGCTTGTGATCTTTCTCTTGCTACAGCCGTCTGAACCGCCTTTACATTATTTTCTGTAAGACTGAATGTTTTTTCTGCTTGTGTGTACAAATGTGATTTGTAAGCTATTGGTACCGTTTCTCCCTCGTTAGAGGTCAGATACGTGAATCCAGATCTTCCTGGGATGACCCGGATTACAAGATTGCGTGTATTGTCACGTGTGTCTAATTTTGTTTTCGCTAATATGTCTGTTTGCAATGCTCTCAAAATTTCTGTGTGTTTTTGAGTCCAGTTGATTGGTTTAAAATCAGGTTTTATTAGTTCGTAGAGAGGTTTAATCCTCTCTGCATAGTTTAGGATGTAAGTTCTTCCAAAATTCAGAAAGCCTAGAATCGATTGAAAGTTCTTCAGCGTTTTTGGTGCTTGGAGTACAGCGCACTTCTCTAAGAAGTTGTCTGCTAGGCTTTTGCCTTCACTTGATAATTCGTATCCTAAAAACAGGACAGTTAGATGGGCAATTCGTGACTTTTTAAAGTTGAATTTGTAACCCTCTGCTGCAAACCCAAGTATTATGGTGTTTACTCTTTTCAAGTGAGTATCCAAGTCATCGTCTGTGAGATAGATGTCATTGACATAAGATAATGCCTCATCATCATATATTTGTAGTAACTCTGTTACTCTGGCTGAGAATAATCCTGGACTGTTTTTGAATCCCTGTGGGAGCCTACAGAAATTTTTCTGTGACCCCATTATTGAGAAAGCGGTTAAATACCTGCTTTCGGGTGCAATGTTCTGACAAAAGAATCCATTAGAGATGTCTAATGTTGTTTTGTATTTCTTGCGAACTATGTTATTCGTTAGTGCCGCACTATGCGAATTTTGTACCGCAAATGTTTTGCAACACGAGTTAAGGTGTCTGTAGTCCAAGACTAGAAGATACGAGTTGTCTGGTTTGGAGACAGGAAACAAAGGATTGTTCATTTGAGAGGTGCATATTTCAATCACCCCTTGGTATTTAAGTTGATCTAAACTCTCCCTGACATGTTTTTTAGCTTCTTGCTTAATTGGGTACTGCCTTTGTGCAGTAGGTTGACTTTTTAACTGGATTTTGTGAGGAGGAGAGTCCTCATCCCATCCTACATGATTCTTATATAACGCAGGTGCTTGAGCTACTGCCCATTTCCTTGCCTATATGTATTTAGTATGAATTGGAATATTATTTGAGAAGGCAGGCATAATCATTTCTTCGCCATGAGGGTACTCCCTGACAAACTCTGGTGGCCAGTCCTTTTCAGCTAATAAGATATCATAGCCTTTTGAGAGGTTATCCCAAAACAGACCACTTATTTTCCTAGTCTTATCTCCCTCTATACACAATGTTATTTCGTATATCTTATGAGGTTTGCTAACTCTGGTATCTGCAGTTTCCACTTGAATGTATTCATTCGTGTCCACTGTCTCCAGATGATTCATCAGGATCTTGCGAGCTATGCTGATTTCTGCTGCGCTGTCTAGAATTGTCTGTGCCCACTCTCTGTTTTTCAGCTGTGTCCTCAGTATTCTCGGCATGTTCGATTACTCTAATAGTGGCTACCTTTTTTCTTGGAAATTGTAATTTTTTACTTTGAGCAGGTTCCTTGTCTTTGGACTTGGTGTGCTCTTCCGTTGGTTCTGATCGTCCTCTTCTTTCCGATTTCTGGGAAAAAGATCGAGAGGGACGTGTATCAACACTTTGATATCTATCAGGTTTTTTCAAGTTATCCCTATTTCTAAGGTTATATCTTTTCTCAGAGGGCTCCCTTTGGGGAGACTGGTGTTCTCGGTTCGGAGTTCTTTCCCTCCGCCGAGGAGACCTTCCTCTTGACTGGAAAACGTTTTCCTTGGGAGTGGATTGTTTATTTCCATCCCAATTTTTCTTTGGAGTATTTTGATTATTTTTAATAAATATTTTTTCAGGATTTTCAAGTAGTTGGGGTTTTACTGGTTTCCCACCCAAACTATCTCTACCTAGTTCTTCATAGCATTTTTCTATGATTCTGGCAAGTTCAATTGGTTGATCTGTTATATCTGTTTCTTTCAATTTCTGGCGGATCGCCACAGATGCTGCTTCTCCTTTTATGTTGGCTAGTAATATAGCCGAGACCTGCTTAAAGTCTTTCAGTAATTTCATACCAAGAGTTAAAGCAGGTTCTGGACCGTATTCATTCTGAATTTGTTTTAGCACATCAGGAATTACCGCCATGGACGGAACACCATGTGTTTTTGTGTAAATGGAAGCAAAGACTGTACCCCAAGTGTCACAGTCCTCCACATGTGGTGCGACCCCCATTGGAAGGCAGATAGTCAGAAGTCTGTGTTTTTCAATAGGGGTAGTATTTGGGAATACTGCCTCTATTTGAGTTATTTTTTGTGCTAGCCAAAATGGAATTTGTTCCCGTTTTATGGGTGTTTTACCAAGACATGATTGTATGTTCTGTGGTGTAATTTTATTTGTGTTCCCCTGATGAGGGGTCAGCTGTGGAATATTAGCAGCTGTTTGGACTGTTGCAGTCCGCATTGCATATTGTACTAATTGTCTATGTATTTTAATTAATCATTTTAGCTGTGCTAAAAGTTCTTCTCTCGACATTTTATCAATGTCTGGATGTGGTGTGTAGCTGGCTAGAACCGGCCATGTTGCTCCTGGTCTACCTAGTGGACCGAGCCTGGTAATGTGATCATTATGTTTTAGGGCGCCTTTAAACCAGAGCAGGTGCTCTTGGTATTTTAATGGAATTTCAATCTCCTCAAAAGGAGCGTACTCTTCCGGAGGTTCCTCTATTTTGTAATAGTGGAATTTGTGTGTTGTAGCGTTTGCCGCTGGAAAGTTTATCCATGAATAGAATACCTCTGTCTGCCGATATTCGTGTGCCTCTATCACGAAAATGACTGTACCGCCTCGTGCTGTCAGTCCGTTTTCTATAAGTTTTAAAGTTATAGTTTTTCTTATGTTGACCGGAATGAGGATAGCATTCTGGTCATTCTGTAGGAGACTCGTGTCATCCTCCATTAGTCGGGCTGCTAATCTAGCTGCTTCCCTTTCCTCATCACTTTCCGTCATTTTTACATGCAGAAAGGTTTTTGTGTTGCAGATCAGGTTTCAAGAAAACAAAAGATTAGGTGCACAATATTTTGAAACACTGTATCCTTCAACGTTGACTAAACCAAAGACTCTACATAGGAATCTCTTCCTACTAAGTTCCGGCGGATTTTAACCTTTCACCCACTGTTAATGTTAATGTTAATGTTAAAAATGCTTATAAAGCGCATGGCTACCCCAGTGGCGGGGCGTCCCAGCGCTTGCAGACAACTTGAAAGTAAGACGGACTTTAAACCAGGGGGAGACGTGTAACGCCACTAGGAGCACTAGATAGAAGGGAACAACCAGGTTTTAATGAGTTTTCTAAATGACAGGTAGTTATTAGTAGCACGTGCCTCCGCGGGGATCGAGTTCCACAGTTTCGGAGCCAAATACCTGAAGGAGCGGCCACCAGCTCTGCTCCTTTGGATTTTGATGGTACAGGCAAGATGAAGGTCCGCCGAGCGGAGGGCACGTGAGGGGACATAGGACAAACACAGACCTTGTAAAACTCGGGGGCCAGAGCCGTGAAGGATTTTATGCATTAGGCAGAGGGACTTAAATTGAATACGTTGTGTGACTGGAAGCCAGTGTAGACGCCGTAGAATATGGGACGTGTGACAGTATTTTGGTAGGGCAAACAAAATGCGGGCAGCTGCATTTTGGGCTCTTTGGAGTCTGTTGATGGCTGTTCGATTAGAGCCCAGCATTAAGACATTGCAATAGTCTATATGCGATAAAACAAGGGCTTGGACAATTGTCTGGCGTACAGGTGGTTTAAAGAAGCTCAAAATTGGTTTGAGCGACTCCAGACGTCTATTGGAGTATTTACGGGAGAACGGGTCTGTGTGAAAAAGCACGACTGAGTTACTCTAACGTCTTGCGTTAGTTTTATCACCTTACCAAACGTTGGGCGCCATGTAGTGTAGCTCCTATTTTCCCAATAGACCCTGCGCATTGGAATAACATAAACAGCAGTGTAGACGTAGGACTGAGGTCTTCTAGGTCTCTACTGACTGTTAGACTTAATTTAGGTTTGCGTCAGCTAGCTCAGAGGTCACTGGAAACTTTCTTGACTGAATAGGAAGTGATCAGCTTCCCTGGCTCAGACAAGAAGAGATTCAGCTTCCGACAACCGCATAAACATGACAACTTTGCTCCTCAGAATAAGAGTCAATCTCTAGAGTCGTGTGAAACAATAGACAGCTATTTCACTCAGTCAGTTGTGCAGTTTTACGTTCACCAAGGTGCAGAGAACAGAGAGACGGGCGTTTTCAATAAAAGATATTATTTATTGAACAGTCTTTCTTCTCATGCAAGAGAAATGAATTGCCACAATTGCAAGACTTGTTATAATGAAAAGTGCGTACAGTAAAAGGAGTATTACGAAATAATACTGTAAAAGCATTGATATGGTTTCTTAGCCATAAGGTTGTTAAGATGAATAAAATATATACAATATATACGTTCATATATACATTGGCTAACGACCTCAACTGGTGCTTCTAACTACGCCTACCCCGGTGTACCTGACCTAAGCCTAATACTTGGGAGGGGAGTAAGTAAGTAGCAGTTTAAGTTAAGTTGGTTTTGCCAAGAGTTTGATTCAATAATTCTCTCTAAGGGTTTAGTCAGCACCGTACCTCTGGAATAGAATGTAGGAGGTCTGGTATCTCCCTCTCAGGACCCGATATCCCAGTCACCCGCAAGGGTAGGCTGGAAACGCCGGAGCTGGACTTTCTCGGCAGGAGAAAAGACAGCGTCTCTCTCAGCGCGTCAAAGAGGAGGGGCAGCGTCCGTGGGATTCTCGCATCTGCTGGGCTCTCTGCAAGGGGACAGCTGCTCTGCTCCAGTATCCACCACCACCGTGTGTTTGCTTAAGGCAACGTTGGTATATTTATACCTGAAAGGTGCCGAGTTTGACGTAGGTGTTGGACATAAGACGTCAATAAAGATGTCACTAAGAACTGGTCATTCTTACAGTGCTCGCAGGAGTTCTATTACAAATCAAAACAAAGCAATTGGGGCTTTCCCAGGTTGCTGGTGGTTTGGTGTGTCGTAAGAACTCGGTGTGCTCTCTAGGAATCTGAGGAAGTAGCTTCTGCTGTGTCACGGACTGCAGAAGCGATTTACTGAAAATATGGCTTCTGATTATTATGCCATTATAGGGATATGTATTGATTATAGCCGTATAGGGGCATAAGGTCATAATATTGATCGGGTTCCTAGATAAAACACATCAGTACCAGTCCTCAAAATGGCCCCCACCGACATGAACAGGCCTCATCACACCCCAAAAAATTGAAAAACACACAAAAATCACCACAATCCAATGCCATCCATGCCCTCAATCATGTTCAAATTCAAGACACCCCATAGAAAGACTAGGCCCATGCACCAAGTACCCCTGGGAATAATGTATGAAAGCATGGCAGACTGGGTGCAGGCCTATGGCACAACAAAGCTCAATGCCTGGCTTCAAAATGGCCCCTAGACCCCCACCACATGGCCAGGCCCTGCCTGTACCAGTCCTCAAAATGGCCCCCACCCACATGGACAGGCCCCATCACCACCCGAAAAAATCGAAAAACACACATAAATCACCACAATCCAATGCCATCCATGCCCTCAATCATGTTCAAATTCAAGACACCCCACAGAAAGACTAGGCCCATGCACCACTGAGTACCCCTGGGCATAATGGATGGAAGCATGGCAGACTGGGTGCAGGCCTATGGCACAACAAAGCACACTGCCTGGCTTCAAAATGGCCCCTAGACCCCCACCACATGGCCAGGCCCTGCCTGTACCAGTCCTTAAAATGGCCCCCACCCACATGGACAGGTCCCATCACCACCCCAAAAAATCGGGAAAACACACAAAAATCACTACAATCCAATGCCATCCATGCCCTCCATGATGTTTACAATAAAGAGACCCCACAGAAAGACTCAGTCCATGCACCACTGAGTACCCCTGGGCAAAAGGCCCCAACAACAGCCCAAAAATCGAAAAACACACAAAAATCACCACAATCCAATGCCATCCATGCACTCCATGATGTTTACATTAAAGAGACCCCACAGAAAGACTTAGTCCATGCACCACTGAGTACACCTGGGCAAAAAGCCCCAACACCACCCCAAAAAATCGAAAAACACACAAAAATCACCACAATCCAATGCCATCCATGCCCTCAATCATGTTGAAATTCAACAAAACAATTGTATCATGCACCCATAACTAACCCTGGTCCTACTGGATACTGTAGCTACCCACAATATATTTTATTTAATTTTCTGAAAAAGTTCCAAAATTGTAGTTGCAGCAACTGTAATGCCCCAAACAAACTTACTTGTGAAATTTCTAATCCAAAAGTGATCCAAAGAAAGTCAAAAAGGCCTCAAATCCAAATATCCAGCAGCATCCACAAAAAGTAATCCTTCCAGGTCAAGATCCAAATCAAAGTGACCAGGACATGAACAAAGCACTGGGAGGAGCCTGCTGGACAGGAAGAGGAAGTTTGAGACTGTGGGGCACTGCCTTACTCCCACCCCACCACCCCAAAATGGACTCCTTGCAAAATAAAGTGCAGGCAAATGTCAACCTGAGGAGTTATTCTGATAAAAATCATCATTTTCAGAAGGTTTATGCTGCTTGCTGGTGGATTTCTTGTGCAGAATTGCAAATTTTGCAATTTCGCGAGTGTGAGATTGTTGCTGCCCGCCGCATCTACGTGTTCGCAATTGTTTACTCCCGCGAGGCGTGATCACGGGCCCTCTATGACGTACTCGCGTTGACAAACTCTCGCTGTGCAAGGTGGCAAGCCGCGATGACGTAATCGCGGTCGACAAACTCCCGCGGGATCACGCAGCAATATCCAAAATGGCGCAGCACACACAAAACATGGAGAAAAACAACTCTGTAAATGCTGAATGATGGTAAGTGAACGCCGCGCGCCGCAATATTGTATCACCAAGCAAAAAAATCCGCTGCGTGCGAAATTGCGTATTTTTGGGAAATTTGCGAGAATTCGTGGATTGCGGATTTGCCGAAAATCCGCAAATTCCGCGAGCGGAACGGATTTTACGCCCATGCTTACTTTTCATCCTGTAACATTTTTGGTTTCATTAGCTCAAATGTCCAAACCTCAAATAGCATGTCCACTCAGTTGGAAGTGTTGTTTAAGAAGACTTCCAACAGTAGGAACAACCTATTTACATTGTGCTTTGACAGCATGATTATTTGGATTTGATTAAAGAGGTAAACATGCTGTTATTGTTCCATTTTATGAAAATGGAAATAGCTTCATGTTGCCTGCTTTGAACTGTTGATGCTTTCTTTTAGGTGTCAATCGTTGGTGAAATAAAACCCATGCAAGGGATGCTTCCTTGTGCTCTCCAAATGCGGTATGTAATGTGAGGTTTAACAATATATCCTGCAAGCAGACAGTGCAACACCACTTCAGCACCACTTCAGCACCACCTCAGCATCACCACAGCACCACCGCTGTACCACCTCAGCATCATCTCAGCACCACTCAAGCACCAGTTAGCATCACTCAGAACCACTTCAGAAGCACCACGGCAGCACCACCTGTGCATCACTCAGCAGCACCTGAGCACCACCACAACAATAGCACAACATCACTCAATCCCAGCATTGCACCACATCAGCCCAAGCACAGTGCAGCACAGCACCAGCGAACCAACTCAGCAACAGCACAGCACCACCTCACTACCAGTGCAGCACTACCTCAGCATCAGTGCAGCACCAGCACAGCATCACTCAGTGCCACAACATTACTCAGCACCACATCAGCACCAGTGCTTCTCCTCAGCATTACTCAACACCCCTACAGCACCACCTCAGCATCAGCACAGCACAGCACCACCTCTTCATCAGTGCCCCACCACCAATGTAGCACCAACTCAAGACCAGCACAGCTCCATCACAGTATCAGTGCAGGACCACCTTAGCACCAGCACAGAGCAAGACCACTGACTAATTGTCAGTGAAATTGCTCTCCCACCCTCGCAGTACCACCATAGGGTAAGACCTGCCCCTGCACTCTTGAGTGTTGATTCGAGGCCCTCCTCCACCTGCAGGTCTCCGTGCACCTCTTCCCTGGTGGTCCAGTGGACCTCTGTCTCCTTCCTCTCACTCCGCTTTTTACTCATTTTCACTTTTTTTTCTACTCCCCTTTTTTCACCCTTCAGCACTTTTCTGCATTTCTGCAATTTTTCTGCCTTATTTCTGCTTTATTCTCCCTTTTTATTCTTTCCTTTTCCTTTATTTCCTCCTGTTCCCGCCCGCTTTTCCTGCCGTTTCTACCCCGCGGCCCCTCCCACCAGCACGACCAGCATGACCTATCCAGCTCCCCTCCCTGCTCCTGCCACCCAGCTTTCCAGCCCTCCCTGACCCCTACTTAATGGCCTACTTAATGGCGGCTGCACGCATCTGGTGCGCCGCTGTTGCTCAGAAGGCAAGCCTGTCTGTGACCCAACCGCGTCCAGCGCCAGGAACCCTGGACCTCCGCACCGCCAACATCGTATCCTACGCCGACGACACCCAGCTCATCCTCTCCTTCACCAAAGACCCCACCATTGCCAAACTCAACTTCCAGAAAGGAATGCAAGTCTGGATGATCAACAGCTGCCTAAAGCTCAACGCAGAGAAGACAGAAGTCCTCGGCCTCTGTACCACCCCTTCTGCATGGAACAGCACCTGGTGGCAGACCACTTTCGGAAGCCCACCTACCCCATCAGACCACGCCAAGAACCTCGGCATCGTACTCGACTCATCACTCATCATGAACCGACAGGTCAACGCCGTCACCTCCAGCTGCTTCAACACCCTCCCCAAGACCTTCAAGTGGATCCCCGTGAGTCAAGGAAGAGAGTCACCCACACACTCATCACCAGCAAACTGGACTATGCAAACGCACTCTATGCCAGCATTAACAAGTTCCTACTCCGCAAACTCCAGACAATACAGAAAAACGCAGCCAGAATCATCCTTGGCATCCCCGACACAAACACATCAGTCAACACCAACGAAGTCTCCACTGGCTCCCCTTGGAGAAAAGAGTTACTTTCAAAAACCTCACTCATGCCTACAAATGCCTACACAGCAATGGACACAAATACCTCAACGACAGAATCAAATTCCATGTACCGAAAATAAACCTACGATCTTCCAACCACGCACTGGCCGAAACCCCGCGCATCCACAGAGCCAGATCAGGCGGAAGATCCTTCTCTCACATTGCAGCCAAGACCCGGCATGAGCTACTAGCAGACATCAGACGTGCCCCCTCCCTGATCACCTTCAGGAAGACCCTCAAGACCTGACTCTTCGGATAAACAGCTCTGTGGAAACCCCCTCAGCACCTTGAGATCCTCATGGGTGAGTAGTGCGCTTACAATTCCCTGATTGATTTATTGAACGCGACAGCCCAACAGTACTCTCCGAACTCAACCCAGGCCGCAACAACAACTGCTAGCTAGCTTCGCCGGCTGACACCTACTGACCCTTCAGCTGCCACCTAGGCGTCCAAACCTACAGGACCGACAGAAACTAGACCCAGCATAACCCACAAGGACACAACCGTAGACCCTGCAATGCATCCTCCTCAATGTCCGATCCCTCCACAAACATGCCACCAAAATCTGGGACCTCCTCAACAGCACCACCCCGGACGTAGCGTTCTTCACCTGAACCTGGACCACACCACCTCAGGACCGGACATTGCCATCACCATTCCCCAAGGGTACAGGATCTCCAGAAAGGACCGCCACAATTGCCCAGGAGGAGGTATCGCCATCATCCACAAATACACCCTCTGTGTGGGCACACTCCCCGTCAAGCCCATAGACATGAAAGAACATCTACACTTCAAGATACAGGCCAACCCTACCATCACCCTCCAAGGAACCCTCATCTACAGACCGCCTGGACCCCGCGGACCGTTCACCAACTCCATCAAGGACATCATCTCCCCGCATGCCATTGCATCCACCAACTACACCCTGCTGGGAGACCTCAACTTCCACATCCGCAACCAACTGGACCCCAACACCACATCCCTCCTGAACAACCTCCACAAAATTAGACTCCGCTAAATCGTGACTGAACCCACACACTGACCAGGACACACCCTTGACCGTCTCTTCAAAACAGGAAACTCCATCATCTTTAGACACACCACCAAAATCCCATGGACTGACCACATGCGTCCACTTCACCTTCAGAACACCCATCATCCATAGACACCAGCACCTGCTCTCACGTAGAAACTGGACCAGATTCACTGAAGACCAGCTTACCTCTTCACTCAGCAACTCCACCCCAACCATTGTGTAAAACGACGACCCCAGCACAGCAGCCCGAACCCTGCACAGATGGAGCTCTGACAGCGCCAACACAATAGCCCCCTCGAGAAAAACAACAACACCCACGCCAAGAAAGCCAGATGGTTCACCATTGAACTTTGAGAGTCCAGACACTCCTGCCGCTGCCTCGAAAAGGCCTGGAGGAACGCCAAATCCACAGAAAATCACAACAACTTCAGAGCCACTACCAACGCCCACCACAAACTCATCAGAAAAATTAGGAAAAAAGCAATTGAAGACAGAATCTCCACACACGCCCACAACAGCAAAGAACTCTTCAACATCATCAAGGAGTTTGCCTAACCCACCAGCGAGTCGACTGACATCCTCCTCACAAGACCTCTGCGACAAACTCAGCACCTTCTTCCACTGCAAAATCAAGAGCATCTACGACAACTTCGACGAAGACAACCAACACACAGAACCCCCACCAACCACCCCCAACACCCTGAAGCCAACGATTGACAGCTGGGCATCACTCACCACCTAAGACACACTGAAGACGATTAAGTCAATCCACACCGGGGACCCCACAAACCCCTGCCCCCATTACATCTTCAACAGAGCCACCGACACCATTGCACCGATGCTCTGCCACACCATCCACCACTCCCTGGTGACCCCTCAATCCCCAATGACTTGAAACACGCTGAGGTAAACCCCCTCCTGAAGAAACCCTCGGCCGACCCCACTGACCTCAAAACTACAGACCCATCTCCCTGCTCCCGTTCCCTGCGAAAGTTATCGAGAAAGCCATCAACAGTCAACTCAACACATTCATCAAAGAGCACAACATCCTCGACTCCTCCCAATCCGGCTTCAGGAAAAATCACAGTACGGAAACTGCCCTCTTTGCCGCAACAGTTGACATCCCCACCCTACTGGCCAAAGGAGAAACAATAGCCCTCATCCTCTTTGACCTCTCAGCGGCATTCAACACAGTCTCCCACCGCACCCTAATACGCAGACTTCACAACGCAGGGATCCAGGACAAGGCCCTCAACTGGATCAGCTCCTTCCACTCCTGCAGAACACAGCAGGTCAGACTCCACCCTTTCCTCTCGGTCCCTACACTAACCACCTGCGGGGTCCCTCAGGGGTCCTCCCTCAGCCCAGCGCTCTTCAACGTCTACATGGCACCACTCGCACCCATCGACAAAACCTACAGACTCAACATTGTGAAATACGCAGAGGACACCCATCTCATCCTCTCCCTATCCAACTAACCTAACCCCGCCAGACAAAACTTTCGAGAAATCATGGAATCAGTCGCCAAATGGATGAAAAACAGCTGCCTACAACTAAACACCAACAAGATGGAAGTACTCATCATGGATCCAAACCATGAGGCCTGGATCGACACCTGGTGGTCCTCGGCCCTCGGAAACCCGCCCACCCCCACTGACCACGCACGCAACCTGGGAATTATCCTGAATTCCGAGCTCAAAATGGACTGCCAGATCAACTCAATCTTGTCCTGCTTCCGCGCCCTCCACCTCCTACGTAAGACCTTCAAATGGATCCCTCTTTAACACACAAAGACCATTGCTCATGCCCTGGTCACTAGCAGACTCGACTACGGCAACGCAATCTGCGCCAGAATAGAGAAAAACCTTACCAGCAAGCTACAGAACATCCAGAACTCCGCCGCAAGACTGGTCCTCAACCTGCCAAAACACTGCCACATCCCCCAGCACCTGCACACTCCACTGGCTCCCCATCGAGGCAAGAGTCACCTTCAAGATGCTCACCCATGCTCACAAGGCCCTCCATGACTCCGGACCAGCATACCTGAACAGCCGACTCAAATTCCACGCACCGTAAAGGACCCTATGCTCAGCCCAGCTCTCCTACGCCATGGTGCCACGCACCAGAAAAGCCAGACTGGGAGGCCGCTCCTTCTCCTTCCTCGCAGCCAAGGCCTGGAACGCCCATCTGTTCCACCTCAGACAGACAACATTGCTTCCCATTTTTGTAAGAGACCTCAAGACCTGGCTCTTCAATGGACCCCCTCCTTGATGGACTGGAACCTGCACCCCCCTCCCCCCAGCACCTTGAGACCCTTACTGGTGAGTAGTCCCGCTTAACAAATGCTGATTGACTGATTGACTTCAGCAACAGCACAGCACAAACTTAACATCACTCAGCACCACCAGAGCACGAGCACAGCATCACCTGAGCACCACCAAAGCTTCACTCAATACCAACTCAGCATCAATCAGCACTTCCTCAGTATCACTCAGCACCATCTAAGCACCACCTCTGCACAAGCACACCACCATTTCAGCACCACCTCAATATCACTCAGCACCACCTCAGCACAGTGCAGCACCACCTTAGCACCAGCACAGGATCAGTGCACCACCACCTTCACATCAGTGCAGCACCACCCCAGCATCAGCACAGCACAACCTCAGCGTCTGCAAAGCACCATCTCAGCATCAGCACAGCACCACCTCCTCATCAATGCACAACTCCCACTGCAGCACCAAATCAGCATCAGCGCTGACTCAGCGCAGCACCAACACAGCACCACCTCAAAATCAGCACAGCACGATCTCAGCATCAGCAAAGCATCACCTCCATATCAGTGCACCACCACCAGTGCAGCCCCACCTCAGCACAGCGCAGACCCACATCAGCACCAACATAGCACCACGTCAGCGCAGCACTGCATCAGTGCAGCACATACCTCAGCACAGCACCAACTCAGCATCATGAAGCACCACCAAAGCATCCCTCAGCACCACATCAGCATAGCACCACCTGTGCACAACCTCAGCATCAACACCATCTCATCATCAGCACAGCACCACCTCCTCATCAGTGCACCACCACCAGTGCAGCAACAACTCAGTATCAGTGTGTCCCCATCTCAGCACCAGCGCAGCACCATTTCAGCACCAGCGTAGCAGCACCTCAATATCAGCACAGAACCACCTCTGCATCAATACACCAGCGCACACCACTTCAGCATCAGTCAAACATACCCACAGCATCAGCGCAGCATCAGCACAGCATCACCGCAGCAAAGCACCAACTCAGAACCACCTGAGCACCACCACTCAAAATAAATCAGCACCACCACCTCAGAATGACTCAGCACAGCATCAATAAGCACCACCTCAGCAGCAGTGCATCACTCAACACCACCACAGCATGATCTCCACATCAGTGCAACACCACCAGTGCAGCCCCACCACAGCATTAGCGCAGCACCACCTCAGCACCAGTGCAGGATCCCATCAGCACCAGCGCAGCACCAACTCAGCATCACTCAGCACCATCTCAGAATTACTCACCTCCACCTGACCACCACCTCCGTGCAAGCAAACCACCACCTCAGCATCACGTCAGCATCACCTCAGTATCACTCGCACCTCTGCATCATTGCACCACCACCAGAGCAGCCCCACCTCAGCACCGGGGTATAAACTAGGGGGTTACCCAAATAAAGTCACTGGGACCTGGGTTAACTAAGTACTGAGAGGAGGGAGTCCCAGTGTCTATGCAAAATAAATTTTTAAACAGTAAAAACAAATAGATAGCAACACATTGAATGAGTCAACATTGTTTTAATCACAATGAGACTGGGTATATTAAATATACACAAGAGTCAATCAAACAGTACAGTTGGTTGTACAGTGCCCCGAGTGTAATAGGGGAGGTGAGGGTAAGTGATCAGGTGAGGATGAGGTAGTGAGAAGGAATAAGTGACAGTAAAATCAGCGAATCAAGGAAAACTGTAATTATTATTCATATACAGTATGGTGGACCAACGGTTCATAATGGATAAATTGTGAGATCATACTCCACATAAGCCTATAAATGAAACAATTGATGGCGTGAAGTTGATAAGCCAGTGAGCAATTGTCGACGTTTCGACCCTCTGATTAATGCAGGGATTAGTTGAGCCCTTGCTGCGGGGTCTTCATCAGGACTGAGAAGGGGGGCAAGCAACCTATTTAAGAATATGGAACACAGAATTATGATTCAAAGTTGAGGGATGAATCTCCTAGTGACTAATCAGCACACACATATAATTGGAATTGCCATTTATACTAAGTGAGGTACACAGCGTTATGAATGATTAACGCATATTAATTGTAACTATTTATACCAAAAAGATAGGTTAAGTTAAACGAAGGAGTCGAACTCCCACTCAGTTGATTGGAGCGGAATTACTAGGGGATACAAATGAAGGAGTGAAGATCACAGCTGAGCAGTAAGAGCCAGAAAACCAGCTACAGGACAGGTGGCGGCTCAACCATTAGTAAACGTGCATCTGGAAATACCTGGATGTCCGATATAGGATCGCGACGTCATAGGTTTTCAACTGAGTTGAATGTTTTTCATACGCGTAGTATCTAGGCCAAAACATGTATATTAGGACTACACTGGGTCATAATGGGCCACGGTCAGGGTCTATAGCACAGTGACTTACCATGTGGTAACATTTGAAATATTCACTGAGTCACAGGTAAATGAGGAGACTGTTAAACCTGTGGGTACATAATAGCAAAGAAACCGCTATCAATCTCAATTCATAGACTAATGATTGAGGTGGAATACTCTAAGACACTGATAAGCGGCTTACCCGAAAATGGGAAGCCGTGGTTCAATCCGGCCGAGATGAATGGATCCAGCAAAGCTGAAACGAAAATAAGGTGGGAGTAACTGACTAGCGTGACTCCCAAACAATACTTATCACGGAGAGCGGGGCTCTCCCGCGGGAGAAAACTTACTTGGAAGATGTCGAAGGAATCTGACATGAACGCCGTTCGCAGTCGGAATGGCGATCAGTAGTTCCTGTATCTCATATCACCACGGTAACCATACCACGTGGTGTGAGCATAGTTAGGCGATATGGAGGAAAGACTCGCGAAAGCGCGGTCGTGTGTTAAAGACTAGTACTATCTGTTGGCATCGATAACAAGGCATTTAATTCTGGTAAAAGATAAATTGGAGGGCCGACTGCAGCCATGAAAATTAGTCAGCAATTACATAACGTAAAACACAAAGAAAGTCTAGAATGGTAGAGATAGAAAAGATCATCGTACCTGCTGTCAATGCTTGAAAAAATATATAAGAGCAAATAAATAAATAAATACCGTGAACCATGAATTAAACCTTACAAATTACACGGGTGGTGTGCCATACAACGATGGGGTAAGGGCCCAACCCGAGGACATGTAGAGATCATATTCAATGTGGCGCACCTCTCACACGAGGGTGTAAGCCAGTTCTGTTCAAGTTGGTATTCATGCATTCTTTAGAGAAAATTAAACTGGCAACGCCAGTTGACAAACCTGAAACAACCTAAGTTCATATTCACTATGGCGCACCTCTTGTGCGAGGGTAAAGGTCAGTGCAGTTCAAGTTGGTTTTCATATATACATTCAAGTAAATTAAACTAGGGTTGCTAGTTGTGAGAAAGAGCTATCCAGCTCATTAAGACCTGTCTCGATAGAATCAAAGAAAAATATCCATTTAAGTTCACGTGTATTGAGGATGCCTGTAATATTGCCACCCCGTGGGCCCACTGAGGCTTTCTCTAGTACCACCCATTTAAGATAGTCCGGGGAATGACCTGCCTCCTCAAAGTGATCTACTAAGGGGGCCCCTTGTACGTGACATCTTATCCTGCTCATGTGCTGAAGAATCCTCGTTTTTACTTTCTGCTGTGTTTGACCGATATAGATTTTATCACACGGGCAAATTATGGCGTAGATAACATTGGCCGAATTGCAATTGCTGTGTGTTTTAAGTCTGATTTTATGTCGAGAGAACTGAAATTCTTTGGTCTGAATGGCGGTGTCACAAGCTTTGCAATGACCACATCTGGTGTGCCCAACTACTGGGGGCAAATCCCATAATGAGGTAATGGTAGGCTCCTCTGGTGTTTGAAGTAGTGACCGTACTACATAGTTCTTAATGCTTTTCGCTTTCTTAAAAGCATGTAGAGGAGCTTGAGATTGATTGATATCATCCGATATAAGTTGCCAGTGCTGATTGATTATGTGCTTGATCTTATTACTTTTCGTATTGAAAGTAGTAACACAAACAATCCTTTTTTCAGATTGATCAAGTTTGTCTTTGACTTGGAGTAGTTCCTCTCTGGGATAGTACCAGGCACGTTTACGAGATTTCTTCACCAGTCGTCGAGGATAGCCACGTTGATGCAAGCGATTCGCGAGATCTTCTGATTGTATAAAGTAGTTCTCTTTACTCGAACAATTCCGACGAATCCGTAAGAATTGCCCAAAGGGCAGATTGTCACGGAGCGCCCTAGGATGGTGGCTATTATATTGTAGCAATGAATTTCTCTCGGCCGGTTTCCGGTATAGTGTGGTGAGTAATACCCCTGATTCCTCATAGATAGTGATGTCCAGGAAATTGATGGCGTGATTGTCCGACTGGATTGTGAATTTAAGGGATGTGGACTGTTCATTCAACCATGTGAAAAAAGAGGACAATTCTTCCTGATTGCCATTCCAGATTATCAAATGTCATCTATGTAACGCATCCAGAGACCAAGTTGGTCTCTGAATGGATTGACTTGATTGAGAATAGTGTCTTCTTCAAAGGCGGCCATATAAAGTATAGCCACATCCGGGGCAAAAGGGGCCCCCATGGCGACTCCTGAGGTTTGAAGATAGAATTTATTTTTGAACAAGAAGAAATTCTTTGTCATCGCAATTCTTAATAATGCCACGATGAATTCAGATGGTACTTGTACCGGGGCGGGTCGCCGTTGTAAGCTCCTTGATATAACATTGAGGGCTTCTTGTTGAGGAATGCATGTGTATAGTGAAACAACATCACATGTTGCTAGTCTTTGATGGTCATGGTCAAATGGTTGATTCTCGACGATGTTGATCGTATGCATAGTATCTCTTAGGTACGATTGGGTGGATTCAGCCAAGGGCTTCAAAAAGAAGTCAATGTATTTCCCTAGTGGCTCAAGAATAGAGCCAAACCCCGACACAATGGGGCGACAAGGAGGAGTAACCATGCTTTTATGTATTTTGGGTATGGTGTATATTGTTGCAAGTCTTGGATGTTTCTGGTTGATATATTGAAATTCATTGTCCGTTAGGAAGCCTTGGTCACGGCCAGCTTGGGTTAACTCTAGGATCTCCTGGGCAATGGCCTTAGATGGATCAGAGCGCAGCAGTTGATAGCTAGTGGTTTCCCCAAGTTGTCGTAAAATCTCAGATTGATAGGCAGAGGTATCTTGTACGACTATCGCCCCGCCTTTGTCCATGGGTTTAATCACCACTTGAGTATTGCGGGCTAGTGATTGTAGTGCAACCTTCTCACTTTTACTGGTGTTGTACTTTGTGAAGGCTTTAGTATGTAGAAGTTCTTCAACGTCTCTCCACACAACCGCCTCATAGGCTAGAATCTTGTGGCTCATTGCACTGGCAAAGGGGACAAAGGTTGAAGGTATTCTCAATCCTGTTGTTGGTTGATTGATTAGAGGGTCAGAGTTGCGAAAGAAATATTTGAGCCTTATTCTTCGGAAGAATTTGAATAATTCTGTCCGAATGATGAATTTGTCAGGTATGTACGTTGGAACATACGAAAGCCCTTTACTCAATACTTTAAATTCGTCCTCATTAAGTGTTTGTTTGGATATGTTCACAATTGGGCTTAAAGACAAGCCCGCCTCTACCACCAGTAGGTTTTGTTGCGAGTTATCCTCTTGCCGTGCTGTTCTGATTGGAAACGCACTTGTTTCTGGGGTTGTCCACGTCCCCCGTCCCAGGCAGCTGAGTTCTGTTGGGGGGTCCGTTGTTGACCTCTCTGCCAATTGTTTCCTCTGCCACGAGGTGGACGCCATGATCCTTGGTGTTGTCCTAAAAAAGGATTGTATTGGTGTTGTGGGTACCCGTATTCTGGGTAATTGTAAAGGTTGCTGGGGCCTGGTTGTTCTTGGTCACCCTCGGAGCTATATGACGAGTCTGAAAAGGTTTGATAATTACGTCTACCTCTGTAGGATCCACGGCCTCTGTTGGAAAAGCGACCTTGATTGTCTTGGCGAAAGTAGTCCTCCTGTAGGTATGGGTAGGTTTTTTTCTTGTCATACAAGCGTATGTCACAGGCTAGTTATTCCAATTTACGATTTTGAGTTGTTAAATCAAAGTCTTTAAGAGTATCCTCAAGGTTGGTTAGTGTGTCCTTAGCGCTAGCGAAGTTGGAATCTGCCGCTATTTCCGCTTTAAGTGCCTTGATTTCCGCAGTGATGATTTGAACTTGCTCGGCGGCAGTCTCTACACCTAGGACCATCCAATGACGGGAGCAGTTATTGGAGAAAATGGGAAGCCGTGGTTCAATCCGGCCGAGATGAATGGATCCAGCAAAGCTGAAACGAAAATAAGGTGGGAGTTACTGACTAGCGTGACTCCCAAACAATACTTATCACGGAGAGCGGGGCTCTCCCGCGGGAGCAAACTTACTTTGAAGATGTCGAATGAATCTGACATGAACGCCGTTTGCAGTCGGAATGGCGATCAGTAGTTCCTGTATCTCATATCACCACGGTAACCATACCACGTGGTGTGAGCATAGTTAGTCGATATGGAGGAAAGACTCGCGAAAGCGCGGTCGTGTGTTAAAGACTAGTACTATCTGTTGTCATCGATAACAAGGCATTTAATTCTGGTAAAAGATAAATTGGAGGGCCGACTGCAGCCATGAAAATTAGTCAGCAATTACATATCGTAAAACACAAAGAAAGTCTAAAATGGTAGAGATAGAAAAGATCATCGTACCTGCTGTCAATGCTTGAAAAAATATATAAGAGCAAATAAATAAATAAATACCGTGAACCATGAATTAAACATTACAAATTACACTGGTGGTGTGCCATACAACGATGGGGTAAGGGCCCAGCCCGAGGACACGTAGAGATCATATTCACTGTGGCGCACCTCTCACACGAGGGTGTAGGCCAGTTCTGTTCAAGTTGGTATTCATGCATTCTTTAGAGAAAATTAAACTGGCAACGCCAGTTGACAAACCTGAAACAACCTAAGTTCATATTCAATATGGCGCACCTCTTGTGCGAGGGTAAAGGTCAGTGCAGTTCAAGTTGGTTTTCATATATACATTCAAGTAAATTAAACTAGTGTTGCTAGTTGTGAGAAAGAGCTATCCAGCTCATTAAGACCTGTCTCGATAGAATCAAAGAAAAATATCCATTTAAGTTCACGTGTATTGAGGATGCCTGTAATATTGCAACCCCGTGGGCCCACTGAGGCTTACTCTAGTACCACCCATTTAAGATCGTCCGGGGAATGGCCTGCCTCCTCAAAGTGATCTACTAAGGGGGCCCCTTGTACGTGACATCTTATCCTGCTCATGTGCTGAAGAATCCTCGTTTTTACTTTCTGCTGTGTTTGACCGATATAGATTTTATCACACGGGCAAATTATGGCGTAGATAACATTGGCCGAAATGCAATTGCTGTGTGTTTTAAGTCTGATTTTATGTCGAGAGAACTGGAATTCTTTGGTCTGAATGGCGGTGTCACAAGCTTTGCAATGACCACATCTGGTGTGCCCAACTACTGGGGGCAAATCCCATAATGAGGTAATGGTAGGCTCCTCTGGTGTTTGAAGTAGTGACCGTACTACATATTTCTTAATGGTTTTCGCTTTCTTAAAAGCATGTAGAAGAGCTTGAGATTGATTGATATCATCCGATATAAGTTGCCAGTGCTGATTGATTATGTGCTTGATCTTATTACTTTTCATATTGAAAGTAGTAACACAAACAATCCTTTTTTCAGATTGATCAAGTTTGTCTTTGACTTGGAGTAGTTCCTCTCTGGGATAGTACCAGGCACGTTTACGAGATTTCTTCACCAGTCGTCGAGGATAGCCACGTTGATGCAAGCGATTCGCCAGATCCTCTGATTGTATAAAGTAGTTCTCTTTACTCGAACAATTCCGACGAATCCGTAAGAATTGCCCAAAGGGCAGATTGTCACGGAGCGCCCTAGGGTGGTGGCTATTATATTGTAGCAATGAATTTCTCTCGGCCGGTTTCCGGTATAGTGTGGTGAGTAATACCCCTGATTCCTCATAGATAGTGATGTCCAGGAAATTGATGGCGTGATTGTCGGACTGGATTGTGAATTTAAGGGATGTGGACTGTTCATTCAACCATGTGAAAAAAGAGGACAATTCTTCCTGATTGCCATTCCAGATTATCAGAATGTCATCTATGTAACGCATCCAGAGACCAAGTTGGTCTCTGAATGGATTGACTTGATTGAGAATAGTGTCTTCTTCAAAGGCGGCCATATAAAGTATAGCCACATCCGGGGCAAAAGGGGCCCCCATGGCGAATCCTGAGGTTTGAAGATAGAATTTATTTTTGAACAAGAAGAAATTCTTTGTCATCGCAATTCTTAATAATGCCACGATGAAGTCGGATGGTACTTGTACCGGGGCGGGTCGCCGCTGTAAGCTCCTTGATATAACATTGAGGGCTTCTTGTTGAGGAATGCATGTGTATAGTGAAACAACATCACATCTTGCTAGTCTTTGATGGTCATGGTCAAATGGTTGATTCTCGACGATGTTGATCGTATGCATAGTATCTCTTAGGTACGATTGGGTGGATTCAGCCAAGGGCTTCAAAAAGAAGTCAATGTATTTCCCTAGTGGCTAAAGAATAGAGCCACACCCCGACACAATGGGGCGACCAGGAGGAGTAACCATGCTTTTATGTATTTTGGGTATGGTGTATATTGTTGCAAGTCTTGGATGTTTCTGGTTGAGATATTGAAATTCATTGTCCGTTAGGAAGCCTTGGTCACGGCCAGCTTGGGTTAACTCCAGGATCTCCTGGGCAATGGCCTTAGATGGATAAGAGCGCAGGAGTTTATAGCTAGTGGTATCCCCAAGTTGTCGTAAAATCTCAGATTGATAGGCAGAGGTATCTTGTACCACTATCGCCCCGCCTTTGTCCGCAGGTTTAATCACCACTTGAGTATTGCGGGCTAGTGATTGTAGTGCAACCTTCTCACTTTTACTGGTGTTGTACTTTGTGAAGACTTTAGTATGTAGAAGTTCTTCAACGTCTCTCCACACAACCGCCTCATAGGCTAGAATCTTGTGGCTCATTGCACTGGCAAAGGGGACAAAGGTTGAAGGTATTCTCAATCCTGTTGTTGATTGATTGATTAGAGGGTCAGAGTTGCGAAAGAAATATTTGAGCCTTATTTTTCGGAAGAATTTGAATAATTCAGTCTGAATGATGAATTTGTCAGGTATGTACGTTGGAACATACGAAAGCCCTTTACTCAATACTATAAGTTCGTCCTCATTAAGTGTTTGTTTGGATATGTTCACAATTGGGCTTAAAGACAAGCCCGCCTCTACCACCGGTAGGTTTTGTTGCGAGTTGTCCTCTCGCCGTGCTGTTCTGATTGGAAACGCACTTGTTTCTGGGGTTGTCCACGTCCTAGTCCCAGGCATCTGAGTTCTGTTGGGGGGTCCGTTGTTGACCTCTCTGCCAATTGTTTCCTCTGCCACGAGGTGGACGCCATGATCCTTGGCGTTGTCCTAAAAAAGGATTGTATTGGTGTTGTGGGTACCCGTATTCTGGGTAATTGTAAAGGTTGCTGGGGCCTGGTTGTTCTTGGTCACCCTCTGAGCTATATGACGAGTCTGAAAAGGTTTGATAATTAAGTCTACCTCTGTAGGATCCACGGCCTCTGTTGGAAAAGCGACCTTGATTGTCTTGGCGAAAGTAGTCCTCCTGTAGGTATGGGTAGGTTTTTTTCTTGTCATACAAGCATATGTCACGGGCTAGTTTCTCCAATTTACGATTTTGAGTTGTTAAATCAAAGTCTTTAAGAGTAGCCTCAAGGTTGGTTAGTGTGTCCTTAGCGCTAGCGAAGTTGGAATCTGCCGCCATTTCCGCTTTAAGTGCCTTGATTTCCGCAGTGATGATTTGAACTTGCTCGGCGGCAGTCTCTACACCTAGGACCATCCAATGACGGGAGCAGTTATTGGAGAAAATGGGAAGCCGTGGTTCAATCCGGCCGAGATGAATGGATCCAGCAAAGCTGAAACGAAAATAAGGTGGGAGTTACTGACTAGCGTGACTCCCAAACAATACTTATCACGGAGAGTGGGGCTCTCCCGCGGGAGCAAACTTACTTTGAAGATGTCGAATGAATCTGACATGAACGCCATTGGCAGTCGGAATGGCGATCAGTAGTTCCTGTATCTCATATCACCACGGTAACCCTACCACGTGGTGTGAGCATAGTTAGTAGATATGGAGGAAAGACTCGCGAAAGCGCGGTCGTGTGTTAAAGACTAGTACTATCTGTTGGCATCGATAACAAGGCATTTAATTCTGGTAAAAGATAAATTGGAGGGCCGACTGCAGCCATGAAAATTAGTCAGCAATTACATATCGTAAAACACAAAGAAAGTCTAAAATGGTAGAGATAGAAAAGATAATCGTACCTGCTGTCAATGCTTGAAAAAATATATAAGAGCAAATAAATAAATAAATACCGTGAACCATGAATTAAACATTACAAATTACACTGGTGGTGTGCCATACAACGATGGGGTAAGGGCCCAGCCCGAGGACACGTAGAGATCATATTCACTGTGGCGCACCTCTCACACGAGGGTGTAGGCCAGTTCTGTTCAAGTTGGTATTCATGCATTCTTTAGAGAAAATTAAACTGGCAACGCCAGTTGACAAACCTGAAACAACCTAAGTTCATATTCACTATGGCGCACCTCTTGTGCGAGGGTAAAGGTCAGTGCAGTTCAAGTTGGTTTTCATATATACATTCAAGTAAATTAAACTAGGGTTGCTAGTTGTGAGAAAGAGCTATCCAGCTCATTAAGACCTGTCTCGATAGAATCAAAGAAAAATATCCATTTAAGTTCACGTGTATTGAGGATGCCTGTAATATTGCAACCCCGTGGGCCCACTGAGGCTTTCTCTAGTACCACCCATTTAAGATCATCCGGGGAATGGCCTGCCTCCTCAAAGTGATCTACTAAGGGGGCCCCTTGTACGTGACATCTTATCCTGCTCATGTGCTGAAGAATCCTCGTTTTTACTTTCTGCTGTGTTTGACCGATATAGATTTTATCACACGGGCAAATTATGGCGTAGATAACATTGGCCGAATTGCAATTGCTGTGTGTTTTAAGTCTGATTTTATGTCGAGAGAACTGGAATTCTTTGGTCTGAATGGCGGTGTCACAAGCTTTGCAATGACCACATCTGGTGTGCCCAACTACTGGGGGCAAATCCCATAATGAGGTAATGGTAGGCTCCTCTGGTGTTTGAAGTAGTGACCGTACTACATAGTTCTTAATGCTTTTCGCTTTCTTAAAAGCATGTAGAAGAGCTTGAGATTGATTGATATCATCCGATATAAGTTGCCAGTGCTGATTGATTATGTGCTTGATCATATTACTTTTCATATTGAAAGTAGTAACACAAACAATCCTTTTTTCAGATTGATCAAGTTTGTCTTTGACTTGGAGTAGTTCCTCTCTGGGATAGTACCAGGCACGTTTACGAGATTTCTTCACCAGTCGTCGAGGATAGCCACGTTGATGCAAGCGAATCGCCAGATCCTCTGATTGTATAAAGTAGTTCTCTTTACTCGAACAATTCCGACGAATCCGTAAGAATTGCCCAAGGGGCAGATTGTCACGGAGCGCCCTAGGGTGGTGGCTATTATATTGTAGCAATGAATTTCTCTCGGCCGGTTTCCGGTATAGTGTGGTGAGTAATACCCCTGATTCCTCATAGATAGTGATGTCCAGGAAATTGATGGCGTGATTGTCGGACTGGATTGTGAATTTAAGGGATGTGGACTGTTCATTCAACCATGTGAAAAAAGAGGACAATTCTTCCTGATTGCCATTCCAGATTATCAGAATGTCATCTATGTAACGCATCCAGAGACCAAGTTGGTCTCTGAATGGATTGACTTGATTGAGAATAGTGTCTTCTTCAAAGGCGGCCATATAAAGTATAGCCACATCCGGGGCAAAAGGGGCCCCCATGGCGAATCCTGAGGTTTGAAGATAGAATTTATTTTTGAACAAGAAGAAATTCTTTGTCATCGCAATTCTTAATAATGCCACGATGAAGTCAGATGGTACTTGTACCGGGGCGGGTCGCCGTTGTAAGCTCCTTGATATAACATTGAGGGCTTCTTGTTGAGGAATGCATGTGTATAGTGAAACAACATCACATCTTGCTAGTCTTTGATGGTCATGGTCAAATGGTTGATTCTCGACGATGTTGATCGTATGCATAGTATCTCTTAGGTATGATTGGGTGGATTCAGCCAAGGGCTTCAAAAAGAAGTCAATGTATTTCCCTAGTGGCTAAAGAATAGAGCCACACCCGACACAATGGGGCGACCAGGAGGAGTAACCATGCTTTTATGTATTTTGGGTATGGTGTATATTGTTGCAAGTCTTGGATGTTTCTGGTTGAGATATTGAAATTCATTGTCCGTTAGGAAGCCTTGGTCACGGCCAGCTTGGGTTAACTCCAGGATCTCCTGGGCAATGGCCTTAGATGGATAAGAGCGCAGGAGTTGATAGCTAGTGGTATCCCCAAGTTGTCGTAAAATCTCAGATTGATAGGCAGAGGTATCTTGTACCACTATCGCCCCGCCTTTGTCCGCAGGTTTAATCACCACTTGAGTATTGCGGGCTAGTGATTGTAGTGCAACCTTCTCACTTTTACTGGTGTTGTACTTTGTGAAGACTTTAGTATGTAGAAGTTCTTCAACGTCTCTCCACACAACCGCCTCATAGGCTAGAATCTTGTGGCTCATTGCACTGGCAAAGGGGACAAAAGTTGAAGGTATTCTCAATCCTGTTGTTGATTGATTGATTAGAGGGTCAGAGTTGCGAAAGAAATATTTGAGCCTTATTTTTCGGAAGAATTTGAATAATTCAGTCTGAATGATGAATTTGTCAGGTATGTACGTTGGAACATACGAAAGCCCTTTACTCAATACTTTAAGTTCGTCCTCATTAAGTGTTTGTTTGGATATGTTTACAATTGGGCTTAAAGACAAGCCCGCCTCTACCACCGGTAGGTTTTGTTGCGAGTTGTCCTCTCGCCGTGCTGTTCTGATTGGAAACGCACTTGTTTCTGGGGTTGTCCACGTCCCCCGTCCCAGGCATCTGAGTTCTGTTGGGGGGTCCGTTGTTGACCTCTCTGCCAATTGTTTCCTCTGCCACGAGGTGGACGCCATGATCCTTGGCGTTGTCCTAAAAAAGGATTGTATTGGTGTTGTGGGTACCCGTATTCTGGGTAATTGTAAAGGTTGCTGGGGCCTGGTTGTTCTTGGTCACCCTCGGAGCTATATGACGAGTCTGAAAAGGTTTGATAATTACGTCTACCTCTGTAGGATCCACGGCCTCTGTTGGAAAAGCGACCTTGATTGTCTTGGCGAAAGTAGTCCTCCTGTAGGTATGGGTAGGTTTTTTTCTTGTCATACAAGCATATGTCACGGGCTAGTTTCTCCAATTTACGATTTTGAGTTGTTAAATCAAAGTCTTTAAGAGTAGCCTCAAGGTTGGTTAGTGTGTCCTTAGTGCTAGCGAAGTTGGAATCTGCCGCCATTTCCGCTTTAAGTGCCTTGATTTCCGCAGTGATGATTTGAACTTGCTCGGCGGCAGTCTCTACACCTAGGACCATCCAATGACGGGAGCAGTTTTTGGAGATGTGGCTGAATCCCTCTTTGAATTTAGGTACTTCAATGAATATTGCTGGTTCTGTTTTGATCTGTAGACCCACAGGGATGATGTTTTACTTTAAATACCTGGTTAGAAGATGGCCGTGCCACCTGGTCCGTACCAGCTTCTTCTCTAGTCGCTCTAACCGTGATATTTTATCCTTCAAGGTAAAGTCAATAGTAGGGATATTTGAAGGGAGGAAAATGTTATCAGGATTTTCCAAGAGTTTGTCTATATAATCCTCAGAGTAGGAAAGAAGTTCTATTTCTACCATTGTGTGCTATTGGGCAAATGAATTGCGTGTAAACAACGAAACCTCGCAGACTAGTGTCTGCTCGAAGTGGGGTATAAACTAGGGGGTTACACAAATAAAGTCACTGGAACCTGGGTTAACTAAGTACTGAGAGGAGGGAGTCCCAGAGTCTATGCAAAATAAATTTTTAAACAGTAAAAACAAATAGATGACAACACATTGAATGAGTCAACATTGTTTTAATGACAATGAGACTGGGTATATTAAATATACACAAGAGTCAATCAAACAGTACAGTTGGTTGTACAGTGCCCCGAGTGGAATAGGGGAGGTGAGGGTAAGTGATCAGGTGAGGATGAGGTAGTGAGAATGAATAAGTGACAGTAAAATCAGCGAATCAAGGAAAACTGTAATTATTACTCATATACAGTATGGTGGACCAACGGTTCATAATGGATAAATTGTGAGATCATACTCCACATAAGCCTATAAATAAAACAATTGATGGCGTGAAGTTGATAAGCCAGTGAGCAATTGTCGACGTTTCGACCCTCTGATTAATGCAGGGATTAGTTGAGCCCTTGCTGTGGGGTCTTCATCAGGACCGAGAAGGGGGGCAAGCAACCTATTTAAGAATATGGAACACAGAATTATGATTCAAAGTTGAGGGATGAATCTCCTAGTGACTAATCAGCACACACATATAATTGGAATTGCCATTTATACTAAGTGAGGTACACAGCGTTATGAATGATTAACGCATATTAATTGTAACTATTTATACCAAAAAGATAGGTTAAGTTAAACGAAGGAGTCGAACTCCCACTCAGTTGATAGGAGCGGAATTACTAGGGGATACAAATGAAGGAGTGAAGATCACAGCTGAGCAGTAAGAGCCAGAAAACCAGCTACAGGACAGGTGGCGGCTAAACCATTAGTAAACGTGCATCTGTAAATACCTGGATGTCCGATATAGGATCGCGACGTCATAGGTTTTCAACTGAGTTGAATGTTTTTCATACGCGTAGTATCTAGGACAAAACATGTATATTAGGACTACACTGGGTCATAATGGGCCACGGTCAGGGTCTATAGCACAGTGACTTACCATGTGGTAACATTTGAAATATTCACTGAGTCACAGGTAAATGAGGAGACTGTTAAACCTGCGGGTACATAATAGCAAAGAAACCGCTATCAATTTCAATTCATAGACTAATGATTGAGGTGGAATATTCTAAGACACGGATAAGCGGCTTACCCGAAAATGGGAAGCCGTGGTTCAATCAGGCCGAGATGAATGGATCCAGCAAATCTGAAACGAAAATAAGGTGGGAGTTACTGACTAGCGTGACTCCCAAACAATACTTATCACGGAGAGCGGGGCTCTCCCGCGGGAGCAAAATGACTTGGAAGATGTCGAATGAATCTGACAATGAACGCCGTTCGCAGTTGGAATGGCGATCAGTAGTTCCTGTATCTCATATCACCACGGTAACCATACCACGTGGTGTGAGCATAGTTAGTCGATATGGAGGAAAGACTCGCGAAAGGGCGGTCGTGTGTTTAAGACTAGTACTATCTGTTGGCATCGATAACAAGGCATTTAATTCTGGTAAAAGATAAATTGGAGGGACGACTGCAGCCATGAAAATTAGTCAGCAATTGCATATCGTAAAACACAAAGAAAGTCTAAAATGGTAGAGATAGAAAAGATCATCGTACCTGCTGTCAATGCTTGAAAAAATATATAAGAGCAAATAAATAAATAAATACCGTGAACCATGAATTAAACATTACAAATTACACGGGTGGTGTGCCATACAACGATAGGGTAAGGGCCCAACCAGAGGACACGTAGAGATCATATTCACTTTGGCGCACCTCTCACACGAGGGTGTAGGCCAGTTCTGTTCAAGTTGGTATTCATGCATTCTTTAGAGAAAGTTAAACTGGCAACGCCAGTTGACAAACTCATTACACAGAACATGAATTTAAGAATTGTAAGAATGGTGTACCTCCAAACAATGGGGTAAAGACCAAACCTGAAACAACCTAAGTTCATATTCACTATGGCGCACCTCTTGTGAGAGGGTAAAGGTCAGTGCAGTTCAAGTAGGTTTTCATATATACATTCAAGTAAATTAAACTAGGGTTGCTAGTTGTGAGAAAGAGCTATCCAGCTCATTAAGACCTGTCCCGATAGAATCAAAGAAAAATATCCATTTAAGTTCACGTGTATTGAGGATGCCTGTAATATTGCCACCCCGTGGGCCCACTGAGGCTTTCTCTAGTACCACCCATTTAAGATCGTCCAGGGAATGACCTGCCTCCTCAAAGTGTTCTACTAAGGAGGCCCCTTGTATGTGACATCTTATCCTGCTCATGTGCTGAAGAATCCTCGTTTTTACTTTCTGCTGTGTTTGACCGATATAGATTTTATCACACGGGCATATTATGGCGTAGATAACATTGGCCGAATTGCAATTGCTGTGTGTTTTAAGTCTGATTTTATGTCGAGAGAACTGGAATTCTTTGGTCTGAATGGCGGTGTCACAAGCTTTGCAATGACCACATCTGGTGTGCCCAACTACTGGGGGCAAATCCCATAATGAGGTAATGGTAGGCTCCTCTGGTGTTTGAAGTAGTGACCGTACTACATAGTTCTTAATGCTTTTCGCTTTCTTAAAAGCATGTAGAGGAGCTTGAGATTGATTGATATCATCCGATATAAGTTGCCAGTGCTGATTGATTATGTGCTTGATCTTATTACTTTTCGTATCGAAAGTAGTAACACAAACAATCCTTTTTTCAGATTGATCAAGTTTGTCTTTGACTTGGAGTAGTTCCTCTCTGGGATAGTACCAGGCACGTTTACGAGATTTCTTCACCAATCGTCGAGGATAGCCACGTTGATGCAAGCGATTCGCGAGATCCTCTGATTGTATAAAGTAGTTCTTTTTACTCAAACAATTCCTACTTCAAACACCAGAGGAGCCTACCATTACCTCATTATGGAATTTGCCCCCAGTAGTTGGGCACACCAGATGTGGTCATTGCAAAGCTTGTGACACCGCCATTCAGACCAAAGAATTCCAGTTCTCTCGACATAAAATCAGATTTAAAACACACAGCAATTGCAATTCGGCCAATGTTATCTACGTCATAATTTGCCCGTGGGATAAAATCTATATCGGTCAAACACAGCAGAAAGTAAAAACGAGGATTCTTCAGCACATGAGCAGGATAAGATGTCACGTACAAGGGGCCCCCTTAGTAGAACACTTTGAGGAGGCAGGTCATTCCCCGGAAGATCTTAAATGGGTGGTACTAGAGAAAGCCTCAGTGGGCCCACGGGGTGGCAATATTACAGGCATCCTCAATACACGTGAACTTAAATGGATATTTTTCTTTGATTCTATCGAGACAGGTCTTAATGAGCTGGATAGCTCTTTCTCACAGCTAGCAACCCTAGTTTAATTTACTTGAATGTATATATGAATACCAACTTGAACTGCACTGACCTTTACCCTCTCACAAGAGGTGCGCCATAGTGAATATGAACTTAGGTTGTTTCAGGTTTGGTCTTTACCCCATTGTTTGGAGGTACACCATCCTTACAATTCTTAAATTCATGTTCTGTGTAATGAGTTTGTCAACTGGCGTTGCCAGTTTAATTTTCTCTAAAGAATGCATGAATACCAACCTGAACAGAACTGGCCTACACCCTCGTGTGAGAGGTGCGCCAAAGTGAATATGATCTCTACGTGTCCTCGGGTTGGGCCCTTACCCCATTGTTGTATGGCACACCACCCGTGTAATTTGTAATGTTTAATTCATGGTTCATGGTATTTATTTATTTATTTGCTCTTATATATTTTTTCAAGTATTGACAGCAGCTACGATGATCTTTTCTATCTCTACCATTTTAGACTTTCTTTGTGTTTTACGATATGTAATTGCTGACTAATTTTCATGGCTGCAGTCGGCCCTCCAATTTATCTTTTACCAGAATGAAATGGCTTGTTATCGATGCCAACAGATATACTAGTCTTTAACACACGACCGCGCTTTCGCGAGTCTTTCCTCCATATCGACTAACTATGCTCACACCACGTGGTATGGTTACCTTGGTGATATGAGACACAGGAACTACTGATCGCCATTCCGACTGCGAACGGCGTGCATTGTCAGATTCATTCGACATCTTCCATGTAAGTTTGCTCCCGTGGGAGAGCCCCGCTCTCCATCATAAGTATTGTTTGGGAGTCACGCTAGTCAGTAACTCCCACCTTATTTTCGTTTCAGCTTTGCTGGATCCATTCATCTCGGCCGGATTGAACCACGGCTTCCCATTTTCGGGTAAGCCGCTTATCCGTGTCTTAGAGTATTCCACCTCAATCATTAGTCTATGAATTGAGATTGATAGCGGTTTCTTTGCTATTATGTACCCGCAGGTTTAACAGTCTCCTCATTTACCTGTGACTCAGTGAATATTTCAAATGTTACCACATGGTAAGTCACTGTGCTATAGACCCTGACCGTGGCCCATTATGACCCAGTGTAGTCCTAATATACATGTTTTGTCCTAGATACTATGCGTATGAAAAACATTCAACTCAGTTGAAAACCTATGACGTCGCGATCCTATATCGGACATCCAGGTATTTCCAGATGCACGTTTACTAATGGTTTAGCCACCACCTGTCCTGTAGCTGGTTTTCTGGCTCTTACTGCTCAGCTGTGATCTTCACTCCTTCATTTGTATCCCCTAGTAATTTCGCTCCAATCAACTGAGTGGTGGTTCGACTCCTTCGTTTAACTTAACCTATCTTTTTGGCATAAATAGTTACAATTAATATGCGTTAATCATTCATAACGCTGTGTACCTCACTCAGTATAAATGGCAATTCCAATTATATGTGTGTGCTGATTAGTCACTAGGAGATTAATCCCTCAACTTTGAATCATAATTCTGTGTTCCATATTCTTGAATAGGTTGCTTGCCCCCCTTCTCGGTCCTGATGAAGACCCCGCAGCAAGGGCTCAACTAATCCCTGCATTAATCAGAGGGTCGAAACGTCGACAATTGCTCACTGGCTTATCAACTTCACGCCATCAATTGTTTCATTTATAGGCTTATGTGGAGTATGATCTCACAATTTATCCATTATGAACCGTTGGTCCACCATACTGTATATGAATAATAATTACAGTTTTCCTTGATTCGCTGATTTTACTGTCACTTATTCCTTCTCACTACCTCATCCTCACCTGATCACTTACCCTCACCTCCCCTATTCCACTCGGGGCACTGTACAACCAACTGTACTGTTTGATTGACTCTTGTGTATATTTAATATACCCAGTCTCATTGTGATTAAAACAATGTTGACTCATTCAATGTGTTGTCATCTATTTGTTTTTACTGTTTAAAAATTTATTTTGCATAGACACTGGGACTCCCTCCTCTCAGTACTTAGTTAACCCAGGTCCCAGTGACTTTATTTGGGTAACCCCCTAGTTTATACCCCACTTCGAGCAGACACTAGTCTGCGAGGTTTCGTTGTTTACACGCAATTCATTTGCCCAATAGCACACAATGGTAGAAAAAGAACTTCTTTCCTACTCTGAGGATTATATGGACAAACTCTTGGAAAATCCTGATAACATTTTCCTCCCTTCAAATATCCCTACTATTGACTTTACCTTGAAGGATAAAATATCACGGTTAGAGCGACTAGAGAAGAAGCTGGTACGGACCAGGTGGCACGACCATCTTCTGACCAGGTATTTAAAGGAAAACATCATCCCTGTGGGTCTACAGATCAAAACAGAACCAGCAATATTCATTGAAGTACCTAAATTCAAAGAGGGATTCAGCCACATCTCCAATAACTGCTCCCGTCATTGGATGGTCCTAGGTGTAGAGACTGCCGCCGAGCAAGTTCAAATCATCACTGCGGAAATCAAGGCACTTAAAGCGGAAATAGCGGCAGATTCCAACTTCGCTAGCGCTAAGGACACACTAACCAACCTTGAGGCTACTCTTAAAGACTTTGATTTAACAACTCAAAATCGTAAATTGGAGAAACTAGCCCGTGACATACGCTTGTATGACAAGAAAAAAACCTACCCATACCTACAGGAGGACTACTTTCGCCAAGACAATCAAGGTCGCTTTTCCAACAGAGGCCGTGGATCCTACAGAGGTAGACGTAATTATCAAACCTTTTCAGACTCGTCATATAGCTCCGAGGGTGACCAAGAACAACCAGGCCCCAGCAACCTTTACAATTACCCAGAATACGGGTACCCACAACACCAATACAATCCTTTTTTAGGACAATGCCAAGGATCATGGCGTCCACCTCGTGGCAGAGGAAACAATTGGCAGAGAGGTCAACAACGGACCCCCCAACAGAACTCAGCTGCCTGGGACGGGGGACGTGGACAACCCCAGAAACAAGTGCGTTTCCAATCAGAACAGCACGGCGAGAGGACAACTCGCAACAAAACCTACCGGTGGTAGAGGCGGGCTTGTCTTTAAGCCCAATTGTGAACATATCCAAACAAACACTTATTGAGGACGAACTTAAAGTATTGAGTAAAGGGCTTTCGTATGTTCCAACGTACATACCTGACAAATTCATCATTCGGACTGAATTATTCAAATTCTTCCGAAAAATAAGGCTCAAATATTTCTTTCGCAACTCTGACCCTCTAATCAATCAATCAACAACAGGATTGAGAATACCTTCAACCTTTGTCCCCTTTGCCAGTGCAATGAGCCACAAGATTCTAGCCTATGAGGCGGTTGTGTGGAAAGACGTTGAAGAACTTCTACATACTAAAGTCTTCACAAAGTACAACACCAGTAAAAGTGAGAAGGTTGCACTACAATCACTAGCCCGCAATACTCAAGTGGTGATTAAACCCGCGGACAAAGGCGGGGCGATAGTGGTACAAGATACCTCTGCCTATGAATCTGAGATTTTACGACAACTTGGGGATACCACTAGCTATCAACTGCTGCGCTCTGATCCATCTAAGGCCATTGCCCAGGAGATCCTGGAGTTAACCCAAGCTGGCCGTGACCAAGGCTTCCTAACGGACAATGAATTTCAATATCTCAACCAGAAACATCCAAGACTTGCAACAATATACACCATACCCAAAATACATAAAAGCATGGTTACTCCTCCTGGTCGCCCCATTGTGTCGGGTGTGGCTCTATTCTTGAGCCACTAAGGAAATACATTGACTTCTTTTTGAAGCCCTTGGCTGAATCCACCCAATCGTACCTAAGAGATACTATGCATACGATCAACATCGTCGAGAATCAACCATTTGACCATGACCATCAAAGACTAGCAACATGTGATGTTGTTTCACTATACACATGCATTCCTCAACAAGAAGCCCTCAATGTTATATCAAGGAGCTTACAACGGCGACCCGCCCCGGTACAAGTACCATCCGACTTCATCGTGGCATTATTAAGAATTGCGATGACAAAGAATTTCTTCTTGTTCAAAAATAAATTCTATCTTCAAACCTCAGGAGTCGCCATGGGGGCCCCTTTTGCCCCGGATGTGGCTATACTTTATATGGCCGCCTTTGAAGAAGACACTATTCTCAATCAAGTCAATCCATTCAGAGACCAACTTGGTGTCTGGATGCGTTACATAGATGACATTCTGATAATCTGGAATGGCAATCAGGAAGAATTGTCCTCTTTTTTCACATGGTTGAATGAACAGTCCACATCCCTTAAATTCACAATCCAGTCGGACAATCACGCCATCAATTTCCTGGACATCACTATCTATGAGGAATCAGGGGTATTGTTGAAAGTGAGCCCATATTACTATCGATGCCCGGGCGGCTGGCGCAAGACGCCTCTCAGTTCCCATTCTGAATAGTTACCAAATAAATAGACGGGCGCTGGAAGCAGGAATCACAAGAACAGGATTTATTACTCATGAGGAGAGCCTGTCATTTCGGACACGAAACACAGTGTCTTTCGGGAGGTGCTCTGACAACCTCTCTGAGGCCTGGCCTCTTATACCCTGGTTTATGGCATATGACCTTTCTTTATTACAATCAAGACATTGTGAAGCAAGGAAAAAAGACATCCCCGTAATCCTCGTGTCAATCCCACCCCACATATACCCACAATAGAGGCCCTCACCCTGCTGACATCAGGAGGGGGGTTATCGCGCAGCTGACTGTTCCGCCGATTCTTAGGATGTGTGCACCTGATCGTATTCCAGGGGGTGGGGAGGTCAGGATCAATAGTGGGTCCTTTGAAGAGGAGTGACTCCATACAATAAGGGGCAGTAAACAGTATCTCCCGGCTTAGGCGATGACCTCGGACCTGTGTGGACAGTCAATCGCGGAGGGAGGGTTTACCAACAGAGGGGTTATTCATGAAAGGAAAGGAAAGGAGGTGTTGGTCAGGCGCGGCCGTGACTCCCAAGGACAGGGTCATGCAGACTTGTGCATGTGAGGGAGGGGGCAGCCAGGGTGCGCGGAGGGAGAGGGTCATTTGAGAGTGGGGGGGGGTGTTCAAATGCGCGCAGGAGGGAAGCCGGGGATTTCAATGAGCGGGCAAAGAGGCCATGGTGCCTAAAATGGCTGTCAGGTACATGCGGGCACGGGCCTTTACTGGCGGAGTGATGCGGTCAACGTCTCACGACATTCGTGGTGCGTACAGGGAGGGGAATGGGAAAAGACAAATGAACGCCGCTTATGTACATCAATTTTGTGAATTTCCACAGTATTACTCACCACACTATACCGGAAACCGGCCAAGAGAAATTCATTGCTACAATATAATAGCCACCACCCTAGGGCGCTCCGTAACAATCTGCCCTTTGGGCAATTCTTACGGATTCGTCAGAATTGTTCGAGTAAAGAGAACTACTTTATACAATCAGAGGATCTCGTGAATCGCTTGCATCAACGTGGGTATCCGCGATGACTGGTGAAGAAATCTCGTAAACGTGCCTGGTACTATCCCAGAGAGGAACTACTCCAAGTCAAAGACAAACTTGATCAATCTGAAAAAAGGATTGTTTGTGTTACTACTTTCAATACGAAAAGTAATAAGATCAAGCACATAATCAATCAGCACTGGCAACTTATATCGGATGATATCAATCGATCTCAAGCTCCTCTACATGCTTTTAAGAAAGCGAAAAGCATTAAGAACTATGTAGTACGGTCACTACTTCAAACCCCAGAGGAGCCTACCATTACCTCCTTATGGGATTTGCCCCCAGTAGTTGGGCACACCAGATGTGGTCATTGCAAAGCTTGTGACCCCGCCATTCAGACCAAAGAATTCCAGTTCTGTCGACATAAAATCGGACTTAAAACACACAGCAATTGCAATTCGGCCAATGTTATCTACACCATAATTTGCCCGTGTGATAAAATCTATATCGGTCAAACACAGCAGAAAGTAAAAACGAGGATTCTTCAGCACATGAACAGGATAAGATGTCACGTACAAGGGGCCCCCTTAGTAGATCACTTTCAGGAGGCAGGTCATTCCCCGGGCGATCTTAAATGGGTGGTACTAGAGAAAGCCTCAGTGGGCCCACGGGGTGGCAATATTACAGGCATCCTCAATACACGTGAACTTAAATGGATATTTTTCTTTGATTCTATCGAGACAGGTCTTAATGAGCTGGATAGCTCTTTCTCACAACTAGCAACCCTAGTTTAATTTACTTGAATGTATATATGAAAACCAACTTGAACTGCACTGACTTTTACCCTCGCACAAGAGGTGCGCCATAGTGAATATGAACTTAGGTTGTTTCAGGTTTGGTCTTTACCCCATTGTTTGGAGGTACACCATCCTTACAATTCTTAAATTCATGTTCTGTGTAATGAGTTTGTCAACTGGCGTTGCCAGTTTAATTTTCTCTAAAGAATGCATGAATACCAACTTGAACAGAACTGGCCTACACCCTCGTGTGAGAGGTGCGCCACAGTGAATATGATCTCTACGTGTCCTCGGGTTGGGCCCTTACCCCATCGTTGTATGGCACACCACCCGTGTAATTTGTAATGTTTAATTCATGGTTCACGGTATTTATTTATTTATTTGCTCTTATATATTTTTTCAAGCATTGACAGCAGGTATGATGATCTTTTCTATCTCTACCATTTTAGACTTTCTTTGTGTTTTACGATATATAATTGCTGACTAATTTTCATGGCTGCAGTCGGCCCTCCAATTTATCTTTTACCAGAATTAAATGCCTTGTTATCGATGCCAACAGATAGTACTAGTCTTTAACACACGACCGCGCTTTCGCGAGTCTTTCCTCCATATCGACTAACTATGCTCACACCACGTGGTATGGTTACCGTGGTGATATGAGTACAGGAACTACTGATCGCCATTCCGACTGCGAACGGCGTTCATGTCAGATTCATTCGACATCTTCCAAGTAAGTTTGCTCCCGCTGGAGAGCCCCGCTCTCCGTGATAAGTATTGTTTGGGAGTCACGCAAGTCAGTAACTACCACCTTATTTTCGTTTCAGCTTTGCTGGATCCATTCATCTCGACCGGATTGAACCACGGCTTCCCATTTTCGGGTAAGCCGCTTATCCGTGTCTTAGAGTATTCCACCTCAATCATTAGTCTATGAATTGAGATTGATAGCGGTTTCTTTGCTATTATGTACCCGCAGGTTTAACAGTCTCCTCATTTACCTGTGACTCAGTGAATATTTCAAATGTTACCACATGGTAAGTCACTGTGCTATAGACCCTGACCGTGGCCCATTATGACCCAGTGTAGTCCTAATATACATGTTTTGTCCTAGATACTACGCGTATGAAAAACATTCAACTCAGTTGAAAACCTATGACGTCGCGATCCTATATCGGACATCCAGGTATTTCCAGATGCACGTTTACTAATGGTTTAGCCGCCACCTGTCCTGTAGCTGGTTTTCTGGCTCTTACTGCTCAGCTGTGATCTTCACTCCTTCATTTGTATCCCCTAGTAATTCCGCTCCAATCAACTGAGTGGGAGTTCGACTCCTTCGTTTAACTTAACCTATCTTTTTGGTATAAATGGTTACAATTAATATCCGTTAATCATTCAGAACGCTGTGTACCTCACTTAGTATAAATGGCAATTCCAATTATATGTGTGTGCTGATTAGTCACTAGGAGATTCATCCCTCAACTTTGAATCATAATTCTGTGTTCCATATTCTTAAATAGGTTGCTTGCCCCCCTTCTCGGTCCTGATGAAGACCCCGCAGCAAGGGCTCAACTAATCCCTGCATTAATCAGAGGGTCGAAACGTCGACAATTGCTCACTGGCTTATCAACTTCACGCCATCAATTGTTTCATTTATAGGCTTATGTGGAGTATGATCTTACAATTTATCCATTATGAACCGTTGGTCCACCATACTGTATATGAATAATAATTACAGTTTTCCTTGATTCGCTGATTTTACTGTCACTTATTCCTTCTCACTACCTCATCCTCACCTCATCACTTACCCTCACCTCCCCTATTCCACTCGGGGCACTGTACAACCAACTGTACTGTTTGATTTACTCTTGTGTATATTTAATATACCCAGTCTCATTGTGATTAAAACAATGTTGACTCATTCAATGTGTTGTTATCTATTTGTTTTTACTGTTTAAAAATTTATTTTGCATAGACACTGGGACTCCCTCCTCTCAGTACCACCTCAACACCAGCGCAGCCCCATCTCAGCAGCAATTCAGCACCAACGTAGCACCACTTCAGCATCAGTGCAGCACCATTTGAGCATCACCTTGGTACAGCACCAACTCAGCATCACTCAGCACCAAATGAGCACCAGTGCAGCAACACCACCTCAGTATGACCCAGCACCACGTCATCACTTAACACCACCTCATCATCTCTCAGCACCACCTCAGTATCATTCTGCATCACCTGAGGATCACATCTGCACCAGCACACAACAACCTTAGCACCACCTCAGTATCTCTCAGTACCACCTCAGTCTGCCCTTGGAATACAGCATCTGTTGAATCTCCCCTAGTGTCCATCTGCTGCTCGTGTTGTAATTTAGGTACTATTTTTAAACCTCCAACCTCCGGTTGTTTATGTCTTCCCTCATCAAACAAATCTATAACAAACAAGCATTAGAACAGGCAGGAAGAAGTTGCTAGCATTTCAAGGACAAAAAAACTTGAAGACATTTTTTATGTTAGTTCTTTATTTAATAGAGTCATTCAGTTGTACATTATGTCTTTTTGGTTATATATAAGGTAACAAAAATGCTTATAACACTTTTCTATTATAACTTTTCAACATGCTGCATACCACAATGCTCTACAACAAAAGTCTTCAAACTTTTTGATGCCAAGACCCCTCTTGTCAAACTTTTTTTTAGGCGTAAGGACCCCCTTCTGACAAAAATGTCTAGAACCTGGTACTCCTCATCATCGACAACTATCGACAACTATAAACGCTCCCAATTCCCACAGCCAATAATTTTGACAGTGGGGAAATAATATTATACAGTGTTTAGCAAACCAAAGGTTAGTGGGAGTGGGGATGTAGTCAAAGGTGTAGCTAAAAACAAAGGGCATAATTTTTTTTGGTGTAGGGCTGTGACGCAAGTCTTCTTGCCCTTCTGCCAATGTTGGAGGGCAGGAATGTATTTATGAAATACGGAACATTCCTGTCCTTTTTCCATGCGTTGGCGCACAAATTGCTACCTAGCACCAACATAGGCAGGATTGTTTTTGTACAGAAAGGGACACCTTCCTTCGCAAAAACAATAGCAAGTGCCATTTTCCCCTTTCTATGTGAGCTGCAGAAAAAACTAGGAGAAATGAAAACATTTCTCATCGTTAAGCTTCCACAGGGGAGGTGTTCCTTTTTGGAGCTACCCCAGGTTTATGTGAATTTGTAAATATGGGGCAGCATCAAAATCCATGGGTGTTGCGTAGGAACCCCACGCAAAGCCCATGTAACACCTCCTTGATGCAGAGTAAGGCAACGTAGTGACTTATATGACTACGTCTTACTGCATATCAATGAGGCCATACAAAGCCATGCAGGCTGACTTTGCAGCGCCTCATAGGTATGGTTGAGATGCTTGCGCCACCGGAGCATAAAAGAAAATGATCTCTGGCATTGCAAGCTTCTCATAAATAAGCACCAAAGTATTCTGTGCGTTTGTTAAGTCTTTCACCATAAGGTATCTACATATAAAATAATGGGCAGTGTAAATAAAAAATCAATACAGTTGTTAGTGAGAAATGCACTGTAATACATTATGAAACCTCTACTAGTTAGTACACTGCAGATGTCTGTGTGTATACAGAGAGCCACAGAATTAAATCTTGATTGGCGCAATGGAGAATAGTGATCTCAGAGAAACACAGCTTCTAGCAACCTAAAATGTATTTGTTGTGTTTCATTCTAAACAGTTTGAATGGCATCTCACTTATTGAAAGAGCTCTGCTCAACCCAAATCTGCCCCTGATTTTGTTTGTGGGACATATTTGGATTACTTACAGTTCAGGTTAATGCTTTGAGTTATTGTCTTCCTCGTCACAGCCTTTCACCCCCTGAGGTTCATCGTCCCCTATGCTAATAAACAAGCACGGGCAAAGCCAACAGGTCACCTCTGAGAGCTGTTGACTTTGGCAATGTTTTTTAGCCATGCTGTACAGAAGCGCCTATGCTTTGCATTGTGCCTAAAACTAAATCAAAAAAGCACTATGATGCAGTCAGTGCTAATGCCCTTTTTAGGTCGAGCTTAGGCAATGGCCATGTGCTGTCTGCAAGAAATGTTTTCGTCACTGTATGGGATTTCATTCGGCCTATTGGCTTTTCATTGGTTACTTGCATTGTCCTTTAGAAGGCTTTCCTTTTTATTCGATAATCTTTCATTTTGGTCCCTCCTTTGGGTGCTTTGTTTCCTCCCAGGCAATTTCATTAAGTAATCCTTCTGGTTAGCCATCACAATGTGTTCACGCTTCCTCCTGGCACAGGGTGCGGTGGCCCCTTGTCCCGTCTGGGCATTGCAGCCTCAGGGTTCTTTCTTTATGTCCATCTTTAAGGACTTTCACCTGAACAACTGTGAATGCTGGCTTCGCCTATTCTGGCTTTTTTGGTGTTGTTCCTCTGCTTATTGTCTGGCAATTAAGTAAGCCGTAAACATTTATTATCACAATTCCATGTCATGAGTTCTGGCCTCCGGCATGACATGAACTTTGTGTGTGTGTCCATGTGTGTGTGTGTGTGTGTTTATACATGTATATATGTGCATATACACATGCAAGATTCAGCTGGTTTATCCCTATACGTAATCTATTCTGACTGCTGGACTGTCTTTTGGCCGCAGTTTTCTGGATATCTGTCTTGCTCTGAGCATGCTTCTGCATGCTGGAATGTATTCCGATGAGTGTTGGAATGTATCCTACGGAAGAGTTGAGCACGTAAATATACATTTACATCCTTGTGCAGATGGTTTTGTTTGTCTTTGAACTTGTGTAGCTAACAAGAGTTCTGGAAAGAGCCTTGTGGCATAACTACGTTGTGATATTTTATTGTGTGTACTGATTCGATTATCACCTGCAGCAGACCACAACACACCACTGTTTAGAAGTTCAATTTTTTTCCCATTTTCTAGATTCAAATGATTTGTGGTTTTTAATGATAACAAGGTCTTTAAATTATAAATTATAAATGTACTGTAAAAGATGAATATTATTTTTAGATATAAAATATTGGAAGTTAGACTGTAAATCTTTGTGCATAAATCACCCAGTATACCAATATGAGATAGAGCGTCTAAGTTAACGAGGGGCAATATGTGCAGTTTGGAAGGTCAAAATCAGTGGTGGTTAGTGGGAAACGGGGGTTGCGGGGTGAGGAGGCTTGAAAAAAAAATGTACCTTTGCACATCTACCATCTCTCCTCCATCGTTGCTTCTCTTCCTGGCGAGTCCCGGAAAAGGGAAGCACACAGGCTTCCCTGCGCCAATCACAACTCTGCAATGCAGCGTTGTGATTGTTCTGAGCGCCGTGGTTAATCGCTCAGACTGGGACAGGGAGCTGGTGCATGTTCTCCACCAGCCTGTGTATTACAGCCCGTTGGAGAACATGCAAAGTGTGCATGGCTGTTTGGCCGGTCCAACACGGACGACCAAACCGTCATGTTCACTAAGAGTGTGCCCACTACTCTTCCCCATGTGACACCAGCCCCGCCCCACCCTAACCCAGCCCAACAGCTACGAAAAAGTAAAAGGATAAGAACGATGGTATTATCAATTTATTTTTCATTTTCCCACTGCTCTGAGAGCAGTGGGATGACGCTCCTCAGCCTCAGTCAAAATGTAACTTGTTTCAGCATCTGTTATAACAGCAATTTCTGATTCACCATGTTTGCCTTTATGGGTGAATTTCATTGCAGGGTACTGTTTTACGTGAGCCAAAGGTAGAGATCTTGAGGTCAATTGCTTGAAAGGAAATGCTTTTTGTCAATTTAGCGAATTCTATATCTATGCTCACACTGCTAGTGATTCCCCGTTATACTAGGAAAATAAATTTCATGTCCGAAATAGCAATGACTTGCACCAGTTCTGCTGTGTTATCATCTTAGGTGATTAGACTTTTCCGAATGGAGAATATGTTTGCAGTCCTTGGTGGTGTGCATTCAGTGGCTGCTGGGGTGCTAAGGGCAGGTCTTCTCTCTGAATTTTTCTTGTGGTGACCTTTGTGATGTGTCAGCACTTTTTACTTTAGGTGTTTTGGATGATAAGGAATGACTTGATTGTCCAACACTTTGGGACATGCAGACCTTCTTAAAATTGCCTTACATCCCACAAGTCTTCTAATATAGTCATAAGCATGTAATAGTTGATAACACATATATATCATAAGAGAGTACAGGGAGGTTACTGGTCCAGTATAACCTCTCTCCAAACAAACAAAAGTCATTTCACTGTATAGTGTTTCAAGGAGATTCAGCCCAAGAGAAATGATCCCTTGTTGAGTGAAGGTACCCTGAGAAGCATGTGCCTTTGAGAACAGTTGCCCTCACTCACCCAAAGGTGCCATGCTTCATCAATGGGCTGTGCTCCTCACAAGGCAGGCCCTGCAATGCCTGGCAGGCCCCTCGAGAGAGGTCTTTGTCAGAGATCTTTTAATAAATTTACTGACTGAGCACAATAGGACAGGGAATAGTGTGTTCTACAACGTGAGACGATTGGGAAAAAGTGTGTGGATAAAATCAACTGTCAACCAGATGTCGTAAAAAAAATATTTTTATGTGATATTCCTAGTTGATTTTGATCTTAAAAAGAAGGCAGAGAAACTCAGGATATAATGGTCACTGTCTCTGCAAGTGAGAGTGCGTATCGGCCACCTATAGACCTGCCCGTAAGCTCAGGTCTAAGTCATAGGTCAACATGTTTCATGCATTAGTTGGTCATGGAGCGATCTGGTGGCATTTCGTCAGCACCAACAATTTATGCAAACAGGTAAATGTGATTTCAAGGTGTGAGAAAGTGCCATCTTTCTTGCATTGGTATGACTCCACTTTTTTCTGAACTGCTGATGTGCTTTGACTGAGTCTGCCCTGGGCTCCTGCCAACCAGGTAGCCAGGGCCTGTGTTTCTTCCCTAAAACTGTTTTGAAACTAAAACCCAATAGGCATCTCTGGCCACCTGTCAGCCCCTAGTAAATGGTACCCTAGGTACCCAGGGCATGGTGACCAGAGAAGACCCCTGAGGGCTGCAGCACTTATTGTGCCACCCTCAGGGGCCCTGTACCCGGACACCCACACACTGCCTTTGCAGGCTGTCTAAGTACAGAAATAAACAAAGAGTTGACGTGGCACACATCCCTGTGTGCCATGCCCACAGAACCCACTGCCCTGGCCTACTTCAGTCACCCCTCTAGCTGGGTGCCCTATGCCAGTGGTGTGGGCACAGGTGCATGAGCCCTGTGCCCCTACAGTACCCAGGGCCATTCCTGGGCACTGTAAGTGCAGTGATGCCATTAAGAGCATATGGTGCTGGGAGGTTGTCATTACGAACTCCACAGCACCATAATAGCTACACTGAAGACTGACAAGTTTGGTACTAAACTTCTCAGCACATTAAATCCACACTGATGCCAGTGTGGGATTTAATGTAAAATGCACCAGAGGGCATTTTAGAGATGCCCCCTGAAAACGAACCTACAATCCATGTCTGGGCTGAGTGGCTGCAGAGGCTGCCACACAGCAGACATGTTGCTGGACCCCTGGATGGAGAGCCCCCTGCTCTCCTGGGCCTGCAACAATACACATCCTGGGCGAGGTGCTAGGGCTCCTCCCCAGGATGGGCAGTGGGAAGCTTCAGAGGCATGCCGCCTCTGTGAGCTTTTCCAGACCATTTGCTGTACTCAGCAACTGGCCCCCACTGGTTCTAACCCCCACTCTGGCAGGAAACCCTACATCAGGAAGAGGTGTGTGCCAGCCTTTGCCAACCCCACTCCTCAGATGGGAGAGGCGAGGTGAAGCACGACCCCGGGCTCCGGCCATCTTGAAGATGGGGAGCCCTGCCCAATCACAGCTAGGCTCCTGCCCCCCACCACAGGAGAGGAGCAGGCTAGGAGGTGTACCCACCCCAGGACAGGGACCTATTGGTCCCTGCCCTTGCCCTACCTGTAACGCCCCTAAATGTAGTATTTAGGGGCACCCTGAACCTTCCTTTCTCAGATCCCGATAAGAAAAGAAGAAAGAAGACCAAGAAGAAGAAGACCCGTCGTGCGGCTGCTAACAACAGGACGATACCGACTGACTTGCCCCCAGCCATACCGGCCTGTCGACCCTGGAACCTGCTCCTGCTTAATCCCGGTGACTCCTGCGGACAGCAACCTTGGGACACCCAGAGGACCTGCCTGCCTTGACCCTCTTAAAGACTGGGACTCCCATAAGCAGAGGCTCTGCTTCAACAACCTACCCCTGGTGCCAGCCAGGAATCTCAAGACCTGCCCACTCTGCACCCGCCGAGCCCGGCCCGTGCCCGAGAGATTCAAGACCACGAGGACATACCCCGGTGACTGGGACCCAAAGTCCAGTGCCCAAAGACCTTTCTCGACGAACCAGCCGACACCTGCAGCCTCAGAACCAGGGACCCCTCCAACCGCGACCAGCCGAGGGTAAGATTTCCCGACACCCAAAGACACCCCTGCACCCGGCGCCCTGTGACCCCATGTGCCTTCCTTTGGGGTACCTACCTCTTTTCCAGGATCCCAACTTACCTCTCAAAGTGGTGGTCGCACCTGAAGAATCACCGTCCCCGAGTCTGCAGCCTTTGTTCCCTTTTTACCTTTCCCATTCAATAACATGGAGCGCCCAATGGCTCAAAGGCACCCTGCACCCAGCTGCCAGAGTGCCCCTGGCAGCACAACCTGTGCCCTATACTACTTCCCCATCTGCCCTGAACAAGTAACCAGGAGCCCAGCTCCCACAGCCGCGCGGCCTGCTAGCCAGCAGCCACCAACCGGAGACCCCCTGCCCCTCATTGGATAACATTGGGCCTAACTACCTCTGCACCCGGCCGCCCCTGTGCCGCTGAGGGTAAACCAACTGTACCTACCTGACCCTGGGGGACCCCTGAGTCTATGCCCAGAACCTTAACTTCACCAGTCGAGTACTCACCTGGAAACCGGTAACTCACTTAACTGCCATTGGATAACATTGACTGGTTTGACTGGAAAAATCTTCTAAGTGTGAAGTTTTGGAAACTTAAAATATTCATATAAAATCAACTGAATTCCAAAGTACTCACCTGTGATCAGGAGAGAAGCCAGTACTATACCTTGTAGCCCAGTACTGAACTGCAAAAGTAATCCTCACCGGGTTTACTAGTAACCTGCATTTTCTTCATAGGAATCCATTGTCTGCTGTTCTATGAAATTTCTTCTAAGTGTCTACTTTTGAAAACTTGAAATAATCTTTGAAAATCATACGAAATACAGAAATGTAATTACTTAAACTGTCCATTTTAACTGCTGCAATCTACCCTTTGGCGCCCGGCTGAATCGAGAATCGGGAGGATCTTCAACCGCCATAATCCAAGGCTCCCGAGGCTATTGTCACCGCTACCGGTCCTTCCCCGCCGCCGCAGCCTTTCAATCAGAGCGCGGCTGCTGTGGGGGGGGGCCGAGGGGAGCTGGGAACTACATCACCCAAGCTCCCTTGCGGCCCTGCTGAGGGAGAAGACTCGCCAGGAGGCGCTTTAAATAGCACGTCACCCCCGGTGGAGCGGGGGATTTAAACTGTCCATTTTAACTGCTGCAATCTACCCTTTGGCTCCCGGCTGAATTGAGAATCGGGAGGATCTTCAACCGCCACGATCCAAGGCTCCCCGAGGCTATTGTCACCGCTACCGGTCCTTCCCCGCAGCCTTTCAATCAGAGCGCGGCCGCTGTGGGGGGGGGGGGGGACCGAGGGGAGCAGGGAACTACATCACCCAAGCTCCCTTGCGGGCCTGCTGAGGGAGAAGACGCTAACCTGATATCCATTTATCGTTAAAGCGTGAGGAAGACCATCAAAACTACTAGGATGCCTACCCTACGCTCCAACACTAGGCCGAAGGCAGATACACCCCAGCCCTTACCTACGCTGATAGCGATTGATAAGATGCTAAAACAAACTATAGGGGCAGTAGCCACGGCAATAGTTAATACTGAAAGGAGGCTCTCATTACCACCGACCATAACTATTCAAGAGTCAGGAGAGGACCTCTCAGTACTAGTAACGGATGTCCCGGATACAAGCTTTTGTCTTACCTCCTCCTATGCGGAGCTTCCCTGCGCACAGGCACCCGCGGAGACCCCCAGAGGATCTGACAACACCCCGATAAACCTAAGTCCCGCGCACGTTATTGAAAAGGAAAGACTAAGTAATACAAACCAGAAAAAGTCTAAAGAAACCCGAGTAAACAACAAAAGAAAAGGGAGAAATCATACGGCGAATCATAACTTAGTGGCACCAATAACTAATACCACACCTGGGATACCTTGTTGGGTGGCAAACATGGTAGCCGATTTAAAGGCAGACCTTGAAGAATCCATCACTACCCATATTAAACCCCTGATATCAAAGATTGACAGATTAATATCCACAATAAATAATAGGGGGGTAGGAACATCTAGGTCCGTGGTACAAGATGGATTATCAGTCCAGGCTGGGCAGGTAAGGGGAATCCCTAATAACACTCATAAGGATAAGGCAGTACCAGTCGTCAATTCTTCCATAAATAAACTTAAGAAAGGCATTCAAACTACTACCCCAAAAAATAACAAAGCTCCCACACCCCTGATCCCTATTACCACCACCACGCCCCAAGTATACGCAAACCAGGGAAAGGGAAATCCTCCAGTTTCAAGTAGCGCAACGGGCCCTAATATGAAGGTGAGCAATATTACAACCAAAACTCTTCTACCGAAAGATATACCTGAAAAAACAAAAACGGTTCGCTTCCACACAATTAATCTTCCCCCGGAAGCTTTGCCCTTTGTCGTAGTACTGACAGGAGTCCCCCCCCTTAAGGAGAGGAAAAGAGAAACACACTTTGAATTAAAAAACAAATGTGTACAGTGGCTAAGGGCGAATAGGCCTTTACCCCCAAATATCTCTGGTGAGATACTCGCTGTCAGAAGAGGGGAGTGGATAGGGAAAGGTATAAAAACTCTAGCAGGGGACATTATATCGATTAACTTTAGAGACACCGCTGCAGTGAAGTATATATGTAATGCCCCGCTGAGTGGAACAAACACACAAATTTACCCGCTGCACCTATCATACTTTTACCCAATCATGCCTCAAAGACATATGCAGGATAAATAGGGCTCCCAAAACTAGAGACTATCATTTTGATCCCCAGTACAGAGCGCAACAATGGCAAACACCATGGCAGGGTATACCCATCTATGACCCTAGCATTTCACAGTATGCTCATTGGAACAGGTTTTGCGTATTGGACGAGGTGGATTGACTCGTATATGCAGAAATTAGCATAACACAGCTGGATATGAGATCATTTGGAGAATGGCCCTTAGGGATAGACAATATCACTCCCACCACCCCAGAAGAAAGTGGTAGTGGGAGGGTCAGTAGAGGGAACATCCTTGAACAACAGGGGGAGATAAAGCACAAAGAATCTAAGGCGTTAGTTAAATTAGCTAAGACGAATGCAGATTGTTCATTAAGAGAATTGGAAGGACCGAGAACGCTGGTGAATCAGGATAGCATCAGAATTGTATCGTGGAACGTTGCAGGTTTGGCGGCCAAATATGATTGCCAGGAATGGCGACAATATATAAACAAGTTTCAAATCATTTGCCTGCAAGAGACTTGGGCGGTCGACCCTAACCAGTACAGCATGGAGGGGTATAAATGCTTCTCTGTCCCCGCTGTAAGATCGTCATCAGGGAGAGCGATTGGAGGACTACTAATATATGTAGACCTCCGTATACAAGGGGTTTGGTCAAATTATTACTGGGACTCACAAAATATGCAGGCGATAGGCTACCGCGCTAAAGGGACTAATATTTTAGTGTTAAACTGGTACAATGCGGTGGGATTAAACGGCAGAGGAAATGTAACAAAAGAATTAGACACCAGATTAGATGCACTAACATCACTAAATAAGTCAACAAGTATCCCTAGTATAATACTCACAGGAGATTTTAACTGTCACCTCTGTGAGAACCTGAGGCCACTGAACAAGGATTGGTCCCGGTGTACTGTGTTAAATGGACCACATTTTGCTCACACCTCGGAGGGCTGGGAAATGGATAAGGTAACTAAAAGACACAATCTGGTCCACACTATGGACCTGATAGAGTTAGGCAGCAATGGAGACCCTAACCCAACATTTAAGGGCAGAGGCTGTCACTCATATATAGACTTTATCATGGTCTCCCCCATACTCAAAAAAAGGATTAGTAGTATGGTAATAGAAATGAGTATATTCAGTGATCACAACCCTCTGGTCATTGAATTAAAAGGTCTAAATTGCAAGAAACCAGCATGCAGAACAGACATAATAGAAAAGGCGGTGGACCAGGGGAGGAGGCTTAAGTGGGCCAAGACAGATGGAGACAAATTTTATAGAAGTCTAATAACTGCAGGGCAAAATGCAATAAATATATGCCTTGATTTAAGCTTTGAGTGAGGGATGGAGGTTAGCGCATTTGAGGAAATACCACACCTCGTAGAATGCCTATTAAAAACCTCCAAAGGAAGCAATACAGTACCTGTCTCGCGCTGGTTTGACCAAGATTGTATTAAGGCACATAATGACCTCAAACATAGCCTGAAGCAGCACCCTAGAGACAACGCCAAAATAGCCCACTGTAGATCAAAATATAAAAAGGCTCTGAAATCTCGTAAACTAAGTCTACAAACACAAGCCTGGGAGGACCTAAGAGAGGCGGCTGAAAGAGGAGACATGTCAGGTTTCTGGAAAGTCATAAATACACCGTGCTTCCATGAACCCGACAAGCCCAAATTACTAAACGCCATTTACCAGAACAATGGTACAATCACTTTCAAAGTCTCTATAACTATACAGGGAATTCCACTCACGATGAAGACCAGAGGCCAAAATTGAACACACGATTAGACTTTTCTGAGGCAGAAGTGGAATCGGCTATTTTAGGGTTGACTAAAAATAAAGCCCCAGGCCCCGATGGTATACCCCCTGACCTTTATTTGAGCAACATAGAGTTGTGGGCGCCCATTCTTACGAGGGTCTTGAACGAGGCAGTTGTGGCAGGGCTGCCACACTCCTGGTCATCGGCAACTATTGTTCCAATTTATAAAAAAGGGAATCGGGATGACCCACAATGCTACCGCCCTATATCTCTAATTGACGTGACGGCCAAGGTACTGGGTCGTGTTATTCTAAATCGTCTACAAGAATGGGCTGAGGACAATCAAATTCTCTCAGACATACAATATGGGTTCGGGGAGGGTAGTTCTATGACCGACCAGTGTCTGAATTTATATCTTTTGACCGCCAAGTATACCATTGCAGGTAAGGGGGCCATTTACATGGGGTTTATGGACCTTTCTGCGGCCTTCGATCGTGTAAATAGAGAAAAATGATGGGCCTTGATGATAAATATAGGAGTGGAACAGAAACTAGTGGACATCCTCAAGGCCCTACACTGGAACACCTCAGCAACGGTCCGATATAACCAAGAGTGCAGCAAGACGGAACAATATTTATGCACGAGTGGCATGCGGCAGAGCTGTATTTTAGCGCCATTTTTATTTTCGTTATATATTAATAACCTGGACAAAGAACTATCCAAACTGAGTGTGGATTCCCCCCAAATAGGACACCGTGCAGTGCCCGTGCTGCTTTACGCAGACGACGTGATGCTGCTAGCAAGAACACCATTGGGGCTCCAGAAGCTGATTGACGGATTCGTTAACTTTATGGCTACACTCGATCTATCAGCTAACCTGGAAAAATCCTATGTCATGATAGCGGGAGATAGAGCAAATAGGAAATTCGTATACAAGATAGGCTCTCATAAATTAGGCCAGGTCAAGTCTTTCTCCTATTTAGGTGTGTTATTTGATGAACATCTAAATTTCCAACCCCTAATGGAAAAGCATGCAGCGAAACAGGTGGCTTCATCGGGGGCTATAATGGGTTATGGGAGAAGACTTGGCAGATGGTCACCGGAACAAGTGCTCAACTTGTATAGGTCAATCTGCTGCGCTAAAGTAACCTACGGCTCAGAAGTGTGGGGTTTTTCAAATAAACACCTGCACCAGATTCAGATGGAGGAAAATAAGTTTTTCAAAAGAATCTTGAAAGTGCCACAGAGTACTCCAGCCTATATAATACATGAAGAGTTGGGAGAGCCCTACATTGAGGACCGAATTAAGATCAGACCGCTTTTGTCCTGGATTAAAATCTGGATTAACCCAGAGGCAGGCCTTACTAGGCAAATTATTAAAGACTGCCTGAACTGACAGAGGGGGTCAAATTCCCTGGATAAACTACGTAAAGGATTCCTTGGATGCAATTGGCTGTAAAAACTTTTTTACTGCACCGGAAACCTTAAATACTCAGAACAAGTTAACGGTCAAAAAACTTTTTAAGGATAAGTCAGTTACTAATATGGCTGTTGTTGAAAAGCGTAAATCTACAGTCTTGACCTATTGTTCACTGAAACAGTCACAGGGAATGGAACCATACCTCGCCGTGCAGCATAATGCACAGGATAGATTCTACATGACTCGTTTCAGACTTAATATGTTACACCATCTACTCTCTGTCCCCTCTGGTTTTACCCCATCATTGGAGTTGAAGGGTACCTGCGGCTGCGACGGTAGGTCTCCGCAGGATACCCTTCATTTTGTTTTGTTATGCCGTTTTTATTCTGTCCCTAGACGTACGTTTTTAGTGGGGATCCTGAAGGAAGCTAAATTCAGACAAGCGAAAGCAGCATCAATGTTTTTGCAGGAAGCGTCAGATGCTCATACACTGTGCTGCATAGTAAGCTTTATCAAGGTGGCATTAAGGTTAAGGAACACTAGAGAAGCAAGTGACTGTATTGCCCTGTAATCAGAGTCTTATTTTTTAGAACCCTTTTTAAATGAATGTAATACTTCTTGGCTTTTTAAAATCATTTTAAACGTGTTTTTTTCAAAAATATTTTTAAAAAAATGTAATTGCTTATGTACTTTTATGGTGTCTTTTTAAGTGCTGAATAAAGAATTTAATTGAAATTGATACCTGTTTTAAGGTGAGACCCCAGTGCTGGACCTAGGAGCCCAGTCCTGTATTACAAACGTAATGAGATCGTACTTTACCTGCAACCTGAATTTTCTCCCATTGGATAACATTGCCAGATTTCTTTTGAAAAGTTTCTAAGTGTGAATTTTTAAAATAGCTTCATATTCCTGAAAAATCACTGCAATAACTAAAACGTTTTTACTAAATTGTTTTCAACTTAGACCCCAGGACTGAATCTAGGATCCAGTCCTGGAACTACCAGAGTAATCTGCAAAGTAATCAACTGTGTTTATATAGAAAAACCCATTGGGGTCAATGCTAAATTGTGTGTAGAATAGTGTTGCCTACTGCAACACCTGTACCTATTGTGTTTACAAAGTTTATTGCCTTTCTGCAAAGTACTCATCTGAGACCTCTCATATTGAGAACAGTATGTTTTGATACCTGTTGTTTCTAAAAATAAAACAACTATATCTTTGATATAAAAACAATTGACCTGTAGTTCAGTCTTTGATTGTGTGAAACCCTTTGCTGACTGAGTGTGTACAACAAATGCTTTACACTGTCCTCTGGTACTGCCTTATTGCGCGACCAAGCTACCACTTTAGAGACTAAGGTCACACCTGGCTTTAACCTCTGTTATACGGCTGGGGTTTGTGGACTCTATACACACTGTACCTTATTCTGGTCCAGTATATATAGAGCCACTTTCTCTCATTGGTGAATCAGCGGTGGGATACAATCTTGCATTTGTTAGACTACTTGGTTACCATCCGATCACACAACAGAACTCATAAATTGCCTTTAGAATTCTGAAATTGTTTTTTCCAAAAACACTAAAAGTCTGGTAGGTCCTTGCTTCAGTCCCATTAGAATTTTAGAAAAATAAAAGTCACTATAGTTAGGGTAGAGGGTTAGAACTGTCAGGTTAGAATGTCTGAACAGAACGCATCTATTAGTGGAGATAACATGGACCTGGTTGAGGAGCTCAGCCTCACACCTTACTTGCACTTGAATTTCAAGGAATTGAGGTCCCTATGCAAACTCAAAAATATAGTCATGGGCCTGCATCCAACCAAACAAGGGCTCCAGGAGCTCCTGGCTGAGTATGCAAAAGGCCACCCCTCTGAACAGGGTGACACCCAGTCAGAGGAAGAAGAGGAGGGGGAGGAGGAGTATGATACCAATCCCCCCCATCTCTAGAGAAGTAAGGGTCTCTACACCCTTAAATCCAAGAGTCAGCTTCTGGGAGCCTGGGAACCACACAGTTGGACTGGGCCCCAGGGAACACATGAAGAGGACAACTTCTTAGCAAAGTTGGCCAAGAGATTAGAGCTAGAGTCCAGACTCCTGGCCCTAGAAAAAGAAAGGAAAGAGATGAGTTTAGCTCCCATCTCTGGTGGCAGCAATACCAATAATAAGGATAAAGAGCAATCCTATGTGTAGGAAGGTGGATATCTGACTATGGTTGCCCCCAACTTTTTGCCTGGTGTTTTGCTGGTTTTTCGACTTAGTTGACCTGGGGCCCTGCAATTCAGGACCCCAGGCCCACTGCTCTCTCTGTAAAATGGATTCCATGTACCTTAGGTGCATAACCAATTGGATACTGAGCCACCTTATCAGTCCCTGTACAGTGTACCTTAGGTACCCAGGGCATAGGTGCACCCAGGGCCTACCAGGGGCTGCAGCATGTATTATGCCACCCCTGGCTGGCCATCAAAATCTGACACAACTGGATGATCAATCAGCTGGGGCAAGGTGGTGTAATCACCCTTTGCTATAGATATAGTATCCCTATATCTAACCCTAAAATGGACACATGTATTCCTATCAGTCACTCCTATGGCAGGCCTTATCAATCCTGAAGGCAGAGTGCTTGGAATTATGTGAGATGGTGCTCTGGCATGAGCTGAGCCCGTTTGCAGCTTGCGGAACGAAGTCCTAATAGCTGTTCCATGATAACGCTATACCATATACTCTTAAGTGCATTATGATCCTCGCGGTCAAATGCTAACTTCGGTATAGCATTATCAAAACATGTCGAGTAAGGTGCCATACGAATTGGAATACTACCCCCTCGCTAATTCTGGCGACGGGGGTAGCATTCCACCCTTCTAGAGGGACACGACATGTGTGTAACTGTGAACCCCCGGTTAAAGTTAACAAAAGCCTCAGCATCACAAAATGGATGCTGCCACCACAGACACAAGTCTGACCTCCTGCTGCTGGGAGTCCTTCCAGCGAGGGAGGCTCAGACAAAGGGTTTCCTGCCTTGGGAGGTGCTAGCATCACCCAGACAGGATTTTGTATATTAGGTCGGCCAGGGCTGAAAGGAATGAGACAAGCCTGGGGCACACAAGGTGTCCCTGGACATACACCGGTCTAAACCAGTTCCTGGGGCACTCCAGCCCCAGAGCTGGTGCAAGACCGACAAAGGAAAGGGGGTGTAACCACCCCCCTTCCTGGTCCCACCCAGAGGAGGGACCTAGTCGTAGTGCAGCCCCCTTTAGCTGAATAAAGGTAGGAGCTGGTCCCATTCCCAGTTAGATTAATCTTGACAACTTCCATGAAGAACTCTTCACATTCGCCCTCCTGATTATCAGAAGACTGAAGAATCTCCCCTATGGTCAGGGAGTGACCATCCTGCTCTGCAGGCACCACCAAGCTCCTGTGCGGTTTGCTGCAAGTCCTTCCTTCCTGGAACCCGATGACCCAGCTCAACGAGACCCGGACCTCCAGACTCCTCTGACCTCTACCCACATCCACAGCACAGCTGGGACCCGTGGGTGCGACGAGCAACTTGGAGACGGCCATCTTGAAGAAACCTGAACAGAGCTTCCAGCACGACCGCCGAGGGATCCTCGAGTGAGTGCACTGGGGTCTTAGAAGCCCCACACCGACGCAGCTCCTGCACCAAAGATCAGCCCCCCAGCATCCACGTGATCTGCGTGGGGCCCTTTTGTCTGGTTGCTGCTTTTCCTGTTGCCTGGTCACTTGCCGGCTGGCTAGTGACCTCTGAGACGACGATCCGAAGATTTCACCACCGCTGGTCTGGTCCCCCAGACTGGCCCTTGCTGCCTTGTAAAAGAGGAGCACCCCGGACCCTCCTGGTCTGCACCAGACGCCATCTTTGTTCCACCGCGTGGCTTGCACTTGCCTAGGCCTGTTGACCAGATCGACGATCCAACACCGCCAACAGCAGCAGACTACGTGGGACAGCTCGTGCCTCCAGCCTGGTCGTGAAGAACAGCTCCTGGTCCGCGCAGCTACAGAGAGAAGCGACCCTTCTTCCACCTGAACGCGGCAACAACATCTGGTTCCCTCCTGGTTCCAGCACCGTCACTGGCTAGTGACCGAGACTCTGTCCGCTTCCCTTTCAGGACTTCTTCTTCCTCGTTCCATCCTTGGAACCACCGGACTCCTCCATCTGGCTGCCTGCCAGCAACTCCTTGTTTCAGGCATCACCGGGATCAACGCAGCAAGCCCGACGCAACTTCAGCCCTATGCACCCGCAGCCTGTGGGTTAGATAACTAAAGCTTCTAGGTGCTGAAGTCTGTGTTCACTATCCTAGTGTCCAGGTCCACTGTTGTTTTCCCTCCATCCAGCCGGGTTCGTCCGGAATCCGTAACTTTCTAAACTGTAGCATCCATAGACGTTGGTACGCATCACGTGTGAGAGTTTCCACTCTGCACGTGAGTCCCGTGGGCCTCCTGCTCCTTACTTACCTAGTTTGTAGCGTAGTCCCAGCGATCCTCCAGCCTCTGGATCTCCTTACAGTATTTTCTTTCCTCGCAATCCATTGTTTCTAGTATATGGGTTGTCGCGCCCCTAAGGCGCACGTGTAAATATTGTGCGAACTCGTATTTCTTTCTTAGTATTGTCATGTGCTTAGCCCTCTGACCTCATAAAGAGTTCAGAGGTGTATGTTAGTTAATAAATAACTGTTTATCTTCATAACAACCTGTGTGGTGTCCTTTCATTTGGTAGTCAAGGAGTTATATGTGGTAAAACAGCTGGCTTCACATGCCATTCAGTGTTTAGCCTAAAGACTGCCCTTGTCCACGCTACTAGGATAGCTGGTCTATAAGGTTGACTTTACAACCAATCACCATAAGGGTTGTTTGGACTGATACAAGGTGATCACTAGAACTAGTGAGCATCATATATCAGGCCAACTTCTCACACTATGATCCTAAGATCCCCAAAGGGATTGTCCCTAAATTTGAGGAAGGTGATGATATCACCAAGGGGTTCACAGCCTTTGAAAGGGCTTGTGATATTTGAAGATTAAATAAACCTCTCTGGGGGGCACTCCTGTGGGAACTGTTCTCTGGTAACTGCAGAGACAGGCTCCTGACCCTCTCTGGGCCAGATGCAGGGTTCTATGACCTCATGAAGAAAACTCTGATTGAGGGATTTGGGCTCACTACTGAGGAGTATAGAATCAGGTTCTGGGGGGCTCACAAAACCCAGACCCAATCCTAGATAGATTTTGTAGACTAATCAGTAAATACACTGGATGGTTGGTTAACTGGACACAATGTGCATGATTTTACTGGACTTTATAATTTGTTTATGAAGGAACACATTTTGAGTAATTGCACAAATGAAAAGTTGCATCAGCATTTGGTAGACCTAGGTCTAATTTCTCCCCAAGAATTGGGAAAGATGGCAGACCATTGGGTCAAGGCTAGGGTGACAAGGACAGCCACTGGGGGTGACCAAAAGAAGGTGGTAACAAAACCTCCCCAGGGGAAGGGTGGTGAGAATCCCCAAGATAAAAAGTCTGAGTCTTCCAAAGGGCCCCAAAAACCTGTACAGGTGGGTGGGTCCCAAACTACTCCCTATGTGCCTCAGCCCTATAGGGGGGAGAACTTTGACCCTAACAAGGCTTACTGTAACAACTGTAAGAAGTTGGGACATTTAACTGTAGACAAAAACTGCCCCTACAATAAAGCCCCTATGGCACCCAGTACAGCTACTCCAGGGACAGTGAATCTACAGATGGGATCAGAGGAGTGCCCAGAGCAAATCTGGGAATACACTCAAGCTAGTCTAGTCTCCTTAGGGGAAATGGAGTTTGCCACTGTAGCTGGTTGGCATGAGTAGCAGTCAGCTATGAGCTGAGATTTCTGAGTCTCATTAGCATTGGATTCATCAAAATCACAGTCCTTGATATGAGCCTCCAGGCGTATGGCAGAGTGTTAGACCTGACATCATTGGCTTGAGTCTCTCCTCCATTTTTTCTGTTTGCCTCTACTGTGTTACGATGTTTTGCTGGTATATGCTTTGGGCGCCGTGTCACTGCTGATCAGTGCCATAGCGCAAGTGCTCCCTCTGTTAAAATGATGTATCTATTGTATCCATGTTTGGCTTATTTGGTTTACTGTCAGTCCCTAGTCTAGTGCACCAGGAGTGCCAGGGCTTGTAAATACAAATGCCGCTCGTGGGCTTGCAGCACGTGTTGTGCCACCCACAGGAGCGGCCTTGTAAAAGAATGTCTACGGGTCGGTCATTGCGAGACCCACGTGCAGTCTTGCACTGTCACGTCGGCTGCGCAGGTATACCTACCTGCCGGCCCCTCCAACCTTCCCTTAACTTCATGTTAGTCACCCCTATGGTAGGCCCGTGGGCCGGGTGCATTGTAAGTGTAAGGTAGGACAAGCCTGACCAAGTTGGCATGTCCTGATAGTGAAGCGCCGCCATCTTAGGGCTTCACTATTGCGAGGTAGCCTGCTCTCCGTTGGATAGAATGGGCCGCAGGGATTGTTAACGCGATAATCCTAGCTGGCTCGGGGAGCATGGTGCAATGTCGAGTTTAGGATCCCTGAACTCGGGGTTTAACTACGCATCCGTTGGTGTGGATGATTTTTGGACTCTGGGTTCGAAAATAGCACTTTTAGAAAGTGTCTATTTTCTTGTCTAACCATATCTGGTCTCTGCTGGTCTTGCGTGTATGTGACAGGAGCTGGGTGGCGCCAAGAGGTCTGGATGAGTCAGTGTGGGATGAGTGGGACATTACGTTGAGAGTAGGGGGAGAGTAGTTGTTGATAGCCTGCCTTGCCTGATACAATGCTGGCTCCACCTCCTGCCGAGCGACTGATGGCTCTGTACCTGCCATGGACGATCCTGGCCCCACCTCCTGCCAGGGGGGGCGATAGCTCTGCTCCTGCCAGTGTCAATGCTGGCTCCACCTCCTGCGGGGCGTCTGAGCACCCGGCCCGGCTCAATGAATAGGCCAGGTGCTACTGCCTAGCTCCACCCACCACAGACCCAGGGTGTTGGGAAACCCCCGGCATGGACAAAGGGATCAAAGACGAAAAGGGGTATAAGAGGAGGACCCCTGAACTAGGAAATCAGATCACTTCTGACAAGGAACCCTGTAACCAAGGACAAGAAGCCTGCTGATCTAAAGGACTGCTTACCCCTTCTGCCAGTGTGCTGTTGTTGGGGGAATCCTGCAGTGCTTCTTTATTTTTGCCAAGGAACCAGGAGAGAGGAACTTTGTGTGTACTCTCACGCTTGCTAAGAAAATCTCCAAGGACTGGAAGAGTGCCAGTCTCCTGCCGAAGTCACAGGGCTAAAGGACTTCACCTGCTAAAAAGTGCTATCCGCTGGAAGTGTGAATCCAGCACCTCTGAAAGAACCAGCGACCACGACGATCGGACGCTGGGCCCAACCGACGCCAGCAGCAACGCCAGTGAGTAGGAGTACGGCTCTAACTCCAGAGGACCTCGTGTCTGCCCCGCTGCTGATCGCATCAACCGTGTGCCCCTCGACGCCGTGAGCGCTGCTCACTCTGTGCAACGGCATCATCGACAACGCCTGCTGTGGCCTGATCGACACCGAAGACGCGACGCCGGATTGCTCGACGCCGCTGATCATCGTGTGCTTCATTTTCCTAAGGTACTGTGTTGTTGGGGGTCCGTGTGACTCCAGGCCCGACGCAGCGCTCCTCGCGGTCGACGCCGAACCTGTGGATTATCTCTGCCCAGCGTTGTGTAGCTCCCGTGTGAGTTACCCTGTTGCTAAAGAACTGTGTTTCCAAGAAGAAGATTTGCTTGATATAAAAGACTCTTGTGCTAAAGAAGAACTACCTTAGAACTATCCTTTTTCCTTCCGAACCGTATTTATTCCAATTGTGTACAGTTTTGCCGTTATTTTGGTCTTGTGCTAAGCCTTATATAAAAATACTTATTTTTATAATACTACGGTGTCGTGTCCATTTGTAGTGTATTCACTGTATTACTGTATGTGGTCATAATTGCTTAACACACAGCCTCTGAGATAAGCCTGTTCTGCTCTGCCAAGCTACCAAGGGGGTGAGCAGGGGTTATCGAAGGGTGTGATCCCCTTGCCCTGACTAGAAAAGGAGTGTCCCTATTTGTCAGAAGTGTATACCTCTGCCAACTAGAGACAGCCGGTTCTAACATTGGATGCAGCGGTGAGGATTTGGACCTTGCATTTATGACCCATGTACAGTGATTAGTGTGCGCTACGTAGTGAAAGCAGACCATAACGCAGTCACAATCTGATTCGGAAGGATCCTATTTTTGTTCTCCGCTTTCCTGAAACTTGATTTTCTGAACACTGCCAGTTTCATCATGAGTGACAACGGAGTCACTGCCCCTGCTATCGTTGTTGTTGAAGAGTTCGAGAGGAGTAAGCTAAAAAGATACAAGAAAGATGAGCTGAAACACTTTTGCAACCAGTTTGAAGTTCCTACCACCGGCCTCTCGAGAAAAGATGATTTTTATAAAGCATTACAGGCCTGGTGGGAATCCAGAAATCCCTCTGATGTGGTGGTGGTACCCACAGAGGAAGGGGATGAGGAGGTGCCAGTGAATGGACCTGTGCCCTCTCCCGGAAGCAGTGTTTCCTCCAAAGGTCTTTCCCCTGAAGAAAGAGAAGAAAGGGCGAAAGAGCGAGCTTACAACATGGAGATGGCAAGGCTAAAGATAAATGGGCAGTTGGAGTTAGAAAATGCAAGAGGTAGAAGGGAAGCTGATTTAGAGATCAAAAAGTTGGAGTTTGAACGAGAGAAGTTAGCTTTGGAGCGTGAAGCCAGGTTGAGGGAACTGGATATCCAAGCTAAAAAGTTAGAGTTGAATCCCTCTGGTGGCAGCATTCCATCCGAGCCTGCAGAAAGTAAGTTTTACTTCCCGAAAGATGTGATCAAAGATTACAATAAGAATGAAGATATTGGTCAATGGTTTAAAGCATATGAGTTAGCATTGTTGGCCCACCAGGTCCCTGAGAAGAATTGTGGAGCGGGGTTGTGGGGTCGCTTTGTGAATGAGGGGAGAGATACCCTGTTAGACATGCCTGTTGCGGATAGGATGTCGTATGCTCATATGAAAGATGCTTTAATGTTGCGATATGGTTTAACCCCCGAGCAGTACAGACAAGCTTTTAGAGAATGTAAGAAGTTGCCTGGTACGACGTGGGTTGAATATGTGTCTTATTTTTGCAGAGCCATGGATGGTTGGGTAAAGGGCAGCAAAGTGGAAAGTTATGAAGCTCTCTATGATTTGTTTGCGTGGGAGCACTTGTCTAATAACTGTTTTCCAGCACCTGATTGATAGCAAGATATCTAACCCTAGAAAACTTGCTGAGGAGGCGGACCGCTGGGTCAGTACCAGGGTCCACAAGGGTCCAGTGGGAGACTCAGCCAAAGGTGGGCAGGGTCCCCAGCAGAAGAGTGGGGGGGACAAGGGTAAACAGAAGGAGTCTCAGAAAGGGCCCCAAAGTAATCCCCAAGGGAACCAAGGGAAGGGTTCCCAGCCTCCCCCTGAGAAGAAGTCAGGGGCCCCGACGGGTAAACCTGTTCATAGGGGCCCCCTAACCTGCTATGGTTGTGGGCAGGTGGGACACCGGTTTTATGACCCCCAGTGTCCCAAAAAGGATTCGAATGCACCGCCGCGTGCACCCCCTCGTCAGTTGGCAAGTGTAGCCTTGGGGGGGGAGGGGATGGTTGTCCATGGTGGGAGGGGTCCCGCAGAAATGTCCCTGGTCTCACTAGGAGACATGCAAATGGTCCCTCCACCCCCTCTGCCTAGTAACACTAGTAAATATAGGCAGTGGGTGACCATTAATGGCCATAGAGTGGAAGCTCTCAGAGACACCGGAGCGAGTGTGACAGCTGTCAAGTGTCACTTGGTGTCCAGAGAGCAGGTGGTTCCCCACGCATTCTACCCCGTGATAGCTGCCGATAACTCCCAGAAAGAGTGTGAGGTGGCTCAGGTTTCCTTTGAATGGGGGGGAGTTTCAGGTACTCTTCAGGTTGCTGTGAGGCCCGCCATGCCTGTCGACTGTCTCCTGGGCAATGATTTGGAAGACTCCCCTTGGGCTAAGGTGGAGAGAGCGGCGCACTTGAAAATGTTGGGTGTGCCAGAGTGGGTGTGTGCAACCACTCGATCCATGACAGCGGGTAAGGGTGTTGATGGGGTCCCGGAGCCTGGAAGTACGGCCCAGGACCCAGCTGTGAAGAGAAGAGGCAGGAGGCGCGGGAAACCGGCCCCCGTTGTTCCCGTGGTCCAGAAGGAGGTAGACCCTGAGGGGGATGCCCTGGAGCCCACCGGGGAACAAATTGCCGAACTGGGAGATCTGCCCGAGCTGACCCACTGGCAGCAGGATGGTGGTCCCTCCAGGGAGGAATTCTGTGCGGAACAGAAAGAGTGCCCTTCTCTTGTGGGCATGAGGCAGCAGGCCTCAGCCCAATCCTCAGGTGATCAGTCAGGGTCACATTTTGTGTACTGGGAGAACGACCTCCTGTATAGCGAGCCTAAGGCTGCTGAGCCTGGGTCAGCCCGTGTGCTGGTGGTACCCCAGCGCTTCAGAGCCTTCCTACTGGGTTTGGCTCATGACGTACCGTTAGCTGGACATCTGGGGCAGGACAAGACCTATGACAGGCTTGTCACCCATTTTTATTGGCCTCAGATGCGTAGGGATGTAGACATCCATTGCAAGACTTGCCGCACTTGCCAGGCAAGTGGGAAAAGCGGAAGGAAGCAGAAGGCTCCCCTCCAACCTTTTGCGGTGGTCAGCACCCCCTTTGACAGGGTGGGTATTGACATTGTTGGGCCCCTGGACCCCAAGACAGCCCTGGGCAACAGGTTCATCCTGGTCTTGGTGGACCATGCCACAAGGTACCCGGAAGCCATCCCTCTCAGGACAGTGACGGCCCCCGTGGTGGGACGGGCACTGATGGGTGTTTTCTCCCGGATGGGGTTCCCCAGAGAGGTGGTGTCCGACCGAGGCACCAACTTCATTTCGAACTATATGAAGTCTCTGTGGAAGGAGTGTGGGGTAACCTACAAGTTCACCACTCCTTACCACCCTCAAGGAAACGGGCTGGTTGAGAGATTCAACCGGACCCTGAAAGGCATGATTATGGGTCTTGAAGAACCAATGAGGCGGAAATGGGACGTCCTCTTGCCATGCCTGTTGTTTGCTTACCGTGAGGTGCCGCAGAAGGCTCTAGGGTTCAGCCCCTTTGAGCTCTTATACGGTCACCCGGTAAGAGGACCTTTGAGTCTGGTCAAGGAAGGCTGGGAGCAATCTCCCAGGAAACCTCCCCAGGATGTATACAGCTACATGCTGGCCTTTCGGAACCAGACTCGGCGCTTCAGAGAACTTGCTCAGGCAAACCTGGAGGCCAGCCAGGAGGAGATGAAGCGATGGTACGACCGGAATGCCACTCTGGTAGAGCTTCAGCCTGGTCAGGAAGTGTGGGTCATGTCCCCTGTGGAACCTTGTGCGCTCAAGGACAGGTGGACTGGACCGTTTAAGGTTGTGGAGAAGAAGAGCGATGTCACCTACTTGGTGGACTTGAAATCTCCCAGGAACCCCTTGCGGGTCCTGCATGTCAACCGTTTGAAGCCCCACTTAGAAAGGTCCGAAGTGGGCATGCTCTTAGCGACAGATGATGGAACGGAGGAGGAGAGTGAGCCTCTTCCTGACCTCCTGTATGCTAAGGAGCAAGACGGGTCAGTGGATGGTGTGGTCCTCTCTGACACACTGACCCTTGAGCAGAAACAGGATTGTCGCCACCTGTTGGGACAATTCCCGGATCTGTTTTCCTTGGTTCCGGGTGTCACGCATTGGTGTGTCCATGACGTTGACACCGGAGACAGCCCTCCTGTGAAGCACAAGGCTTACAGGGTGACTGACAAGGTCAGAGCGTACATTAAGGAGGAGGTCTCCAAAATGTTCGCGTTAGGGGTGATTGAGTCCTCTAGCAGTCCTTGGGCCAGCCCAGTGGTCTTGGTCCCGAAGGCTGCAGCGCCTGGTGCTTCACCAGAACTCCGGTTCTGCGTGGACTACCGAGGGCTCAATTCAGTCACGAAGACTGACGCGCACCCCATCCCCAGAGCTGATGAGCTCATCGATCGGTTGGGGGCTGCCCGGTACCTTAGTACGTTTGACTTAACGTCTGGGTACTGGCAGATCGCCTTGACTGATGGGGCAAAAGAGAGGTCAGCATTCTCCACACCAGATGGGCTATACCAGTTCCGGGTGATGCCCTTTGGGATGAAGAATGCCCCCGCCACCTTCCAGAGGTTGGTCAACCAGGTCTTGGCTGGACTGGAGGAATTCAGCGCCGCCTACCTGGACGACATCGCAGTGTTCAGCGCCAGCTGGGAGGAACACTTGCGCCACCTCCAGGAAGTGTTGTTGGCCCTGCGCGGAGCAGGCCTCACAATCAAGGCCAGTAAGTGCCAGATTGGGCAGGGTTCTGTGGTGTACTTGGGGCACCAAGTAGGGAGCGGTAAGGTGGCCCCCCTACAACCCAAGATTGATACCATCCTGGCTTGGGCACCGCCCAAAACCCAAACACAGGTGAGAGCCTTCTTAGGACTCACGGGTTATTACAGGAGGTTTGTCAAGGATTACGGTAACATTGTGCACCCCTTGACTTCGCTGACTTCCAGGAAGCAGCCACGAAACGTGATCTGGACTGATGCCTGTCAAACGGCCTTTGACACCCTGAAAACTGCCATGTGCACCGCACCTATACTCCAAGCACCCGACTTTTCGAAAGAATTCATTGTTCAGACGGACGCTTCAGAGCATGGCGTGGGGGCTGTTCTAGCTCAGGTGAATGAAGAGGGCCGAGACTTGCCTGTAGCCTTCATCAGTAGGAGGTTACTTCCCAGGGAAACGAGGTGGAGTGCGATAGAGAGAGAAGCATTTGCTGTGGTCTGGGCGCTGAAGAAGCTAAGACCCTACCTGTTTGGGACTCACTTCCGGGTTCAGACAGACCACAGGCCCCTCAGATGGTTAATGCAAATGAGGGGTGAGAATCCAAAACTGTTGAGGTGGTCCATTGCTCTACAGGGGATGGACTTTACGGTGGAACACCGCCCTGGTACAGATCACGCCAATGCTGATGGTCTGTCCAGATTTTTCCGCCTTAGTGATGAGGACTCCCTAGGTTAAGGGTAGTTCTCCCCACATTTCAGCTGGAGGGGACACGTGTTAGACCTGACATCATTGGCTTGAGTCTCTCCTCCATTTTTTCTGTTTGCCTCTACTGTGTTACGATGTTTTGCTGGTATATGCTTTGGGCGCCGTGTCACTGCTGATCAGTGCCATAGCGCAAGTGCTCCCTCTGTTAAAATGATGTATCTATTGTATCCATGTTTGGCTTATTTGGTTTACTGTCAGTCCCTAGTCTAGTGCACCAGGAGTGCCAGGGCTTGTAAATACAAATGCCGCTCGTGGGCTTGCAGCACGTGTTGTGCCACCCACAGGAGCGGCCTTGTAAAAGAATGTCTACGGGTCGGTCATTGCGAGACCCACGTGCAGTCTTGCACTGTCACGTCGGCTGCGCAGGTATACCTACCTGCCGGCCCCTCCAACCTTCCCTTAACTTCATGTTAGTCACCCCTATGGTAGGCCCGTGGGCCGGGTGCATTGTAAGTGTAAGGTAGGACAAGCCTGACCAAGTTGGCATGTCCTGATAGTGAAGCGCCGCCATCTTAGGGCTTCACTATTGCGAGGTAGCCTGCTCTCCGTTGGATAGAATGGGCCGCAGGGATTGTTAACGCGATAATCCTAGCTGGCTCGGGGAGCATGGTGCAATGTCGAGTTTAGGATCCCTGAACTCGGGGTTTAATTACGCATCCGTTGGTGTGGATGATTTTTGGACTCTGGGTTCGAAAATAGCACTTTTAGAAAGTGTCTATTTTCTTGTCTAACCATATCTGGTCTCTGCTGGTCTTGCGTGTATGTGACAGGAGCTGGGTGGCGCCAAGAGGTCTGGATGAGTCAGTGTGGGATGAGTGGGACATTACGTTGAGAGTAGGGGGAGAGTAGTTGTTGATAGCCTGCCTTGCCTGATACAATGCTGGCTCCACCTCCTGCCGAGCGACTGATGGCTCTGTACCTGCCATGGACGATCCTGGCCCCACCTCCTGCCAGGGGGGGCGATAGCTCTGCTCCTGCCAGTGTCAATGCTGGCTCCACCTCCTGCGGGGCGTCTGAGCACCCGGCCCGGCTCAATGAATAGGCCAGGTGCTACTGCCTAGCTCCACCCACCACAGACCCAGGGTGTTGGGAAACCCCCGGCATGGACAAAGGGATCAAAGACGAAAAGGGGTATAAGAGGAGGACCCCTGAACTAGGAAATCAGATCACTTCTGACAAGGAACCCTGTAACCAAGGACAAGAAGCCTGCTGATCTAAAGGACTGCTTACCCCTTCTGCCAGTGTGCTGTTGTTGGGGGAATCCTGCAGTGCTTCTTTATTTTTGCCAAGGAACCAGGAGAGAGGAACTTTGTGTGTACTCTCACGCTTGCTAAGAAAATCTCCAAGGACTGGAAGAGTGCCAGTCTCCTGCCGAAGTCACAGAGCTAAAGGACTTCACCTGCTAAAAAGTGCTATCCGCTGGAAGTGTGAATCCAGCACCTCTGAAAGAACCAGCGACCACGACGATCGGACGCTGGGCCCAACCGACGCCAGCAGCAACGCCAGTGAGTAGGAGTACGGCTCTAACTCCAGAGGACCTCGTGTCTGCCCCGCTGCTGATCGCATCAACCGTGTGCCCCTCGACGCCGTGAGCGCTGCTCACTCTGTGCAACGGCATCATCGACAACGCCTGCTGTGGCCTGATCGACACCGAAGACGCGACGCCGGATTGCTCGACGCCGCTGATCATCGTGTGCTTCATTTTCCTAAGGTACTGTGTTGTTGGGGGTCCGTGTGACTCCAGGCCCGACGCAGCGCTCCTCGCGGTCGACGCCGAACCTGTGGATTATCTCTGCCCAGCGTTGTGTAGCTCCCGTGTGAGTTACCCTGTTGCTAAAGAACTGTGTTTCCAAGAAGAAGATTTGCTTGATATAAAAGACTCTTGTGCTAAAGAAGAACTACCTTTGAACTATCCTTTTTCCTTCCGAACCGTATTTATTCCAATTGTGTACAGTTTTGCCGTTATTTTGGTCTTGTGCTAAGCCTTATATAAAAATACTTATTTTTATAATACTACGGTGTCGTGTCCATTTGTAGTGTATTCACTGTATTACTGTATGTGGTCATAATTGCTTAACACACAGCCTCTGAGATAAGCCTGTTCTGCTCTGCCAAGCTACCAAGGGGGTGAGCAGGGGTTATCGAAGGGTGTGATCCCCTTGCCCTGACTAGAAAAGGAGTGTCCCTATTTGTCAGAAGTGTATACCTCTGCCAACTAGAGACAGCCGGTTCTAACACAGAGGTTTTGATCAACCCATTAATATTTGTCTCATCAAGTGTAATTTTTAGTGATCGTATTTAAAAAATGTTGGGTGTTAGACGGACCGGGAGGGTCGGCCGAGGTTACGGGGAGAGGTCTCCAGGGAGAGCCGTCTCCAACGACTGTACAGATAAGTAACTTCCCCCCCACAGACGGACACCACACAAGGTTGAAGGTTAACGAGACTTTATATGCAATTCTTAGGTTACGAGGATGGATACAAGGAGGTCTGGACTCAGGGGTCCCCTCGGTCTTAGTCTCTGGCTTAGGAAAGGGGTAGCGGGACAGTCTTAGTTACCAATGAGTACAAAATAGCTCTCAATCCTCGAGCTCGGCGTTCTAGATGATCGGGCCGTGGAGGAGCCAAGCAGGTCCCGAGATGGATGAAGGAAGGACGACGGTCCGCGGCGGAGCCTGCAGGTCCCGGTGGAAGATGACGGTTACAACGGTCCGCGGCCACGCCAGCAGATCCCGACGACGATGAAGGATGAAGGTTACGACGGCTGTGGCAGCGCCAACAGGCAGGACGATGGTGCACAGGACAGAGCTATGGCAGCGCCAGTAGTCCGTCCAGGATGAGTTCCTCTTTACGTCTCTCGACTCCAAGATACAACTGCCTTCCTGCTCTGGAGCTGCCCCAGTTATAGGGCTGGCGTGCTTTGATGTCCGGACCCTCGCACTTGGAGGTCGGGAGGTCCGGGATGGGGGAGTCCAGACACCCAGCAGGGGGGTGGAGCCAGCGCCCGGGGAGGCGATGGGCGAGCGGCACTTGGTGGGGGAGAGCCATCGGCACCTCTTTCTCCCATTGACTTGCCAAGTAGCCCGCTCACCTCCTGGGTGGAGGGTGGTGCCGGAATGTCTGAGGCCGGGCCAGGCCCAGGGTTGAGGTCGATCGGGGGCCAGGCGGCCTCGTGGTGGAGTGTCCAAGATGGCGCCCCAGGCTGGGCGCGTGGGCCGGCAGTGGATCGGACCCTCGAGGTCGGCAGGCTCGAATGGGCAGGGGTCCCTGAGGGGACGGAGGACGTGCAATGGTGGTGTGTGGTACTTGCGGGACTGGGCTCAGGCCTGGTTGGGCCGGGGGAGAGCGGCTCTTCATGTGGCCTGTCCAACATGCGTCCCCCCCAGCTGAAGGCGGGGAGAGTTACCCATCCTCTTGGGGACTCTCCTCGTCGAGGCGGAAAAACCGGGACAGGCCATCCGCGTTGGCGTGATCTGGCCCAGGCCGGTGTTCGACTGTGAAGTCCATACCTTGCAAGGAGATGGACCAGCGTAGCAACTTTGGGTTCTCCCCCCGCATATGCATCAGCCATTGCAGGGGTCGGTGGTCGGTCTGCACCCGAAAGTGGGTGCCGAAAAGGTAGGGCCGGAGCTTCTTGAGGGCCCATACCACAGCGAAGGCCTCCCTCTCTATGGTGCTCCAGCGTTGCTCCCGTGGTAGGAGTCTCCGGCTGATGAAGGCCACCGGTTGATCAAGGCCTTCGGTGTTCACTTGAGACAGGACTGCCCCAATGCCCTGGTCGGAGGCGTCCGTCTGGACGACGAACTCCCGGCTGTAGTCTGGGGCCTGGAGCACAGGGGCGGAACACATGGCGGCCTTTAATTGTTCAAATGCAGTTTGACACTCTGGGGTCCAGGTGACTTTCTTGGGCTGGTTCTTTGACGTGAGTTCTGTGAGGGGCCCCACTATGGTACCATAGTCTTTTACGAACCTTCGGTAGTAGCCCGTGAGGCCCAGGAAGGCTCGTACCTCGGTTTGGGTGATGGGGGGCTGCCAGGCCTGGATGGCGGCAATTTTCAGCTGTAGCGGGGCCACTAGGCCGCTTCCCACCTGGTGTCCGAGGTAGGTTACAGACCCTTGCCCAATCTGACACTTGCTGGCCTTGATCGTGAGGCCAGCTCGCTGAAGGGCTTGCAGCACTGCTCGGAGGTGGTGGAGGTGCTCGGTCCAATGGTGGCTGTATACAGCGATGTCGTCTAGGTAGGCGGCGCTGAATCCTTCGAGCCCCGCCAGGACCTGATTGACGAGCCGTTGGAATGTTGCTGGGGCATTCTTCATGCCGAAGGGCATGACCGTGAAATGGTAATGGCCATCGGGGGTGGAGAAGGCAGAACGTTCTTGCGCCCGGGGTGTGAGGCCGATCTGCCAATAGCCTGCTGTCAAGTCGAAGATGCTGAGGTAGCGGGCAGCTCCCATTCGGTCGACTAGTTCATCTGCCCGGGGGATGGGGTGCGCGTCTGTTCTGGTGACCGCATTCAAGCCCCGGTAGTCGACGCAGAACCGGAGTTCGGGTGTGGTGCCGGGGGCAGCTGCTTTGGGGACCAGTACGACAGGGCTGGCCCAGGGACTGTCTGAGGGCTCGATGACCCCGATCGTGAGCATCTTGGCTATTTCTTCCTGGATGCAGGCCCGTACCCGGTCTGGCACGCGGTAGGCCCGGTGGCGGATAGGGGGGCTGTCCCCGGTATCCACATCGTGCACACACCAGGAAGTGACACCCGGGGTGAGGGAGAACAGGCTGGCGAACTGTGATAGGAGGGCTTGACACTCCTGGCGTTGTTCTCTGGTGAGGGCCTCTGAGAGCCGGACCCCATCCACGGAGCCGTCTTGCTCTTGAGTCCGTAGGAGGTCAGGGAGAGGCTCGGAGTCTTCTTCAACCCCAGTGTCTGTGGCCATCAGGAGGCTGAGCTCTGTTCGCACAAAGTGGGGCTTTAGTCTGTTAGCGTGGAGGACCCGGAGAGGGTTCCGGGAGGATTCCATGTCGATGAGATAAGTGGCAGGCCCCTTGCGCTCTATTACTTTGAAGGGCCCCGTCCATTTGTCTTGCAGGGCGCATGGCTCAGTGGGGGACATCACCCATACCTGTTGGCCAGGTTCGAATTCAATGGATGAGGCATTCTGGTCATACCATTTTTTCATGTCCTCTTGACTGGCCTCTAGGTTGGCCTTCGCTAGTTCTCTGAACCGCCGGGTCTGGTTGCGGAGGGTGAGGAGGTACCGGAAGACATCTGGAGGGTTCTTTAGCGGAGGCATCTCCCAGCCTTCTTTGACGAGACTGAGCGGCCCTCGCACTGGGTGTCCATATAGCAGTTCAAATGGGCTGAAGCCCAGGGATTTCTGGGGGACTTCTCGATATGCGAAGAGGAGGCACGGCAGCAGCACATCCCACTGGCGACGGAGGGGCTCTTCCAACCCCCCGATCATTCCCTTTAGCGTGCGGTTGAACCGCTCAACGAGTCCGTTCCCTTGAGGGTGATAGGGGGTTGTGAATCTGTAGGTGACCCCGCACTGTTGCCAGAGGGACTTCATGTATTTGGAAATAAAGTTCGTGCCTCTGTCGCTGACGACTTCTCGGGGGAAGCCCACACGGGAGAAGATCCCCATCAGGGCCCGGCCGACCACCGGGGCTGTCACAGTTCGCAGAGGAACAGCCTCAGGGTAGCGGGTGGCGTGGTCCACTAGCACCAGGATGAATCGATGGCCTTGTTTTGTGCGTGGGTCCAAGGGCCCCACAATGTCTATTCCGACTCTCTCAAACGGGGTAGTGACCACGGGAAAAGGTTGCAGGGGAGCCTTTAGTTTGCGGCCGCTCTTCCCACTGGCTTGGCACGTGGGGCAAGATCGGCAATGCTGGTGCACATCGTTTCTCATTTTGGGCCAGAAGAAGTGGGTCACTAGGCGACTGTAGGTTTTATCTTGTCCCAGATGTCCTGCCAGGGGGACATCGTGGGCCAGGTTTAACAGGAAGTCTCTGAAACGGAGGGGTACCACTAGTACTCGGTTGCTCCCCAGCTCGGCGATTCTTTGCTCGCTGTACAGCAGATCATTGTCCCAGTAGACCCAATGAGTTCCGGGGGTATCCCCTGCGCTTTGGGCGAGCGCTTGCTGGCGGAGTCCCTCGAGGGAGGGACAGGTCTTCTGTTCTTTGCGAAATTGTTCTTGCGTGGGCCCCCCTTCTTGAGGCCACTGGTCGAGGTTAGCGAGGTCGGTGGGTTGAGCTGGTTCGGCGGGAATGTTACGGTCGGTGTTTTCGGCCGGGGCAACCGGAGGCGGTGGCGCCGGCCATTCGGGTTCTTCTGGCTGGTGGTTGGCACGGGCGGCCATGGAACGGGTGGTGACGCACGCCCAGTCGGGGACGCCCAACATCCCCAGGTGTTCCTTTCTCTCCACGGCGGCCCACGGAGAGCTTTCCAGGTCATTGCCCAGGAGGCAGTCTACGGGGGCATCGTCTCGGACCGTCACTTTCAACATGCCGGAGACCCCCCCCCATTCGAAGGGGACGCAGGCCATCCGACACAGGCTCTCCGAGTTATCGGCTGATCGTACAGGGCAGAGAATGTTCGGTAGATACTGTTCTGGGGCCACCAGGTGACAGCGGACGGCTGTTACACTGGCCCCGGTGTCACGAAGGGCTTCGGCCTGGTGTCCATTGATGCTCACCCATTGGCTGTACTTCTGGGTGTTAGCGGGTAGGGGGACCCGCGGGACCATGTCTTTCCCCCCTAAGCAGGCTAGAGTCATGGCGGCTGGCTCCCACTCTTGATGCTCTTGTTCGTACTCTTCTTGTTCCTCGGAGATCTGTTCTTCCCCTAGGGCTGCAGCGGCCACTTGGCGGGGTCTTGGGCTCTGGTACTGCGGGCAGTTTGGGTCGTTCGCATAGTGGCCGACTCGTTGACATCGGTGACACGTGACATTGGCTCTGTACCCCGGTCGCGCTGGGGTGCTGCCCCGGTTGGCCGGGGGGGTGGTGTTGGTAGCGGGGGCGACCGGGGCGTTGTCTCTTCCTCGCCCTTGGCCCCCTCCTCCTCCTCTGGGTCGGTGCTGACCATTGTTGTTCCGGTTCTGTTCGTAGGACCCATTCCGGCCCACTCTGGTGATCTCCCACCGGTCAGCTTCGGCTGCGAGCTGCCGGGGATCCGTTAACTTGCTGTCGAGGAGGTGTTGGCGGAGTTCAATGAAGCAATTGTTCGACAGATGCTCCCATACCATCAGGTTAAATAGTTGTTCGTAGGTCGTGACGTTGCTTCCTCGGATCCAGCCCTCGAAGGCTCGGCTAAAGTATGTTACATAGTCCACCCAAGTTGTACCCGGGATGCGGGTGCAGTCTCGGAACCTCTGACGGTACATCTCGGGTGTGAGACCATAGCGGGTGAGGAAGGCCGCTTTCATATGGTCGTAGGAGGTCATCTGGTGGTCCGGGAGCTGTAGTAGGGTGTCGCGGCCCTCATTGAGGAATCTTCCCCAGAGACCGGCTCCCCAGTCGCTTCTATCGATCCGGTGTGCCGTCATAGCGATTTCATAGGCTTTAAACCATTGCTGGATGTCGTCCTCTCTGAAGTATTCTCGGACAACATCCTTGGGGATGTGTACCTTTTTGTCTGTGGCCCCTGAGGTGGGGGGTCGCTCCGGTACCCCTGCTTCTTTATTCTGCTTGCGTAGGTTGATCTCGGCTAGGTTTCGTTCGTGTTCGTACGCTAGTTTTTTTTCCTCGAGCTCCCTTTGTCTCTGTTTCTCCTCTCTTTCTTCTCGGAGACGCAGGTGCTCTAAGTTGATTTTTTGTTCGGCCAACTTAAGTTCAACGTCCATTTTAAGTCGGGCCATTTCTAGTTCGTGTAGTCGGGTCCTTTCTCTTTCCTGGATCTCGCCTTGCGAGAGACCCGTTCCTTGCCCTTCCGGGGCCGTGGTCGCTTTTTCTACGGTGCTTTGATCAGGGGTTCCGGCAGCCCCGGTTTCTGCCCAAGATTCTAGGGCATGCTTAAAATCGTCCTTGGTACTCAGTCCGGTGGTAGCGATACCCAGTTCGATGCAGAATTGTTTAAGTTCACGATGGTTGTACTCCTCCAATTTCTCCATTTGGAATTTCTCGGTTGATCCGCTCTCTTTCGTGGTCATTGTGACTTCGTCGTGGGGTGAGCTACTCTCTGTACGTTTATGCGGTGATTCGGATCGCGCCGCTGGCCACCAATGTTAGACGGACCGGGAGGGTCGGCCGAGGTTACGGGGAGAGGTCTCCAGGGAGAGCCGTCTCCAACGACTGTACAGATAAGTAACTTCCCCCCCACAGACGGACACCACACAAGGTTGAAGGTTAACGAGACTTTATATGCAATTCTTAGGTTACGAGGATGGATACAAGGAGGTCTGGACTCAGGGGTCCCCTCGGTCTTAGTCTCTGGCTTAGGAAAGGGGTAGCGGGACAGTCTTAGTTACCAATGAGTACAAAATAGCTCTCAATCCTCGAGCTCGGCGTTCTAGATGATCGGGCCGTGGAGGAGCCAAGCAGGTCCCGAGATGGATGAAGGAAGGACGACGGTCCGCGGCGGAGCCTGCAGGTCCCGGTGGAAGATGACGGTTACAACGGTCCGCGGCCACGCCAGCAGATCCCGACGACGATGAAGGATGAAGGTTACGACGGCTGTGGCAGCGCCAACAGGCAGGACGATGGTGCACAGGACAGAGCTATGGCAGCGCCAGTAGTCCGTCCAGGATGAGTTCCTCTTTACGTCTCTCGACTCCAAGATACAACTGCCTTCCTGCTCTGGAGCTGCCCCAGTTATAGGGCTGGCGTGCTTTGATGTCCGGACCCTCGCACTTGGAGGTCGGGAGGTCCGGGATGGGGGAGTCCAGACACCCAGCAGGGGGGTGGAGCCAGCGCCCGCGGAGGCGATGGGCGAGCGGCACTTGGTGGGGGAGAGCCATCGGCACCTCTTTCTCCCATTGACTTGCCAAGTAGCCCGCTCACCTCCTGGGTGGAGGGTGGTGCCGGAATGTCTGAGGCCGGGCCAGGCCCAGGGTTGAGGTCGATCGGGGGCCAGGCGGCCTCGTGGTGGAGTGTCCAAGATGGCGCCCCAGGCTGGGCGCGTGGGCCGGCAGTGGATCGGACCCTCGAGGTCGGCAGGCTCGAATGGGCAGGGGTCCCTGAGGGGACGGAGGACGTGCAATGGTGGTGTGTGGTACTTGCGGGACTGGGCTCAGGCCTGGTTGGGCCGGGGGAGAGCGGCTCTTCATGTGGCCTGTCCAACATTGGGGTTGAATTATTTTAACAAACTGTGAATCAAAACTATAAATGTGTAATTCCCAGCTGTATGAAGCTCAGAAGCAGAGTCCCGGTTGTCGCGGCCAGCACAAAGGAACAGAAGTCATCTTGTGTCTGTGGCACAAATAACATCACTGGAAGCAAGCTATACCTGACTCTTACTCTGGAGCCCTAATCAGGGTGAAACCTGTCCTAGGTTGCTTGTATTTCAGTTCAGGGAGGGGCTGGCCTGGCAGTTTGGGCTGGACTGTTCCCATTGGAGCATGGTCAAGACCGATTTGCATATGGCTGGTTCTGAACTGAGGTGAGATGGTGTGGAAAACACTGATGGACTGGAAAGCAGCCCAAGTAATCACCAATGGCTGAGATGAAGTAAAGAGTTCCATCCATCACTTTTTGTATACTTCAGTATGTTCCCCTAAGAGGGATGGGTATGGCCAGACTGTGTCACTGAAACAAAACTACATCTGGCTGATGAGCCCAAATCAGGGCGAAAGTGATCCTAGGTTGCTTTTCTTCTGGATCAGGGAGGCAATTGGGGCTGTACCTTTCCCTTTGGGGCATTGTCAAGACATATTTCTGTATGTCTGGGTCCAAACTGAGGTGGCATGTTGTTCAAAATAACGATGGACTGGGATGCAGCCCGAGTAATTACCATTGGCCGAAATAAATTCAAGCATTCCATCCATCACTTTTTGTATACCTCAGTGTGTCGCGCTAAGTGGGATGGGGTATATCCAGGCGTGGGTACTACGGACACAGAGCCACTGGAATAAATCTATACCTACTGCATGACCCCTAAACAGAGCATAACTGATCCTAGGTTGCTATTGTTAAGTTTCGAAGAGGACCTGTCCTGGCAGTTCGGGCTGGACAGTTCCCACTGGAGCCGGGTCAAGACTGATTTGCATATGTCTGGGTCCAAACTGAGGTGGCATGGTGGGCAAAATAACAACGAACTAGGATAGGGCCCTGAGTAATCACCAGTAACTGAGATTAATTCAATCATGCCATCCATCACTTTTTGTATACTTCATTGTGTTGCCCTAAGTGCAGTGGATATGCCCAGATGTGGGTCCTGTGCCTTGTGTCACTGGAACCATCTTGGCTGATGTTCTGTAATCAAAGGGAAACCGGTCTTAGGTTGCTTGTGTTCTGGTTTAGGAAGGAGCTGCTCTGGTGGTTCAGGCTGGACTGGTCCCATGGTAGCAGGATAAAGACTGATTTGCAAAAGTGAGCCCTAATAAGAGCAGAACTGGTCTAGGTTGCCCTCTTTAAGGTTCAGGGAAGGCCTGGCATGTCAGTTTGGGTTAGGCTGATACCACTGGAGCAGGGAGAAGACTGATTTGAATATGGCTGGGTCCCAATGGAGGTGGAATGGGGGGGGCAACATTACAATGGACTGTAACAGGACCCTGAGTAATTACCAGTGTCTTAGATTCATCCATCACTTTTTGCATACTTCATTGCATTGCCCTAAGTGTGGTGGATATTCCCAGACATGGGTGCTGTGCATACTGAGTCACTGGAACTTAGCTATAACTGGTGGATGAGCCCTAATATGGGTGAACCCGATACTAGGTTGCTTATTTTCCTATTCTGAGAGAACTTGGCAGTTTGGGCTGAACTGTTCTCATTGGAGCAGGACCAAGACTGATTTAATTTAACCGGGTCCAAACTGAGGTGGCATGGTGTGCAAAATAATAATGGACAGGGATGCGGCCAGAGTAATTACCAGAGGCAGAGAGTGATTCAAACATTCCATCCATCACTTTTTGTATACTTAGTGTGTTACCCTAAGTGGAAAAGGTATGCCCAAATGCGGGCCCTGGATATACTGTGTATGGAAAGGTGTGGTGAAGCGGCCAGAGCAGCTGACTCTGGAGACGAGGATCACGGTTCGTTCTCCGGCGCCAGTAGCAGCTCAGCTCAGCATCATGTGACTTTGGGTAATATCTCATTTAATCTCCCCGACGGCCCCCAGCTCCTTGAAAACCTTAAGAGGGTGATATGTTTGCGCATTACAAATAGGAATTATTATTATTATTACTGTGTCACTGGTACCAACCTGGCTGATGAGCCCTAATCTGAGCAAAACTGGTCTTCGGTTGCTTGTGTACTGGTTCAGGGAGGGCCTTGTCTAGTGGTTTGGGCTGGACTGTTCCTATTGAAGCAGGTTCAAGACTGATTTTCATGTGACTGAGCCACAACTGAGGTGTCCTGATGTGCAAAATAAGGACCGACTTGGATGCACCTCCAAGTAATCACCAGTGGCAGAGATAAATTCAAGCATTCCATCCATCACTTTTTGTGTTCTTCAGTACTTAATAGTGTAGCACACAGTCTGCTATTAGTATGGCCATCTAGCAGTTTTGGCTGCCTGTGGGTGCTACTTTTTGTCATCCTGTGAAGTTATGTTTTAGATATTGTTGTCTTGTTCCTGGCTACATTGGGTGGAAATGTATTATTCTTGGATCTGTGAGTGTACGAGGTTGATGCCAATGAAGTGTGGCTGGACGGATTTACCGAATGCTTGTGTATTGTATTGTATTGCACTGAAGCATTTATATAGTGCTTCATCCCACATTGTAGAGCGTTAAGCGCATTTTCGGACAGGTAGCATGCCATACTCTGGAGAGTGCATGGTTGGTATAGTGTTGTATTTGTTGTGATCCTATGTGGAAAGTATTTTGATGTTGTACGTAAATGATTGAGGCAGTGGCGTCCCTAGGGGGGTGCAGACTCCACCGGGTGACACCATCAAATGGGGTGACACCGGGGGGGGGGGAGGTCAGGAGGGACGGTGCAGGTTAGGCGACAGACCACAAGCGAGAATACCTTTTTTTAAACGTACCTTGGGCAAGTAGCACTTGCCGACGCCCCCACAGCTACGCCACTGTTTCCCATAGGCTTTCAATGAAAGCGAACAGAACTCTTCTCACACTATTGAAGTACTGAGCCCCCCTCTCCAGAGAGCATTTTCACCCTCAACCATCATATCTACTGTCATCACCCCTTAAACAATCCTGATAGTTCACAGGAAATCCTATCCCAACAGCACCCACCTCGCACTTCAGCACACTGACACACATTTGTCAGAGAGAGGTGGCATGGTGGGTGTGCCATTCGCAAAACGTTTTCAGATGAAAAAACAAGATGTCCAAGTGACTGACTTGCAGAACACACTTTGCGACCCACAAAAAATATGAAAGGAAACGGAACATGTAATGGACGTCTCCCTTTATTTCACTAGCATGTATACAACTTATCAATGCGTTGCGACAATATGTGTCACCTGCTATGCAAATGTAAAAATAAAGACTATCCTGAGCTTCATGCCTTATTTTGTGCCACAGTAGATTTTGCATTTGTAGATTGTGGAATAGTAAGTGGATTTTTTTAAAACAAATACATTCATACTGATAATCTGGCAGCATTTATTGAGTGGCATTAAATTACAGAAGTTTGCACAAGACAAACCCACATTTGTACAGCTCATGTTTCTTAGCGTAGTAAATAGAAGGGGGTGACACCATGAGTTACCGCACTGGGTGACACCAACCCTAGTGACGCCACTGGAATACTGCTCAGTGCTTAGCAGTGTGGCGGAGGGTGTGACGTAGGATATAGGTGTGTAAAATACAGTTGTCATTTGCTGGCGCTTATAATTTACTCTGCAGATCCAGTGTTACATTTCTTGGGGGCATATTACCAAGCAATAGCGATAATTATCGCTATTGCTAGGTTAGAGACAAAAATGTATCGCCGACCTGCGGCGATTTTTATCGCAGATAAACCTTGGTATTACCAAGGTTTATCGCAAATGCGATAAAAATCGGCCGCAATGCATGAATATCGCAGAAAAGTCCGCGATATTCAGGCATTACCGAGCTAATGTTCTTAGTCATGTTATCCACCTCCCATTGGATAACATGGCTAAGAACTGCTCAGGGGCAGGTGTTAGCTTTTGGAGATATTCGTGCTTAGCGCGAATATCTCCAAAAGTTGGTAATAGGAGATAGCGATGTTAGCGACTGTTTCCAGTCGCTAACATCTTGGCACGCCCACTTTGCATGTCATTAGTGATAAATTTCTCTGACATGCAAAGTGGGGCCCAAGATGGTCGCTATCTCCTACTAGCTGTCGCTAACTGGTGTTAGCGACAGCTAGGTAATAGGGAGATAATTTTATCTCCACTTTCTTGGCTTTTAAAGCCAAAAAAGCGGAGATAAACCTCCTTGATAATATGCCCCTTGGTTTCTATAATGCTAGAGGCAAGGATTTACCTGTATGGTCTGTGTTATTGGTAGTCCACTTAGGGGGAGTGCAAGGGGCAGGTGGATTAAAACATATATAGGCAGCTACACAGTACCAAGCTAGCCAGAGGAGAGCTGACGTGTACACCAAAAAACAGGGGTAATCACTAAAGGCCCAGTAATCCATATGGCAACATGCATAAGAGCAGAGATGCTGTCCGGTGAGAATGCGGTGTTGAATGTCTTTGAGGTGTTGTGTCTAATGTGTTCTTGAGACGATTGTGTAATCATGTCGTGGTGGCAAGTGCTGGTATCAGCACCTTGGCAGCTCACTGTAGATTACTAAAGGATTTAAAGGCATACTGGAATCCGTATGACAGACTTGTTGATACTTTCCTTAGAGTGTGATGATGTGAAATAATTTTCCGCCCCTGCATTGGCTTTTTCCCTGAAACATTTTTTTTGTAATTTCAGTTTGTTGGCATGGTCATACGCTAGCGCTCCACGAGATGGCGATCTTGTTTCACATACCATTCTGACCAGTCGTGCCTTACTACTAAGTCCACTGTTCAAATCCCATCTGGTCTTTCCAGAGCTTTAAATCAGTGTTACTCCATATCATTTTCCAACTAGAAAGAAAATCTGCTGAAATCTAAAAGTCCCTCCATGTTTTCAAACCGTGGAAGGAAAACACTGTAGTGTACATATCACTGGCGTATTCAGATCCATGGCTTCAGCCAACATAAAGTGTGTGTGCCGTCTATGGTATGTGCACCCCTCTGTCTCCATGCTCGTTGTATTGGTCACAGGAGGTGGGGGATGTGCACACCCACCCTTTACTGTTCTTAACACCAGCCCATGTGGCAAGGGGCAAGTGTACGGATGGGCCGGCGCACTTGTATGTTCCCAGCATTTGCTCTTCCTTGGAGGGGGCTCTGTGCGCACACCATCTGCCCATGCCGACTGCGTACCCAGTACACACACACCTGTTCATGGGAACAAAGAAGAAAGGTGCCCATGGATGTAAAGGAGGGTGCACAAATCAGGGCACTCACCTACTTACTGATGCCAGGGGAGGGCGCACCCTTCCAATAGTCCTCGTTTAAATTGACAACATGTGCCCCGCAGGCCAGAGGTTTATGGGAGAGGTACTCCATCTATGTATTATTCACGCCACCTGCCCATACTTAAACCCGTGGGGCCTCATTTATGAGGCTGTGCATCACTTTTACACCGCCGGTGCGTCACTTTTTGTGACGCACCAGTGGCGTAAAAAATGCGCCTTGTTGCGCCATATTTACAAAGTGACGCATCTAGGTAGATGCGTCACTTTGTAAACCCCTGCGCCACATTATACCTGTGCCAGGTATATTGTATGCAAGGGGGGCGTTTTGACGCAAGAAAGGGTCATGGAAGTGACGCAGTGAAATCTATGACATTTCACTGCGCCACTTCTAGGACTCAAATGCGTCAAAATCTTAGGCGTAAGACTGATGCAGGCCCTTTCACATGAGGCTTCCCCCATGTGAAAGGACACATTGCTGGAGTTGCGTCATTTTTGTGACATACTCCAGCAATGCGTCACTTTTGCGCAATACAGATACGTCAGAAATACTGACGTATCTGTAACTCCTTGCGCAATGATGCGTCATACTATAAATATGACGCATCATTGGTGTCGCAAGGAGGACGCAATGAAAAGTGACGCATCGCTGTTTTCACGCAGCGATGCGTCACTTTTCATAAATGAGGCCCGTGGTCTTTACCACTGATAGGTTCACACCACCTACTCCGGAATTTAGAAGAGGCAGAATCTATGGGTTAGACTGCTGTGTTTTCCCGTCGTCTGCCTGTGGGGGCAGTGGCGTAGCAAGGGCACGACGGACACTATGCAAGCAAGGAACATAACTCCTGACACCCCTGAATAAGCAGTAAAAAACAAACTTAATTTGGGTGCGGGGGGCAGGGCATCCCATAAATGACGCCAGTGCCACTATGCATGCTGCACCACTGATAGCTATGTCTCTACATACGGGTAGAGGAGAGTATACCCATGACAGGGTGTTCTCTCCACCTGTGTGAAGCCATGGAGGAGGATGTATGTATACATAGGGCATGCCACCTGTGTGTTTACACCAATTGAGAATAAAGTTTAATAAAGCTGTATCCATGGAGTATGGCTGTTAACTGCAGGAAAGGGCTCATTTTTGTATGGTTTCCACTCACTTTTTTTTCCTGATGTTGATGCTCTTTAACTAAGTGTGTCCTGGGTTCCTGCCAACCAGGTATGCAGGGCCTATGTTCTTTCCCTAAAACTATACTGTTGCACACACAATTGGCAACTCTCTAGCCATATTTAAGTCTCTTGTAAATGGTACTATGAGTACCGAGGGCACTGTGACCAGGGGAGGCCTCTAAGGACTGCAGAAAATATTATGCACCCTTAGAGACCTTGTACCCTAACACACACGCACTGACATTGCAGCCTGCGTGTTTTGGTGCAGAGCAAAGTGAAGAGTCGACATGGATCGAGAGCCTCCCGCACGTGGGGTCCTGAAACAAAGCACATTCTGGGCGGAGCTGCCAAGCCTCCTCCCCAAGGATGGGCTGGGTCCATGAAGGGGAAGCTTCAAATGTTCGCCACCTTTGTGAGCTGACCCAGTCATTTGCTGCTTCTAGCAACTGACCCCCATCGGTTCTGACCCCCACTTTGGGCAGGATAATCTGTGGGAAAACCAGGGTAGGAGGAGTAGTGTGCTCACCTCTGCCAACTCCACCCACAGGTGGGGGAGATGAGACGAAGCACAACTCTCAGTCCTCGCCATCTTGAAGATGGGGGGACGCAGCCAACCAGAGTGAGGCTTACGCCCCCCTAGCACTGAAGGGTGGCGTAATAGCGGGTGTACCCACCCCAAGGAAGGGACCCATGGGTTCCAAACTGTACCTACCTGAAATGTTCCTAAATGTAGTATTTAGGGGCAACACTGAACCTTACCTCCTCAGACAAGAAGAAAGAAGAAGGACTGAAGGAAGTAGAGGAGGACTCCAATTGACCTGGTCCCAGCCCTACCGGCCTGTTCCGACTTCGACCTGCTCCAGCAGAATCCCAGTGCATCCTGCAGCCAGCAGCCCCCCAGAACCCGAAGGACCTGCTCTGCCTTCACTAAAAAGACATTGTCTCCCGTGAGCACCTGATTCGTTCACCAACAACTCTGGCCAAATTCGCAAGTCTACACCACTCTTCACCCAACACCCATGGCCCGAGTGGCCCAACACCACGAGGAGATCTCCCCGGTGAACCTGACCTGGGAGCTGGTGATGCCTGACCTACCTTAAGTCTCCTGGTGACGCCTGCAGCCCCTATTTGGAGGATGCCCCCCTCGAACCCAACCTGAGCCTGTTAAGAAAACCCGATGCCAAAAGACACCCCTGCACCCGACGCCCCACGGCTTTGGGTGGTCCAACCGTTGGTGTCCCGGCATCCCATGACATCCCAACTTACCTCTACAACTGGCAGTCACCTCCAGAAGATCTTCAAGCCTGCAGTGTTTGTTCTGACAGGAGCTTCCCCATTGAAACTAACAGGGGTCCTGACGTTGATACAGCACCCTGTACCCGGCCGCCCCAGTGACGCTGTGGGTGCACTTTGTGTGCTATCTTGGGTCTCCTTTTGCCCTGAGCTAAACCCTAGGAGCTTTGCTCCCACATCCAAGTGGTGTGCCCATGAGCAGCGACCACCCTGAGGCCCCCTGTCCCCCTTTGGATAACATTGGGCCTCCGCACTCTTCTCCCGGACGCCCTAGTGCCACTGAGGGTGGATTTTAGTGCATCCTTGATCCTGGAGGAACCCTTGTTCTAACCCCAGAAACGAAACCCCAAAGATTGTTTACTTACCTGCAAACCTCATTTTGCTCCATAGGATTGCATTGACTATTTTCCTCTGAAAAACGTCTACATGTTGAGGGTGTTTGTATGAAAACATAAGAAACTGTTTTTGGGAGAACTGGTTTACCTACCTTTTATCTAGGAAATGTCCCAGTGTGTTATCTAGGCATATCACACTGAGCAGAAAAAGTAATCTAAAAAGTAATCACAAAGTAATCTGAAAAGTAATTTCAACTGTTTCTGAACATTTGACCTACCTCTAACAAAGCCAACTACATTCAACTGTATTATTCACGAAAAGTACTATTTTACTTACCTGCACCAAGTCCTGCTTGGTTCTAAAAATAAAATACAACTCAGAAATATTTTTATACAAAACAATTGGTCAGAGTTCAATCATTTCTTGCCTGAGTGTGTATAATACATGCTCGACCCTACCCTCTGATAAAGCCTTAGTGCTCGCCCATATTACCACAAATAGAGAGTAAGGTAATATCTGTTTGTACCTCTGTAAACCTTTGGGGGTCCACTGGACTCTATGCACACTATACCTTACTTTGGTATAGTATACACAGAGCCAGCTTCCTACACCAACTATGTATTAGAAAAAGCACAACTCAAAGAAAACATCTCTCACCCAAGGAACCAATCTCTGCGTCTCTCAATATCTCTTCATATTACCGAACCCCATTCAACCCCTGTGCTGCAGTCAACTCTGTAGACCCCACCCCTTTCATATAATGTTGCACACAATCTCTTGCACTCAACCGATTTTCACCCCACTGTGCCTCTTCATATTCCCCGAACCGCAGTCCTGGGCCGCTCCTTCACCCTTGAGTTTGGACTCAGCAGTGAAGAAAGTTAAAGATTAGGGGAAAGAGTGGCAGAAAATATAAATCAGGTATGCAGCTATGGCCTAGTGGTGACGCTTAGGTAAGATGGGATCTCGCAAACTAGTAGGGCAAGGGAATTCCATATTTTGGGGCAATACCTGAGAAAGCATGAGACGTGTGGGGTTTTCACAATCTTCCATCAACCAGAGGATGTCTTCCAATTCATCATACTTAAATTCTGCAAATGCGAGAAAAAAAAAACCATAATATAGGGGTGTTCAACATCACTGCTATGGCCGTACAGCGGTGTTTAACTAATAGGTCTAACACCTCAGTGTGCATATTGCTTGCCCATCTGTGCTTGGGAAGGTCCACACTGGTGGTCATAATGGATGGCCTTCAGAGCAGAAGAAAGTGTTTACTTGGCATTTATAATCTGTGTTTAGACTGACTGCCATGGATACAGACAAGTGTATATCACTAATATCACTGCTGAGTACAGAAGAGGCCACAATGATTGGATATACTTTGCGCCGTTCCTTGTGATTTGGAGGGTGTGTATTGACATGCCCTGTCTCAGCTGTATTGGTCCCTTTACAGCACTAGTAGGGGATGCTGCAGGTCAGGTCTGAAGTGTGTTTACAGAGCTTGGTACGGTTCCCAGCACTGGAATAACAAAGGGTCAAGCTGTACATGATGGAGGTGCATTGACAGTTATGTGTGTGGGCCCTAATACTGTAGCGATCACACTCGGCAACTCTGGGCATTAGCTTGCCTAATCTTCACTAACGGCCCCACCAGACCGCCGGGGATGCCTGGTCTCACCCTGGAGATACCCATTAAGGGACCATCTCTCAGGGAAGCCAGGAAGGGTTTTGCAGCGGTCGAAGCGCCTTGGGACCCTCCGGGTAAGTTGTGCGCTATATAAATGCCTATACATACATACATACAACAGGAGGTAAGAGAGGTGACAGGTGAGGCGCCCTTGTAGAGCCTTGTATGGGTGTGTTGGAACAAGAATGCCCCCTGCATGTTGTACTGTTGTGTACCCCTTCACTGGTATTGTGGTTTTAGATTTTGGTCTTAGCCTCACACTAAACTAGCATGTACATGAAAGTCTAAGATTGTCCTTTGATATGACAGAAGTCCTGCACCTGCCCTGGCTCTAGAGGGCGCACACATTGTGATCTCATTTCTTAGCAAATTGTTATCTCATTGTGTATACAGAAGACTACTGTTCCTTGGGTTTAGTATGTAAAGCGTTAGCAGCATTGTACATAGTTGTAACAAGACCTTTTTATCTGTGTCATGGGAATGGAGACCTACTGGCCCACTCGTGTAAAGTTTAGCGACTACAGGCTAACACAGATCCCAGCGTTAACATCCTATGCATTTTTATATGTATGTTTGTATATGACCTGCATGGCACACACCTCACGTGATTAGAGCACCAGAGCAATGGAGGCCTGTAGGCTCCATATTGAAGCCCCTGGCCTATTTATGAGCACAAGATGGAGGCAAGGTTAGTTTCCCAGACAGAGGATGTGAATTGCTGACATTGGTGAAGCTGATGACAGGAAACCTTGACACGAGTGGGATAAGAGGAGACAGGCTTCCCTCTAGAAATTTGAGTAGGTCTTTTTGCTGCAAGGAGCTGCTCATTAGTCTTTGTGAGCACTGCTATTTGGTAGATTGGGGTGAAGGATGGGACTTCAGTCGCAGTTTTTTCATTATAAAGAGTCCTTTAAGTCCTTAAGTACTTAAGTGGAGTGGTGTGGCTCACTGGTTAGAGGCGGCAGACCCAGACGCAGAGGTCGAGCCGGGGACCAGGGTTCGATTCCCAATGCGGCAGGGTCTTGGACCAAGGTCAGCGGACTTGATAATTCTTGCCTCGGTGCCTACTCTAACCATCGATCCCACTCAGCAACTCTGGGCAATAGCTTGCTAAATCTCCACTTACGGCCCCTCAGTGCCGGGGATGCTTGTCTTCACCTTGGAGATGCCCAGGAGGGACCATCTCACAGGGAAAGCCAGGATGGGTTCCCTAGTGGTATACAGTTGGGGTAGCCGTGCGCTTTACAAGTATACAACATTTACATTTAAGTGAGACCAATCCTTTGATCACTGTTAAGTGTGGCTGTGGACAGCTAGGTGCAGAATGCTCACACCTCTGTGTGCCTCTGCTGTGGGTGCTCCAACCTGCAGACAACCATTGAGTGAGTATTATCCCTCTACAAAAAGGCAGAATCTGGAAGACAGCCAGGAAAAGACACATGAAACAAGAACCATCCTAAACCATTTCGGAAACTGCAGACAGAGAATACACATCTCCTGTCTGCTTTATCTATGTTAAAGTGGGAGCTGCTGCCCCACCTGTTGTCCAATTTCAAGATCTCTTTGACCATGCAAGAGGGTTCTCTGCAGAGTACCCAGAAGATTGCTGTGCAAAAAGAGTTGGTGTGTGTCTGACACTCAGCTTCCCTGAGGTGAAGGGACACCACCTGGAGCTTGATCTGGAAGGAAAAGCTGTCCCCCTTACACGAATCGTCTGGTAGCTGACCTGTCAGGGAAAGAAGGAGAGGGAGCCAACCTTGCAGGAGATGCTGACTACGACGGTGTATTTCACTTTGAGAAACTGGGTACCTCAGAGGCCTTTTGGAATTTTTACTTTTGTCTACCACGTAATGATGCCAGCTCGGTTTCATGAGTAATTGGGAACCCTTGGATTCAATCTCGGCCCTTTGTTTGAAGTGAAAAATTTTGAAAAAAGAAAAAAAGGAAAATAGTTGAAATGTGAAATTACCAAATAAGAAGTTGCCATCTGTCCGTTCTCTGACCTGGGAGCCCAAGGGCCCACCTATACCATTTCAACCACCCAGCCAATGGTGGTGCACGGTGCCCCTTCACAGTCCTGAGGAAGACCACATTGTAAGGAACAAGGTCACCTACATCTGTTAGGGGTTGAAACGTCGACATTTGGTTATATATATGCCAATGTGGGCAAAAGTGCTTTTTTCATTGTGCCTTTTCAGTGACATAATGGCTGCTAATTAATTTGTTTGTATATAATTGTCATGCAGGACAAACCATCTCTTTTCTGAATAATACTGTTGATGTATATATTGTCACTCCCTTTCCGCCCTCATTTAACACTCATTTTGCACAAAAGTCCTTCCTTTCTCCCTTCTAAACATTTGGGGCACTTGTTTATACGTATGTTCCAGACGTTTTGTTGGGATTTGAGCATTCAGATTGGTGTTCAATATGAATAAATAATATTGAGCAGAGTTTCATAGTACAAGTGTTTTAATGGATGCTGTTGCATAAATATTTGTGTTCTTTTCAATTGTCCCACTGGGAGGTCTATCTTCTGTACTGTTAATCACCCAGGTCCGGGTGGCATAGCTGGGTTATACCCCTTTGTTTGTAACTGACTACGACGATGAGCAAGTAGTAGCTGACTCCAAAGCTGTGGGTTCATCTGCCCAGAAGAGACTCAAGAGAGAGCAACCACTGTGTTCCTGAGCTGGACGTTGTCTTTCTTGCCTACAGTGGCCAGTGCCATGGCACTTCCTGACGTTTTTCCCGAAACAGATTGTGTGGCTGTGATTCCAGAGCAGCATGACCATCACACTGCTAAAGTGTGCCCGAGCAGTCTGCGCCAGTGTGATCTTGAACATTGCGAACAGCAAACCAATCAGCTGTGTCACTGCCAGTGGAGTCGGAGCCACACTGCTGCCCAAGGAGTCTTGACGGCAGCCCTGTGAGCCCTGAAGCTGCCTGTCTTTTCATACCTTGAAGAGGACCTATGACCATTGAGGGTCATCAGTGACTTCAGAGACTGCCAAGACCGGAGCCAGAGAGATACTGCACTCTCAGCCAGTGTGTGATTTACTGAGAAGAGCGAGGAGAGGCCAGACAAGTGCTGCCGGCATCTACCATGGTCGGCGGAGGACTGAAGATTGGCATTGATGAGACTGACATTGGGGATACAGACCTCTACAACTGAGCACACAGACTCTACATTTCAGTGGGGTAGCACAGTGCCTGAAGCTGCCTCACTGTCCTTACACAGAGTTAAGGGGAAGGTGGAGGACAAGTGGGACCCTAAATCCTGAGTACAGTGGCCTTGCGTCAGTCTCTTTATATTGCCGTGTGTAGTATCTTGTTTTTGAATGTATTATGGCACTTCTAAAAAGATAAGCACTGGTTTGAACATTCAGTTACTGTGCAGCCAGGTGAGCGTAGTGTTCTAAGCTGGATGCATCTCTACACTATCTCGCTTAGTGACAGGGGTTGTCCTTGGCCCACTTTCTGAGTCCTAGCTGGGCAGACCCGGGACAACAGAGGAAAGCATCTCTTGCCTACACAGCTCTTACCCAGTAGCCCCTGCTTTCCCCATGGCCCCCCTTGAATGAGTTCTGAAAGGGTGCCACCAATGAAGTACCGGTGGGTGGAGCTGGGTAAGCTGTAATTGGGTGAGTGTTAGTCGTGGAACAGCAATAGAAGCTGCAAGCCATGAATGAGGAATGTTGGCAGAGCTTTGTGCCGGGTCCAAGCACGACTGCAGAAGAAGAGAGTGCTGCAGATTAGGGTTAAGGTGCATCGCAGAACTCTGTTAATGCCAACATTTGAAAAGCCCGGCATATTCCTGTCAGAGCTGATCAGGGGCGTAACACAGGCCCCCGCAGCACTTGCGGTGCGGGGGGGCCTCTAGCTCAAAGGGGCCTCCTCGGCACTGCACTCTGGCCGAAGAGCTCCTGATTGAGCCCGGAGGGGGCCCCTCTAAGTACCGTGCACGGAGGCCCCCTCACTTTTCGTTACGTCAGTGGGGCTGATTTGAGTAGCACTGTCAGGGTTGTGCGTGAGTAGCATGTCGCATTTGAGCAAATTAGGTCGCCCCATATAACAAAACACTAGGGGGCAGATTTATGAAGGGCTTGCGCCACGTTTACGCCGCCGTTGCGTGACGCAACGGCGCGGAAATGTGGCGCATCCCTGCGCCCTATTTACAACGTGACGCATCTAGGAGATGCGTCACGTTGTACAGCACTGCGCCATGAGGAGGCGTTCCTGCGCAGGGGGGGGCGTTCCTGCGCAGGAACGCCTCCTGAAAGTGGCTGAGTGAAATCTATGAGATTTCACTCAGTCACTTTCAGGGCAATGCTGTGTCAAAACCCTGCGCCTGCTTGAAGCAGGCGTAAGGCTTGAGGCAGCATTGAAAGAATAGGCCCCCCCAGAGCATTGCTGGAGCTGCATCGCGCTTGCGACGCAACCTCAGCAATGCGTCACTTTTACGGCACAGATGCGTGACGCATCTGTGCCGTTTTTGCCCCATGGTGCGCCGCATCATAAATGCGGCGCACCATGGGTGGCGTAGCTGTGGCGCACTGTGGCGCATGTTAACTGGCGCATCCCTCGGGATGCGCCAGTTAACATAAATCTGCCCTTTAATCCACAGGTACATATTAGCATTAGACTACAAATATTAGTTAACAATGCGTGTATTTAAGGAAATCATGGGCCTTATTTATGAAGGCCTTGCGCCACCGGTGCGTGTCTTTTTCCCATTTTAAAAGTCACGTAAAAGTCGCGCAAGACCTTCATAAATAAGGCCCCATATCCTTTTCTTTTATTTGCCATGTTGTCTATCTGCTCAGCTTTGGCTTGGAGTTCATGAAAGGAAGCATGGAGAGTCTCTTACAAGAACCGCAATTTTCTGTATTTTTTTGCTTTAGAAAAAAATACAGACAAGAAACACATTGTTTCTGTCTGTATTTATCTGTAAAAATTTGTAAAAACGGAAAACTAGGAGCCTTTATTGTGATGCACTAACATAGCTCTGAGTGGCTCCCAGAGCTGGTAAAACAGACGGTGCTGCCTGGCAGTGGCGAGGCCCACCCAGATAGGCGTAAACTGTGCAGTGTCGGAATAACAGGAAGAATGCTCCAGGACAGGGTTGAGGTGCATTGACAGAGGTGTGTGGATTCTAGTGCTAGAATAGCAGCGCGTGCTGTGTCTCGTGAGTGGCTACATTACCAATGCTCTGAGTCGGAAAAAGTACTGACATAGTAGAAGCAGTACACGAGTCTCAGTGCTGGGATTGGCGAGGTACTAAATAACACAATTGCTGTCTCTTTTTTTGCCCAGCCGTACCATGTCCCTCCCGCCACTTGGATGTTGAAATGTTACCCAGCTTTCCAAATTAGGATATAAAAATCATCTGTATTTCAAAATGTTGACTCTCCTCTGGGCCAGATATCAGCGGTCTACAAACATCCGCTGCCAGGGTTATTATTGCGAGACTCTGGCATTCCCTGCGGCCCAGGCTGGCCTGCGACCAGCTTTGAGCAATCCAGCCTGTGTTTTTTGTAGTATTTCAAAGAAACAGGCTTGAATCTCCTCCTCCCTCCCCCATGCTGTCACGCAGCGTCGAGTCCCCACCCGCCGTCCCATCAGTACCCCGTCCAGCTGCACAAACAATCTTCCTGCAGTGCCATCCTGCCCAGGCCTGGACGGACGCGCTGGCCAAGATGGCGGCGGTGGAGCTTTATTGCACAGGTTAATGTTATAAAAATAAAATGTGCTGGGTCCCAGGTACAGCCGTCCATCAAAGCCACCAGGTTCAAAAAGACTGGCCAGGTGTAAGGCTGTTCACCAACACTGAGAGAGGAGGCTGTTAGACACTTCGGGGCAGATTTACAAGCCCCTTGCGCCTCTTTTACGCCCCCGTAGCGTCACTTTTGTGAGGCAGCGGCGGCGCAAAAGATGCACCATGGTGCGGGGTATTTACAACGTGACACATTTCCCAGATGCGTCACGTTTTAAAGCCCTGTGCCAGAAGGAGGCGTTCCATCGCAAGGGGGGCGTTCTGGCACAGGAACGCCTCCCAAAAGTGTCTGAATGAAATCTACAAGATTTCACTCAGTCACTTTTGGGCCCATGCTGCCTCAAAACCCCGCGCCTGCTTGAAGTAGGCGTAAGGATTGACGCAGCATTGTGGAGATAGAGCCCCCCAAGCCTTGCTGGAGCTGTGTCGCGCTTGCGACGCAACTCCAGCAATGCGCCACTTTTATGGCACAGTTATGTGACGCATCTGTGCCGTTTTTGCCCCATGGTGCCCCGCATTGTAAATGCGGCGCATTCAGGGTGGCGGAACTACGGCGCACAATTACTGGCGCATCCCTGCTGATATGCAGGGATGCGCCAGTAATTGTAAATCTGCCCCTTTTTGTCTCCTGTCGGATAAAAATGATTCAATCCACTTCAACGAAAGATGCCAAATACCGACCTGCTTTGGCCTTTCTAAGATAATTGTATAGTTGCCTTTGCCGAAGGCCACTGATAGATCTAACAAAAGTAGGGGACACACCATCTGTACTGGGTCGAGAACAGTGCTGAAAGCAATTGTATACTCCAGTTTCAAGGTCAATAATATCAACCTGCACCTGTATCAACTCCACAGTATCGAGTATCATAGATCGTTAGATCAACACATGTAGGTAAGTAAAGATGTATAATCCTACCTACACATCTGGGCTACATGTAAAAAGCCTTTTGTGGTCGTAACATTTGCGAATGCAAAAAAAAGTTGTCAAAAGTACAGACCCTAATTGCGATTCGTTAACCTATTACAGAATCGCAATTTGGGTTTGCAAATCGGAATTTGGAAGAGGTGTGTTTAGGGCGTCCCTTCCAAATGCAGATTGACATTGGTATGTACACATGTTTTACGACTGAAGTGCGGGCGCAAAACATTCGCACTAGTAAGCCCTTCCTGTTTGAGAATGAAAAAAAAAATGCAAGAGCAGGCAGTAGTCCCACAGACCACTGCCTACTCTAAAAAAAAATTAAATTTAGGGTTACTACAGTCTTTCATGCTGGGTACTCCCAGGGAGCCCAGGGGTTGCTATCCTTTTACTCCGTTCCTTTCCCGTTGTAGTTTCTTGTGTGACACTTGACCCCACAGGAGAACTTTGTTGGTTTGGAGGGCACATTAGAAGGGCAGGTGGTCTTACTGGTATGTGTCTATATACTCCCTACTTCCCTGCCCCCCTGTCTCCGGGATCTTTAACACCTTCTTTCACATCTTCCACAGGGGCTTACATTGATAGGGTGGGATTTAAATGCAGTGCCTGACCCTGAACTAGATAATACTGGTACTCCCACTGTCTCAAGACATGTTGGAGCTCGCCTTCTCACTGACTGGACCACGGCCCTGGGCCTCTGTAATGCATGGAGATCCTGGCACCATCGGTTCCGGCAATTTAGGCATACATCAGTGGCTCACCAAATCACTCACGGATAGACCTAATGTTTCTGCTCCCCCCCCTCGATTGTCCATTATTGACTCAGATCCAAGTTTTGCCTCGTGGAATCTCGGACCATTCTCTTTACTCCTTCATCTCAGGCACCCATCATCAGAATCGCGCCCCGTGCGTCATCTGAACACCTTGTACCTTCAAGATAAGAAGTTTGGGGCATATTACCAAGGGCCATTATCGCAGCATTAGCGGGACTTTTTGCCGCTAATGTGGCGATAATTTCATTGCCCTATTACCAAGCTGTCGCTAACACCAGTTAGCGACAGCTTGTAGGTGATAGCGGGCATTTAGGGGCCCACTTTGCATGTCAGCGATAATTATCGCTAATGACATGCAAAGTGGGCGTGCCAAGAAGTTAGCGACTGAAAACAGTCGCTAACATCGCTATCTCCGATTACCAACTTTTGGAAATATTCGCGCTAAGCGCGAATATCTCCAAACGCTAACGCCTGCCCTGAGCAGTTCTTAGCCATGTTATCCAACGGTAGGTGGATAACATGGCTAAGAGCATTAGCTCGGTAATACATGAATATCGCTGACTTTTCAGCGATATTCATGCATTTCGGCCGATTTTTATCGCTTAGGAGATAAACCTTGATAATAGCAAGGCTCCTAAGTGATAAAAATAGGCGAAGCACGGCGGTAAAATTATTGCCGCTAACCAAGCATAACGATAATTATCGCTTATGCTTGGTAATATGCCCCTTTGTTCGCTTGCTCGGGTCTGAACTCTGTGCTTATTTTCATACTAATGAGGGGTCAGTTACATGAGTGGGAACCCTGTGGGCCACTCTTTGCTAAGAGTTATATTAGAGCCCAAGAGCGTGAACGTTCTTCCTTTATTACCCAACTAGAAGCGTGTGCCCTGCGCCTGAAGCAACATTTAGCATTCAATCCACAGGCAGATATCTCTCGCCAATTGGGTTTACATCTGTGAAGACCTTCGTCTGCACTCACTGGAGGCGGCGAAACACCTTTGGTGAGCTACAACGGCCAAGATTTACAGTTGGGGAGGCAAGAACAGGAAACAACGTTCTTTTTTTTAAGAGTTTTATATAGCGCAAACTCGACCCAAAGATATTAGGTATCAAGGCGCTTTACATGAGCACCAGTTTTTTTACAGATGGAAACATTAATTTTTGTTAGGGCAGGGAGATTATGTAATGTGCCCAGAATCACAGGATGTTGAGCGTCCCTGCCGAGACTCGAACCCGGTTTTTCAGCTTCGATGTCAACTGCTCTAGCAGTAAGGCTACATCCTCTTTTTGGTTGGTTTCCTGTCACCAAGCAAATAGGATCGTCCCTGAGATTATGGATGACACTGGTTGTTCTCAGCAGTCCCTCCCCGAGATAGCTTGTATGTTCGCCCAATAATATCGAACATTATATTCAAGGCCAACGGACAGGAATGCAGCTATGCCTAGCTCCTTTCTTGACTCAGTCCCTCTCCTAGGCTGTCTTCCTCTGAGTCCCATCTGTTCGAGGAACCATTTAGGATTAAGGAGATTGGGGAGGCACTGTCCGGTCTTGCACATGGTAAGATTCCAGGCCCAGAAAGCTTCCCGATAGAATAGTATACCACATTTCGGGAAGCTCTTAATCCTTATCTTTTGTCACTATATAAGGAGGTCAGCTGTGTGGGTTCTTTTCCACTGGAACTGGATTTGGTTATACTTAAGACACAGCCTCCTTCTAAGTCATGTTAAATTGTCACCCGATATCAGTCCTCAATTGCGAGGTAAACATTTTCACTGCTGGTAGCCAACAGGCTCAAACAGGGCCTGACTAAAGGGGTCATTAGGATGGCGGCAGGTCTGTCCGTCACCCCCGATGTAGAGGGACCGTCCGCAGGGGCAGTGATGGTCCCTCCATACCAATTAGGATGTGACCGCCACACTGGCGGTCACATCCCGTATCTTTAACCTTGCGGCGGGTGCTGCTTGAAGCAGCACCCGCCGCAAGGTTAAAAATGCATGCTTTGCATTTGCATGCACAAAGCGGCAGGCACCGCGCGGGCCCCCTTCACCCTGGGGTCCCGCAACGGGCCCCCAAAGAAAAGACCGTATGCATTGCCGCCACGGAAAGGCATGTCCTGCAGCATATCCTAATATGGCTGGCGGTGTCTGATAGACACCGCCACCATATTAGAGCTTTTCCGCCACTGTCGGAAGGCGACCGCGGCGGAAAAGCGGCGGACGGTCTTCCCATCCACCGATGACCCCTCAGCCATCCTAATGTGGCGCTGGTTTTTTTCATGTATCCCAGCGGTGAATCCGCATCCTCTGGGCCGGTGGTGTCTTCCGCCGGCCCGGAGGATGCGGATTCACCGCAATCCTAATGACCTCCTAAGTAGGTGCAGCCGGACCATTGTGGCTTTATGCCCTCCCAGAGCATGAGACACTGTATCCATTGACATCACATGGCCCTAGCCCATCTTCATTGATTGTTTCAAGATTTTGCATAACTCTATATTGATTTAGAAAAGGCTTTCAACATGGTGGACTGGGGCTACCTCCAATTGGTGCTGACTCACGCTGGTTTTGGGGCACAATACCAGAACATGGATCAGGTCCCCTACTCCAACGCTACTGCTTGGGTCCAAATCAATGGGGTCCTCTCTGACACTTTTTCTATGGAAACGAGGGACTAGACAGGGTTGTCCCCTGTCATTATTGCCTTGACGATTGAGCCTTGGGCCGAACTTATCCGTACGGACCCCCAATACACTGGATGGTTTTGGAGTGCTGAACATGAGAACTGCATTGCCCTATACGCTGATGACGACCTGCTATATCTTGCGTACCCGGCTATGAGTGGGCCCTGATGTCTCCAATTGCTGGAAAGCTTTTTAAATGCCATTTGATCTCATGATGAACCATTCTAAATAGGTGCTGGGACCCCTGGTGCCGTGTAGAGATTGATTCGATTAGCCGACGGATATTCCGCTTCGCCGGCTTACATTTATATATCTGGGCATATGGGTCGCTTTACACCCAGAACTCTCCTAGACCCTTAATCTCCAACCTCTAATCCGGAAAGCTAAGTCAGATCTCACTAAATGGCAAACTCTCCCTCTTATGTTATGGAACGCATTGCCCTCTACAAGATGATGATCCTCCCGCAAATACTATATGTTTTCCCGAATTTACCACTTCATTTGTGGCGGGCATGGTTCCAGGAACTGGACAGTGCAGCGAAAAAATTTCTGTGGTTGGATTCAAGGCCGCATATGGTTTTTTCGCATAGCCAACGGGCCCCTATAATGGTAGCCTGGGAATGACCATTCTCTAGCTTTACTATTTGTCCTCCTACCTTCTTGTTCTTCACAATTGGTTTAATGGGGGGTTGGTTTGATCCTGTCTATTGCCAGGAACTCTTATTGCTGGGTTTCCCCCAGCAACAGGCCTTGCTCTATGGATCTCCGGTTTCTCCTGTAGAAATGCCAAAATGGTACGTCCACATATTATATAAATGTGTAGAGGAATTTGTGTATAGAAAACAAGGTAACTTAAAGCACAGAAAATTAATGCTTTGAGGATTTTAATGGCTGAGGTTATGGAGTCTGAGAGCGCTTTGGAGAAGATCTGTGGGAGTACCAGAAACTGCTTATAAAGGAAAAGAAAGACCTTACAAGAAAAATATCTTAAAAGCCAAGGTGGCCTGTTTCTATAGGAAAATAGAGAATGCCATTAATTCCTAAGAGAACTCTCCCTTGCTTTAAAGGAAATTGCAGATAATGTGCTCAAAGGCAGGGCCCTTAAGGATGCCATAAGACTGGCGTAACATATTCGGGACAACATCCAAGACGAACTGGAGAAGAATAGATTGGCTATTCCTCCCAAAAGGAAAGTCATCACGGTGGATCCTGAGAAGCCACAGGTCTTGTCAAAGTTCAGTTTGGAGGCTTTAGAACATCTCTTTTGAAGAAACACAGGACTTGATAAATACTGCTAATGCCATCTTTTGCCAGTGGAATCAGATTCCTTTTAAAGTCAACAAGATAGGTGTAGTCTGGGAATATTGTATCCCAAATCATGTCTAACTTTACATATAGGTACCTTGGAGATATATATATATATATATATATATATATATATATATATATATATATATATATATATATATATATATATATTTTTTTTTTTTTTTTTTTTTCTACCCCTGCATGCATTGCAAAGCATGCAAATACAGCCACAAGAAGACCAAATATGAGGGTAGACCAAATGACCCCCGACCAGCAAGAACCATTACCAAGTTCCTGAATTGTAATTCGGAATTTGTGATCTATTGTCTTGTCTGCCCGTGCTCCAAGAGGTATGTTGGTAGTACGATCAATCCAGCAAAGAGGCGCATCTTGGAGCACATGCGTGCCATCACCAACAGGGATAAAAACTACCCTGTGGCACGCCACTTCGAAACCCACCACAATAGCAACAGAGACTTACTGTCCTTTTATCTGATAGATCAACTAGAAAGGCAGGAAAGAGGTGGAGATAAGATCAGAACTCTTAGGGCAATGGAGTCGAGATATATCATCGATCTCCAAACTATGAAGCCGGTAGGTCTGAATAATGACGAAGAACTTTGGGTACATCTGGATTAATGTCATTAAGGGGCTAACTGAAAATGAATAGATATGAAACATCTGAAACTAGAATAAGGTAACATCATCTGCCATACTCTCCCCCACATGCCATGCTCATTATATTATGAAATCTGTATTCATGCTTTAGGGAGTCACAAGCCCATACAGGGCTAGACGTAGGAAAACACACAAAAAAAACATGCCCATTCAGGGCGTTATAAAAAAGTGACTTGCTCGATATACATATTAAAATGATGAGAGATAGACCAAACACACACGGAGCATATCAATAGAATGTTGTAAATATGAAAAGTGTAAAAATATCTAACTTTCGATAATCAAAATGTAGCGTTGTATGTAAATATTTGTAGAAGATTCGCATCTGACACCAACTTTTGATACTCTAACATTTCCATGCATACAAAGAAATATTTGCACTGTGTTTTTGTATATATATATGAATTTATTTCTGTCACATGTACATACTCTCTTGTCATCGAGCTAGTCACGAAATGCACAAATGAATTGCATGGGGATTTCTTTCCCTTGTTGTTTTTAATTGCACGAGCACTTTATTAATTGCCATTTTTTCCGTGTACCATTGTGAACAAACATGCATTTGCACTTTACAATATGTCTGCCACTATCCTAACCGACTGTTGGCTTAGTCCTCTTTTGATTACCATGAAGAGGTGGAGATAAAATGGCAAGTTTTGTTATGCACATTGACACTGAGGAAGCCGTTTCACGGCGAAACGCGTTTGTCTTTGTATGGGGTAGGGGGTCTGTCATTAAACCAAAAAATCATCACCAGCTTGGAGTGCCGTCTGCTTTCTTCAACACAAGCGAGCGTGTAGTAATATATATATATATATATATATTGGCAGTCACATCCTAATTTTTAGTGCGGGACCGCCGCATTCATGGCATGCGGTCCCAATCCCCACCATGATGGCGGGCAGAGCCAGTTTGCCCGCCATCGTAATGACCACCATAATTATTTAAAACGGAGCTGAGACAAAATATCAATGTAAAAATATTGATTTGAACAAATATTGAGGTAAAAATATTGTGGGTCAAAAATATCGACAGAAAAAATATCGTGGTCAAGAATATTGATGTTAGGTAAGTAATATTGATTTAAAAAATATCAAAGTGTTAAATATCGTTTGTAAAAATATAGTTTTAAAAAATATTAATTTTTCTTAATGATATGTATTTTAGTATCAGGGATATTTCACAGAGCCTTCTGCGATGTGTAGTATATCTAGAAAAGATCTTAAAGCCATCTGTATGGGTCTTCTGGATGAAATCAGAACCACAAATGAAATTAGAAAGCCCATGGCACAAGCCCACTACTTAACCCTGCTGACTCCATCAATCAAGCCGTACATATCCTTAATAGATCGAGACTTTGACCGATTTTTGTTGACCCGTTTTAGATTAAATATTTTATTCAGATCCCTAAGTTTTCCTCTAATGAACAAATGGTCTAGAGATCTGTGTAGGTGTCGTGCGATGATGTTTCATCACAATCAACTATTCATAGCATGTTTTTCTGTAAATATTAAGCTGTATTAAGAAAGAAATGGATTGTCCGTGTTTAAAGAATTTTGGACTGAAACGCTGCCGACCAGCATTTTTAGCATTGCAATTTTTTAAAAATAAATTTGTTATTGCATCTGTTACCACGTTCCTTAAAAATGTTTTTAGTTGCCGGAATAACATGATAATGTGATATATAAATGCACTCCTGGCCAAGAAAATATTTTCTTCTTAACTTGTATTTTAATGTGCTTTTATGGTTATTATCTACTATAACCGAATAAAGATATATTGAATTTGAATTTGAATGTATTTTAGTATGTATTTTATATGTGTGTGATGTTTGTTTTCTTTGTATAAGAATTGTTTGTATTTTTATTATATGTGTTAAAATGTTAGTAGTTAAAAATAAATGGTAATTGAATTTTGCATTTTTAGTTCCGTAGCGGTTTGTAGGTTTATAGGGGAAAAGGGTGGGAAGTGATTTAATTATATAAAACGTATTGAATATTTTTATGCATTAATATTTGTATAATTGTGATGCTATAGTGTTTAAATGTGTAAATGAATTTATTAATAATTGTTTGATAATTCGTTGGTAATTAATTTAAATTCATTAATTATAAATTCATTATGGTATTTGTGTAATTAATTTTAGGTGTGTGTTGTGGTGTTGATAGGTGTAAATAGTGGGAAGGGTGGGAAGCAATTTAAATTGCATTGATGAATTATTATTTAGTTGTTAGTTAATTTAAATGAATTAACTAGTAACTTAATAATGGTAATTGTGTAATCAATTTTAGGTGTGGGTTGTGGTGTTTATAGGTATAAATTGTGGGAGGGGTGGGAAGTAATGTATTTGTTACTGAAGAATTAGTAATTATTTGTTAATCAATTTAAATTAATTAATTAGTAATTATTCATCGTAATTTTGTAATTAATTTTAGGTGTGTGTTGTGGATATTATAGTGTTAAAGAATGTGTAATCAATGAATGTTTAATATTTTTTTAATAACAATGTATATTTTACATTTATTATTGATTATGTTAATCATGGAAATACATTTTAATAAAAATGTTGATGTCTTTTTTTATTGGTGTGGTGTTATAGGGTAGGAAATAAAATTAATATATTAATGTTTCAAATAATTTGTTTGTGAATATTTGTTTCTTTTGAATAAATATTGTTTATAAATGTATTTAATATTTTTTAATATCATATTTGTAGGTTTTTATTATATGTAATTAACATTATAATATGTGTTATTGTTATATGTTCAATATGTTTAATGGTATATTTTTAAAATATTGTTTATTCATTTTTAAGAGTATATGTATATTTTTAATTGTTGAATTGTTATTAGTAATCTTTGTTTTTCTGCTATCCAATACTTTCCCTACTTTTACACTCACTGCAGTGGGAATAGTATTTTTTACCCCTCCGCTATCCAGCACTTTCCCTACTGTTTCACTCACTGGAGTGGTACTAGTAATTTTTACCCCTCCGCTATCCAATGCTTTCCCTACTGTTGCACTCACTGGAGAGGGAATAGTAATTTTTACCCCTCAGCGATCCAATACTTTCCCTACTGTTGCACTCAGTGGAGTGGGAAATTTTAATTTTACCCTTCCGCTATTCAGTATTTTCCCTACTGTTGCACTCACATGAGTGGGAATAGTTATTTTTACCCTTCGCTATCCAGCACTTTCCCTACTGTTTCACTCACTGGAGTGGGAATAGTCATTTTTACCCCTCCGCTATCCAATATTTTCCCTACTATTGCACTCACTGGAGTGGGAATAGTAATTTTTTCCTCTCCGCCATCCAATACTTTTCCTACTGTTGCACTCACTGGAGTGGGAATAGTAGGTTTTACCCCCCCCCCCCCGCTAACCAATACTTTCTCTACCGTCAATGTCTCTAAGTCCCACACCATGATCATTGGTCGTGTAGTAAACATGTTGCAGAAAAAATCTTTTATTTGCAAAGGGGAGATCCTTTCTAGGGTCCCAGTTTTTCCTTATCTGGGAGTCCTTTTTGATCAAAGAGGGTCCTGGGTTCCTCAGGTTAAAGCTAAAAGTCTCAGCTTAGCACGATCTTCATCAGCCTTGCTGGCCTTTACAAAACGATTGGGAGCAAAACCAATGGAGGCTGTGATTAAAATATATAATAGTAAGTGCGTTCCAATCGCTATGTATGGATCTGCGATTTGGGGCTACGCAGAGACGGCAAAAATTCAGAGGGTAGAAAACGGTATCATCAGGAATATTCTATCTGTCCCAGATCCCACACCTACCTTCTCTATTCATGAGGAAATAGGCTTACCATACATCTCTGATAAACTAAAATTAGCACCCCTCCTTTTCTGGGTCAAAACGTGGTTGAATCCCGAGATGACGCTAAACCATGCCATCCTTAAGGACGTCATTGCAAGGGATAACGCCATGAGAATCCCCTGGCTAAAATTTATTAAATCTACTTTACTAATGCTGGGAAGACCGGAACTTTTTAATGACCCATCTAACATTAGGAGGGAGGATGTCAGGTGGATTAAGCAGATGTTTTTGGAGAGGGCCCGTATGGATAGAGAAGATTTGGAACTGAGGAAACCCATGGTGAGGGCACATATTGTTTTAACTACTTCACCCACCATGGAACCCTACCTAAAAACTGTGACTAACCCTCTTCATAGACTCCTACTGACTAAATTCAGGATGAATTTAATCCATTACTCTTTAGGAAATTTTCCGGTGTGGTCAAAACCTGATGATGGCCCGCCATGCGGTTGTGATAATTTTTCAGTTCAAGACACCCTTCATTTTATATTTTTTTGTGACTTTTATAGCAGTGAAAGGAAGAAATATCTATTCCCTGTTTTGAAGGCAGCGGGCTTTACTCAAATAAGGCCAGCCTTAATCTTCCTCCAAAAGTTAGCAGATACTTACACCATGTTTAGTGTTGCTTGCTATCTAACTGCGGCATTTAGAACTAGGAAGAAAAGACTACCCCAGATTGATCTGTTTTAACTCAAATTTGTTTTTAAAGGAAAACTTTTAATATTTGTAAATAGATTTGTACTTTTGCACGCAACAATCTGATGAAATGTAATCATTATGCAGAAAACCTTTTTGTAATGAGATCAAGTGATGCTTTTAAATACTGTATTGTGTTTGCTTTATGCCTTTTATGATTTTAACAAAAATCGAATAAAGAGTATTTTGACTGACTTTGCCTACTGTTGCACTCCCTGGAGTGGGAATAGTAATTTTCCCCCTTCCTCTATCCAGCACTTTTTCTACTGTTGCACTCACTGGAGTGGCACTAGTAATATTTACACCTCCGCTATCCAATATTTTCCCTACTGTTGCACTCACTGGAATGGGAATAGTAATGTTTACCCCTTTGCTATCCAGCACTTTCCTTACTGTTGCACTCACTGGAGTGGGAATAGTAATTTTTACCCCTTCGCTATCCAGCACTTTCCTTATTGTTGCACTCACTGGAGTGGGAATAGTATTTTTTACCCCTCCGCTATCCAATACTTCCCTTACTGTTGCACTCACTGGAGTGGTAATAGTGATTTTTACCCCTTCGCTATCCAACATTTTCCCTACTGTTGCAATCACTGGAGTTGGAATAGTAAATTTAATACTTCTACTGTCCAACATTTACTCTACTTTTGCAGTCAATGGAGTGGGAATAGTAAATTTTACCCCTCCGCTATCCAACACTTTCCCTACTGTTGCACTTTTTGGAATGGGAATAGTAATTTTTACCCCTCTGCTATCTAACTCTTTCCCTACTGTTGCACCTATTACAGTTGGAATAGTAAATTGAATTGTTTTGCTATCCAACATTTTCCCTACTGTTGTATTTATTGTGTTGCGAAATATACCTTAACATTTTGTTTTAATAATTTAATATTTTAATTCATTATCGATTTTTTAAATATTTTAAATTATTGATATATGTATATATTTTATTTATATATCATTTAAAATTTTAAAAATTAAATACAGATAATAGTCAATCAATTATTTTAAAGTAAATATATGTATATGTATAAATTATTATGTTTGTGTGTTTACATTTTTGTAAATTAAGTCTAATTTTACAATTAGTTAAAATGTATATTAACTTCAATTAATTTTGTTAAATATAATATTAATATTTTATATTTGAAATATATATTATTTTATTTTATTTATATTTTTAAATCGATATTTTTTACATCTATATTTTTAACTTGGATATTTTTGATTCAATATTTTTTGTACTGTTTAAGTATAGGGAGTCGATATTTTTACTATATATATTTTTTTCCCGATATTTTTACCATCAATGTGTTTACCATTTACATTCTATCAGTGAACCTGTTTTTCTTCTCCCCCCTCCTTTTCTCCCATTCTTCCCCTCTCTTTCTGACCTGATCTCTCTCAACTCTCATTAAAAAGTTATAATGGTTTGCAGATTGCTTACATACTCCGAGCTTCATTCCTTCTTATTACTGTTCAATATAAAGAGTGTTGAAATCCTTTGGGTTGAGTAGTGCTGAGTATGAATTTAAGGGGAGTTCATATACTGTCAAACGGGTTACAAGGCAGCAGAGTCATGTGCAAAGGGGTGGGAGGGTACAGGAGAAGAGTGCAGAGGATGCAGTTGACAGAAGGGATGTAGGCAGGACAAGGGGGTTATCAGCTAGGGCCTGTCAATCAGAGGATGACATCTGGATGAGGTGTTACTTGAAGAGGAGGGTCCACTGTGCTTTCCTGAAAGAACAGGAACGAGAGAGCCAACTGGAATTGGGTGGAGAATGAGAGAAGTTAAAAAAAAATGCAATTCTATTTCATGGTTCATCAGTGGCTGGAATCATGACAGTGAGTCTATTTACATACAAAAATACCCACTCTGCTGAGTTTGCCATAGGATGTGTAGGGCATCGTGACCTCTAGAAGTACTTATGTCAAGGCAGTAGTGTAAACAGAACATGCTTAATGACAAAAATAATGATGAGGGTCTCCATTTGGCAGGAGGTTATGAATACTATTATGGCTACTTTCAGTGTATTGCCCAAGGGTGAAGAATACCAATAATGTTGCTTTGCCGGTTGGAAATGGACTACCATCTTTCTACCCATGCCTTAATATTTCACCAACACGTGGCAATGTTTTGCTGAACCCTTTCTTGCCTAGGAGGGAAAGGCACTGTAGCTAGGGCTTTTTGCATCATCTGTCTTTCCGGTATGGAGCCAATATAATGTTTGTGCACTAACTGTGATGACTTCTTCCAGTGCCAATGGGAATGCGGAGTAGTTTGCCACATTGTTTATGTACTAATCTGCTTCTTCATTATTGTCAGTAAGAACAACATTCCTTGTGCCCCAATATTTGGGGACCTAATACTGCACCCTGAAAAGACTGATACAACAGTGTGTTATTTCCTAGGGACATTATTACCTTGCCATACTCCGCACCACAGAATGACGGCTGATAGGTTCACAATGCATGATTCCCTACATTCTAAGCACCAAGGGGCATATGTATGTAATTTACATTTTGCGATTCTCAAATAGCGATTTTTAAGGAAACCCTATTTGAGAACTGCAAAATGGAATGTATGTAATAAATCGCAATTTTTTTGCAAATCTCTAAAATTCCTTAAATGCGATTAGCAAATTGCGAATCGCAATTAAGGAATGAGTGTCCCATTCATTACTATGGGCCAAGAGGCCCGTAGGAATGAATGGGGATACATTCTCAAATTCCGATGTTCTATGAGAAAATCGCAATTTGAGAATCGCAATTCCAAGGTTGCCAGGGTGTTCAAAGGACACCTGTTGCACCCCTGGAATGTGCATGTAAGTACATGTGGCGTACAACCATGCCCTAAGGACATGTCTGTGCACCACATGGCACTTTGAATTTTAAAAAAAATGCATTTTAACAGGAAATCGCAAAATACCATCTACTTGGAGTAGGCAGTATTTTGCGATTCCTTAAGCCAAAATCGCAATTTGCAAGGCACCCCTACATAGCATGTAAGGAATCGCAAAATTGCGATTCCTTAAATGCTTGAGCAAAGTACGGAATCACAATTTTTGTGATTCCTTATTTTGCTATGTGGCACATACATATCAAAACGCTGTTTGCGCATCGCAAACAGCTTCTTACATCTGCCCTAAAATCTCAGAATGTACTTACTCTGCCATGTTTCACTTGCCAGATTAAGTGCAGGTGAACAATGTGATATTTGTAGTGAAATATATGCTGCAAGCTCCCATTTGCACCCGAATTGAGATTAGTGGCCCACTTAGAATGAGATTCAAAGTTTGTACAGTTGCCATCTTCATTCACTTCACATCAAATTCAAAATTTTGCAGAAAGGAGTTAGCGGTGCAGGAAGAAGGGAACATTGACCTAGACATAAAAGCTATCCAGTGATGCCTCCTTATCCCGCCTGTGCGTCCTCCAATATGGCCCCATCCTCTGCCTTCATAACTGTATGCCCTTCAAAGTCGAAGAAGGAGGGAGCCCCTCTTCAAAACAGCCAGGACGTCCTCTCCAAAACTCTAGAGCAGGCACAGCCTTGATAATGAGTGCATGCACACCCGTTTATTCACGTGTTGCCATTCCCCGAGTAGTGCATCCTAATAATAGTAAATACAGGTGGCAAAGGAGTATACAGTATCTGAAGCTGGAGCGTGGTCAGATTCTCTGGGTAAGCAAGCCTTGTCTTTTCTATTAGATTGGATAGCTGCTCATCTACAACCAGTGGTAACTGGCATCTGCTGGGACTGCAGTGCAGGCCCAGCAAATTCCCTCAACCAAACCTGGCCTCTTCACGTGCTGTTAACCAGCATGCAAGCAGTGCCCTGATTGATGGGAGCGGCCTCTCTCTGCGCTCCCGAGGGCACTGGATGCTTGCACATGCTATCAAACTAGTTGTCTTAAGACCGCTTGGTTGAAAGGTTTAAAGTGCGCATGTCTGGCTGGTTATCGCAAGACGGTTGGCCAAAAAGACATGCACACTTTAAACAAGTGCAAAGGCAGCCCTCTCCCCACCACTCCTCTTCTATCACTCAGCAGGCCCTGCCCCATCCTGATGCTCAGTTTGGGACGGGAGGATGAAAAATAAAATGGTAATGAATTACCATTTTATTTTTCATCTCTGGGGCTTTGAGTGGAACTTAAGTGGGGCGACACTCCTCCGCTCTAACAGAAGAGCTGCCCCTGTCTACAACTTTGCTCCTGATACATTTACTGGTGTTCATTAAAGAGGTGCATGGTCACCTCTTTCCTAAATTGGAGCAGTGTTGGGGCAGTCTTGGTAAATACGGGGATGTTGTTCCAGATCCTGGGTGCATAGATGGAAAAAGCCGGCTACCTTATTTTTTCTTTTTTTTAAATGTCTTAGCTAGCTGTCTGATGGTGTCTGGGCTGCAGGTGTGCCGAGAACCACCAGAGAGGGTGAACTTGTCTGTAAGATAAGTGGGGTGCTGTGATGGCTTTGCAAATGTTGCAGCTGGTTTTGGAGATAGTGCGTTTCAGCCAGGGGTTGCAATTGAGTTCCCTCAAAAAGCACAACTAAGAAGCACATGTCAGCCACTTATTTTCAGGTATCTTTCATGGTTTGCTATTGCTTGGATTTGCTGTCCATCATGGCAATGGCAATCTTTGTGGATGGTTGCATTGTTACTGTTGTGTTCCCAGGAGGTTTGGGTGATGGAGCTCAAGCAGTCTTTCTGTTAAACTATAGCCATGGTGTGCTCTTTTATATATTCACATTCTTGAATCATTCCCTGTTGTCAGGCTGGGAATCCCCAGTACATTAACATAGCAATATACAGTGTAAAACATGCAGCATACAATATACAGTGTAAAAAGGCCACAGGACTGAAACAGCACAGAATCTTTAGTATCACAACCATCTCTTTTGAAAGAACCCAAGCTTCAGCCAATGAGGTAGAAGTTAAAGCTCTCCTACTCCTACTAGTATTCACCATAACTCACATTTCTACTGCACGTAGTGGGTGAAGGAGTTTGCTGGAAGAGATCTGCTTAAACCTTTCAGTGAACTTGAAATTGTTTCTGGGTGTGGTGGCTTCGTGGACTAATGTGCTCACTGTTGGGCTTGTGTTTGACCTCATGGTCACAGGTGCAAATCACTCAGCCTTTCATCCTTCTGAGGTCGATAAAATGAATACCATTGAGTTCTATAGCAATAAACATCTATTATTCATCGCCAAGATGCCCTTCTGGGTGAACGTGCGCTTTACAAATACACATGTTATGTTACTGTTTTGGTCTGCCCTGGATGTGAACCAGCCTATCTTCAGTGCTGAAGTACTATGAGTTGTTTTTAAGGATGATTACTATATTTTCTGTACTAGGGAGATCATTTGATCTGACAGCCAACTGTCACCAACAGTCACCATGGCTGACTGAGAGAAAAAATCTCTATTTAAACCTTGTTTATCGTGTGGAAACAAAAATATTCACACTGATGACCCACATTCTCAGGAAATGTATTGCCTTTTCCAGTTTATAAGGCATCAGAATGCAATATTTGTAAGACTTTTACAACTTTTACAACTAAAATGCTTAAGCACAGAGAATGGAGGTTCGCATTAATCCTTATGGATAAAGATAATTTTTCTCCTTCTTAAGGAGATGCCCCCTCTTTAGGGGAGAATTTCATGAAAACGATCCCCTACAAGCACTTCCACTGAGGCAGCACACAAGAGGAGAGTTGTAGAGTTTCCTGAACCTAATATATTTGGTATATTGCTTGAAGCCATCTCATCAGGTAAGACGCAAGATAAGTAGTAGAGGAAATCTTGCGAAAGATTTATTTTCTAAGGAAACATTGTTAACAATGAGACCATTTATCACAACATCGACAACATCAACACTGTCATCAACGACAAGAGCTTAGTCCATGACAATCTTACCATCAATGATGAACTTGCCTTTGACAATGACCCTATCGTCTGCGACAACCCTACTGTCGACAGCGACCATACCGTCGTCGACAACCATACTGTTGAGGGCACCATAGACAACGGCATATCTGTCGACAACGATTCTTCTGTCAACAATGTCGTCAAAGACATTTATACTGTTGAGGATGAGCTCACTGTCAACAGCTATACTGTCAACAGTAAACTTAAGAGGAGATTTTTTTCACCATTAAAGGTGTCCAATTTACCTCTAATTCAAATATTGCAGTCAAACCAAGAAGAGGAAACTAGTGAGTATGCCTCAGTGACAAATTACAGCCCAACACAGAGATGTAGGATATGTCCCAGATTTTGAAGAATAAATGGATACCAATGAGTCATACAACAAATATCTGTATCAGCAAAATTATAAGTCTCAAACAATTTGAATTGGTATGAGGGAGAAACCACCACAATATTATTAGAAACCAGATGTGGCCCAAGAGCCAATGGCCTTTTATATCAATGTTGCAACAGATGATAGATACTTTCAAGAAGTTATTACCCAGCAATAAGCTAATGATCCTAAATGGTGTTATCTGTTACACTCCTTCTGCAACCTCCTCCATCTGCTCCTTTACCAGTTTCACCTCCTTGACAACTGTCACCACTAACTCATCCTCCACTGCCAAGGGAACCGTCTACCAGATCTGAGCACACATAGGACATGGATGATTAAGAAGAAGGGTGAACTTCCAAAAGATGATGGAGGACAAGATGATAATGGGCGGGAATTTGTTGTCCCAAGTGGAAATGATGATGGACCAAATTCACAGGATTCTACAGATGTATCTCTAAATTTCATTCATTAATAGAAAGAGCAGCCAAGAAATTCAGCCTACCAATGACGTCTATAGATCAACCATGTTTTCGTTATGACTTTAAAAAGAAATCGTAGAAGTCTGTTAAGTCCATACCCATTTGTGCTTAGATCTGGTTGGAAGGTTTGAAATTAATGAAGACACCTGCTATAGTTCCAGCGAGGATACTTCATCTGGAGAAAAAGTATAGGTCTTAAGATTCAGCTCCGGCTTGCCTCACTGGTCATACAAAACCGTATTCAGTGATTTCTTCCACAGCTGACAGTTCTAGGCCATTATGACTGCCAGATGTGGCATGACATTTCTACATTACTGGAACTCATTCCTGAAGATAAGAGAAAAGCGTCAAGAGCGATCCTGAATGATGTGGGGCTTACTTCTTCCATCATTATTGACGCAGCAATAGATGTCTTGGAAACAGGTTTTCACCAACTGACAAAAGGTACTGAATTAAGATAACAAGGCTGGCTTGGTTAAAGTCCACAGCCTTCTGGGCTGAGGTCCAATCTAATATTCTGGATATGCCTTTGGATGGCTTCACTCATTTTGTCAAACATTCAGATAAGTCTTTGCAAGGTCTTAAAACTGATACCGCAAACGCATTGGGACTTTTGCAGTATCGCAGATTTGGAACCTCTATTTTTCATGGCTCAGGAAGATCAAAACATTCTGAGGAGGATTCAGTCAATATGGAGGTGAGGCACATATATGTTATCCTCAAAGACAGTCTGGATATGATCAAGGTTACTCCATTTATCGTAATCAAAGACAGTCTTATGGGAGGTTCTAAGGAAGAAGAGAGGTTCCTCACAAGCAGTAATAATAACAATCAGAAAAGAGTTTGACTCTCCACTCTTGCCCCTTTTCAATCTGGTCCTCAGAAGTTGGGTGGGGGAGGGGGAAATTTGCCTTTTTGCTCCCTCGTGGTAGATCATAACATCAGACGAATGGGTGAAGCAAATTGTACAATCAGGTCCTACTTTTGAGCTTATCCAGAGACCCCAGTTTGTCCACCAAAAAAGGAACCTCATCTTTGTTTGAAGGGACTTTAACTAGAAATTCCCATGCTTTCCCTCATAGGGGCTATAGAAATTGTCCGCAAATCACAAAGAAAACAAGGATTATATTCCAGGTGCTTCCTAATCAAAAAGAAGATGGGTCGGTGGAGACCAGTACTCGATCTGAGGCAGTCCATGCAAGTAAGGAATTTATGACCTCCCTGGAACTTCGGGAAGCATATTTCCACATACCAATTTATCAAAAGCACATTAAAGTACCTTTTGATTTCCATTAGCGGGTAGCACTACCACTTCCAGGTGCTCTCTTTCAGACTCAAATCTTCACCTAGATTGTGACAGCAAGCTACTGCAATTATCAGCACATCCAGTCATTCCTATGAAAGTGCATCCTAGGATACTTTCCTGATGTCTCCACCACAATCCCAAGTCACTGATTTTGACAGCATGGTACCTGACCATCTAGAATATTGCCATTTAGATCTACTGCAAGAATGTACAGATATTCTGGTGCAGGCTTGAGCTCAAGCAACTAATAAGATTTACAACTATAAATTGAAGTAATTCTGTGTCTGGTGCAGGTATAATGGTCATCCTTCTCTTCAAATAAAACCTATTCAAATCTTTCCATATATGAGATTTTGGAGAACTGAAACATCAACATTTTCTCTGTTTTCCCAAAGAATCATAAAACAGTTTATAAAAGGGCTCTTCGGGGCATTTTCACCTCTTTGACATCCTCCAGTTCAGTGGGAGCTTAATACAGTCCTCAGTCAGTTGATGTTACCTCCTTTCGAGCCGATACATAAAGCAGACTTAAAAGTTGTATCCTGGAAAACTGTATTCCTCCTGGCTCTAACATACGAAAGTAGAGTGGTAGCGATTCAAGCGTTCAAGCGTTCACCATCAGAGAACCTTTTCTCTGGTTCAGGACGGACAAAGTCATTCTCAGAAAACAACCCCAAATTCATTCCAAATGTTACTACTGACTTGACCCAAATGAACCTGTCATTCGTAGAACTTTCTTTCCAAACCCAGCTTTAACAGCTGAAAGACCGTTACATTACTTGGACTTACGTAGATGTCTCAAATTCTACATATACAAGACAAAGGACATACGCACATCAGATCAGCTGTTTGTGCTGTTTGGTTTACCATGTAAAAGTCAAGCCCAGTCCAAACAGAGGATAGCTTGTTGGAGCTCAGCCTGCTTCGCTTTCTGTCATGCCAAAGCTAAGTGTCCTCTATATGGAAAGGTGAGGGCAAATTCCACCAGAAGCACGGCTTCATCTGCGGTACTCTATGATGGGCTGCCCTTGAAGGACATCTGCTTTGCAGCCACCTGGAAAAACAGGCTTTGGCTCATGAAGCACTACTGCCTAGACATGGATGCAAACGCTGACACAGCAGTGGAACAGACAGTCCTGAGAAACCTGTTTCATTAAAGGCGATTCTGCTTTCCACTTTGTTGTATATTATAATGTGTACTACTTGCAATTCTGTTTCCATCATGTGAATATATAAAATATCCAATTTTAGAGAAGAAATTAGTTACTTACCTGTAACCTCAGTTCTCAAACATTGGTATCTTTTATGTATTCACATGCAACCCCCCTCCCCGATCAGGGGCACATCATATTTTATTATCACACTTGTGCTTTGAAATCTGAGAAAGCTGAAGCTGCTTCCTTATTAGCTGACGTGTGGGTTCTCTCAAATTAGGTGAATGTGCTACTAAATATCCTATGTTCTCTGCTATGCTAATGTACTTGTAATTCCCAGCCTGACGATGGGGAATGATTCAAGCATGTGAATAAATAAAAGATACAACTGTTAGAGAACTGGAGTTACTAATTTCTTCTTTGAATTACTTAGTCTGTCTTAAAGTTACAGTACTAGCTACTACTGCTCTTTTCCTTTGATTCGTTTTACTTTGTAGATTGTTGGGTTGATGTCCTTTTTGTGCACAAAGTTAATATGTGCTCACAGTTAGTTCTTTATGATGAAAAAAATTAACTCACCTTCCATAACGTAACTACTATGCAACATTTTGCTATGCATGTCTTTTGTATTTCGCAATTACCAAAGAGTTTGCCTCTTAAATAATGTTGGGAAAAGGTGTATTTAAATTGTAATAGGAGTTTCCCTAATTGGCCATTATTCAATGTGGTGTATATAATATGTAATATGAGTTTCCTCAATTGGTCATTAATCAATTAACTTTAAAGACATATTAAGTATGACCTAGCTCTAACATCAGTTCTTCGTATGGTTGATTATTTAATTAAGACACTTGTAATTCTCAAATAGTCATTCAGCATGCCTATGTAATTTATATATTCACTATAAACACATTAAACATGCACTGGCATATATTGGGTAACTTGGGTAATTGCAGTGCACACCGTCTTTCCCATTCATAGATTATAATACAATATGTTTATACAATTTTACTCATGTTAATAATGGGTGCAGAGATTATACAGGATGTTACCCTAGAGATCTCAAATATAGGGGTTGTTAGGCTGCTAAACAATACAACAGAAGCTGGATTGCACACCTCTCACCACTGCAGTATTTAATATACAGCGTCAGTTCATAGAAAAGTATTGTATATACATATTAAAATAATCAGTCCTTCAAGGTATTTTAATAATTGGTGAACATGTAACTTTGGTTTCAACATAGGTGTGGTTAATCGACTCTAATTTTATATTACCTACTCAGATGGCTGTAATGAATTGGGAGTATTGATTGAGGGGATGAGAACCCACCAAAAATAATAATCACAATCCTTATCGGGGTGAACCACTAAAGTCTCTAAATAAACATGTGCTTAACCCTCTGATGGCTTGACACAAAGTAGTTAGGTTTAACTTGGGGGAAATGTGTAAAGATGTTATGCAGCACTCAAACATTAATAAAGTGAAAACACATAACAAGAAAAATCCCAAACCAATTTAGAAAATTAGGATACATTTTCATAAATAAAATGACAACAACATGAGAAAAATCAAATACAAAAAAAATGGACATATGACTTTGTAAAGTTTGAATTAAAAATAGAGCCAGAAAGCATGAAGCACCAAGCACCCTTACCCAGCCGCGTTAGAATGGGTCAAAAGTTAAGGCCAACCGCAGTGCAGTGCAAATCAAATGCAAGGAACAGGTTCTTCCTAGTGGAAAGTTTACCTTCTGACTTAGAAACATTTTTTTTTTAAATGGTTGTCAATGAGTCGTCGGCAGGGCACGCTTCAAGCTGGATGCAAAGAGAGACTCGATGAGTGTAGGTTGCTGAACAGCACAGAGGAAGCCCTCTAGGTTTGGGCTTAGAAACTTTTTGGGAAGTCAGATTGCCTTCAGTGGGGCAAACCAGCAGGTTGAGGCCCACCGGCTATTTGACGCCAACCGCTGTGGTTTAGACAGAGATTCTGGTCTCTGTCTGTTCTCCAGGCAGAAAATTGCCAAAAAAGTCCCAGCTTTTGCAGTGGTACACTAAAACATCAGCCAAGCATCAGGACCAGGGGAGCATTGCTTGGAGGTTAGTACTCACGCTAACAGAGGCCTGCTGCTGGGCTCTGGTAAGGTCCGATTGGACCTGGTGAGCTGGGTAGTTGTAGGGCAAGAGGCCTCTGGAAACTTGTTTTATCCATGTAGCTTAAACAAGAGGTTAGTCAACTGCCCCTTGGAGTCATTTCTGGGATCGTGGGTTCGAAGCAAGCAGGTTTAGTCCTTCATGTTTGAGAGCAGGGCAGTGATCTTCACAGGCCCAGAAGTGTTCTGAGAAAACTGCAGGGTTCATTTTTATGCCTAGGGATAAGCTGTGGGCTTGGGGCAAGCCGGTGTCCACACTCTTAACCAGTTCTGCTCAGCTTCTCTACCCCCACTTAGTTTGGTGCCAGCTTGACTAGGGAGACAAAGGGGAGGAGCTGCACCTGCCAGTGACATGGTAGGCCTGATTTGATTCTCAGGAAGGGGCTTGGCACACCTAAGATCCTGTGTCCACTGTCTGGAAGCAATACACATATCATCACAGGGGTGCCAACAGGGGTCGGGTGACAGCTGGACAATGGCAGGAACATGAACACTTTCTAAAAGTGTAATTTCTAAATAGTAATATAAAATCTCTGATGACCATTAAGTTTAGATATAAAAGAATGAGTCCTTGAACCATTTTTCTAGTTACCCCCAACCTGAATTTAGCTAAAGGTAATAGATTAAACCAGAGTTAACCTATGAGAGGGTCAGCCCTGCCACAGTGAAAAACAGCTTTGGAGTTTTTTCATTGCCAGGAAACTTAAAACATTGATTAAATAGGTCCTACTTTTTACATACCATGCACCTCACGGGCATTTTGGGTCTACCTTAAGTATGAGGTATAACTGTCCAAAAGGAAGATTAGGCATGGGAAAGGGCTTGATGTGCTATTTCAGAATGGCAGTTTAAAATTGAACATCCAGGCTACAAGGCAGGCCTGGATACATGATTTTCAGGGCTACTTTCGTGGGTGCACAAGGATGCTGTAGCAGCCCATGGGTAGCATTTAAAGTACAGGCCCTGGGAACATATATCACCACATACCAGGGTTTAATAAGTAAATCTTAAAAAGGGCAAACACAAGCATTTTACCTCTGTAGTTAATGTTACCCTCCCTGCAGGGTTACCTGGATTTTTAAAAACTTTTTATTTAACCCTATTTTTGTTGGCTGTAGAACTCTGTGCCCTTTGCCCCATATATACAAAACAAACACATGTTGGCTGGTGGAGGCTGAAATATTTTCAACAAATTATGGAAGAAAGCTAACATTTTAAACATGTATATATGTTGCTTCACTATGAGCTGACACTGTATAATAAATACTCTAATAATGAGAAGTGTGCAAACTAACCAGAGAGGATACCCTAATCAGATATTGGAAACTGCCAAGAATCAAGTTGCCTCACTTAATCGACAAGAAAGTTTGCTAAAAACAATGACAAAACCAAAAAGCGACCGGATGGTTGTAGTTTCGAAATTTTCCAACGTTAGTAGCACATTCAGGAATATAGTACTAAAACACTGGCCATTATTACAATTGGAAACAGATTTTAAAGATATGTTCAAACCTCAACCATTGTTTGCCTACACAAGAGGAAAAAATCTGGGAGAAATCCTCAAACACTCTACAACTACCTAAAAGGAATCTCTTGGCACGAGACCGTGTAAAAATTGCAATAATTGTCATAACATCATTCTGGGTAACAAGGTAATCCATCCGATGAAAGGTTACGTAATAGCCATAAATGTCACGGCCACCTGTGACACCAGCAATGTGGTGTATCTTTTGAAATGTCCCGGTGGAAAAATCTACATTGGCAAGACAGAGCGCAAAATCAAATTGCGTCTAAATGAACATAAGTCAAATATCCGCACTAAGAACTTAAAATCCACAGTTGCGACTCATTTTCAAGAAATGAATCATAACATTTCTCAACTTAAATATATGATTTTGGAAGCAATCAATAAAGTTGAGGGAAGAGACAATAACAAACATTTACTCCAAAGAGATAATTATTGGATTTACAGACTTAGATTGATGAAGCCTTATGGTTTAAATGAATGGATTGAATTTTCTTGTTATCTTTAAAATCCCCTTTTGACGGGATCACAATTCTGGACAGTCTCCTTACCGTAGTATCCAGCATTTATATGTATTTTCTATCGTAATTGTGTCTATTATGTTTCACGTTTTTCCTGCAACTGTTTACATCTTTCCACAGTACCCAGCACTCAACAGATTCTTGTCCTTTGTTTACCTTCACACTTTTCATCACATGACTTGCACACTTGATTTACGTAACCACGTCCGCCTCGCGGAGTTCACAAACTAACTGCTAAGCGTTTCAACTGCTTGGAACTCATTCACTATCGGCAAACGATTCCGTTCTCCACAACGTGAGTAACCTAACCTGCATGCATCACACTGTAATCTTTGCACGACTATCTTGCCTTTTTTTAACGTAATGTGAAAAGGAAGCCTTCATGCGCCTGTTACATTCTGACCGCGATGATAGTAGTACGCTATCCTTAGCCCATCTGTTGAGAATGACGTAATCACTCACCACACTCTTCGTAACAGCGAACTCATAACCGGTTGATATCCTACACTCTTGGTAATTATTATTAACATGTGTCTACACTTCTGTTGCACGACCTCTTCCTTTACATCACTATGAGAACGTTTAACGACTTTTTGTATAACTAGCACGTTTACCTGTTAAAATGATACAGCATGTTATTTTTGTTGAAATCAATAGGAAGAAATTACACATATGGCTTATATGTTGTTTTTTAGATGCTCCCAGAGGAAGGGCATTGGCCCGAAATGCATTAGAGCTGGAGAAATTAATTGTTGATATTGCCTGTAAAAACGTCATCAATTATGTTAAGTATGTGGAGAAACATACTTGAATGTTCATAATGGATTAAACACAAACGCATTGAATTCGAATCAACTGGTCAAAATTGTTTCTTTGAACTTTGCAAGGAGGAAAATTGCCCCTGCTTTCTGTGTGCCCTAAAGGGATGCCATCAATTGTTCATTGCAAAAAACACGAGGCTCTGACCCTGTGCCTCCCATGAGGCACAGGGTCAGAGCTGATTTGCATATAGCCAGTGTCTAACCCAGGGTGGTGTGGAGTGCAAAAAACGATGGATTTAGGCCCAGATCCTTGTACTCGGGTGAATGTATGACATTGTTCTACATTCTGTCCATCAACTTTTCCTGACCCATCGCCATCAAGCTGTCAGGCTGTCCCAGTTCTCTGCCTCTCAAGTTGAACTGACTTGTGGTGTCCCGCAGGGCTCCTCCTTATCCCCCCTTCTTTTTAATTTATACCTGGCCCCGTTAATCCGCTCCCTCCGTCAATTCAATGTCTCCGCGTTCAACTACGCAGACAACATTCAACTGGTTTTCACCATCGATTCCGGCGACCAATCCATTTCCACCTTTCAAAATACCCTCTGTTTTATCAGTGATTGGATGGGCACAAACCATCTGAAACTCAACCCCGACAAGACGAGCTGGTTCTTGTCGGGGGGCCCTCCAATCCCTGGCACTCATCTTTCTGGCCTGCCAGTCTTGGCAACCCCCCTTGCCCTGTCAACTCAGCAAAAAGTCTGGGAGTGGTCATAAGTAACGACCTATCTATGACACCCCAGATCAGCGCGGTAGTTTCCTCTAGCCATTTCCAGCTCAGGAAAATACGCAAGATCTCCCGCCTACTCACCTCCGATGCCCTCACCGTGGCCCTGCTTGCGTTAGTCATGTCTCGGCTTGACTACGCAAATGCACTATACGTAGGCATTCCTGCATACCAACTTAGGAGACTCCAGCTGATCCAAAATCAAGCTGCCCGCCTGATCTACCACCAACCTAGAGATCAGCACATCCAACCTCTCCTAAAAAGTCTTCACTAGCTTCCGGTCTCTGCCCGATGTAACTTTAAGCTTGGTTGCATAATTTTCAAATCCCTCACTGGTCATGGCCCCTCTTTCATTTCCTCCTTGCTCCATCCTTATGTTCCCTCTCGCACCCTTCGGTCATCCCATTTGGCTTTACTTTCTACCCCCAGATTCAAGCGGAAGAAACACGGTGGCCTCAGGTTTTTCTTCTTAGCCCCGTCTTTCTGGAACTCCTTACCTCTTTCTCTTAGGTTGTCCTCCCTTTATTCTATGTTCAGATCTTCTCTTAAAACGTACCTGTTTACTGCAGCCTACCACTAGTTATCATCCTCAGTTGGGTTATTTTCTGTCTCTCCTCCCTGCTCCCTCTGTACAGCGCCAAGAAACCTAATGGTGTTAGCGCGCTCAATAAATTAATTTAACATAACATAACATAACATAACTGTGTTTTTTGCAATCAATTGTTCCTTGATCGCACATTTTCTCATTCATTTACTCGTCTCTTGGGTGGAAGACGACACCTTCAGGAGCACCAATTTTTCAAAAATAACTTTGAGTTTGCATTATGAGTATACCTAGCTGTGCACTTGTCCATCAACTCATATAATACTTCTAATAATTCTACCCACTTGACAAGTTGCACACAATTACAATCATGAATTATGAGGACATAGCTCATTCGACCGAAGCCAGAGCAGATACTTTTGCATTTGACATTGGAGAGGCCAACAGAATTTATGCATTAATACAGGACGACATAACAAAAGCCTCTACAGTAAGGAGCAAAGAACAGAACGTCAAACAATTATTGTACTTATCTAAACGCAAAATAAAACCAGAAATTACATGCGGCTACATTGATCAAATATCATAAGACTCTTCGCATTCCCAGGGGCCTACGAATTGCCCTCAAACATTCACTCTGCAAGAACTCTAAACTATTCCAAGATAAGTGGTATGCTATTCTTAACAAGTGCAGCCTTGATTTAATTCTCCTAATCATTGAAGAACTATCCAATATCATAATTGAAATTGAAAAAGAGATATTGGAAACTACAGAAGAACTCACCAAAAACATACCAACAGAAGAATGGGATACATTCATTGAGGATATCAACCGACAGCTTGACAAACACAGCAATGAGATCAACGAATGGAAAATTAGGAAATACAGGTGTGGCACGCTGGATTACAAACTAGGCGAGGTATACACCTGGGCGGAGGTGTATGCCCAGAGACGAAGAGCCCGCCCATACACTCAGAACACGGATACGTCTTCTTCTGGAAGTGATACCACTGAACGTCAACGGAAATCCGGACAACAAAGTGGTCGCCCCCAGGGACCACGTCAAATCGAGAGGACAGGCGAACAAACACCAAGCACATCAACAAACCTCGGTGAAACTCCTTTTTTAGCACAGGCAGGAGAGGAAGACGACCCAGGCGGGTAAAACAAAATGAGCCACCGCAAACAAGAAATGTGACCAAACCAAAGACAAAGAAATAGATAAAGACAATCAACTGGTCATCAACATCTCAGATTACACTTTCACCAACCAAGAAATGAAACTATTACAAAAAGGAACTTCATTTGTACCCACCAATAAGTCTAACTTGCTTGAATTAGAAATCAGTACATTTAAACTCATCAGGAAATTAAGATTGCAACATTACTTTGAGAACATTGTTAACCCTCAAGGCGAGAAAGAACCGGACCCTCTGATGGGTCTTAAAGTTTCCAGCACATTCCAAGCTCCGGTGAGCCATAAAACTATTGACTTATTTGAACAACTCATCAAACAAGATTTGACCCCTATCAATTATCAAAAAGTCACCCATAAGAACGTCACTCAAAGGGACCAAGACAGATTAAGATCCATTGCGAACAATGAAGCTATAACTTGTACCAAAGCAGACAAGGGTGGCGCCTTAGTCGTAATGAACTCATCCATGTATCAACAAAAATTAAATGAACATGTTTCAGATGACAAAACTTACATGAAAGTACCCGGCAATCCCAAACAACAGTTTGCTACTGTTTTGAAAGACATTGTTGACAAGGCTTTAACACAAGGCATCATCAACCAAAGAACAAGAAATTTTCTATTACTATCTAATCCTAAGAGTCCATCTATATATGCGATGCCAAAAATTCACAAGAATCTGACTGACCCACCAATTCGTCCCATAGTATCTACCCGTGGAAGCATTCACGAACCAGTTGGGCAATACTTGGACAGAAAACTTCAACCCACGGTTCAATCTTTGGCTAGCTATATCCATGGCACTACAGACTTTTTATGCAAATTACAAAGTATCAACAATGATCCTGAAGAACCATTGTGGATGTGCACGGCAGACGTCAGCGCACTTTATACCTCTATCCCACACTTAGGGGGTATCAAGGCTATGGAACAAGCCATTCTGAAACTTGATTTAGATGAGCCCACAAAAGTATTTCTAATGGAATTAGTGATGTTTACTTTATATCAGAGCTACTTCAAATACCAGGATGACTGGTATTTACAATTAGTAGGCACTAGCATGGGAAATTGCGCAGCTCCAGTCTACGCGAATACCTATATGGGAGAGTTTGAGCAGACCAATATATGGTTGAATCCCAATTGGAGTACAAATTTGAAAATGTATGTACGCTTCATAGATGATCTATTCATATTGTGGAAGAATACCAAAGAAAGTTTAGAACTAGCCCTAACCACCCTGAATACCATCAATGAACACATCAGATTCACATGGAACATAGACGCAGAATCCATTACATTCTTGGATGTCAGGATTACATTAAAGGACAATCAAATACATACAGACATATTTCGTAAACCGACGAATCGAAATAACATCCTACATTACACGAGTTTCCACCAGGCATCTCTCAAAAAGCATTTACCAAAATCTCAAATGTTAAGAGTCAAACGGATCACTTCAGAAAGCACAAGGGCTGAATTAAGAATCAATGAAATGACGGATAGATTCCGCCAGAGAGGATACCCTAATCAGATATTGGAAACTGCCAAGAATCAAGTTGCCTCACTTAATCGACAAGAAAGTTTGCTAAAAACAATGACAAAACCAAAAAGCGACCGGATGGTTGTAGTTTCGAAATTTTCCAACGTTAGTAGCACATTCAGGAATATAGTACTAAAACACTGGCCATTATTGCAATTGGAAACAGATTTTAAAGACATGTTCAAACCTCAACCATTGTTTGCCTACACAAGAGGAAAAAATCTGGGAGAAATCCTCAAACACTCTACAACAGAGGTATTCAAACTTTTCCAGGTTGAGCCCCCCCAGCTGAATTCCCCCAGATGTTGGGCCCCCCCACCACCCTACCGAAACCTCAGGAATCCGGCACACCACATGATCGACTGCAACGCGCACACCACGGGCCATATCCGGCAAACAATGCTCAACACAACAAGAGTGCCTAGCAAACTGCAGGCCTGTGAGTGGGTATGGCGAAACGACAGAGGCGTACCACACAGCTCAAAACACAATCCTCCAAGGCAAAGGAAGTCATCACAACCCTCCCCATCCATCATGTACACCTTGTCGTCCACCAACTCCCCCACCATTCATTCCTTCCCTCCATCTGTGCTCCATCCACATCCAAACCCCTTCAACCACTTGCAAACCCATCCACCATACATCCCTCCATCCATCACCTCACCCATCCATCCCCTCACCCATCCATCCATCCCTTCACCCAATCCATCCCCTCACCAATCCATCCACTCTTCCACCCATCCATCCACTCACCCCTTCACCCAAGCTATCCTCCCACTCATCCATCCACTCCTCCATTCATCCATCCACTCCTCCATTCATCCATCCACTCTTCCACCCATCCATCCACCCAACCATCCATCCACTCACTCATCCATCCAACCACCCACCCTCTCACCCATCCAGCCATCCCCCCACCCGCTCATCCATCCACCCAGTCACTCATCCGTCCACCCACTCAACCCCTCACTCATCCATCCACCCACCCATCCATCCCTCCCGCTCCCCACCCTCCCCCCACTCATGCATGCACTCTCTCACCCATCCATCTCCATGCTCCTCTCCTCACCCATCTATGCACACACCTGCCCATCCACTCTGCCAATCATTCATCCATGTCCTCACTCATCCATCCATCCATCCATCCTCCCCCTCTCTCTCCATTCCCCCTCACCCAGCCACCCATCCCTCCATCCACCCTTCACCCATCCACCCACTCATCCATCCACTCATCCACTCATGAATCCATCCATGACCTCTCACCCACCCCTTCACTCCTCCATCCATCCCCCGTCCATCATAGATGTTATCCCCGGTATACTATGTCAGTAAAACCGAATGACCCACAGTGCAAAGAGATGTCAAAAAGTCACTGCTGTTAAATATGACAGAGATCTTCCAGATCAAGGAAAGGAAATTGATTTTACTTTAAATACCACTAGAATATATTAAAAGCAGCTTTCCTACAATCAACAGGGTTTCAAAACATGCTGTGCTTTTGCATAAAGATGGCATGGAAAAACAGGCTAAATGTAGAGAAAGATGTGGTAGATAGATTTTGTAAATACAGTGCATAATGAGACAAAGTTAGTAAAAAAGTGGTTGATGAAAAAGGTGGGACAGGATGTGGTCCTTATAAAATAGTAGGGATGAGACAATTACTTGGAATTGGAAATGCGCAGAAGGAAAATGGGAATGAGGGTGCAGTTATGAAAATGAAAGAAGATAATTGTATTAAGGTCGCATAGCTGAAGGACTCTGATTGCAAGGGAGGTGTAAGGGAGGCACCAGGGTCGAACATTGTGTTTCAGATTATGGAGCAGAGAAAGCTGAAGCAGTGTTCAGTGGTATGTAGAGAGTTACATCAAATGGGTGCAGCCTGACACTATGTGCTTGCTTCTCAAAGCTTTTGTTTCAGAAAAGGAACAAAGTGCTTACTATAAAATTGAGTGAAAGTGCCTGACTTTCAAAGGACTTCTTGAGGAAAGCCCCTCTGCTCTTCTCGCCACATACTTTTTGCCTAAATCTCACAATATTGTTTCAATAGTTACTAGGTAACTTAAGCCACAGAAGCTAGCACCGTCCCCTCTCTGAGTGCCAGAGGTAGAGGAGTCTCAGAGCAGGTCTGCGCTCACCTCTGCAGGTAGAGAGGTAAGCCCGCTCTCGTTTTTTACCTGCATATTCAGAGAGAGTTTATTGGCGCCTCTGTCCCCGCTCTGTGTGCTCTCCTCTCAAGTTCTCTGTATAGCACACTCTGCTGATCCTCACAGGACAGACAATTCAATTACACTTCAATTACATCAAAGCAACCTGGTGTTCTTTTCACGTCTCCTGCTCCACGTGTCATCAGGGTGCCGTCTCGTGCCCCCTATCACTTCTAAATACGGTATGCCTTTATCTACAAGTCTTTTGTACACACTTTAGCCTAATTGTAGCACTATAAATTACAATACATGCTTCTGTTCTTTTACCGAAAACTATCTTTGTGTGCAACTGTTCACGGCACCCCTGGCTTGCATTCACTTCGCACAGATTGGTAATCGCTGCTCTAGGGAAACCTTCTCTCCCTTCTGGGAAGAGCTAACTCTCCCAGGAGGGGGCCAATTCACGGAGTCGACAGCTTTTTAGCATAGGAGACTCCTTGCCTGCACTGCAGCCGAAGCTGTCGACTTCATGAATTGGCCCCCTCCTGGGAGAATCACCCAGACAAAGGAACGGGCACAAAGGGAAGATCGGAGTGAAGCGCGCCCCCCCTGGGATGGTGCCGCGCCCCCCCAGGGGGGCGCGCCCCACAGTTTGAAGAACCCTGCTCTACAACTACCAAAAAGGAATCTCTTGGCACGAGACCGTGTAAAAATTGCAATAATTGTCATAACATCATTCTGGGTAACAAGGTAATCCATCCGATGAAAGGTTACGAAATAGCCATAAATGTCACGGCCACCTGTGACACCAGCAATGTGGTGTATCTTTTGAAATGTCCCTGTGGAAAAATCTACATTGGCAAGACAGAGCGCAAAATCAAATTGCGTCTAAATGAACATAAGTGAAATATCCGCACTAAGAACTTAAAATCCACAGTTGCGACTCATTTTCAAGAAATGAATCATAACATTTCTCAACTTAAATATATGATTTTGGAAACAATCAATAAAGTTGAGGGAAGAGACAATAACAAACATTTACTCCAAAGAAAAAATTATTGGATTTACAGACTTAGATTGATGAAGCCTTATGGTTTAAATGAACGGATTGAATTTTCTTGTTATCTTTAAAATCCCCTTTTGACGGGATCACAATTCTGGACAGTCTCCTTACCGTAGTATCCAGCATTTATATGTATTTTCTATCGTAATTGTGTCTATTATGTTTCACGTTTTTCCTGCAACTGTTTACATCTTTCCACAGTACCCAGCACTCAACAGATTCTTGTCCTTTGTTTACCTTCACACTTTTAATCACATGACTTGCACACTTGATTTATGTAACCACGTCCGCCTCGCGGAGTTCACAAACTAACTGCTAAGCGTTTCAACTGCTTGGAACTCATTCACTATCGGCAACCAATTCCGTTCTCCACAGCGTGAGTAACCTAACCTGCATGCATCACACTGTAATCTTTGCACTACTATCTTGCCTTTTTTTAACGTAATGTGAAAAGGAAGCTTTCATGCGCCCCTTACTTTCTTACCGCGATGATAGTAGTACGCTATCCTTAGCCCGTCTGTTGAGAATGACGTAATCACTCACCACACTCTTCGTAACAGCGAACACATAACCGGTCGATATCCTACACTCTTGGTAATTATTATTAACATGTGTCTACACCTCTGTTGCACGATCTCTTCCTTTACATCACTATGAGAACGTTTAACGACTTTTTATATAACTAGCACGTTTACCTGTTAAAATGATACAGCATGTTATTTTTGTTGAAATCAATAGGAAGAAATTACATATATGGCTTATATGTTGTTTTTTGAGATGCTCCCAGACGAAGGGCATTGGCCCGAAATGCATTGGAGCTGGAGAAATTAATTGTTGATATTGCAAGTTAAAACTTCATCAATTATGTTAAGTATGTGGAGAAACATACTTGAATGTTTATAATGGATTAAACATAAACGCATTGAATTCGAATCAACTGGTCAAAATTGTTTCTTTGAACTTTGCAGTGAGGAAAATTGCCCCTGCTTTCTGTGTGCCCTAAAGGGATGCCATCAATTGTTCTGTGATCGCACATTTTCTCATTCATTTACTCGTCTCTTGGGTGGAAGACGACACCTTCAGGAGCACCAATTTTTCAAAAATAACTTTGAGTTTACATTATGAGTATACCTATCTGTGCACTTGTCCATCAACTCATATAATACAAACTACCTTTTGAACATATTAAACTTGTTAAAATTCAATAAACCTATTCAAATATCCATTAATTCTCAGCAGTGTCCTTGCACCACACCACAGTCATGTGGTCTGTAAAATTCTGTCACATGCAATAAAAGACAATTGAAAAAAATGTCCCAAAAAATTATAATCACCGGTTTAGCTCACCATATTACATCTATAGTGTTGCTGAGAGAACATAAGTAATTGCTTTTAGAACGAGGACCAGTTAACAGAGATCAATGTTTCATCACCGTGGAGGTATGCACTTGTTGTGGAATTCAGTCAACCCCTTTAAAGGTGGAGCGCCCTCTACTTGTAGTCTATATGTATTAGACTTTTTTGATAAGTACATGACCCCTGGTTTAAAAAGAACCCTTGTACTTATTCAAGTCCTCAGTCCTTCATTGATGCTGCACATTTTGATTTCTACTGGTGGGGTACCATATATTGTGATTTTCATCAGGAAAATTTTTCTCTGATTGTGATTTAATTTCCTGGTTCTACATTATTAAACCATGAATTCCTTATTAGTAATGGGTCTGTCAGACTTTGCAGAATATGTTTGGTATCAATAGGCATTAAGTGGCATACTGGAAAGTGATGAGAATACAACCAGATCCCTTGTCTCCCAGTCCTTCCTAGCAGAGTTTACAGAGAGGAAGTCTACTCAAGTGGTTGGTAGGGTTCATGTTATTTGCATGCTGGCACTGCGGCCTGGGCAACAGTTCTTCAAACCTGGATCAGTGGTACAGTACAGCAGTGTACTAAAACTGACTTTGATACTTTGCGCGCTTGCAGTAACTGTTTATTTGTCACACAAGGCCATACAGGGCCTCATTTATAAGGCTTGCGACAGTTGTGCGCTGTCGTTGCGTTACTCTTTGTGACACAATGGCAGCATAAAACATGCCCCCTGTTGCACCCTATTTACAAAGTGATGCATCTACGCAGATGTTGCAGCACTTTGAAAACCCCTGCGCTACATTATACCTGCGTCAGGTATAATGTATGCAAGGGGGGTTCCCACGCAAGTAAACCTCGCAGAAGTGACACAGTGAAATCTATGAGATTTCTCTGCGTCACTTCTAGGACGCAAATGCATCTAAACCTTACGCCTGCCTCATGGCAGGCATAAAGATGACACAGTGCTATATCCTTAGCCCTCCCCCTGTATTGCTGGAGTTGGTCATGCTTCGGACTCAATTCCAGCAATGCGTAATTTTTGTGCTGACAGATATGCCAGTAAAAGTGACGTATCTGGCATTCCTTGCGACCTGATGCATGATACAATAAATATGACGCATCTATCATGTCGCAAGGAGGAAACAATGAAAAGTAGTGCATCGCTGTTTTCACGCGGCGATGCGTCACTTGTCATAAATGAGGCCCACGATGTTTTCATTATCTCACACCCAGCAAAAGCACGCCTCTTTCTCTAATTGTACGAAAAATATTCTAGACACACATTTGATATTTCATTTTTCACTGAGCATAATAAACCCTGACGCACATAGGATTGCTGTACTCAAAACAAGCAGTATACTACACGGCTGAAAAACTGCATGCGGCTTTGGGAGAAGGGAGAGCCCAGGGCCTCCTGGGCCTGTGACGAGGAAGACGTGGACCCGGAGTATCACACAGTACTTTGAGTGAAGCTACCCTCTGTGGGCAGAAAAAGTTCCCATGAAGGCATTTTGTTGTCACAGAGGCTGGTTTGTTTTTCCTGTTTACCATGGATCTCCCAGCATGCTCTGTGCGATGAGGTGACTCAGTGGAAACAGACCCACTGTGAGTGTGTTTATGCACTGACATGTGGAATGTGACATCTCTGTGCACTGCAGCTATTTTCAGCGCCTGGTGTGAACAGAATTTAAGACGAAATATCATTACATGTTAATGTTAAATTCTGTAGATCGCTTAATCGGTTCGGGCGACTCGATTCCACTGTTATTAACAGGCTCTGGATACAAGGCGTTAAACCAGTGGAGTTATACAAAATTTTGGTCTACAAATATGCCAATTAGGAATTTAAAGTGGCCGATCACAGATTTAAAGCTAGTGAAAAGAGCACTTAAAACGCCAATTCTTTTCCTTGTTTCTCTTCCACCTTCTTTCCCGCTTGTGTATTTTTTTCTGTCATGCTGAGTCACAGTTTGATGAGGCAGAAATAAATGCTGATCTGCAAAAATTAGTGCTGGGAAGCCCCACACGCAACCACAAGCGCAAATTATTACCTGCTCATTCCCAAATCCAACAGGTACAATGAAGCAGGCAGCAGTGTAAGCCTTCATTCATACAGGCAATACCAGGGCGTATCATAACTAAGGCTCCCAGGGACCTATTTATAAGGCTTTGCAACAGTTTTTCGCTTCCGTGTGTCACTTTTTGTGATGCATAGGCGGTATAAAACATGCCCCATGTTGCGCCCTATTTACAAAGTGACACATCTAAGCAGATGCATTACTTTGTAAACCCCTGCGCTACATTATACCTTCATCAGGTATAATGTATGCAGGGGGGCGTTCCCACGCAAGTAAGCCTCGTAGAAGTGATACACTGAAATCTATGAGAGTTTACTGCGCCACCTCTAGGACGTAAATGCGTCAATATCTTACGCCTGCTTCACAGCAGGCGTAAGACTGACACAGGCCCTCTCACATGGGGCTTGCCCCATGTGAAAGGACACATTGCTGGAGTTGCGTTACTTTTGTGACACACTCCAGCAATGCATCACTTTTGCATCTACAGACAAGTCAGAAATGCTGACGTATCTGTAACTCCTTGCGACATGATGAGTCATACAGTAAATATGATGTCGCAAATAGGGCGCACTGAGAAGTGATGCATCGCTGCTTTCACGCAGCGATGCGTCACTTCTCATAAGTGAGGCATCCAGTTTTTTGTTTTTACTGATTTTTACAGGTAAATTCAGACAAAAATCAATCAGTTTTCCTCTCTGTATTTATTTTTAAATATGTGAAAATACAGAACAAGGTTTTCTTTTGGACAATTTACACTACTGTCATCCATGACAGGTAAGTAACTGTGCAAATTGACAGTAGAGGAGCTAAAAAAACAATAACGATTTTGTAATAAAGCTTAAATACCTGCAGCAGCACCGTTGTATAAGCTATTCTGCAATGCAAATAATTTCTTATGACTATAGTGTACTTTAAATGGCTAATAGTCATTGGCCATTCTAACATGACTAAAGATTTGTCAGTTAAATAAGCATGGAAATATACCTATTGCAGCCTCAATTTTTACACTAAGCACTTAATAAATATGGAGAAATATAGATAAAAAAGGGAAAAAATAAATATGGATAAATACAGACGGAAATGACAAAAAACATTAATACCATAAAATCGGGAGCCCTAATCATAACATGCCTACAGGCATATATATCATATTGTATTGTAATTGCATTTATATAGCGCTTACTACCCCTGACTAGGCGTCAAAGCACTTTTTCGGCGAGTAGCATGCTACTCCGGGATCCATAGAGGATTAGTGTTGAATTAGTATAGGGAAACATGCAAGTACATTTTAAGTGGTGGATAGGTTAGTCTGTTATTTGGATTTGGAATGATAGCAGAAGGATAGAGGAGGACAAAGGTTTGTATTTATATAGTGCTTGTTGACGCACGCTATTCAGGAAGCCTACAAAGGATTAGTGGTGAATTAATATGGTGAAATATGAAGTAATTTCAGTGGTGGATATTAGTCAGTTACTTGGAGTGAGAAGGATAGCGGAGGAATAAAAGGGGAAGAAAGATTTGCATTCATATAGCACTTGTCACCCCTGATGGGTGTTGAATCGCTTTTCTGGCGAGTAGCACGCCACTCGGGAACCCATATTAGTATAGTAAAAAAATATTAAGTAATTTGAGTAGTGGATATGTTATTCAGTTATTTGGGTAGTATATTAGTATAGTTTAATATGGAATTTGAGAAGTGAACATGTTAGTCTGTTAATTTTGATTGAAAAGTATAGTGGAGGGATAAAAGAGTAAAAGATTTTTTTGGAGGGGAGGACTCAGAGGAAAGCGTTTAGAAAGGTTTGTTTTAGGGGTTCGGTATAGTAAAAGAAGTTTGTATCAAGAAAGGGGAATAAAAGGTGGACGTTTTTAATGGGGTCCAATGCACTCGTCCTAGAAGGTAGTCAACAAAAAATTGTGCAGAGTTCCCAGAAGGGGCCAAAGAAGTGGCTCAGAATGACAATTCTCTCACTAATTAAGAACACAAAAGTGCATGGTGTGAACCCTTGTTGGAAAATTTAGGATACCTCACACAAGTAACCGGTTGGACAACAGCTGTCATCCCATCCGGTGACCGTCCAGCGTCATCATTGGCATCCTGCTCCTACGGCAGGCTGGCGGTGCAATGCCCGTCGGGTAGCCCAGGAGGGCTACACTTTGGTGGAGATCTTTTTTTCCTGCCAACGGGTGTGTGAATGTAAGGGGCCTAAGTGAAGTGCAATTGTGAGCGTGAGTGTGAATTCTAAAAAAAGTCAGTCGAGTCCATTAAGCAATTTTTAATAGTGTGGCTCACTGCTTGGTTAAAAGGGAATAAGGGGTATTAAGGAGTGATGGGTAATCTGATCAAACCTTATTCAACCCTTAATGTGAAGCTGGTCAACATGTTTCTTGCCTGGACGGCAATTCATCAGGACCTATAAAGCTCATAAATTGCTGACGGTCCCTCTGATTTCAGAGAGATCGGAGATACGACCTGTATGTTGTCGCAGAGTTAATGTATTCCTTGGGGACCTCTCAGGAACTGGGAAAGAAACAAAACAAGTGGTTACTCACTTTGTTCACTCTAGGGCTGGTTGACAACACATGGTCCCGAGAGCGGGGTGTCCTTGAGTGGTCTAGGGGTGTGGAAGGCAGGAACCCCTGTTTATTTAAAGTGTGTCCGTGAGTGAGAGAAAGTCAGGTCAAAGGACAGAACGTGGGTGGCTACGTCCTGTAAGTGGCATGCTTACTGAGTAGGTGGCATGCTTCATGGTGTCTAAATGTACCATGTCCGATCGCTACATCAGATGTTGATGTGTCAATTATACTGTTAAAAGAGCAATATTTACTTGTTACTATTCCCAGCATAGTAGCGAAGTGAAGGGAATGTGGTCATAAAAGCCAATCTAAGTAAATCACTCGAGCGCAGAAAACACCGTGACAGATAGACACTCTTTGGGAAAACGTCAATAACTGACTGGCAACGTGGTGTATTTACATAATAGGTGCCGACTGGTCATGCTTGCCGAGTGGGAGGTGGCACATCTAACAGACTTACCCGATAATCCCTGGGAGAAGGCCACCTCGGCTGCCCTGGTGGGGCCAGCAACCATCGAGGAGAGCCTGAAAACAAATTAACAGGGAATGCGGGAGAGAAATCAATTACTCCACAGCGCTGCTTGCTGCCGGCAAAAGCGCCGTGTCACAGACCGGGCGCCGGGAGCACAGCTCAGCGCTCGTCTTGGTCTAGGGACAGGGTGGGGAGGAGGGGATGGGGTAACAAAGGGGACAACGTTAGAGAAGAGTTTCCCCTGTCTTACCTCGTGAGTTGCTAGAGGAGAGCCTCTAGGCACCTACCCTTCCCACGTCACTGCCGAGTGCAGGACAGCCGGTAACAACAAGGGGCTTCCGGCGGTGCAGATAAGCGTGGGTTGCGCGCGCGCACAAGGGGGCGTTTCTCTCAAGTCGCTATAGCAACTCCAAACAGGCTCAGAAAATTACAAGAAAGCGAAGAAGCCGGCGCTCTGCTCATGGGTTGAACTTGGGCGCCATCTTAGATAGGGAACCCTTGGAGGATGGAGGTCCTAGGATGAATACTGGGTGAATAGAAGCCCAGTCCCAATGTTAAAAAGCGAGGAAGTCTGTATTAGGACGAACTTTGTAAATACGGGCACCATCTTGGAAAAGGACTCTTGGACATAACAGGTGAAATGAATATAGCTGGAGAAGGGCAATGTAGACCAAAAACAGATACTATCTGGCTAAACTCATCCATGGTACCGCATCGTTGAGGCCCAGGTCATCTGTATGAAGACGGTGTATCCATCTTTGTTCGAGTCTAAAAAGGGTTTGCTGATTGACTGATGGTAGGCTTTCAATGACAGTCCATCGGATACTTTCTATGGAATGGTTTAGCTCTTTACAATGTTCATATAGTCGGGTGTGGGTTTTCAGGCAACGTATATTACTGTTATGCTCCATTATGCGCTGTTTAACAGGGCGCATTGTCATCCCAATATAAAGTTTCTCACATGGGCATATGAGAGCGTAGATACATTTAGAGCTGTTGCAGTTGGTGTGCTTGTTATATGTCCAAGTGAAATCTCTTTGTAGTGTAATAGTTTTACCTTGGATGGTCTGGGGGCACACCACGCAGGAGCCACATCGGTAATGCCCGGTTACCGGAGGAAGGTCCCAAAGGGTGTTTCCTGGTTGGGTACCGGTCTTCTTGGGGCGGGTATGGATCAGAGTATCCTTTAAATTGGCTGTCCTTTTGAATGCAAATCGTGGGCGTGGGAGCTCAAGCCCTGCAGAGTTGAGAATGCCCCATTGGGAATTGATAGTCTTTTTTATGAATGTTGAGTGCTTGGTAAAGGAGGTTACACACGTGATCATCTCATCTTGTTCTTTAGGGTGAACCTCAAGCAGAGCTTCTCTGTTGTTGTTTAGAGCTCTTTTGGTTGACGTTTTCAATAATCGTGTCGGGTAACCCCTGTCCCTTAGCTTGTGTTGTAGTGTTTGAGCTTCTTGCTTGAAATTTTCAATGGAACTGCAGTTTCGCCGGAGGCGAAGAAATTGGCCGAAGGGTAAATTGTCCCTAAGGGCCCTCGTATGGTGGCTGGTATAAGGAAGTAGACTATTCCTATCAGTCTCCTTTTTAAAGAGGGTAGTGCTGATAGTTGTTGGCTCAAGAGTGATGGTCAGATCCAAAAATGGTATGGATTTTTCGGAGATGGTGCCCGTGAATTTCAAGAAAGGATCTTGTTGATTAATCCAGACACAAAATGCCTCACAGGAAGGCTGATCCCCCTTCCAAAAGACCAGGATATCGTCGATGTAACGTCGCCAGCAGGTTAGATTGTCACGGAAAGGATTTAGTTCCGGGGGGTAGATGCAGTTCTTCTCAAATGTCGCCATGTAGATACATGCTAGGCTCGGTGCAAAGGTCGAGCCCATCGACGTTCCACGTATTTGATGGTATAGTTTGGACTCATATCTGAAAAAGTTTTCAGTGAGTGCAATGTGTGCCAGCTCCATAATGAAGGCTATCGGGGTAGGTGACACCCATTCCTCTTCCCGCAGAAGAGAGTCGACCGCCTCCAGCGTTGCTTGTTGGGGGATGTTTGTGTACAACGCTTCAACGTCAAGTGTCAGGAGGAGGTCGATGTCTTCCCTTCCATCCATGTCGGAGATCAGGCGTAACACATCTCTGGTGTCTTGGAGGTAAGACGGGATGAGTTTGACCAAGGGTTGAAAGAAGGCATCGCAGAATTGGGAAAGGGGTTCCAACACTGAACCAATGCCCGACACAATTGGTCTCCCAGGGACCGGGGTGGTTCCCTTATGTATTTTTGGGAGGGTGTAAAAGTATGGAGTTACCGGGTCTGTTGTTACTAGAAATTCTGCCTCTTTCCTACTGATCCACTCATTGGTTTCAGCTTCGATGACCAGAGCCATAATGGTAGTGATCAATCGTTTAGTGGGGTCCTCCGTCAATGGTCTGTAGTGTGTGGTGTTGGCCAATTGGCGTTTACATTCTAGGTCATAGTCGTAGTAGTCCTGTATGACCGTGGCTCCCCCTTTATCTGCCTGTTTTATGACAATCGAGGCGTCCTTGCCCAGAGTATTAGCTGCCAATCTTTCCGCATTAGAAAGATTATTGAACGGTTTTATGAATGGTTTATTCTGCAAGTTCCTCAGGACCGCTCTCTCAAAGGTCAAAACTTCGGGTGGTATCATCCCATCAGTGGGAGTAAAAGTAGAAGGTTTCCTGAGACCTGTATCCTCACTGGGGGGTTCTGGATGATTGGCAAAAAATGCTCGAAGGCGTATATTCCTAAAGAACTGCTTAAGCTCAATCATTTCCTGGAAAGTGTCTGGTATGGGGGTAGGCACGAAGCCAAGGCCTCTTTCCAGGACGTTAATCTCCAATGGGGAGAGAGATCTCTTCGATAGATTGACGATCAGGCTCGTTTCCCTCTGGATGTTGAGCTCCTGGTCTCCATTGCTGTTGGTGCCGGCGTCTGGTCCTGCCACTGGACACCCTTTTGTCCTCCTCGCTTTCGCCCTCTTCCTCTGCCCCAACCTCTGCCCTGAAAAGGTGGCGGATTGAAGGGGTAGAATTGCGGGGGGCCTTGAGGGAAGAAAGGGTATTGCCATTGTGGCGTCATATTAGGTGGTCCATGGAACACCGGTCCTTGGTGATAACCATGTTGCCAGGAACGTGTTGGTCTTGTATTCCTTGCGGGGTAGCCCCCACTCGAGTCACTGCTTGCGGAGCCGCGTCTGTTGTCACCGCTGGAGTTTTCATCTGACGAATAATTACTTTTCTTCCCTTTGTAGTCATCTTTGAGATAGGGGTATACTTTTTCTTTTTCGAATTTACTAATATCCTTCTCCAATTTGGTTGTTTTTTGTTTAAGTAGGAATTCGTGGTGGTCAGCCATTTCCTGGTTGATCTCGGATAATTTAGTCGTAAAAGCCGTTTTGTTGTTCTTTGAGATAGCATTCTTCATGGTAGCTTCGAGGGCAGAGATTTTCTCAAGTAGTGCTTCAGATAGACGTTTCGCAGTCTGGCTGATCAAAAATAGAAGGTCTTTGGTGCATTTCCAGGAGACCTGGCACCAATCTACTTTGAAACGTTTATCATCTAGAAACAGTCTGGGAATGATGTTAACAATTAAGCCTTGTGGTGCTATATTGCTTCTCAAATACTCTGTCATCATGATCCCATGAATAGTTATTCTTATAAGTTCCTTCTTCATTTCTGTTAGAGTGGTCCATTCATCAGAAGATGCGCCAGAAGTCGAGGCTGGAGGAGCGTTCAGTAGTGATGGCGTGTTTCTCAGGGCTTCTGCTATGGTATCTTCGTTAAAACTTAAGCCCGGGACATCCTCCATGTTGTCAGTCTGAGTGGGATGTGGTACCAAGGACTGAGTGAGCCAGAGCAGAGTGTCAAGAATACTTAATCTGTCACAGCATTTACTGGGTTAGTTTGGTCCAAGAATTGGTGAGAAATCTTCACCGCTTGGTAACCTTAAAGCAAATAATTCCCGTGCGGGCAGCACGCTTAAATTTGTATCAAGAAAGGGGAATAAAAGGTGGACGTTTTTAATGGGGTCCAATGCACTCGTCCTAGAAGGTAGTCAACAAAAAATTGTGCAGAGTTCCCAGAAGGGGCCAAAGAAGTGGCTCAGAATGACAATTCTCTCACTAATTAAGAACACAAAAGTGCATGGTGTGAACCCTTGTTGGAAAATTTAGGATACCTCACACAAGTAACCGGTTGGACAACAGCTGTCATCCCATCCGGTGACCGTCCAGCGTCATCATTGGCATCCTGCTCCTACGGCAGGCTGGCGGTGCAATGCCCGTCGGGTAGCCCAGGAGGGCTACACTTTGGTGGAGATCTTTTTTTCCTGCCAACGGGTGTGTGAATGTAAGGGGCCTAAGTGAAGTGCAATTGTGAGCGTGAGTGTGAATTCTAAAAAAAGTCAGTCGAGTCCATTAAGCAATTTTTAATAGTGTGGCTCACTGCTTGGTTAAAAGGGAATAAGGGGTATTAAGGAGTGATGGGTAATCTGATCAAACCTTATTCAACCCTTAATGTGAAGCTGGTCAACATGTTTCTTGCCTGGACGGCAAATGAGAGCGTGGATGTAGAGGATATATTGATAGATGTATAAGATGAGAGATAGGGTAGTGCATTGGAAGGAGTAGTAGAAGAAGTTTGAGATGAGTCAGAAGGTTGGGCTAGAAGATATATTGAGCGAAGTATAGGCTGAGAAATAGGGTAGTGCATTGGAAATGCTAAATTAGAAGAAAGCGATAAATATATAGGGCCAGATGTAGGTAGCCCTTTACCGATCGGAATCGGCCGAAAATACCGATTTTCGGCCGTTTCCGATCGGTAAAGGGCTAGGGAGATGTAGGTGCACATAATCGGTAATTTTACCGAATCGTTATTATTACCGAATCGGTAATAAGTACCGATTCGGTAATAATTACCGATTTGGTAATATTTACCGAAAATGCTATGTGGGTAGCCAATTTTCCATTGGCACATGGCTTACAGAATCGGTATTTTACCATGGAATACAAATCCATGGTAAAATACTGATTCCTGTGTACATGCCATCCTGTGCATGTACACAAGTGCCATGTGACAGACAGACGTGCCCTTAGGGCATGTCTGTGTGCCACATTGCACACATGCCCGTTTTGGGGGTGCTAGAGGGTGTCAAAGTGACACCCCCTGCACCCTTGTGAATTCATTAATTACCGATTCGGTAAATACCGAATCGGTAATGCCTAATCATTCCTATGGGCTTCAAAGCCCATAGGAATGAATGGGCATTACCGATTCGGTATTTACAGAATCGGTAATTAATGAATTGTTAAGGATTCGGTAACGAATCCAGATGTTGGGACCTACATCCCATTTACCGATTTTGAAATACCGAATCGGTAAAATTCGGTATTTCTAAATCGGTAAATGGGATTTACCTACATCGGGCCCATAGATCCATAATTACATTTAAAGTATATAGATACATAAAGGAGGTACGTATATGTAGATTAAAGATATTGATAGAGGCACAGGATGAAAAATAGGGTAGTGCATTGGATATGCTTTTTCAGGAGAAAAGTAACAGACACACAGATCCAAGTACATGGAAGGTACATAGATGCACAATTGAAGTGTGTACATGTAGACCAAAGATGACTTTTTTTTATTATTATTATTATTTTTTCTCTCAACAACATAATTATTTTACATGTTTATACAAAGTAATACACAAAGATAGGTACATATCTATAGTGAAAAAATGCTTGTATACAGAGGGAAATGCTGTAATTTCTCTTTGCGTATGGTGCTTATGTGGGGAAGAGCCAAATCTTGAGTAGTTTTTTTGAAGATAAGGTGGTTGTCGGTGGACCTTATGTTGGGGGATAAAGAGTTCCATAGTTTGGCTGCTTGAACAGAGAAGGATGTGCCACCCATGTTTTTTTTCTTGTATGGTGGGATTTTGAGGCGAGATGCTCCTTTAGAGCAGAGGTTCCTTTGTTGAATGTGTTTGGTGATTTTAATTCCTGATGAAGAGCGGTCAATTCCATGTATTGCTTTGTGGGTGATTCAAAGCAGCTTGAACGTGGATCTTCTGACAACCCGTAACCAATGCAGGGCTTTTAAGGCAGGGGAGATGTGGTCTCGTGGTTTGATATGCAAGAGTAGTCTGGCAGCCGAGTTCTGAATCAGTTGTAGTCTTTTCATGGTCGTTAAAGGTGATCCGTGGTAGAGGGTATTGGCGTAATCAAGTTTGGACAGAACAAGGGAGATGGTAGCTTGAACCTTGTGTGGAAATCCCAAATGAAGGAAAATTTGTTGCAGCGTTTTTATAGTAGCAAAGCTTGATCTTGCTAGTTTATACACTTGGGTATTCATCGACAGCTAGGAGTCCATGGTCATTCCGAGGTTTCTTACTTCCTTCGATACTTTAGGCAGTGATCCCAGTTCATCAGGCCATGCGGCAAGTGGGTTGTAATGTTTCCAATCGTCACACGTGAGTATTTCAGTTTTTTGAAGCATTCAATTTGAGATGGCTCCAGATCATCCACTGATCCACGGCTCTGAGACAGCTGAAAATTGGTGATTTTCCAATGTCTTTGGGGCATTCCAGTTGAAGTAGCATTTGCATGTCATCTGCATAGTTATAGCACGTGAGGTGAAATTTATTGACCAGTACTAGTAATAACTTCATGTAGATGTTGAAAAGCATGGGCGAGATGATAGAACCTTGAGGGACCCCTGCTTTTGTGGAGTATGGTTTAGACGAGAAAGGTGGGGTAGGGATGGCATTAGTTCTGGTTCGAAGGTAGGACGTGATCCAGTCTAAAGCAGTTCCCTCTATGCCGGCTTCATAGAGTCTTTGTTTCAGAGTGTCATGGTCAACCGTGTCAAAGGCAGCTGAGAGGTCCAAGAGGAGTAGCGCAGAAACCCTGTTGCGGTCAGCTGTATTCTTTAGGTTATCCCAGATGGCAAGGAGGGCATATTCAGTGCCTCTTCCGGGACAGAATCCTGCTTGGAAGTGTGAAAGTATGTCATTCTCTTCAATTAATTGTGACATCTGGGCGAACGCTCCTCTTTCTATCAGTTTGCCCAGGAATGGTCCATTTGTAATGGGTCTGTAGTTGTCAGGGTTCAGCGGGTTCAAGTTTCTTCAGTAAAGGGAGTATGTATGACTTTTTGAGTTCTTCTGGAAATATTCCAGTAGTATAGGAATTGTTGATGATTCTTCTTACTGGAGTGGCAGCAAAGGTTGTTAAAACAATTGTCTTGAAAGTTTGTGGCGGACAGGGGTCAGAAGGGCTGCCGGCAGGCCTGCTTGCTTTGACCAGGTCCATAAATTCATCGTGTGAGATGTGTTGGAAGGAACAGAGAGGCTTGGTTAGAGCATTCTTGGATTGTTGTTTTGTACAAGGGTTAGTGCTGGTGCTTTGTTTCTGTTTTAAGTACGATTCCAATGTGTCTGCTTTGCCGTGTAATGGTTTGCCAGTTTGTCTGTGAAATCTTGAATAACAGGATGAGTTCCTTCTAGGTAATTTGGTTTGCGAAATTTATTGAGTATTTTATAGAATTCTTTATTTGCACATTTAGCGTTTTGAATTCTGTCTGAACAGTACCTTTTCGTAGCTTTTTTGATAGCAGACTTGTATAATCTGTTAATATTCTGTAGGTGTAGTTTGTCTTGTTTGGCGTTTGTTTTGAGCCAGGTACTTTGCAGCTTTCTAATTTGTTGTTTTATGTCTTTTATTTCTATGTTTCTCCAAGGCACTTTTTTTCCTTTGTTCTGCTGTGTGGTTTCGAGTGGTATCAGGATGTTAAAAGCTTCCTGTAGCCACTCATATAGATTTTGAACAGAATTTATGCTTTTCAGATTTGTACTGGATGTTAGTTGTGTTTCCAAGTGTTCCAAATTGAGTTTGTTCCACGGCGGATAGGTGGATAAATGTACAACGGAGAGGGTCTTTGACGCCCACATTTTGGTGGACAGGACAAAAAAATATTTGGGGCATAACTTGTGTGGTTCCACAGGAGGTGTGCTTACCCGCCAATTGATATGATTATTTTTTCATTAGGTTACTGTAGCCAAAGCTCTTTATAAAGTCAAGCTTTTCCGTTACAATAGAACTGCACCTTTATGTCAAATACAAGCCACCGCAATTCTATTCCTAAGTAATTAATTAATTATGGTATTTGCTCTTTTCTGGCAGCAGCACAGAGGGGAAGAGGGCATGCAGGAGGAATGTGTTGCTAATTACAGCCGAGCCACCTTCCCCCTTTCCTTTCCATCATCAACATCAGGGATACCTTAACATGGCACTCCTTCAGAAAATGTTGTTGTTTTAGTTTCTAAATCATAATATATAGATGTATGAACTAGAGGAACTTTTTTTAAGCTACTTTGCTGCCAAAGGTTCTTTTAAATTTTAATTTAAATATATTATTAAAAAAATGTGTTAAAACATTCCTAATAATATGCTTAATTTACTTCAAATATAATGGTTTTATATATTAAATTAAAGTTGTTTGCTTAACTAATATACTGTAATTATAATTTCCTTTCCCTGAATCCTAAAAAAAACCTTACTGTCCCTTAAGCTACAATTCCAGGAACCCTACAAACTGCTTTATAGAGCTTAACACTAACCTTCTCTGCGCCCTTAAAAACCTGTACTACCCCTTAACACTACCCTTACCTGAATCATAAGAACCCCTTACTACCCCTTAACTCTACCTATTCCTCAATCCTGAAAAAACCCTTACTATCCCTTAACACCACCCATCCATGAGCCCTCCAACTCCATATTACCTATAAACACCAATCTACTCCGAACCCTAAAAACTACTTAAAGTGACCCTCCCCAGAACTCTAAAAAATACATGTTACCCCTTTACACTATCCTTCCCTGACCCGCTACAAGCCTCTTAGTGCTTACCTTCCTTGAATCCTGCAAACCCTTTACTATCCCTTAGTTTTACCCATTCCTGAACTCTGAAAATCCTTACTATCCCTTAATACTACCCTTCTTTTCACCCAAAAAAACTTTACTACCCCTTAACACTACTCTTCCCTAAACCTTAAAAACCAATTACGCCACATAAAATGTTAGAAATCGGGTTTCTGGTTGAGAGAAGTATGCACCCTGTCCAAGCACGAACCACAATCCTAGTCAGGGGAAGTCATATACATATTAAAAGATAACCTGTGCTCACCCTCTGGTAGCTTGGCACAGAGTATGCAGGCTTAGCCTAAGAGGCAATGTGTGAAGTATTTGTGCAACACAACACACAGTAATAAAATGAAAACACCATAAAAAGACTCCCCAAGCAGTTAGAAAAATAGACAATATTTTAGAAGGAAATCAAGACCAAAACAACAAAAATACCATATATAGAAGTTGAGATATGAATTTTTAAATAATAAAAATGTTCTTAGTGCTTAGAAGCAATAAGCACCAATTGGGACTATCTGGTTGCAGTGGATCAGGGCAAAATCAAAAGTTCAGGCCGATCGGGATGGAGCACAGGATGGGTGCAGAAGCCACACAGACCCGGTGAACAAAGTACCTTGATCCTGGTCGCAACAGCGAGATGCGAGGGTGCAGACGAGCAATGCGTCAATATTCTACAGTTGAGAATATGTGAATTTACTTCATGTACTGGTGGTGATGTGTCGATTCCGAGGCCGAAGCTGAGATACGTTGGTTCCAAGTGCAATGCGGAGAGTTTCTCCGTGTAGTCGAGGGGATGCGATGATCTCTTCACACCGCTACAGCAACAGTGTGTGGTTCTGATGCGTCAGTTTTTGGAGGCAATGCCCTGGTTCCAAGCGTGATACACCGATTCTGTTCCTGCAACAGGCTTTATGCATTGGTTTTGCTATATGCAGACTGAAAATTTGTTGATTTGTCTTGAGCAAGTATCTTGGTCAACTTGCAGTGGACCAGGCACAAGAACATATGTAGGGACTTTGATAGCTCTGAGTCTCAAGCAACAGGAAGCAAGCCAACAAGCCCTTGGGGATCACTCTGGGTTCAAGGCAGGGTTCCACTCTCCCTCAGCAGTGTCAATGAGCAACAGACAGCAGGGCAGCATTGCAGAAAAGCAATCCTTCCTTGGCAGCAGTCTAGCAGAGTGAAAGACCTTGTAGCAGCACAGCAGTCCTTCTGACAGAGGTTTTTTAGAGTTCCAGAAGTGTCTGATTTAGTGGGGTCAGAGCCCCAGTACTTATACACAGTTGTGCCTCTGAAGTGGTGTTGACTTCAAAGCAGGGTCCTTGAAGATCTCAGAAGCCCTTTCTTCCCAGCCTTGGCTCCAGACTAACTGTGGGGGGTAATCAGCCCTTTGTGGGGGGGAAGGACACTGCCTATTCAGCTGTAAGTGTCAGCCCCTCCCTCTCTACCTGCCCAGGGAGAGCCATCAGAATGCATATGAGTACTCACACACATCTCACCTTCCTATGTTTATGGCTGTCTAGGGGGAATGCACAAAGTGTAGCTGTCACCCACTTAGCCTCATCAGTGAGGTATACCTTGAGTCCTATGGCACAGTGAGCCCTGTGGACACATCTGGGTTTCTCCTTCGCACGTACAGCATTTACGGCAACAAAGAACAAAGTGTTGGAAGAATGCTTGAATTAATCTCAGCCACTGGTGATCATTTGAGGCTGCATTCCAAACCATCATATTTCACCCACTGTGCCATATTAGACAGAGGCCAACGATTTGCAAATCAGTCAAGACTGGGGTAAGATCATTTCTTTGGATAAAAATTTCGGGGCACATGCATCAAACATTTTTCCGGTCGCAAATGGGCCGATTCGCAAAATCGGCCCGTTTGTGAATGGAAAAATGCCTTTTCCGATGCATGAACCTTTTTCCATTCACAATTTTGGTAATCGCAATTTTTTTGATTGCCTGAATTGCGAATGCATTCCCTATTTGAGTTGCATGTAGCATTTCCTAGGTGCGACTGTGCCTTTAGGAAACACTAATTACCATCAACTTTAAGTTGATGGTAATTTGTGCACGCATTTTTTCTATGCACTATGTAGCCCACATGCATACTTACCTTTTTTAGGGGGTGCCTCAGGGGGCCTTAGGCCCCCAGGTTCCCTTGGATTTGCATTCGCAAATTGCGATTACCAATTTGGTAATCGCAAGTTGCGAATGCATTCCCATTCATTCCTTTGGCCTGTAGGCCCTTAGGAATGAATGGGAATGCATTCCCTAATAGCGAATCGCAATTTGCAAATCGCAATTAGGGAATGTTAAGGATTCAAAAGATAATTTGCAAATCCTTCATGCATAGGCATTTGCGATTGCCAAATAGCGACTCCTTAACATTCGCTATTTGGTAATCGCAAATGATTACCTTGATGCATGTGCCAGTTGGTTTTGTGTGGGGTGTCTTTATAATTATATGCAATCTTCTTGCATTTTCTTTCTTTCTTTATAAATTCTTTCTGGGTTGAGGTTGGCTTTATGGAATTTATTTAATACGTGGTTTTGTGGACACAATTCTTGTGAAGCGTTTGGACGGGTGGTGGAAAATCTTAGTAAGTTGGGTTTGGGGAGTTGCTTTTAGGTTTTCGGTGCTATGCTTTCGTCTATGTCCTATCAGCGACACTCCAAAGTTGTTGGAACTGGTTTTCTGGATTTACACTGATGCCCTTGTCAATTAATGTCAAAGGTATCTGGTTATTTATATTGGGCATCGGTTCCTTACACTCATTTTACTATCTCCTCCTTTGTAGTTTAGGTTCAGCAGTAAACACTGCTACATGCTTCCTAGCATGTTTCACTACCCGCTTGGTGGGTAACCTAGGCTCACTGGTGAGTGATGGGTACACCACTGCGAAGTGACTCCTCTGAATAAGAAACAAGCGTCAACGACGTCAATACTTTTACCTTTTTTATCGTTAAAAGTTGCGCTGTTGTACTGTTAATACCTTGGTTTGGGCCCAGAGACCATTGACAACTTTTGGTACACTGGTTCTCACCTTATCAGAGAAGTATCAGTTCCCTGATAAAACTTTCCATTTAAGTTCATTGCCATGGCTACATGAACACTTAACAAGCAAGTTGTAGGTTTCTTGGAGTAAAACTATATTAGACCTAAAATGAAGATCAGCAGATACATGCATGAAGAGCACTTGTATCAGTGCACAGCGGAAAGAGAAAACAACCCTTTAGTGCAGTGTGACATAATAGGAAGAAGTGAAAGAAGCAGTCGACCACACCTTCTATCAGTAAGGAAGTAAACAAACCAAGTAGGTGCGAAGTCCAAAGCAAATATCAGCAAGGTATTCACAAGTGAAATTGATCTAACAAAAGAGAGGCCAGAAAGAAACGAAGAGCCGGGTGTGATACGATTCATACCGCACACCACCGTATCACACTGTGATGGTCAGTGCTGCCAGACAGAAGTCTTAGGGCCGAATTAAGAGCTGGGTGTCAATAGAAAATTGTCTCATTTATATAGGAAGTGCTAAGTTTGTTGAGGCAAATACTGTTGGTGGACTCTCCTGTGGATTTAGCACTTATTGCACGAGAGAGTTTATTGTTTCCTCTGACTCTAAACCAAGGATCTTAAGCCAGTAGTGTACTGCACCCAGAGTGGACTAGTGATTAATTAGGTTAGTCCCCCCACTTCTTTTTTAGGACTTGTGCCCTGCCTGCCCCTTATGGGTTTTTTTACAACATTTTCAGTACAGGGGGCCAAGTCCCAGAGCCCTGTAATGGCCACCACAACGTTTCTGCTCATGTTGCACTCACTCCCAAAAAGCCCCCTTAGCCAATCAGAAGGATTGATTTTTATTTTATTTTAACTCAAATGTCAATCTATCTATACATTTGGAGAAGTGTGGCTCACTGGTTAGAAACGGCAGACCCTGATGCAGAGGTCTGACCTGGGACCAGGGTTCAATTCCCGACGTGGCAGGGTCTTGGGCTCAATGTCGCCTCGGTGCCTACTCTAATCATGGGTCCCACTCTGCAACTCTGGGCAATAGCTTGCTTAATCTCCACAACAGCCCGAAAGCGCTGGGATGCCTGGCTTCACCTTGAGGGTGCCCAGTAGGGAGCATCTCACAGGGAAAGCCAGGAAGGGTTCCACAGTGGTATACAGCGCCAGGATGCCTATCAGGTGATAGTGCGCTTTACAAGTATACACACATTTACACATTTACATTACATTTTGAGCCTTCATTTCTCCAAAACTACTGCACAGATTTACAGCGGAAAGAACTAGGGGGCATATTACCAAGGCAGGCGATATGAAACTATCGCCGCTTTTGCGGCCGTTTTCGGACGCAAAGCGGCGATAATTTCATTGCCCTATTAGCAAGCGGTCGCGACAGCTATTAAGTGATAGCGAGCGTTTTGGGGCCCGCTTTGCAAGTCAGCGATTTTTTTCGCTAATGACATGCAAAGTGGGCGTATCCAACCTGTTAGCGAGTGAAAGCAGTCGCTAACATCACTATCGCCTATTATCAACGAGGCGAAGCGACACATTTTTTTTCGCTAAGCGTGAATATCGCTGGAAACAAACGCCTGCCCGGACCAGTTCTTAGCCTGTATATCCAATGGGAGGTGGATATGCAGGCTAAGTCCCTATTAGCGATAATGCCTGAATATCGCTGGATTTCCAGCGATATTCAGGGATTTCGCCGCTATCGCCGGATATTTTATCGCTTTGGAGATAAATGTTGCTAATAGCACGTTTTCTCTGCGATAAAATCCGGCGATGCTCGGCGATTAAAAAAATGGCGCTAAGCTTATTTAGCGATAAATATCGCTAGTTGTTGATAATATGCCCCTAGCTTTCTGCCAAATGTTGTTATTCCTTTCAGTCGGTTTAGCTGCAGTGCTGCCTAAAATATCCTAAGGAAAGTGCTTGGGAAAATTGTGCTTTGAGACCCCCCCCCCCCCCCCCTCTTTTTCTCGGCTTCCGCTTGATGGATCCTAGAAATGATTAGATACGGATCAATAAAAAGATTTTTAAACTGTCTGTAATATGGTTCTTATTATTAATGGATTTGCAGTAATACTTGGTAATTGTTTAATGTGATTTTATGTCTGTACTTTTAGGATATATTTTTATCGAATACAGTATTACAAAAAGATTTCAAAACTAAACACACAGCTCGGTGTGTTACAGAAACAGAAGGCTATACAGTAAAGCAAAGCAGTGAAGACAGCATGATAGAACATATGAAAAAGAACAAACGGCACAATTTAAATAGCTTGACGAATTCTCCTTTAAGATCCCAGTCATCACTCACTGCAGTTTAGCGTAGTTTTTTTATTATCATTTTGGACTGGGGCATACAGTACTTTTGTGCTGACGAGCACTGCCCCCCTTCTTAAAGCAGGAAGAGCAGTGGGTGTTGAGGAGGGCTGCTGGAGAAAGACATCCCAGCTATGTGCCCCGCTGAGGATATGGTGGAGGCCTGGAATGCTCACACATCTGGGAGAGATCCAGTCTCCATATTTACTTCTGACCTGCAGTGGAGGGAGGGGTCGGATAAGTCACTCTAGAGACATTCCTTCAGGAAAATGTTCCAGATGTGACGGGAGGAAGGGAGGAGGGGCAGCTGCTCCATTTCTTTCCATGCAAGATGGCGCAGAAAAGATCCCGTGGACTGCATTCCCACCAACTTCAGATATCGTCATTTCCGAAGTTACTCGGCGGAATTCGGAACGGAAATACCGCGTTTCAGGAAAGGAGAAACACACGAGTGGCTTCGGCAGGGTGATAATGCATACACCGTTGGATAAGTCCAGTAAAAGTGGGTGGTTGCTTTTGGAGAAGGAGTGTGTTGCGCCCTTCAGAGAAGCCCATCTAAGTGGCATAGCAGTGATTCTTATCTGCCAGTCAGTCATCAAGATAACAAATGGGCATCCTAGAATTCTTATTGGTGGTGTCGTTCAGTGACGCAGTATTGATTACAGAGAGTTGGATTTAATCTTATGTTCAGAGGATGGCACTTTACCACAAGAAGTTGCTAGTCTAGAAGGGTTGTAAAATCCGTTACCATTGACGTGCTGCAAGGCGCTATGCTAGGACGGCTGTCCTCAGTTGTGAGTGAGGAACTGACTGAGTGCAATGGATGGCCGAGCTCTGGAAACATGGGCTGAAATATAAAGAGTCCAGATTAGGGCGTGCAGCGCCTTCGTGTCTGCGTGCAAAGAATGAGGCGCTTTGAGTGCAAGGGCGAGCCGGCCTGCAAATTGCTCCGCTTAAAGTGCGAACTGTTTCCCGCCACTGACCTCTATTGAGCGAGGCGCTCTGAGTGCGCTGCTGTGGGAGGATGGACCAGGCTGCAGGGTACAGGGTCAACTGCGGTGTACTGTTTACACAGCAGAGCTCGCGCTGAGCTGTGTGTCCTCAAAGGCTCGCGGCCTTGGTAGGATAGTCAAAACACAATTTGTCAAAAAGTGCACTACGTGTAACCTCGGATGAAGTTCACCGTTTCAGTTTGTAATCGGTATATAATGAATTCACCAATGCTTATTTGAAAAAAAAATACCAACCCTTCTACGGGGTGTTTGCAAAAAATAGTACATTCTGAAAATGCAACATAAACGGAAAGCCTAATATAAACATTACCTTCTTGTGGATGCTACATATCGAACTCGGAGCATATAATAAAACATATAGCATTATATGCAGCCACACCTCAGCTTGCAGCTACTATCGTAAACTCGGTGGAGTTGTTATCAAACGCGTGAATGCTCATTCTAAGTACACATCAGAGGTAACATAACCTGAAGGTCAATATTTCTAGATTCAAGCATCCTTTTATTGTAACAACCATCCCTTGCTGCGTATCTTCATTAGTGTCTACGTTTGAGCCACATTTATGGGTAGGGCTTCAAGCAAACCATGCCTCGGCATCTCCTCTGCACTGAGTGAGTATCAAAGGATGGGCAGGTCTGTAAGTAGATCTGCTTAAGGGTACAGCCCCTCTGACGCCTTCTGTTCACTAAAGTGAGGAGCTGTAAGTGCATTCACCAGAGCTCTGTGAGGATCAGGCGCGCAACACCCATTGGCCTCAAAGGGGTTCAGCCCCATACCTCGTGTGTGGCAGCCCGGGTTTAGACAGCTCCTGGGCCCGCTCACAGCCACACCAAGCACTTCACAGGTCTTTAAAAGACCTTGTGCATGTTAATGGGGCTTTGTTGTTGTTTCACCCCTTCTAAGAGAGCCCCTGCAGCTCGACTCTGCCAATTGCCTAAAGATTCAGCCCCCCACAACATTTTTTCTCAGCCCGCCCCCGAAAGTAGACTCTAGTTGCGCCTCTGGTAAGGATACATAGGTCTGTAAGCCGCCTGGCGTAGAGTGTGATCCCATACAAGCCACGGAGAGTACAGAATACTGTATTCGAAACAACTTTGAAGAGATTTCATGCACTGGTTAATGTTAATTGGAATTTCTAGAACGCGTAATAATCACCTACTGGTCTCTAAGCGCTGTGAGAGAGAGCCCAACCTCGGCACATCTGCAGGTGTGTGCGTCCAACTTGGCCTAATATATGCCCCAAGCTTCAGTAATAAAAAGGTTTATTTTCTTCCTGAATGGGAGAAGGACTGGTTCTTTACTAAGGTCTGGTGGCAGCTTATTCCAAAGTTGAGGAATGGTTTTAGAGAAGGCTCTGCCCCCTTTGGAGGTGAAGTTGAAGCGGGGGTAGGCCAGCAAACCCGCATCCGAAGACTGGAGGGAGCGCCCTGGCACGTAATTTACCAGGCGTTTCTTTATATATGCTGGGGCCAGACCGTGGATGGCTTTGTGAGCAATGCATAGACCCTTGAATCTGGTTCTCTGCTTGATCGGGAGCCAGTGAAGCTGTGCTGCAGTAGGGGGGTGGCATGAGCTCGCCTTGGGAGCCTGAAAACCAGTCTTGCAGTATCGTTCATGATTACCTGGAGCTTTGTTAGCAGGTTCTCCGGGATGATAATATACAGAGAATTCCCATAATGTAGGCATGAAATGATCGTTGCTGACACTACCATACGGAGTGCAGTAGATGAGAGAAGGGGGGCAAGTCTCCGTAGCTGTCTCAGCAAGCCCAAACAAGCAAACTTGTACTTGAGAAAGTGGATATTGCAACAGATAGAAGTGGTGAGGACCACTGGAAGCAGTTGAGTATAATGAGGAGTGAATACGAATGTGTAAGGAGAGACCATCGAGGAGAGAGACCCTGAAGGGCGGTTGATGGAGGTCTTCTCCTTCTTTTTGACTTTGGCATACTCTAGGTACCTGTTGAGTGTACCAGTTTTTCATTGGTCTCTGGCCGGGGACTTCTTGAATGATGAGTGCAGTGGAATGGTGGAAGTCAGTGGGCCTCTGGTCGCTTGGTCCTGCATCACAACAGGGACAGACTCGGTGACATGGGTTGCCAGTCATAGACCTGGCTGAGCTGCCTGAACATGATCATGTTTGCATTGTATATTATTAAGGTACTTGTAGACAACAGACTTATCTGCAAAGCAAAAATGTACACTCTACATGAATAGCATAGGGTAAAGCTAGCCAAGGAGGGCAGCTCTTACAGTGTTGTTCGGTTTTAGGCGTACACAAGGTATTACGTCTTGCTAGATGTGGGTTTCCAAGTGGAGGACCTCTGTAATAGGGCCTGGGTTGTGTACCTGCCACCAAACCCAAGTAAGTGTGGTCAGATACTCGGGCGTTTGAGTTACTGTTTTGGCATCAATGTATGATTATCTTTGTGCAAGTTGATATCTCTTGTCCCTCAGTATATATATATCTATGACTCCTTGTTTCAATGAAGGTGCATGTGCCCCTTGTCTCATTGTGCCGGTCAGCATCTCCCTGCCCCATTGTGCTTCTTCGAGTCTCTCTGTCCTGCTGGCTGTATCAAGTTCACAGCTTCCCAATTGGTGCAGGGGGATGATATGCTATCTTTCATCTTGCTACGATAAGCGCACTAGACCAAGACAAAACAACGCTGGACAACCAGGTCAGTGGAGACTGAAGAAGAGGATTGGTCTGCTCAGGGGAAGAAGCTAACTGCTGAAAGCAATCTTGAGCTTCTCAGTTACTTTGTGTTTTGTGCTGGATTCCCTACTCCCGTTTCAATAGTGTGTGGGCCTTTTGCTGTAATGAGGACAGTAGGCAAGCCCTTAGAAAAAAGACACCGAGGTATTCTTGGGACAATGTTGTGCTCAAGTGCAGGGTGAAGTACATCTGATCAGAGGGACACAGCTGTCAAGAAAACCCACAGCCTATTCTGCGCCTAGGGAGTGATCCGATCTCATGTCCGGGGTGCTAAATCTAGGCAGGCTCTGTGAACAAAAGTTCAGTGCACTTGTAGTAGACTACTGTGTTTGTAGTTGATTACTTAACAGCCACACAGGCCCATTCATTCTGGTCATACAAAAGTTAAGAGTAAATGATTCATGACTCACACAGTTTGTGCAGGGATCATGTCTGCTGAGCCTCCTGCCCAAGATGGTGTTACACCATATGCCCACCTCTCAAAGCCCTACATTTTCCGCCATTCTCCAATTCCAATTGAAGAAGACAACATAGTCACTCAGCCTTGGGTGGAATCTTTCGCTAGAATGGTTTGAGAGCTACACCACAAAAGAAGAGGATAACATTGTGAGATGGTCCATTCTGCTCCATTACACGGTCAATGTAGTGGGAAGAACTTAGCCCATTTAACCTCCCACATGCAGAAAGTGAGCTGTGAGACCTTCTTGTGCAAAGGTACTGTTCAGGAAAACTGCAAAGACAAATCTTCCACGAACCTGGCCTACCCCACACGAAGATCGCAGACAAACATGCAAACTGTCCCACCTGGCATTATGCTTGTCTTGCCCTGTGCATAGCGCTGTCTTCAGGACAGCACTTGCATATTGGTAGGTCTACCAATTAAGAGTAGACGGTCAGCTAGTGCAAGCTTAATTGGCGTGTGACACTGCAAACAGCATTTTCCACTGTGGATGCCAGCAACAAAGATTGGCACAGCAGCAATTTTGGGGTATCTCTCCAGGGAAGCCGGAAGCCCCCCCCCGAAAAGAGATGCAAGATGACTCTCCAGGATATGTCTTCCTTGGAGACACTGAAGCATCTGTCAACATCTGGTCAAATCACAATTTTCAAGCTTGAAGCCAAGATCCAAACACCACTTGTTGAAAACAAGGAAATATTCCTGTGGAGAGCTCATCCAATCAAGCTTCCAGGCCTCTTTAACGCCACATTCTTTGCCCCCGAGACTGCAGCAAATGCTGCAAAACAACAGAAGTGCTTGGAGTTAAACATTTTGGGGTATTTTCACAAAAGTATTTTGAAGTACGTAAAATAGTATTCCCTTAGTACTATTTTATGTAATCTTACGTCCCTTTGGGCTAGATGTAGGTAATTCCCATTTACAGACTCTTAAATACCGAACTATACCGAATCGGTATTTAAGAGTCTGTAAATGGGAAGGGGGTAGATTTAGGTAATTCCGAATCTGTAAGATTCGGTAATTACCGTTTCGGTAAATACCGAATCGGTATTGCCCATTGATTCCTATGGGCCTTGAAGCCCATAGGAATCAATGGGAAATGTCTGTGTGTCACATGGCACAGGTGTGCATGCACAGATGTGCATGCACACCTGAATTCGGTATTTTACCACACAATAGGATTGTGTGGTAAAATACAGACTCTTAAGGGCCTGTGGCACTCTTAGGAGTGTCAGCTACATATGGATTTACCGATTCGGTAAATATAGCGATTCGGTATTTTACCGAATCGGTATATTTACAGAATCAGTAAAATTACCAAATCGGTAAAACAGACATGCCCAAAGAGCATGTATGTGTGTCACATGGCACACAAGCCAGAATCAGGGGTGCAACAGGGTGTCAAAGTGACACCCTGTCCCCCTTGTCAATTCGGTAATTTTACCGAATCGGTATTTACCGATTCAGTAATTGCCATAGGTTCCTATGGGCCTCAAGGCCCATAGGAATCAATGGCAATTACCGAATCCGTAAATACCGATTCGGTAATTACCGAATCATTCCGATTCGGTAAAAAATTACCGAATAATTACCAATATCTTATTTACCGAATCTAAAACACCGAATCGGTAAAATTCAGTATTTTAGAGTCGGTAAATAAGATTTACCTACATCTGGCCCTTTATGAGCTTGATCTAGGTTCATAATATCTATTAGGATCTTCTGATTCAAATCGACCAATCTTCTTTTCCAGACTGAAAGCCATAGAGTGAGTGGGGCAGGTTTAATAGCTGCAGTGATAAAAGGCAGACTTAGTTCCTTATGAGCAATTACGTTATTGCCTGCTAAAGGGAGTGAGAGCAATCTTTTGACAAATGTATCCTCTATGATTTGAAGTGCCCCCACCTCCGATATCCCACATATAGCCGTTCCGTATGTAGCGATTGATATAGTGTTTGATCCTTTCCTTTAATGGTTTACATCCCAATTTTTGGGAAAATCTAAAAATGGCAGCAATACTTTGGGCCATGAGATTAGCTTGTGTCTGCAGCATCTCCTTCCAGTTCTGCCTAGAATCAAAAACAACTGCTAAATAATTAAAACAATGAACTTGCTCTATTTTGTGGCCAGCTAAATGATAACTTAACTACTTCCTATTTGCACCGCCTGATGCCATAATATATGTTTTTGCTTTATTAACATGTAGGTCCAGATTAATCATAAAAGCGGAGTATAGCACAATGAAATGAATTGAATTCGTACTTGTATAGCGCACTTATACCCTGAGGTGTCTTGGCGCTGTACGCATACCGCTGTGGAACCCTCCCTGGCTTTTCCCTGTGAAATGCCCACTCCTGGGCACCCCCAAGGTGAAGAGGCATCCCAGCACTGTTGTGGAGATTAAGCAAGCTATTGCCCAGAGTTGCAGAGTGGGACCCATGCTTAGAATAGGCACCGAGGTGAGAATTATCAAGTCCGAGGAAAGTGAGCCCAAGGCCCGCCGAGGCGGGAATTGAACCCTGGTCCCGGGCCGGACCCCTGCATCAGGGTCTGCCGCTCTAACCATTGAGCCACACTTCTCCACATCAAGTTTTGCAGAGCCAATGGGGTCCTTGCCAACAACACTGCATCATCTGCGTAAAGCAGGATTGGGAGGGCGTCGTCAATACATGTGGATTATCTTTCGCAGTGTTACTCAAGGCAGTATTTAAGTTATTAGTGTAGAGGGCAAACATAAACGGCGCCAAAACGCACCCTTGTCTGGTACCCCTTTCAATTTTGAAGGAATTTGTACATTCACCATGCCTCCCATTGCGAACCATGGCAAGAGCATCCCTGTATAAGTCACTAATAAACTCTATGATTGCCTCGTTTACCCCCATTTCCTTCAAGATGAGTCGGAGTTTGCTATGCACAACACAATCAAAGGCCCTGGAAAGGTCCATGAAGGCCATGTATATGGTACCCTTTTTTGCCAGAGTGTACTTTCCTACCATCAGGGACAAATTAAGACACTGGTCAATGGATCCCCTGCCCTTCCTGAACCCATACTGTACTTCCCTGAGGATCTTGTTATCCTCCACCCATGCTTCCAATGTATTTAACAGTAACCTGCCAATTAACTTGGCCATGCTGTCAAGCAATGAGATAAGTTGATAATTGGCAGGAGAAGAAGTGTCCCATTTCTTGAAAATTAGGAAAATAACAGATTGTTTCCAGGAGGGCAGGGACCAGACTGAGCTATTGCATTAAAGACCACATTTAACAAAGGGGCCTAAAAAGGGATATTCACGAGAAAAGTGTCCATTGGCCCCCGTCAGGACCTGGCGCTTTCATGGGTGGTGATTGAGTCAGTGCCAGTGTGATATCTTCAAGCTCGAATGACCGGTAGGAAGGCGACTTATTGTGTGAGCAGCTATCTGACAAATTCAGAACATCTTGGAGTTTGAAGAATTCCTGGAAGTACCTTATCCAGTAGTCTTTATCAATATGGATATCCGTAGAATGTCCTCCATTATCAATTAAAAAAGGGGTGTTAATCACCTTCCAAAATGCATCATTATCGCGAAGTACAGAAGCACGCTTTAAGTTGTCCCAGGCCTCAGATTTAAGCTGTTTTACTCTAAAAGCTCTTGCTGTTTTATAAGCGTCCAATCATATATACCTGTACCAAGTCCTGCTTGGTTCTTTAAAGAAAAATATAACAAAGAAATTTTTCTGATACAAACAATTGGTCTGAGTTCAGTCTTTGAGTGTGTGATATAGTTTCTTGCTTGAGTGCGTACTACCCTCTTATAAAGCCTTACTGCTCGCCCACACTACCACAAATAATTCACCAGACTCTGTGCACACATTATCTTACTTTGGCATAGTATACACAGAGCCAGCTTCCTACACTCAGCAGCAAAAATTCATCAGATCATGGTTGTTCTGATGCAATACTGACAAGAATGCTCAGAGTAGCAGCATCATGTGGGGTGTGGTTACTATTTTTTTAGTTATGGATTGCCAGCAGTTTCAGGATACAGCATCTTGAGGGATTTGCATGCAGGCATCAGCACTAAACGATTCTACCAGTTCTGACAGAGTCCCTGTCCCAGGCTTAGCTCATCAATTATTAAATGTATATGGGATCCAGTAAGATCAGCCACTCTAGTGTGGTTGGTCCAGCAGCTTTTTTCACAAACCTGTCATTACATGAAAGGAAATCTGTTGGATTCCACAAAGCCAGCAGGTACACTATACATACGCTGGAGCTGCTCCGTTATTGACATAGGTCGGTGGGTGTGGAGCCGACCATGCACATATTTGAATCAGGATGACCACACTAAACGTATAGCTACATAAATTCGGACTGACATTGAAATTGAAACTGGTTAATTGATTTATTGATTGATTCATTGAAATAATAGCAATCCCTCAATTTCGCAATGGCCTCCAAATTAAATTGAAAGTAGCTCTGATCAGTCTATGTGCAACAGTAGAGCAGGCTTGGTTCTATCACAAAGGTGAAGCTTACCACTGAGTTCAAATAGGATTGCATGGTATCAGCTATGTGTGCAGACTTTTCTTCAAATTATGCTTTCTCTTGAGATTTGCTCCACAACCATACTTTTGGTGATTGTAGAGTGAACACAATAGCAGAATAAAGTGGCCATAGGAAGTCACCATTGACAAGAAGCTGGGATGGTCCAGTACTGAGGAACTTTCAACAGTAGTTTACGTGTCCTCTAACTTCTGTGGAATAGGTTTATTGAGGTCAGAACTGAAGCCAAACACTGAGTAGGCTGACTCCCTGAGCATTGTTCTGGAGGATTTGTAGCACAACTTTAGGGCATGCAATATTTTGATGGATGTTCCATGCGGATCCCAAGGACAACATCACCGAGGTATATTATACAGTATAATACTGCAAGTGCTTTCCTTATGTTGTTCTGGTTCTGTCTCAGCTGCCACGGCCACTCATTAGTATTAGAAAAAGGCACATTTGTCGAAAAGACTTTGATTCATCAGGACGGGGATTTCTATTCCACCTTGTAGTAGCCTGCCTTCAAGACTACCTTGGATTTAATGCAGGTACAAATCAGGCCAGCTACGCTGGTGCCCATTAGCACTCAAACTGAACAATTGTTTTTGGCATGGGTATCTACATGCAAGTCCTGACCTCGTATGGTTGTTTAGACTTGTTTACAATCATAACCAGTGCTACCCACTCAGCTAAGCCTTCTCATACTGAAAACGCCTTCTACAATGGGCTTCTTCCATTCTCTTCTTCCTTTGTGCACATGAGAAAGAATATCTGGGAATTATGCAGTGATATAGGTTGAACTCTGCCATTTATGTGACGTGAGTTACCACAATTTAAGGCAACCTATTCCACAGGAATAGTTTTTGAAGTTATCCAGAATGTCCTGAGCTCTATTCTAACGGTAGAAAGCCGATTCCCATTTGCAAAGCATTTATAAGCATGGGAAGCAGTACTACAGGAACACCCTTTTATGTACTCATCAGTAAAAGTGCAGAGGGCACAGTGCTTTTTTGTTCGTACAAACTATTTATGAATATTTCCCGTATATTCCCATTTTTTATGTTTTGGCCCAAATCATAAAGGGCCAGATGTAGGTGCCATAATACCGCTCGGAAACGGACGATTTCGGCCGTTTCCGACCGGGATTAGGCTTTTCAGATGTAGGGGGCCTACCGAATCGGTATGTCTGTGTGACACATGGCACAGGTGTACATGCACAGATGTGCATGTACACAGGAATTCGTTATTTACCATGCAATAGTATTACATGGTAAATAACAAATTTTTAGGGGCCTAAAAACTGTTTGCAGTGCCGCCTACATATCGATTTACCAATTCGGTAAATTTACCGAATCAGTATTTTACAGAATCTGTAAATTTACTGATTCGATAAATTTACCGATTCTGTAAGATTTAGGCCCCCTACATCTCAATCACCAAATACCGGTCGGTAACTGCCGAAATCGTCCGTTACCGACCGGTATTTGGTGCCCTACATCTGGCCCCAAATCCCCTGGCTATCATATGTCCAACAAACTCTTATCTCATTGGGGCTCGCATATTTATATGACACTCCGTTCTTATGCCAACAATTTCCCAAAACAAGATTAAAAGATATTTTTATAAAGAAATCGGTTACTGAAAATTGGGCTAGATATAGAGGCAAACAATCCGTTAAGATCTATGATAGTCTACCTCATATACCTTTAGACTCTAGCTCTTATCTTGTGTTCATAGAGAACAGACAGCATCGCCAGATTTTGATCAGATTCCAATTAAATTATATCCCGTTAATGCTGGGCCATCCGAATAATGTTTTTTCTATAAATGATCTACCGCCATGCCCCTGTCACGATAAGGAAATTCAATCCACTGTGCATATCCTCTTGTTTTGTCCATTTTATACAACAGAGAGAAAGAAGTTTATTGTGCCTCTTTAAAAAAAAAATAATTCTTCTGCACTTGCACTTTCCTTATTTTATCAACTAAAAACTGCGTTTGTGTATTACGCATTGTCATCATTCTTACTGGCAGCTATAAAATCTTGGAAAGCTCTATAGTTCACCTTTTCTACTATTTTAATCATGTTTGTTTGACTAGAAACTTGATATTTGCAGCTATTTTATATTTTTATTATGAAACTTTCATCTTAACTGTTAATTGGCTGCTATGTACAGAAATTATTTCTCTAATTACAGTTCGTCGTATCATATGTAAAAATATTTTATATGTACTTTTATGGGTTCTTTATTGTAATGCAAAATAAAGTTATGGGATGATGAGGATAATTGTACTTTTCAAGACAGATTGTTAATAAGCAAGCTGGATGAATAATGATTTTTCTTACAGGTTTGTAAAAATGTGCAAATACAGTTGAAATTACTTTTAGATAATTTTTGATTACTTTTCAGGATTACTTTTTCAACTGAGTGTGATATGCATAGATATCACACTGGGAAATTTCCTGGATAAAAGGTAAGTAAGTCAGTTTTCCTCAAAACACAGTTTCTTAGGATTTCATACAGATCTTAGCACCACACTTAGAACTTTTCCCACAGGAAAACAGTCAATGCAGTCCTATGGGAGAAAATCAGGTTGTCGGTTTAAAGGAGAGTAATCGGTCTTGGGAGATGGGTTTCTGGGGTTAGAACCAGTGTTCCCTCAGGGTCAAGGATTGTAGGAAGCGGGCTCTGTATATACTATACCAAAGTGAGGTAAAGTGTGGACAGAGTCCAGTGGAATCCCAAAGGTAGGCAGAGGTAAAAGTATATAGCACCTTACTCTCTATTTGTGGTAGTGTGGGCGAGCAGTAAGGCTTTATCAGAGGGTAGGTTTACGCATTTATTGTACACACTCAATGGTTGTCACACACTCAAAGACTGAACTCAGACCAATTTTGTTTGTATAAAAATATTCTTGTAGTTATTTTATTACCTAGAACCTAGCAAGCCTGGCACAGGTAAGTGATTTATACGTTGCAGTAACAACACAGTTTGAATTATAGTTGTATATATACTTTGGTTTGGTTACAGTAGAATTACTGGTAATGCAATGCTTTGAAATATTGTACACATACTTTGTATTTGCTTTTCAATAGGATGCCAAGTAGATTACTTTACAGATTACTTTTCTTACACATTGCAGTATGCCTGGATACTGTACTGGGGCATTTCCTGTAAATAGGTAAGTAAAAGCATTTTGGTTATTTGGTTATAGTTTTAGAGACTTTTATAGATTTCCCAACTCCACACTTAGAAACATTTTCATAGAAAAACATTCAATGTTATCCTATGTGAGGAAATAGTCTGATCGGGTAACAGATAAGTACTTTGTTGTGGGAATTTGGTTTCTGGGGTTAGAATCAGAGGTCCCCCAGGGTAAAAATGCACTCTTGTTACACCCTCAGCAGCACTAGGGCAGCCGGGTGCAGAGTGCTTAGGCCCAATGTTATCCAATAGGGATAGGGGGCCTCTGGTTGGTGGCAGCCTACGAGCAGGCCACAAGGTTGTGGAAGCAAAGCTCTTGGACTTAAGCTCAGGGCAAATGGGGGTTCAAGATAGCACCAAAGGTACACCCTCAGCGGCACTAGGGCAGATGGGTGCAGGGTGCTGGTTTGTCGTCGGGTGCCCTGTTACTTTAAATGGGGAGCCTCCGGTTTGCAAACACACTGCAGGCTTGGGGACGAAGGTCTTCTGGGTTCGACCATCACTTGGAGAGATAAGTTGGGATGCTGAGGGTTGGTTAGACACCATCGGTTGGGTCACCCAAGGCCGTGGGGCATCGGGTGCAGGTGTGTCTTTTAACCCCTCCCATGCTCATGACGGAGCCGCTCAGTCATGAGCATCAGCTGAGCTGTGCTCATGACGGAGCGGTTCCGTCATGGCCCTGCCGCCGCGCCTGCGCGGCGCTGATTTCGCGCCTGCGCGGCCCGTTCTATTGAGCGGGCGGGGCCATGACGGAACCGCTCCGTCATGAGCACAGCTCAACCGCGGCTCATGATGGAGCGGCTCCGTCACGAGCATGCGAGCGCCGATCTGCAACCCGCCCCCCCAGCCCAGCGGCGGAATTACCGCTGCAGCGAAGGGGTTAAGGGTCGAATCTTCTTACCAGCTCCCAGTCGCGGTTGGGGGGACCTTCCGGATTGAGGCTGGAGGTGTCGGCTGGAGGCTTGAGGCAGGTCAGGGATCACTGGATCTCGGGTCAGGATCGCTGGGGAGACTTCCTCGTGGTTTTGGGCCACTCGAACTCGGGCCGTGTGGTGCAGACTCGCAAATTTCACAAGAGCTGGAGTCTGTGGGTGAACAAATCCGGTGTTCACAGATATAAAGTATTTTCTTTGGAAGGCAGGGCAGGTCCTCGGGGTTCTTGAGGTTGCTGGCTGCAGGATACACCGGAATTTCGCTTCTGTAGGTTCAAGGTGGGGACAGGCCAGTAGGGCTGAGAAATAGTCAGTGTGTGTCCTCCTCTTCTTAGCTTCGGCACGGCTGTTTGGTCCTTCTTCTTCTTTTCCTCTTGTAGTTTCTTGTCTGAAGAGGCAAGATTCAGGGGCACCCCTAGGTCATAGGGGTGTTAAAGGTAAATAAAAGGTTGGGACCAATGGGTCGGTTCCTTGCGGTGAGTACACCCCCTATTATGCCACCCTCCAGTGGGAGTAAGGCTTTTGCCTCACTCTGGTTGGCTAGGTCCCCCATTTGCAAGATGGCAGGGACTGAGAGTTGAGCTTCACCTCACCTCCCCACCTGGGGAGTGGTGTTGGCAGAGGTGGGCACACCTCCCTTCCTCACTTGGCTTTCCCGCTGGTTCTCCCGCCCAAAAGTGGGGGGTCAGAACCGGTGTTGACCAGTTGCTGGAAGCAGCAAAAGGCCTGGGGAAGGTCACAAGGGCGGCAAGCCTTTGAAATTTCCCCTTCGTGGACCCTGCCCATCCTGGGGGAGGAGGCTTGGCACCTCGTCCCAGGATGTGCATTGTTTCAGACCCCTGAGAGCAGCAGGCTCTCGACCCAGGGGTCAGAAACACGTCTGGTGGTGGCAGCTGGGGAGCAGCCACTCAGCCTGGATAGTAGTGTTAGGTCATTTTTCAGGGGGCATCTCTAAGATGCCCTCTGTGTGCATTGTTCATTAAATCCCACACTGGCATAAGTGTGGGTTTAATGTGCTGAGAAGTTTGATACCAAGATTCTCAGTTTTCAGTCCAGCCATAATGGTACTGTGGAGTTTGTAATGACAAACTCCCAGCACCACATACTCTTAATAGCAGCACTGCACTTACAATGTCTAAGAATTGACGTAGACACTGTAAGGGTACAGGGCTCATGCACCTGAACCCTCACCACTTGTATAGTGCACCCAGCTACAGAGGTGACTGATCTATGTCAGGGCAGTGGGTTGTAGGCATGGCAGATGTGTGCCATGTCGACTCTTCACTTTGTTCTGCACTAAAACACGCAGCCCGCAATTCAGTGTGTGAGTATAAAGGTACAGGGCCTCTAAGGGTGGCACAATAAGTGCTGCAGCCCCTGTAGACCTTTCCTGGTCACATTGCCCGGGTACCTGTGGTACCATTTACCAGGGACTGACCTGTGGCCAGAGAGTGCCAATTGGGTTTGGTCTTCAATGACGTTTTAGGGAAAGAACATAGCCCCTGTGCACCTGATTGGCAGGAGCCCAGGGCACACTCAGTCAAAGTACATCAGCGGTTCAGCAAAATGTGCAGGCAACCATGCGCAAAGAGGGCACTTTCTCACAAGGATGCTCTAAAAGATCACCCTCAGCGGCACTAGGGCAGCTGGGTTCTGAGTGCTGAGGCCCAATGTCATCCAAAGGGGGACAGGGGCCTCTGGTTGGTGGCTGCTCACGGGCATACCAATTGGATGTGGGAGCAAAGCTCCTAGGGTTTCGCGCAGGGCAAAGGGGGATTCAAGATAGCCCACAGCGGCACAGGGGCGGCCGGGTGCAGGGTGCTGGATCTTCTAGAGTCGACCACTAGTTGGAGAGGTAAGTTGGGATGTTGAGGGATGCGGGTACACCGTCGGTTGGGCCTCCCAAGGTCATGGGGCGTTGGGTGCAAGGGTGCCTTTTGGCGTTGGACTTTACCTACCTGCTCTAGTCGCAGTTGGGGGATCCTCCAAACAGGGGATGCAGGAGTCATCGGGAGGCTCGAGGCAGGTCAGGGATCACTAGATTCCAGGTCAGGATCACTGGGGAGACCTCCTTGTTGTGTTGGGCCACTTTAAATTGGGCCAGGAGAATCGGGCGCAGGGTGGTCCAGAATCACGGATTTATTCCGGAGCCAGAGTCTGTGGGTGAATACATCCGGTGCTCACGGTACACAAAGTCTTTTTAGGGAAGGCAGGGCAGGTCCTCCAGGTTCTTGGGGGCTGCTGGCTCCAGGACACAGCGGGATTTCTATGGAGTAGGTCGAGGTCAATTATGTCTGTAATCTGGTCGCAAAATGCTGTAAACCTACAAATTCCCAAGCTGAAAAAAGAACACATTTACAAAAAGTAAGGTGTTCCTTTGGGACCCCTTCCCTTTTGTTAATATAAAAGAAAAGCTTGTTAGAGAGTAGGCAGTGGTCAGGGGACAAACAAATATTTTGAAATGCATCCCCCATTCTTTTAAAGAAAGGGGCTGCCTATAAAATGTTTTTACTTCATTTAAATGTGATCAGGTTCCGAAAGAGACATCTAGCCACAGATTCCTCACCTTTTCAATATTCCCTGGTCTTCAAAGTGGATCAAGAAAGTTTCTGCTTTACCTTTGCGAGCATGAAGGTGGTACCTCGCAACTTCGTACTGATGCTGTTCTGCTCCGGAAATGATATGCGGGCCTGTATAGGCACCATTCTCGCGTGTTGACATCAGTTTCTTTCTTTCATCCCCACCAGATGTGAATCCAGAACTCCCTCTTGTCTCTCTGACATACTAACCGCGATATTTTCACAACATTTCTTACAGTGTGCAATTGATGTCATCCCCTGGGTTTCAAGCCCAGTGGGGATTGTCGTAAAATAAATGTCAGTGGCAGAACCCCATCAGGTGTGCCTGTGGTGGCTCAGATCGAGCCATGACTCCCCAAGACCTGCAGCGACTGCAAGATTGAAGAGTTCTGCTCAGCTATGCTCCGGCTCTTTGGATCCCTGCCTACTCACTCTGGAACACCTTTGAGCCCCAAGGAGCTTCGAGACCTTCCACCTAGGATACCGCTTGTGGCTTCGCCCTTGGTGCCACTTGGTGCCAGTTGGACCTCCGACTCTGCTGACAGCGCTACAACCCACACTGGCCCCAGGCACATTGAGGCTGATGCCAACTTTGACACCTCAGTCCGAGTCCTGGATTTTAATGAGGTTGACTCTGAAACTACTGGGACTTATGGCCTCCTGCATCCTTGTTGAGCACATCAGGTGCATATGCAGGCTCTGCATTGGAATCTAAAGTCCCAGGGGGGCACAGCACAAGGGGACCTCTCATCCATATTTCTAAGGAGACTGCAAGAAATCTGCAGTGGTGATTACTGGACCGCAATTGGGTCAGTGGCAGACCCCTTTCACACCCAATGCTGACAGTGCATCTCTTCTGGGTTGGGACGGCCACCTGGGAGAGGTGTGGATCAGAGTCCTCTGGTGGAGTTCTAGCTCTGCATCAGTCTTCTGGAGCTGAGGGCCATCATCTTGGCACTGATAGCCTTACTGTTGTCCATAAAAGGGAGGCTAGTGCAGGTGCTCACAGACAACACCACAGCTGTGTGGTACAGCAACAAACAGGGCGGGTGGGTTCATGAACCCTCCCCTCAGATGCCTTGTGCCTCTAGAACTGACTGAACAACCAAGGCATTTTCTTGCAGGATTACTGAATGCCAGGGCGAATGAGCTCAGCCGCCAACACCTAGTGAATCACGAACAGCAGCCACACTGGGAGGGGGCGTAAGGTCTCTTCCTTGAATATAGGAAACCTTGGCTCAATCTTTTTGTCACTGACAAGAACACGCAATGGCAGCTGTTTTGTGTGTTGGAGTTTCCAAGGCATCTCTTGCTCAGAGATGTGTTCCACCTTGAGTGGATCTCTGGACTCCTGTATGCATATCCACCACCACTCCTGCCTGAGCTTTCAAGAAGACCAGGACAGATCCGGTCCAAGTCATCCTAGTGGCTCCGGATTGAGCACAGAGAATATGGTATCCCAAACTCCTGGGCTTGAGCATATGTCTTCCAATCAGGCTGCCCCTCCGGAAGGACTTGCTGTTACAGCTACAAGGCAGGGGTCAGAACTCAAGCCTTCGAAGTGTGCAACAATGCTTGGAGATTGAGCAGCCATACTCATTCGACCTTCCTCTGGGTCAAGGTGATGTCATCTTGACAGGAAGACATCCCTCAATGAAAACTGTGTTTGCCTGTCATTGGGGCAAATTTGTGGTTTGGTGTGGCACATGCCAAATCGACCACCTTCAGGTTAAGTTATCTGATGTTCTGTTATTTGTTTTGTCTCTTTTCTGGCAAGGCTTTGCTTTGGCCACAGTTAAGGGTTACTATCACCTTCTTATGGTTCTCAGATCAGCCCTTGATGTTCAAGTCTCTGGTAGTAATGCGATTTTTTAAAGGGCTGCAGCACACGTATCCCTTTTATCCTTTTGTCCTGCCCCAACGGGACCTTAAACTAGTCCTGAGTCATCTGATTTACACTCAGATTGAGCTGCTTCACAGGCGTCCTTTATGACTCCTTATTATGAAGACTGTATTCCTGATTGCCCTCAACTCAGCACGGCATGTGTGTGAGCTTTAGGGTCTTTGTGTCATTCCACCCTACACTTCCCTTTTCCAAGACAAACCATTTTGTGCAAATGGCATCCTTCCTGCCGACAGTTGTGACGCTATTCTTTGTCACTAAAATCATCATCCTAGCATTTGTTCTATGCTCCGGAGGAGGTGAGACTTAATCACTTGGACCCCAAGAGAGCGCTGAGCTTCTGTGTAGATTATACCAAAGACAGTGGCGGCTCCTCCGTGAAGGCAGAGAAGCGTCTCCTCACCTGCTGCGAGCGCAGCAATTCCACACAGAATAATAAAATGGTCATTAACTTACCATTTTATTATTCTGTGTGCCACTGGCCTTGCTAGCACAAGTGTGATAGTGGGGGTGGGCAGACAGATTCCTGCATATTGCAGGACTGCTTCAAGTGCGCATGACAGATTGGCCGGCTGTTTGCAACCAGACAGTCTATCATTTGCATTCCACAGCCTGCAATGCCAGTGCTGTAAAACAGCCAAGGGGCTGAATGCACAGACCCCCAGCCTCAAAATGAGCATTGGGTTAGCTTGCTCCAACCAGCTCCGCAGCTCCAGGATTGGCTAGATTCGGAAGTAGGTCCACCTTCCTTTCCTGCTCGTCGTCGTCGGGAAGGGCAATAAGCAACATATCTGTGAGTTTACCGGCGTGTTGCGCCCTACAGATTTTTTAAGTTGCTTGCCGCCCCTTACCAAAGACCAGCGGATGGACGATCAGCTCTTTGTGGGGATCCCTTGATCAAAAAAAGGGCAAGGCGGCGTAGAAGAGAACCATCTCCCACTCGATTGTGCCCTGCATTAGGATCTGCTACGAAATGGCCAAAAAGGAGCTTCCAGAAGGATTGCATTCTCATCCTACCAGGGCCAAATCTTCTACCAGTTTATTGGCACATGGAGTCTCTGTCCCAGACACTTGCCAGGTGGCTACGTGGGCGCTCAACGATATATTCACAAACATTGTTGCCCCAGAAGTCAGGGCCGACTGGGGGGGGTGGGGTGGGGGGGGGGGGGAGTGGGGGCTGGTGTTGGGTTACTGGTGCCAAAAAACTTGAGCAATTTGTGACTAGTATTTTGCAACCAGATTTTCATATTTCTGACCCATTACCCTCACCTCTACCTTATTCTTGCTGCCACCAGCAAGACTGTCCCCTGCTCCCCCCATTATCCTGTGATGCACCACTCGTTCACTGTAATTTTACTCAGATGAAATAAAAACAAAAATACACTTAATTAATCAAAAAGTTCTCCTATACAATTAAAATAATGATGCATGCCAAAACTGGTACATATTAGTAAAACACTTTAAAACTGCTTACTAAACACCCATTTTATCTTGCAGTCTATCGTGAATTTGTTCAGAAATACTTTACAGCGCAGAAGCATTTGGAGTGTCTGCTCTTTTTGCCCGAACTCTGCTCTCCGCTTGCAGCCTCAATTCCCCTCTCTTCCAAATTAGCGTTCGCATCTAATAATGACTAGTGTCGCGTCTAGACAGACCTCAAGTGAGACAAGTAATAGCAGGTTCCTGGCGTTACTGGTTTGTCAGCGTGTAATACAAACTCTAAACCCTCATCTTTTGTAATTAGCGAGTCTTTCTGGTAAATTTTCCATTGAACCTTTGCACTGTCTAATGATGTCGGCATACTTAGGCAGCAAGCTAGCTTCTTGCAGAGAGAATAATGCCGTAGGGCCTGACTACTGTTTCTAGCGCTGCCTGATCTGAATGGAGGCAAGAGATATTTATAGTGAACCTCTGGCGTGAGGGGAACAACAGGAATAGATCAATTGCAGCCCGATTCATGAAACGAAATTGCGCTCGCAAAGGGCCAGATTCTGAGAATCTGGCCCTTTGCGAGTGCGATTTTTGCATTTGGGATTCATCATCCCAAATGCAAAAATCGTTATTTGTGAAATCGCATATTTGCGAGGAATTGGATTTAAGGAATCTCTAATAGAGATTCCTTAAATGCAATTCATCACCCAATTTGAAATTGCGAATTCGCAATATTTGGTCGCAATTTACCACGAAATCTGACTTCGTGGTAAATTGCGAAAAAAGAGTAAAAAGCACTTTAGTGCATTTTTTTCTTTTGCATGTTACACACACACATGTCCTTTGGACATGTGTGTGCGCAACACCTGTTAGAATTTGCATTTCAGGGGTGCTACAGGGTGTCCTTTGGACACCCCTGGCACCCTTTAAATCGCTATCTTATTTGCGATTAGCAAATTGCTAATCGCAAATAAGGAATACTCCCCATTCATTCCTATGGGCCTTTTGGCCCATAGGAATGAATGGGGAGTTATTCCTTTTTTGCGATTAGCTATTTGCTAATCGCAAATAAGGAATGTGTAGGAATCGCATTTAATTTTGCGATTCCTACATGAATCCCGTTTTGTGAGTCTGTAATAACGATTCCTTATGAATCGCTATTACAGACTCGCAAAACGGGTCTTTGATGAATCTACCTATTGGTTCCTCTACCTGCGTAAATGGAAGATAGCTGCAAATATCTGCCATTGCCCATTTACTGAGAGTGGCTAGCACATGCTGTTTGTTCAAATGGCCTTAGTCATTAAGATTGTGTCATTGTGGTTCGTAATGATATCCAAGTAGAGCCTAAAGACATCTTTTGTGGTGAGACTGACTTCATCTGATGGGTTTTTTAAGGATCCTTGTCTGTCCTTTATTGAAATCAGTAATCCATCAATATATTTCAGCATCATTCTGAAGGCTCGGGTTTGGAAACTTTCTTGTAGCTAAATTGTGGCAAGTGATTTGGACAAAGGGCCTAATTTAGGGGCACATTTAAAGGGGCATTGCACCACAGGAAAGTCACTTTTAATGACGTTCCTGTGGAGCAGAGCCCTGCTCCATATTTACAATGTGGCGCTAAGCCACTTTTGATGGCTTAGTGCCACTTTGTAAATATGGTGCTCTTTCATGCAGGTATCTTTGTGAAAAGGGGCATGCAGTGGGTGTTGCTGTGGGTGTTCCACCACAACACCTAGAGCTTTTTCACACTCCCCCAGATTTACAAGGCATTAGAATGGCGAAACGAGGAAAAATGCTTATAATTCTCCTCGTTTTTGCTTTTTCTATGTGTGCTACATTCTGCGGGCACTCATAGAAAGAGCAAAACGCCATTAACTATTGTTTATGTGCAGGAAGGTGTCCCTTCCTGCACATAAACAATCATTAAATAATGACAATTTGCTACTTCTATGTGTGCTGCAGAATGCAGCACACATAGAAGTAACAAATAGCCACTATGGATTGTTTATGTGCAGGAAGGGAAACCTTCCAGCACATCAACATTAATTCCCTGGAAAGCAGACACCCTTTGTAGGAAAGTAGGATCTGATTTTATGGTTTCCCCCCTCCCCACTTTTTTACCTGGTGCTATGCTGCTTCTGACTAGTCTGACTTGAATCCTGCTAATCAGGACCCCAGTCTATCTGCTTTCTCCCCTAAATTGGTATGGTAAGTACTTAGGTACATCCCAGATTGGACAATGTTGTACCCTTATAATTACCTAGTATTTGGTCCTGAGGTACCCAGGCCATAGGTACACCAGGAGTCCCCCATGGGATAAGCATGCAATATGCCACCCATGGGGTATCACTCAAACTGTAACTACAGGCCTGCCATTGCAGCCTGTTTAAGCTGGTGCTAGCACTACTTACGACAGATAAAGGTTTCCCTATCTCCAAGGTCATTGCACTTAAAACCTATAAGTCACCCCATAACAGGCCTTTCACTCCTGAAGGCAGTGTGCTCGGCTCTAAGTGTGACGGTGCCCCTGCATGAACAGGACACCCCTACAGCCTTCGGAGTCCATTCACCTGGGTTGTAGGTGCATCAACCATTATGATACATGGAGTGGCCATGCGTCAATTCGCAATGACCATCTTTAAACTGGCTGTAACTAACCCTGTCATGTCTGGTATCAAACATGTTGTAATCATCGCCCCACACATATGATTCCAAGCACTGTAAAGCTCATCCGGGAGGCCCTGAGTGCTCCTTGTACCAGTCTTCTAGACCCGGACTGCGCAACATGGTTGCTGCCAACCAGAAACACGATTCTGCCCTCCTGCTGCTCAGCCAAGCTCGAGCAGGGGAAAGCAGTACAATAGGTATCCTGTCACAGGGAGGTGTGACCACCTCCCAGACAGGGTTTAGTGCATTGGGGCAGGGTGGGAGCACTTGCCAGCACCTGAAGGGCACATTTGGTGCCCTCCTTGCATTGTCCCGTTCAAATCAGCTCGGGACCCATTGGCTCCCGCTCTGGCACAAAACTAGACAAAGGACATGGGAGTATCCTCCCCACTGTCCAACCCCTCCCTGAATCGTCCCAACCCTGTCCTTAAGGCACTTAAGGACTTACCTGTAGGTGAGTCCCTAGATTTGTTGTGGGACAAGATTCATTTCAAGACACCACTTCATCTTCAACCGTCTAGGCACTCTGGACTGCGCTGGACCTTGCTCTGGGCTCGGAGACTACAACTGGGAAGACGCCTGCTGCTCCTGTTCTTGTCGCCCTGGTCGTCTGCTGCAATTTCCTTTGCTGTGCGCCATACAGGAACCTTCCAAGGCCTGTGGACATCCAAGACACCTGAAGGAATCTCCCTTGAAGTGAAGGAGTCACTTCCCTGCATCTGCAGGCACCGTAGCAAAGCTGACCGGTCTGCTGATCCTCAGCTCCCACGGACTCCGAAAGGCTCAGCAACACAGTTGGTAGTTCTTCACATCCCTTGAGGATTGCCCTCTTCTATACCAAGTTTGAAGCCAAGGTCCCTTGTCGAATCCACAGAAACCAAACCCCTGTGCACCGTGTTTACTTGCCATTGCAAAGGCTTTGGCTTCCTTCCTCCAAGATCTTCAGGCTCCAAGTAGCCCCTACCTCAAGCATCTCCTGTGGCCAAGATCTTTGGCTCACCACGTCACTTGAACTATGGGCCTGCATCTATGGTGAGCTGCTCGAAGTCCTCTTTCGATTCCAGTGCCTCAGGCCTGTGGTCCTCTTGAGGGTCTTCTTTGACTTCTGTGGGCTCCCCCTGATTGCTCGGGTGTGCCCTGACTCACCTGCTTGTGGTGAATCACCTGGAACTTGCTGGTCCCAACACTGCACCTTCTTTGCTTTTCACGTTATTTCCAGTTGCCAAGGCTTGTAAATCCGTATTTGTACAGCGCGAACTCCTCACCCTTACGGGTCTCAAGAGCGCTAGGGGCCATCGTGGAAATTAAGTGAGCTATTGCCCAGAGTCACATGGTGCTGAGCTGAGCTACCGTCGGAGTCAGGGATCGAACTGTGATCCCTGTGCTCCGAAGTCAACTGCCCTGGCCGCTGCACCACACCTCTTGTTGGTGCTCCCAGCGGACTCGCGACATTCGATGTGAGACAGCTCATGAGCAGCTCCTAGTCTTCCACAGTGTCGCCTGATCCTCACAGCTGCAGCTCCAAGGTCACCGTCATTTCTCCTGCAACACCCAACATCGGTGGGCATTGGTCTTCCGTGCCTCCTGGTCACTCCTGAGTGGCATAGACTCTGTCCCCTCTGCTTGCAGGTACTTCTCCCTTGAATCCACCTTTGGGCTCCACCGGACACTTTCACCTTCTCCAGCAGCTGCACATTCCTGAAATCCTCTATTGAGTTCGACTGCGGTTTCCTACGCCCCTTCACACCCATGCATCCAGCTTCCCTGGTGTGGGTATCCTGGTTCCTAGGGTATCCAGTGGTGGGGTGGCTCTCCAAACTTCTGTCTTCCACAGGGTTCCATCAGGGTCCACTGGCAAGGGTCATTCTTCTTCAAAATTGCAACCGCGACTTATCCTTTGACTTGTATTGAGCCCGCAGTCGTGTTCCCATTCTGCTCATGGCCTACGTGGGGTTTCTGGTTACTTACCTAGGGTGGTCCCTTGGGTCCCCGGCACTATACGTCTTCTGGTTATAGTCTTTACTCGAATCGTGGTTCCCATACTACTATTTTCGTATATGGTTTGGTTTCCCCCTGGCGACCACAGTGTATTCATGCTACTTACCTGTTTTTATTGCAAAGTATTGTGTGCATTGTGTATATCTCTGGGTAGGAGATATCTGTATGTGTTAGTGAGTGTCTTATAATAAATACATATTTTTATAAATACACTGTGTGGTTATTTTTCACTTAATCTATACCAATAAGAATATGTTATGGTAAAACAAGCTGCTTTACACTCCTTTTGGACTAAGCCTTTACGGCTTCTCTATACAGCTACCACTTAGAGAGCTTTCTAAGGCTGTCTAAGACCACTAAAATCACCATAAAGGGCTGTCTGGATTAGTGCAGGGTGCCCACTTTCCTAAGTGTGCACCATATACTAAGCCAGCTTCTCACACCCTTGCACTATTGTGCAAGGGTGCCTGAGTTGGTGCGAGGCTGCTAATTTTAGCGCCAGTGCTAGGGAAAACACAGGAGTGCACCTTATTGTAGTAAATACGGCGCATCCCTGCATTTTGGAATTGTCAGAGCATGGCTCTGCCATATTTGGTGCAGCTCCGCGCTCCTACATTTTGTTGTAAATATGCCCCTTAGAGTTCCATGGGTAGAATTTCCGGTACTTTGCGGCACTTGCAGAAAACATGTCATACTTGCCCATTTTTTAATTCTACTTCATAACAATAGAAACATTTTCTGAAAAAGTGGCAGTTTAAAGCTGGTTTTGGATGTGATCTTTCAGTGTTCATTTTTTAGCAAACTCAATACCTAGATAATTAGAAGATGTTACTTCAAGTAAAAGGATCTTGGTTTGCGCTCATATTGCCTTCCACTGTGATCAAGTGTCTTTGTAAACAAAAATTAAAATGATATAGAAGCCTATACAATGTATCTGGAATTTTTCACAGGTAACTGCATTACCTGTGAAGAGGAGAATGGGTAAATAAATTGGGGACGTCATATTCTACGACTTAATAAATACTAAGAATACCCAGACACATCCATGGTATCCGATACACAGTGCTTAATTTGAACCGTTGGTTGTAGTGGAGATCACCTGCACTCAGTTTTGGAGGCCAACATAGATTTTTTCTTAACAGAATTTGATACAGAGCAAAAGGAAGAAAACACAAAAGGAGGAAAGAAGGAGGAAGAGAAAGACGGAAAAACAATTACAAAGATTGAAAGAAGGGATGAACAAGATTCTGTAGGAGTGAGATAAAGAGGCTGGGAGTGTCTGGTGTGAATTAAATAGGCATGAGGTGGAATTAAGACAAAACGTCCACAGTATTTGACACCCCGTCCTTCAATAGCGCCAACCAGGGACTTCTGAGAAAAACATTTGTACCCGGCACCTGTTATTTTGCAAATGTAGCACTGCCCCCACAACCTGACTTCTTCACTTATAGAACCTTTGCTACTGCATTCTACAGAACTTTCAATTGGATTTCTATTTACAGTACAATTGACCAAGAGAAGCCCCTATAATTTGTGCCATAGGCAGTCTTCAAATACCTAGACTCTAGAAGCAAATTTGCCTCTACAATGTCTGCTGTCCTCATATCTGTAAAATATTGATTCATAGCCGAGCACATGATATTGTTGCCACTTTTTGTCTCATTAACGAGGCCTTTCTCTTCCTTCCAGTGTACAAGTCAACTAAGGATCATCCTGCCACATAATTAGCAATAGGTCTACCAATTATATGGTTTGGTAGCAAGCCCATCCTTAAAGATCATAGCTATTACCACCTTTCTCAGATAGGCAAGGAACGAGAAGGTCTCTATTCAAGGAGCCTTTATTGAATACTCATTTATTTATCTGTTCTTGTTAAGGACACTTGATCTGAGGGAATCAGTACCCTGTACCAAATACCAGGTGAATGTCTGCTTCATAATATCTGGTGTACACATATGTGATTTATAAATAAGCAGGAACTTGGTCAGGCTAATGGCCTTATTTTGACTTTGGCAGTCTTGGAGCGGGCTGCAACCCCTCTCCGAGACCGCAATAGCCAAAACAGACTGCCTGCCTCAGTATGACTTTTAAAATCTCAGTTCTTTGGCGTCCCCACAGTGATGCCTTTGAAATGGGCACTGTAATGGGAACACCAAAGCAAGTTAATGCACGGCATGGACTGCTAAATCCACGCCGTGCAGGAAATAGGTGTGCATACAAACAGGGGGATACACCACTTTTTCCCTGAATGCACCCCATGACCCTGAGGCGGCCCCCTTTGTTACCTCTCGGTCAAAGATTTCATGGTGAGCTTACCTCCATGAAAACTGTGTCAGAGGAAACTCGTAATATGCTTGGCGGGGCTACAGTGGCCCAACCAAGCATATTGCGGTCTCAAGACTGCCACAACACTGACAGGGATCATAGATCCCTGGTTGCAGCAGTAGTCTGGGGCGGTCCCTCCACCGTATTGCTAATATGGCGAGTGGACCACCAGTCTGGCGGTCCAGGGACCACCACCACAGGTTCGATGGACTGCCAAACTCGTAATAAAGCCCTAAGAGGCACATGCATCAAACAAAATACCAGTCGCAAAGGGGCCCATTCGCAGAATCAGCCCCTTTGTGACCGGTATTTTTGCATTTGGGGTGCATCAACCCAAATGCAAATTCACAAAATAGGGAATCGCAAAATTTGTGATTACCTAAATTGCATATGCATTTAGGGAATTTCAAATTGCGATTCCCTCTTTGGGATGCAAAGTGCCATGTGGTGCACACATGCCAATTTTGGGGGTGCATCATGGTGGCCTTTTGGCCCCCTTGCACCTTTGAAATTACATGCACAATTTGAGAGTACCTATTTGGTAAGCCCATAGGAATGAATGGGAAGCTATTCCTTAATTGTGAATCGCAATTTGCTATTCGCAATTAAGGAATAGGTAGGAATCACTAATTTTTTAGTGAAACCTACATGCATAGGCAATTGCGATTACATAATTGCGATTCCTTAATAATTGCAATTAAGGAATTGCAATTGCCTACCTTTATGCATGTCCCCCTCAGTGCTTTGTCTAGTTTCTGAAGATTTACTGCAATTTTTGGTTCATTCATTGAAAAAGGATGAGCTAATGTTCTTTTTCCACCTAGGTTGGTCCTTGGCTCTAGCTAGTCCCCCAATTTTAAACAATGTGCTTTCACAGAGGGGACCAATTCTAAAGCCTCCACTTTGGTTTGGCAGTGGCATTTATGTGTCACATGCTTCTATATCAAAAGTAATAGTCGTAGGAGAGATTCTAATGCAAGTGAGAATCCCAGCTCTCTAAATCTACGAATTACTTCTACCACTGGTTGCGGAAATTAATGGCTGCACAATTTGCACCTGTTTTCAAGTTACCAACCTTGGAATGGCAAATTATGTGCAGACAGCCCATATTTTAACCCAGTGGTTTATGCACAAAGCAGCATTTGGATCACTTTGCCATACAGATCTAGAGGACAAACACCAGCAGAGAATGCACCCAATATGTAATCCTGCTTCAAGCACAAACAGTAGTTTCTACCCGAACCAGGAGTTTTTAAGCCCACTTATAATCATGGCCTTTGAATGCTCAGTCTCTATTCAGTGGAAGTTTTGAGACTGGATTGCCATTTTAGATTTGGGCTAGAGAGAGTTTCAGCTGTCTTGCAAACCTTAATTAATCAAAAAACTATTTACTGAAACATGCATATGTATTTTCATACATAGAGAGGCTCTGTATCAGCCTTCTACATCCACTGGTCTGTTCAACTGTCAATCACATTTTGCTTCTGTTCACCACATTATCCAGCAGTGGGTCAGGCCATTTGAGATGTTGGGTCTTTTGCTGGTAAGTGACAGCGCGTTTCCCATTATCAAATGTGACAGAGTGAAAAGAAGTGCACTTAAGAAAAGAAGTGCACTTTGGTACCAAGGCTGTTGGCCAAATTCTTTTAATTAGCCAATGCTTTGTTTTCACTTCTTCATCCTGTTTTTCTTTTAGTAATCTTTTTTTGTTTAAACTACGTCCTAGATTATTCTTATTCAAATCCAGTCGTAGCTTTTTTTGCACCAAAAAGAATTATCAACCTGATTACTAGTCTGTCAGTCTTGCGATCACCAGACTTGCGGTGGCCTGTTCGCTGCATTACGACTTGCAAAGTCGTTGCAGCGGAGGACTGATAGCGGTGCCAGGTCATACCCAGGTGGTGGCGAAGGTGCACTGCAATGTAGTATGCTAATCGGGGCTGGCGCAGTCCCGCTGAGCATATTACAAGTTCTGCCACCGCCAGCCATTTTATGGCGGTGGCCCCCCCATGAAAAGGCTGGCAGTGGAGGAATAAAGGGGGCCCTACAAATCCCTCATACCCCACGCTATGGGGAAACATTCTATGTACACCCAAAGTTCCAGCATGGCATGGACGTCACCATCCATGCTGTGCTGGAACGTTTTAGCCATTCCCATTGCGGTGCCTGTTTTCTAGGCGCCGCCATGGGAAAGGTGAAGGACAGTCTGCCGTACACAATTTCAACTCATAATACCGCGGGCGGTCCTTGTGGGGGTCTGGAGCAGCTGTGCTGGCAGAGAACTGGCGCAACTGCGCCAAACTCGTAATCAGGCCCTATATTTTCATATTATGTGCATTCAAACTAAAAATGGTTTCTAAACTTGTACTAAGTACATTTATCTACTAGGAAGCACCTCCACTGCTCTATTGAAATGATAGGTCATTATCAGCCTGATTCATGAAGCTAAATTGAGCTCGCAATAGCTGCGAAAATGCTATTGCGGGCGCAATTCCCATAATCGGAATTCACCATGAAAAAAGCGAAATCGCAAACACAGAATTGCGAAATCGCTAAAATATTCGCAGAATCCCGGCAGTAGACCATTTGCGATTCGGAAATAGCGAGAAATCACGGATTCTGCGAAAATAATAGCGAATTCGCGAATTCCTCGCAATCGGGATTCATGAAAAATCGCAATTAGCGAAAAAAAACAAAATCGCATTTTGCGAGGCGCAATTTAAGGACAACCCAAAGCAGGTGGTAACCATCAAACCCATAGTAAAACATTTTTTGAAAAACCGTTGGCCTATCAGCAACTGGTGCTGGCCTGACCAAACACACTTAAGGAGAAGCAGCATCAGCATAAGGAGCGTCACAATGCCAGGAATGTACATGGTGGTCGGGCGGCGAAGGCTACAGCGAGCAGCACGGAGGAGACGCAGAATCCAGGCCAGGATCTTCCGCCAGGGGTCACCCTGCTGGGCCAAACCAGAGAGCAAATTTACGCAAAGTACCGTCTGAATGGGGCAATGATCATCAAGTTAATTCAGGACCTTGACCCCCTGATGCAGCACCCAACAAGGCGGACCAATGCCGTGCCAACACATGTCCAGGTATTGTGTAGCCTGCACCTCCTGGCCTCCGGGAGCTTCCAGGGGATAGTTGCGGCTGCTGGGGGGATATCCCAGCCCACCATGTCCCGCTGCCTAGGAAGTTTCCTTGACGCAATGCTGACCCAGCTACACCACCACATCAAATTTCCAACAAGCCAACAGGAATTGGATGAGACCAAGCTTCAATTCTACAATGTTGTGCATTTCCCACACGTGATAGGATGCATTGACTGTACCAACATCCACATCTGCCCACATGCTGCAACGGAGTACATGTACCGCAATCGCAAGTCCTACCACTCCCTCAACATCCAGATGGTCTGCAATGCAAAGACATACATCACGGACATAGTGGCACAGTACCCGGGGAGTACACATGACTCATTCATATTCCGGCACAGCGGCCTCCACACACGACTGGCCAGGGGAGACTTCGGGGAAGGACACCTACTTGGTAAGTACACTTTGCCCACAATGTCACACTGCGATGAAGTAGCTGCGCTGCACAGGCACTCACCCTCTGCTCCTCTCATTCAGGTGACAGTGGCTACGCCCTGCGTGAATACCTCCTCACCCCATACCTCAGCCCTGCTACACCAGAGCAACGGCGTTACAACGTAGCACACATACGCACAAGGAATTGCATTGAGAGAACTTTTGGGCTACTGAAGAGCAGATTCCGCATACTTCACAAGACAGGTGGGGCCATGTACTACAGTCCTGAAGTTTGCTGCCACATTGTGGCTGTGTGTGCTATACTACACAACATTGCTACCAAGCGCCGGATACCTGTCGACATCTCTGGCAGTGAATCGGAAGGGGACTACCGGCCACCTGCACATGCGCGCCATGCACGCGGGGAGAACCCAGCTGAAGGCCACAGACGACGCAACCACATCACAATGAACAGTTTCTAGTGCACCCTCTCCCCTCACCCAACAAATCACAATTGCATGCAAAATTTAATAATGACACAACGCCAATGTGGGATGCTAAATTAAATATTATTGTTTGAATCACAAAAAAGGTTCCAGTTGCCATCCTTCAAATGCAAACAGTATTTCAGCATACTGCTGCGTCCAATACACAGGGCAGGCTTATGTTCAGCCTGTGCCTGTACAAGTACTATTCAGTCAGGTGCGCCTCCGGCGCGAAGCAACCGCGCGCCTCTCTGGCTCCACCTCAGCCTCCGCACGTGTCCCTGCAGTGGGCCTGGTGCTGTGTCTCAGTGCCCCTACGTGTGAGGCAGAGTGGCTGCTCACACTTGATGTCCCCTCACTGGCATCATCACCCCCGACAGTGGCAGGTAGAGCAGGGTGAAGTGCGGTCACGGCAGTGGTCAGGTGCTCAAGTACCCTGGCCACATCCTCGCAGCACTGAATGAGCTGCTGCTGCTTCGCCAGGGACCGGCGTGATAGCTGCGAGGTGGCATTGCCTACAACATAGTTTGACCGGGTGTAAGCCGTCAGCCGGGTCAGTAGCTGACGGTGGCGGCGGCGGGCTGTGTTGCGCTGCGCAATCATTGCAGCTGTGTTGGCCTCCATGGCTGCAGTCATGCGGGCCATCCCCTCCCCCACACCTGCCATGGCTGCCGTCATGCGGTCCATCCGGTCCCCCACACCTGCCACATTGCGGCCAATGTTGTAAAGCCGAAGCTGTATGGCCCCTTGCCGGCGTGCCTGCAGCTGGTGAATCCTGAGCATGCGACGTTCCACACTCATGCTTGGCAGCCGCTGTCCATTCCCCCTCCTGGTGCTGGGAGCATTGGTCTGCAGGCGAGACCTGCCACGCCTGCTCTGCTGGCCTGACACAGTGGGTGGCCGCTGTGTCGCCGCTGTCGCGGGACCTGATGTTGATGCTCCAGCTGATGGTGGAGTCAAGCTAGGCATTGCTGGTGTGGCAGGGGCTGGAGGCACACTGGTGGTGGACCTGGCTGCAGGGGTTGTTGCTGCGGCAGGGGCTGGAGGCACACTGGTGGTGGACCTGGCTGCAGGGGTTGTGGCTGCGGCAGGGGCTGGAGGCACACTGGTGGTGGACCTGGCTGCAGGGGTTGTTGCTGCGGCAGGGATGGAGGCACACTGGTAGTGGACCTGGCTGCAGGGGTTGTTGCTGTGGCAGATGCAGGAGGCTGTGTATGTGATGGCACCTCCTCGTCATCCTGTGCTTCCTCATCTATTTGCAGCCTCTCGCTGTCGCTGCTGTCTGCGCCACCTGTGAGGGGAAGTGGACGTTCATTAGTTGCATGTATCTGTCACACGTGCAGTTGTTACATGCATGCTGGGTGACATTCCCTGACTGCCTATGGCTTTGCATACTTTTGAACCTGTCTGGCTGCATTGGGGTACTTCTACATTGTGGCCACACTACATGTCCCACAATGCTTTAGGGCATTACCTGATGTGCACCGATGGCATGACAATGGGACATTATGGGAGGCTATATGGTCATGGCCATTCATAGGGGACAGGGTCGCAGTCGCATGCCACTTACCTTGGATGTCTTGGGTGGGGCGGGATGAGTCCAAACAGGTGACTCCGATGCACGCCTCAGCCTCCAGCGTGTCTTCTGCTCGATCCTCCATGGGGGTGTTTGGAGGGACTGTAGGTCCTCCCCCTCCAGTGCCCAGGGACTCTCCAAGCCTCTCAGCTACCTTCTCTTTGGCACGACCTCGGAGGTCGTACCAACGTTTCTTAAGATCATCGAGTGACCTGTCGGCCACACCCACAGAGTTCACAGCGGCCGCTATGCCCACCCAGATCCTGAGTTTCTCCTGCTGGGGCACCCTCCTTGAGTCCTTCCCGAACAGTTTGGAGTGGTTCTCCACCACCCCTTCAATTAAGTGCTCCAACTCCTGCTCGGAGAACTTTAGCTTTCTCTTGCGCCCTGTGGTGTTGCTGGGCCCAGGTACTGCCTCCTCAGACATAGCTGCAGTGTAGTTGGAAAGTGGTAATCCAAGGTGAATTGCAGGAGCTGTCTCTGTGGCTGCCTCGAGGTCTGCCTCACTGTGGTGAATGGGGGTGGGAACTGGCTGCTTCCTGGTTGTGATGTCATCACTGTGCTCGAAATGCGACTTCCCGTTTTCCCGAACTCGCGATTTTGCGATCTCGCTTTTTGCGATCTCGCAATTAGCGATATCGCTATTTGCGATATCGCAAATCCGACACGGATGTAGCCGGAAATAGCGATTTTTCTGCGATTATCGATAATCGCAAACGGTTTTTGCGGCCGCGTGCGAATCGCTTTTTTTTATCGCAAAACATCATGAATACCGTTCTGCGATTTCTCAATTGCGATTCGCAGTTAATCGCTAATTGAGAATCGCAGAATCCGGTTTTCATGAATCAGGCTGTATGTTTATTTAAAACCTTTATTGCAATCAAATGACTGCCTTGTCTTTCTGGCACAACAACATTTGCCATCCTCAGACCTTTTGTATTTGCCAGTGCTTGTTATATTGTGTCAGTTAGTTGGCTTTAAAGGGGGAACTCAACAAACCTCTTTGTCAGGCACTAATACTCTGCAAAGACATTAACCACTACATATAGAAGAGAACAGTTTGCATGGGGCTCACAGGAGCAGGTGCTCTTTTGTACGGTCTCCCCAACCGGCAGACCTCTATTTCATCCTCTCCTTTTCCTCCGTGCCAACTTTGCTCGCGGTCTTATCTTCTAGAAACCCCCCTTTTTCCCAAGGCACCCTGTTGCAAGTCACCTCATCACAAGGCCCTTGTCTTGGTTTTTAGGTCTAATTTCCCTTTCGCAGACTTTTCTCCCACCCCCCTTCCAGTCTCTCCCATCCTCGCGCCTTCCTTCTGTCTCCTGCCTGCACAACTGATCATCCAAACCGAATCACCATACCTCCCCCCAATCATACCCTTACTGCACCAGATACACCCATTACCAGGTATGGCGCCAACTCTTGGTCCATCCTTTACCCTCCCAACCTCTCTAAAAATGCTAAGAAGAATTTGAAACACAAACTATTAATACGTCACCAAGAAATCTTATTTGTGGATAATGATCTTAGCCTCACCTCCATTAATAAAACTAACTACATCTTTTACCTCAGACGCCTCTCTAAATGGAAAAGTATCTCCCTCCAGTACCTCCCCAGTACCTCCCCATAACGAAATCTTGCAAAATCCCTTATGGCCTCAAACTGTCCACCACCCCTTCCTCCACTTCTTTAGGCAAAATTGACATCCCTATTTTTAAATCTGGAAATATCCTCATACTGTTGTGTGGCGTTTTAAGCTCCGAGTTAATTTTCCCGATTCATGCTCTTATATAGGTACAATTCACATTGCCCTTATATAGCATAGAAATCAATCCCTTATTTAGGCATAGCCCATGCTACCCAAATACAGGCATGGCTACTTCCATCCGTACAAACGTCACAACGATTTCTTGGAAAACCAGCTTAAGCAGTTAGGGAACTTCCACTTGCTTGAATATTGATTTGTCCAAGAACTCAGTTACTTTACAAAGAACAACTATTCCCTTGGCGTTCTTTCCTGAAGTTCAAATGCCCGACTTTACGTCTCCAGCTCCACTGTTCCCAGCTCCCCTTGCGGGGTGTTGGGAAATCAAGTTCCGAGACAGAGATACCAGACCTCCTTCATTTTAAACCAAGGTAAGGAGCTGATTAGAAGCAAAGAAACCTTTGGTAGATTCTTGGCAAAAAACAACTAAACCTATTCTACACAATACTTACTTTTTCCCACGTACTAGACATAGGTTAGGTACATTGGGGTAGGCGTAGCTTAGAAGCACCAGTTGAGTATTTTAGTCAATGTTATTTATGTATGTATTTTTATATGACTTAGAAACCATACAATGCTCTTACAGCATTATTTCATATTACTGTTTACATTGTACGCATTATACTTTGCAGTCTGCATAACGATTGTAGCAGCTTGAATGTATAATTTATACTGACGGATCAACCCAACATGCTACGGGGAGTAAACAAGCTTATAGTGCTGCTTGCGCGATCGTTAAAGGTCGCTGGTGCAATGGTAAATTCCGACCTACGGTCACTAAAACGCAATCTCTAGGAGATTGTACAGCTCAGCAAGCTGAACTACAAGCATTCAAGATGGCACTTGATAATACTGATCGCGAATTCCCCACACTCTTTGTGTGCGATTCGTATTATTATGTTCAATCTTACAATGAATACTTGCAAAACTGGTTTCAAAACGGTTATAAAGATGCAAAAGGTGGCACAATCAAGCATAAGTTGCTATGGGAACAAGTAGTTCAGTTACGACAAGAACTACAAAAGGATCACGTGATACATACTCTGAGTCATCAAAGTGATGACGTTCACGTTGCAGGGAATTTATTGGCTGATGAAGCCGCAAAGGCATCTGTGCAAACGGCTTCCGTAGCTGCAATCACTCGTTCAAAAATGAAAATAGATGGCAAAATAATGCTAGCTGTCAATGCGACAAGCAAAGGCAGCGGTGCAGCGTTACCTCAAAACTATCCACTCAAATAGTCATACATAATTGACGCAAACTCCGTTCCTTTTGCTCAAATTCCTGGAGTGGGGGATAGAGTGATTCCAAACAGGAAACATAGAGTAGCTTTGATACACGAAGCACATTTGGGAGAGGGTCTGATACATCAGGAAATCTCTAAATCTATACTAGAATTAAAAGAGACATACTGGTGGCCAGGGATTAATGGTCACATTCACACATTTGCAATTAACTGCAACAGAAATCGCAGCAGAGAATGCCACCAGATACCTGACTACAGTGTAGCCAGCCCAGTACAGATACCATTGTTAGACAGCATTAGACTTTATACACGCTGACGTCCCTATGGACAAATGCGGTCCCACAAATATTAGGACAGATTTATTTGGATGTGGCCTCAGCTCTCAGCTGACGCTCGAACTGTTATAAAAGATTTGCGAGTCTTTATCGGCACATACGCAGTCGGCACAATACATTCTGACCAGGGTCCTGCATTTAGCTCTCAAGCTTACAAGGAGGCAATGGCCAAATTGGGTGTTGCATTGCAGTACTCTAGTCCATTCCATCCTGAGGGAAATTCGGTATGGGAGTGAAAAAAACGGGATATAAAGCAATCTATAACAGCCAGGGTATTAGACTCGGGTGATGGGTGGGTCAAACATCTAATAAGTGTCCAAAGTAGTCTTACTAATCTGCCAAGAAGTTCTCTAGGGGGAATCACTCCATATGAAATCCTTCTTGGAACAAGAATGATTATATCGGATCTCGATTGTCACACTTCAGTGGTAGAACAAAAACCCTTTGATATCAAAGATCGTTTGGCTGTTTTGCAGGACTTAAATGAAATAAGAAAAAGCCAAAGTAACGTGTTCCTGAAGCCAACGACCACTGAAGAAAAACCATCCGTCCCAGCAAGACCTGTCTGGATTCCAAAGATTGGGGATTTAGTCAGAGAAAAGATCACGGACAAGAAGGAATTTGGGCCTTCTTACAGACAACCAGTACCTGTCCTAGCCATCCATGGATCAAGAACAGTATTACTGCTGCCCCTTGCTGGTAAAAAGGAGAACTGGTTTGTGTCCATCGACCTGGTAAAACCACATCATGTGGCCGATCATAAGCAGTAGGCCAAGTGGACTCCAAAGATGTAGCAGACGCCCGAATCTGGCTACTACTATCCAAGAGGTTCAAACTGAGAGACTCATCACCTTTGAAGAATCTGCAGTGTGAAAAGAAGGACTATGCAACAAAGCCATGGAACTTGTACCTTTTGAGACCCAAATAACAGTTTGTCAAGAAATGCCTGTCTACAATGAAATAGCATCTGACTATACAAATGTAACAAGTCAAGTGGTTCCAGCGATTTCAACGAATGCTGATGCAATACCTACAATTGACAGAACTGCCTCTGGCTATTTTATTGACTTTGATACGTTTTCCAAGGATCCCAGTGAACCTGAAACCAGGCCAGTAAAAAGAACTTTCAAAGAAAAGGTAACAGTACTTTTTCATCAACTGGAAAAGACTTATCTGGTTTCACCATGGATTGAACTTTGGATTGTGTTTGGTGTACCTTTTCTTCTACTTTGGTTGACTCTTGTATTTACTTTGAAAATGCTCTTAAATGGAAGATATGTTAACAAGGACACAGCAAGTAATAATATCAACGTTCTCCTCAAGCCACACAAATCATTTCATCGTGAACAAAGAGACTTGTCATCAGTGAACATCACAGCCGTTCCTATACCTGGTGGTTTAGCTTGGGACAGAACTGAATATGACATTCTTGGTCCGGCGGAGCTGTTGAAGATTCCACACCAGTTCAAGTTTCCTTGAATGACTTTGTTTCATCTAGTACCTTTTCTGATGATTGGGACTTCGAGACTGTTAATAATATGATTTCAAACTAAGAAATGTCTGCAAAGTTTACAAATCATGAATACTTAGAAGGTTAATCAGATTATGAGCAAATGTATTGTTATAATCACGATGGTCATCATTTCTTGTACAAATCTGAAAATCCTAGAAATGTATTGAAATATAACCAATGGGAACATTGTGCAATGACACCAAAGGGTAGCTCAAAACATTTTATGGCAAATTTACATACTTTTCAGGTTTTAATGTTTCAAATCCAGAATCATTTTACTTTAAAAATTTTAATAGGACAGAATGAAAAGTATGTTGATAAATACCAAGCAAATTTATTCTGCTGCCTTTTATGCTCAGCTGACTTCATTAGGTTTCGACTTTTGGAAAGACAACATTGACACAAAAACTGTCTGGGGCACAAAAGACTGGCAGGTGCAGGGCTTAGAAGCTTTATTTAGAGCCTGCATCATCCCAGATTAAATAATGTTTTTGAATGGCACGGTCCAACAGACATCTTGTCTTGGGTTAGACAAGATCAAGGAGTTAAACAAACCGTACATACCTACACCTACACCTGATATCAATAATACTTCAGAGGGGGAGGTCGACACACATACTATTTTGCTTCACAACAGAACAAATCCAGATTGGAAAAACAACTGTCAAGATAGATTCCTGAATAAAACAAAAGGGTTCATATTCACTAGGCCAGATCCAGGATATGTTCAGAGACAGCATCCAGGAATAGTAACAACATACAGTGTAGGGAAACTGTGCCTTGAATGGCTACACAAGTCTACACTAAAGGAAGTAAAACAACACTTATCTTTACTTAAAGATGGCGCTGACCTGAGAGACTTCTTATATGTACCTGCTAAACCGCATCATAAACGTTTTATATACGCTGGTATCTATGCCATGTACAATGAAGCATGGAATATTACGCAAGCAGAAACTGCAGAAAGAATACGAGAAATTGATCGTATTAATTTAGAGAAATCTCTCTCTGTAGTTGACAGTGGGTTAATGATTCTGTCATCCAGGATATATTCTTTGGACAGCATAGTATCCTCTGCCATAGACATAATGGAACAGGACTTGGTCATGTTACAACATGGTCAGTCGCAATTACGTTCTATAATGCTGTTAGGTTTGACGTTACAAAACCTTTGTTCAGGCTATGTGCCTTGGCCTTTAATCAATACCACGTCACTGTTTTCAGAATTCAATCTCACTGATAAACAGATCAAATTGGCACAGAGGGGAGCAGACTATGCAGTGCTGAGCATTGAAAAACTGGAAAGATTGCCATTTACAGTCACTGAAAAACCAGCAATTGAATGGATAATACATGGTTCAATCACTCTGCCTGTTACAATTTTCCATTTTTAGGATTCCTTAAAATGTATACCAGCAGGCCTATATGAAAGGTTGGCTAAAGAATACATCAAGGCATCCTGGGAATTACCTTACACACACAGATGTTGGAGTGGGGAAAAGAAGTGTTTCTTAGTGCTAATAATTGTGAAAACGCACTAAGCGGCTCTCTCCTTTGTCAAGGAATAAACTTACACGGGGCTTGCGATGGTTCCTCTAACAATTTATCCTGCCACCTGCAAGGTTCACCAGCTGCAGTGATTGATCCAATTTTTAGGCAACTTTCTAATGGAAGTTACATTATGTTGAACGATCACAGCTGCTGTGGCATGTTGCCAGGTCTAGCCTATCTCGTAACTGTGTCAGCCAGAGTCACTTGCTGTATGCAAGTATTGTTTCCAAAAACCAAGACAGACCGATACTTGCCGTTATGGCCTTACCGAACATCTCTTCAATACGAATTGATACTTTAAGCAGAATGAAAGCCATTCTTTTACAGAAAACTGTGCCATTGACCTCGGCCAAAGAGACCTATGATCTGCAAGTCGCAAGGACTTCTGCAGAGATACACACCCTATTAACTACAAACTTCCCTGTACATTTCTCAGAAATGTTAGGTCATATCTTAAACATGTCTGATAGGAGTGATATTGTACATGTATTTAAAAAGTTTTTTTCGGGACTGTTAGCACCTTTTGAAGCAGTCCTAGGAATATTTCCAAACTTTGTGCACTCTGTGTTTGGCAGATTGCCTCTTATTTTGGGACTCGCTGCAGGGATACTATTTTTGCTCCTACTGCTTCGATATGGCAAGCCAATCCACAGCAGACACCCAGATCACCGTGGGAAATACTCTACTGGCAATGAAGTGTCGTAAGCACATAGTCCAAATTTTGGGGTTAACTCTTTTAAGAGAATTGAATACCACATGGTTTATGTCATTCAGACCAATCTGGCAAAATTGCATCTTACCTGTTCTATGATGCCTGCTATGTGGAGAAGAATGTGTGTTAGAAATCTGTCTCACACTCCCATCAGTCATGCCAACGGATGTTGATACTTTGCTTGGACCAGTGACGGCTCATGCACTGTGTTGTCCCCAGCGGCTACCAATTCTGATGACGGCATTCAATGAGATCTCACAGACGCAAAATGCTGACGGTGAGGTACGAGAGGAAAGCGGCACACAGGTACCCAATTTGCGCATTGCTAATATGACCAACGCTGACGATGATTCTTCACATCTATGTGCAATTAATCTTCTTAACAAGGTAATCCAACTTTCACCTACAATGGTAAACTAATTCTTTTCAGACTTCGAAGATCTGATGTTTTCTCCAAACAATAACACTGACTTTTGATTTGGCACACAGTGTTCTGAGAGACTCTGAATTCGACCTTCATTTTTCAAAACTAGGTTGCTAACTTTGGAACTCTATTTTATCTATGATCAAACTTTAATTTTTTTCAAATTTTTTTTTTTTTTTTTTTTGGGACAAAGTAATCTGCTTAAAGTAGAAATATTCATAGACTACTAGAATTCTTTGAAAACTTCCAAGAGACAGTATTTGACCTTGACCACATTCAAACAGTTTATATAATCTGCCATGGAATGGTCTCGACTTTTTTTCTGTAATTAAGAACCATTTCATAAATGTATTTTCATACTTCATTCGGATAGCATTTTCAAATGTCATCTTTATGCTTTGAATGAAACATTGCATTAAATGCGTACAGCACATATGCTTTTCGTGTACAATTAGTACCAATGCATTTTTATTTATTTTGGGTGGGTTTTTAACCCATCATGTTTAGATATGTTTTAATGTGTTCAGAACTTAGTAATGTTGTACATAAGAAAGTGAAGTGGGTGTTGTGTGGCGTTTTAAGCTCCGAGTGAATTTTCCCGATTCATGCCCTTATATAGGTACAATTCACATTGCCCTTATATAGCATAGAAATCAATCCTTTATTTAGGCACAGCCCATGCTACCCAAATACAGGCATGGCTACTTCCACCTGTACCAAACGTCACAACGATTTCTTGGAAAACCAGCTTAAGCAGTTAGGGATCTTCTCCTTGCTTGAATATTGAATTGTCCAAGAACTCAGTTACTTTACAAAGAACAACTATTCCCTAGGGGTTCTTTCCTGACGTTCATATGCCTGACTTTACGTCAAACTATGGTATTCCTAAACACCTTCAAGGTATAAATATACCTTCACTTACTGTCACAACCCCAGGTTCTCCTCGGAATCAGGCTGAAGCTCAATGGGGTCCACCTCACGACAGCCCCTAGTCCGGATAGAATAAATCCTCTCGGACTAGTGGGATGGTCAAGCGAGGGAAGGAAAGAGTAGGAACAGCAGGGATGGAGACCTAGGAGTAAACAAAGAGAGAGAAACAGTATTACTGGGATATCCAAACTCCCTATATTCTTCTCTATCAGGCAAGATTGAAATAACCACTTTATCTCTGTAGATATATATATATAACTACCTGTAAAACAAAATAATGATGGCTGTAATTGGGGGTGAGACCGCAGGGGTAGTCACAAGTAACAGCACATATCTAATGTGTCTTTCAGAAACAAACCAAGAAAGCGATGGTTCACCTCATTCAGGAGTTCTTAACTCAACATGTATAGGTGCCTACCTTTAAAATACTCATGCTTGTCCCTTACTAAACTGCAACAGCTTAGCCCAGGATGCCCCAACTGATCTCCCCTAGAAACTAAAGATAATACAGTCCTGGATTTAGTGAGAGATCCAATGAAATATAAAGCGAATGTCTGTGCCTTGCGTATTGAAAGAAAATACTCTAATCCAAGTATACCTTTGTTCTATCACACTATTACTTCATAGTGCAAGGTAATACCTCCCCAATACACAAGGTTAAATACAAAATAAATAGTCACAACTCTCGTAGTTCATCACACTCTGAGGATAAAGTTATGCAAAGAATTTGGCAATCCAACAAGGTACACAGTTTTCTTCCCGCAAGAGACCACCAATGTAGCGTGTGTCTCGCCAACGGGGGGAAAGGAAGAAAAAGCAGGACTACCTGATCTTCATCCTGTAAGAGACCACGTTGGAAACGTGCCTCTCACCAATGGGAAGAAAATAGCTGGAATGAGGGGGCGTGGCTAGCAGCCAACGATGGCGGCCGCTGCTTAGGGAAGCTCCCGAGACGAGGCGGCTTCCCACGGCAATCAACATAATTATCCTGACCTACACGGTGCTTGAAGCAGTGGGCCGGACCCGGAGTCCTTGCGGCACTCAGCGAAGCATTTTAGGGAAAGCAGCGGCCTGAACGCGACTCACTGCGCTGAGCAGAGACTGGAGAGGTGCAGGGCCTATCGTCTGTCTGGAGGCAGCGGAGTTGGGGGAAGACTGAGGCCAGCCGGAAGTGGTCTATTGGCCGTGTTGCCTGACAGGAAGTGCCGGCTCCTTGGTCGCGCTGCCCGAAACTTCATGGAACATCCTCCGGTGACCTGGTGATGCAAGCGGAGCCCTGCTACAACTGACGGCACACTACGCAACCGTGAGTTCCAGCCCAGGGGTGCGAGAAACGCCATGTAGCGAAGAAGTGCATCAGCCATATATGCGCAGGACGCGCGTCTCACCCCGAGTCTTAGCTGTGGCTACACGGGCGGAGAGGAGATCTGTGCAGCCTCCCAGGTGTAGGCGCGGAGATCCGCTGTACACGCAGACTCACTTGTGGAGGCATCACTGGGTGGTAGTGAGGCAGCCAACTACAGCGGGGGAGGTGAGCTGGTGAACGCCCCCCTCCCCCCCCCACTGACAAGGGCTGGTGGGACACTGATGGGACACTGGCGGAACACGTCCTAAGGGGGCGCCAGGGCTCAACAGCGCTCGGAGACGTGACCCAGCGCCGAACACTACCCACTGCACCCAGCCTGACCTGCTCACGGACATACTGCAGGGCTATAGGCTCGGCGGGCCATCAAAGCTCCAAGGCCATAAGGTGGGGTGTCACGTCTACTATCCATAGTGCAGATAGAGCTCTGCTTGACCTCACGGTGTTGCTGGGGAGCGACCCAACCGACAGAGGCATACGAGGGGACACTACTCCTACTCACTGAGGAGTCAACGGAGGCACGATCACACAGGTACCTACGAGTGAACGAGCAGACACCCCTCCTCGGCCCGAGCACCGACCCTCAGCGGCAGGTTGCAACGCTAATAAATACTGCACCATGTCAAACAGAGGCCCCAAGAACAGCACAACCCAGGCTAAACTAGAAAAAATCGCATATGAGAGGCAGACTCCTCCCCAAGAGCAACGCAAGAATGCGGGGAAATCTACGGAGACAGAGGGGATGAAAAAGGCCATGCTTGAAGACGTCTTGGAGGCATTGGCCCAGGTGCAAGCGACGGTAGGAGCCACGGCTGCTGAGGTCACCTTGATACGGGCGGACCTACAGAAAATGAACGAAAGGGTCAAACAGGTTGAGGTTGTCACCAAATCCCTGGTCGAAGAACTACAAACGACGATGGAACGACTACAAACCGATAATAAACTGCTTAGAGAAAAGCTGGACGATCAAGAAGGGCGCTCCCGGCGCAACAACATTCGAATTTTAGGTGTGCCAGAATCGGAAGACACGGGGGCAATGGACCTCTATGTGGAGAACATGATCAAAACCAGACTCCTGCCTAAGGGACTCTCGAACTTCTTTTCAGTCGAACGGGCCCACAGAGTGCCGGGGGGTGAACCTAAAACAGGAGGCCCGCCGCGGCCAATACTGGCAAGGTTGTTCAACTTTAGGGACCGCAACGCCATCCTGCAGGCTGCAAGAGTGGCATCGGCCATCCAAATCCAGAACTCGAAAATAGCCTTCTTCCCGGACTACACGGCGGAGGTCTCCAGGAAGAGGCGGACGTTCCTGGAGGTAAAGAAAACATTGAGGGAGAAAGAACTGCCATACTCAATGTTATTTCCGGCCCGGCTGCGAGTAGTAGCGGACATAAAGGTGTGGTTCTTCGACTCCCCGGATGCAGCCCGGGACTGGCTTGAGGGATGGCACACCGTGGACCGGCAGCGCAGAACGCACAGATCGAATCATGAACGCAGAGGAGACAGCAGAACTGGCTCACAAACATCTGGTCGGGATGGAGTGGGGGGCTCTCCCTCCCATGGACTTGCAGGGGCCGGAGGAGAAGAATGACCCCTACTCTGGAGTCTATATTAAAGGCAGCCGCTAACCATCGACACACCGTTTAACTGCTGCATACTGGGCTCTGGCAAGGCTAACCCGGAAGAACGCAGGGATGCCGCCTGCTCAGGGAGACACTCTCCCCCCTTACACGCAAGTACTCTGGTGTGGGATGGGTTAAGCACTCTGCTCAGTTGGGGGGGCGGGCAGTTGAAAGTCCGTTAGGCAGGGATGCAGGGAGGGGGGGTTGGGGAAGGGACTGTTTCTTTACAGTTAGGAATACACATGTATGGTCACAGACAAAGACTAGGCTTCAAAATGCATTAAACCATGGTGGGTGGAGGGGGTGGGGATCTACAGCCTATATGAGGACCTTCAGAGTTCTCTTGCACGACTATGTACCCAGTAACCATGGCACACTTCCCCGCCAATATACCATGGCACCCATAATACCGAATGGCTGACATCCCACTTCCAGACAGGGGAGGGGTCGATGCTGTGACACAGTGCCCCTCCCTACGTCTAATGACCTGGAACGTGAGGGGACTGGGGGACAAGGTGAAACGGGGGCTGGTACTAACCGCGCTCAAGAGACAAAAACTCACCATAGCACTACTACAGGAAACTCATTTAAAGGGAGGGGCTACCAAGGCCATGGATAGAAGAGGCTACAAGACGATAGTCCACTCTGATTTCACGTCCGGATCCAGAGGGACCGGTATCCTGCTGCGGAAAAACACACCGTTTATCCCCCTACAGACCAAGACTGATGATCAGGGCTGCTTTGCAGCATTGCAGGGGCAGTGGGAAGGAAAACTTATAAACCTAGTCTCAGTATACATTCCACCGGCACTGCACGCGGTGCACCTCCCTAAACTGGGTGACTTTATTCTCACTCTCCCCGAGGGGGAGGTTATCCTTGGGGGGGATTTCAATGCAATACTAGATACGCAACTCGACAGGTTTCCAACGACGGTCCCCACGGGTGGAGTTCCCCGCCTCCAACGGTTCCTAACTGCCATGGGCCTGATCGATATTTGGAGCCACCTCCATCCCGTTGCAAGGCAATACACCTTTCATTCCGCAGTACATGGTAGTCTGTCTAGAATCAACCATTTCCTGACCCTGGGAGATGGTCTCCAACATATAGACACAATGGTGATTCACCCTAGGGGAATCTCGGACCATTCCCCGCTTACTCTCACGCTTTCCTCTCAGGGACGAACGCGCAAAACGCATATATCCCATACACGCTACCTATCTCAAAATTCCCCAGGTTCGCAAGGCTCTAAAGAAGGCAACGACACAATATTACACTGAGAATGTCAATTCGGTGCGCTCTTCAGAGGTACTATGGGAGGCATACAAAACGGTCCTACGGGGCCAAGCCATTAATTCCATTACGGGCTATAAAGGAGAACGATCTCAAGAACTAGCTGATATGGAATTAACTTTGCAGGAGCTTACAGAAACACATGAACGACATCCCATTCCATCCACCCTACACGCACTTACAATACAACAACAGCTATACAATGATCACTTACGCATCCACGTAAAAGGACAACTGGCCGACACTCAAAATAGGATCTATGAGGTGGGCGATAAGGCAGGGAGAATGTTGGCTTGGCTTGACAAGAGGGACGGGAATTCTAGGGGAATACAACGTTTGAAAGGTGAACACGGGGAGGTACATACTAACCCGGGACAAATTGCTGAACTGCTCGCGACTCACTTTGAACGGGTGTACACCCCTGAACATACGATTCCACCGGAGATGGCCAGAGAAGTCTTAGCGCCAATCGAGGTCCGCACGTTGACCCCTGAAGTGTCCAGTGAGTTGGAAGCGGACATTACCGCTGATGAGATACAACTGGCTATTCGTGCATTAAATCCGGGTAAAGCAATAGGGCCTAACGGGATACCAGTAGAATGGTATCAGGCGATGCCTGAGACTCTCAGTACGCATCTGCTAAGGATGTTTAAGGAATGTCTGGAGGGAGGTACACTTCCACAGGATCAAAGGGCGGCGACTATAGTGGCCATCTCCAAGCCAGGCAAACCACCGGAAGAATGCTCCTCCTACCGCCCCATCTCGCTGCTTAATGCAGAAGCCAAAATTCTTGCCAAACTACTAGCAACGAGAATCTTGCCCCATTTACCATCTCTTATACACCCGGACCAGTCCGAATTTATGCCACACCGAAACACGGCTTTAAATCTACGTAGACTGCACGGAGTACTGGCGCGGGCAGACTCGATCACAACACAGGCAGTGATACTAGCCCTTGATGCTAAGATGGCCTTTGATCTTGTGGAATGGGCATACTTATTTGAGGCACTGTCGCGCTTGGGATTTGGGCCCCGCTTTATTGCATGGGTCCGGCTGTTATACACTGACCCGGTGGCCCGGGTGGTGGCCAATGGACATATCTTGCGGTTGTTCCCACTAGGGAGGGGCACAAGACAAGGATGTCCCCTATCGCCACTACTGTTCGCGATCTCCCTGGAACCCCTTGCCACTCTTATTAGAACCTCACCCCTGCTCAAGGGCATCTGCTGGAGGGAGGGCTGGGAAGACCGGCTGTCCCTATATGCAGATGACATGGTGATATATCTAACTAATCCAGACAGCGGAGTGCCGGCCCTATTACATCTCTGTGACACTCACGGAAGGGTATCCGGCTATACATTAAATTGGAGCAAATCAGAACTGTATGTTCTGAAGGGGCAGGTCCCGGCCCGGGACGCGGGGTGTCCTCTGAAAATAGCGGGGTCATCGTTTAAATACTTAGGCATCCAGATCACTAGAGACCCGGCAGAGTTAATGGATAAAAATCTGAAACCCCACCTAGAAAGGCTCAAGCGAGACGTTGCATTCTGGTCGGAACTCCCGCTAACACTCTTGGGACGAGCTGCACTTTATAAAATGATGGCCCACCCGCGTTTCTTGTATGTCCTCAAAAATACAACCTACCCGGTAACCCCTAGGTTCTTTCAAAAGGTGGCAACACTGGTATCTAACCTTTTATGGGGGAACCTCCCCGCACGCGTCGCACAATCCAAACTGCATAGAGGTTGGTTTGATGGTGGCATTGCCCTACCTGACTTAAAACTGTATTACTGGGCGGCTCACCTTAAACCCATCAACCAATGCATTCATGCTTCACAAGCTGAGCCAGCATTCCAGGCTGACAGGGCACAACTGGGCATTAGCAGTCTACTGGCTCCATTATACGACCGACGCAAAATTCGCGCCTTAGTGGGACCCACCAAACTAACGGTGGCACTTTGGCATACAGCGACTGCTGCTCTGGGCTGGAAGGGGGAGATCACCAATCTGACCCCGCTGTGGGACACTCGAGCCCTCGGCAACATGAGGAACAGCAAGGGGTTCTCACACTGGGATGACATAGGGATATCCACGGTGGGTGATCTCTGGGAAAGGGGCGGGGTGATACCTTTTGATAGACTGAGAGAATTATACGAACTCAGCGAAAGGGAGCTCTACAGGTACATTCAGATACAACATGCATTGCTTGCGGCTTTGCCCACGGACACTGACCTACCCGAGTCTTCCCCGCTGGAAGACCGCCTCCTTACTGACTATATGATTGAACGCGCAACATCTCTTACCTATCGCAAATTACTCAATAACTTACCAGACCCAACATTGTCCTTAAAGTCAAAATGGGAGGGGGACACCGGTGAGATGGACGAACATGAGTGGAATGAGGCACTAGCGTCACCTAAGGAAGTGGGCATCTCCGCACGACTACGACTAGTGCAACTAAAAACACTACACAGGGTATACTACACAAGGACAATGCTACATCGTATTAACAGGATACAACACCCTTACTGCCTTCGTGGGTGCGGGGAGGAAGACACGTTTTTTCACACCATATGGGACTGCCCCCGGATTCAGGAATATTGGAAACAAATACTGCGAACAATCTCACAAACACTAGAAATGTCGCTGTTACCTGAGCCGAAGAGGTGCCTTCTAAGCGTATGGGAACCTACAGATATCTCTAGACATGGGAGAATCTGGGTTACAGTGGGACTGATGGTAGCAAAACGTGATATCGCACAACGATGGGGAGCGGCAGAAGTGCTAACTAAGTCACACTGGTGTTTAAATATGGATAAAGTAATGATAACGGAAAGGGCGGTGTACTCTAACCGTGCCTGTCCGGGGAAGTGGAATAAAATTTGGACCAAATGGAATATATACAGGGGGGAGATTTGTGATCCTTTGCCAGAAGATGAACAGGAGGAATCAGATGGTGAGGAGGGAGAGTGTTAGTGGTGGGGACGTGATGTGAGGGAGGGTGGACAGGGACTACGGGAATGGCTTGTTTACTACATTATTGTGCAGGATTGACTGGGGAGGACCTACATAGAGAACGAGTGAAGAGGGATGCATACTCAAATACACGCATGGCCCTCCGGGGTAGTGGTTGGGAGGGTATACACCTGTTACAACGCATCTTTTACTCCGCACTACCATTACAACGCGACTTTTACAACGCATACCATTACAACGCATTGCGCTGGGGGGCGCTCTAGGATAGGGAATAAGTATAATTTACTATCCAACACCTTCCCTAGGGTCCACGGGGACTGGAGTTAGAATAGTAAATTATACTTACCACTATCCAGCACCTCAAAGCGCTATGCGTTGTAATGGTATGCGTTGTAATGGTCGCGTTGTAACGGTAGGTAGTTGTAATAGTATGCGTTGTAACGTCATACATCCGGGTGGGAGTGGGTGGGGGACTGGAATGGCGCATCTTGGTGACGTAACGGTAAACAACCGTTTTGATTCTGTACACGACCACAATGTTATTCCTAACAGTTACTTTAATTTGTTGTTGTTCATGGAAAAATGAAAAATCAAAAACCACTAATGTTTGGGACAATTATGCAAGTGCTGCACCTTTTTCATTGCAGCAGGTGTATCGCTATGTACCGTATTGGTTACTCTACCTGAGATTATAAACTGCTGCACTGTGATTACTAAATTGTTATAGCGGCCAGCCCGTTGGGATGTAGGCGTTCCGCTGTGTAACTTACTGGTGCAATAAAGGTTTTTGGAAAAAAAAAAAAAAGAAAATAGCTGGAATAATCTCAGACAACTCCGAAATTCACAGGAGGCACAAAGGAATAAGCACAGGTTGGTGCAACCGCACCCTTACCGTCCGGACAGATCAGAAGCACAGGATCAGGAGGAATAATCAGCGTCCTCGCCCGGGCGCCATCTTGCCTTATACCGTTCCGATGCCAAAATTTCAGAGGGCGTGCTGGCGTCAGTGCGTCCCGGGGCAGCGTGTGCACGGCATGACAGGAAATGTAGTTTTCCGCCCCGTTACGCTCCGTGAATACATGCCGCGCTATTTCTCTAGATGAGCCCTGACACCTACTCTAGCAAGATACAGTGGTTCAGGGCAATTGCCTGATGCAGCTCGCTACAGCAAGTGCAGAAGGAAGCCGACTCTCCAGCTGACGCACTGATCAAGAAGCTGCCTTTCTCCTGCCGAGAATCCAGCTCCAGTGTTTCCGGCTCCCCTTGTGGGGTGTTGGGAAATCAAGTCCCGAGACAGAGATACCAGACCTCCTTCATTCTAAACCAAGGTATGGAGCTGATTAGAACCTAGATAAACCTTTGGTACATTCTTAGCAAAAAACATCTAAACCTATGCTACACAATACTTACTTCTTCCTGCGTACTAGACTTAGGTTAGGTACATTGGGGTAGGCGTATTTTAGAAGCACCAGTTGAGTATTTTAGTCAATTTTATTTATGGATGTACTTTTATATGGCTTAGAAACCATACAATGCTCTTGCAGTATTATTTCATATTACTGTTTATGCTGTACGCATTATACTTTGCAGTCTGCATAACGATTGTAGCAGATCACTCCTCTTGCATGAGAAAGAAGACTGTTCAATAAACCCTTTTATTGAAAACGCCTGTCTCACTATTTCTCTGCAACTCTGTAGAAACGAAGCCTGCATGATTGACTGAGTGAAATTCTTATCTATTGTTTCCGCGACTCTGAGAGATATATTCTTATTCTTGGGAAACTAAGTTGTCATTTTTTTCTGTAGTCAGAAACTAATCCCTTCTTGTGTATTCGAGAAAGTTTCTAGTGACCTCTGAGTTAGCTGGCATACACACAATTAAGTTTAATATATTCGATAGAGACCTAGTTGGCCTCAGTCCTACGTCTAATCTATAGGATATATTATTCCAATACGCAGAGCCTATTGGGAATATAGGAACTACACTTCAATACAAGCCTCTGAAAACCACGTCACCATCTTTGAGCACCACTTCAGCTTCTTATATGATCTACTTTCTTCTCCTTCTCATATCACTGCAGCCTTGCAATCACACGAAGTCCTCCCTGCCTCGCCTCTTTTGACACCAACCCGCCGCTCCCTGTTTCTGCAACTTCCTATGTAGTCTCACAATCCCTGACCTCTGATCCCACTACCCCTTTGGCATCCTCTCGCTCGCTTGACATTTCCACATCATACTTAGCCACTCAAACCCTCTCTCCACGCGCCTCATCTGCCTCTCCACCTTCTCCTGATAGTCCGTCTTCCCTCTCGAACACCCAGACTCTCTCCCCTCCGCCTGACGCTCTCTCACTCAACCCTAATCACTCCCCTCTTACCTCTCATTCCTCCCAGCCCCCTCAGTCTGATCCCCCTACGCCAATCCCCCTACATACTGTGTCTCATGAAGTCTCACAATCCCTGACCTCTGATCCCACCACCCCCTTAGCATCCTCTCGCTCGCTTGACATTCCCACATCATACTTAGCCTCTCAAACCCTCTCTCCCCTTGCCTCATTGCCTCTCCACCTTCTCCTGATTTTTTGTCATCCCACTTGGCCTACCAATCTCTCTCCCCTCCTCCTGACACTCTCCCACTCAACCCTAATCACTCCCCTCATACCTCTCCTTCCTCTTAGCCTCCTCAGATTGATCCGCCTAATCCGCTCCCCCTACACACTGCTTCCCCTCACACCATCCCCCCTTCTGCTCCACCATAGACACCAAGCTCTCCCAATCTAAATTTCCCCCTCCCTCATAGACAAGATGGCACCCCTCCTCACTCGCCTCATGCCCCCCATCCTCCCATTGCTCCCATCAGGCTTCTGCTTACGCTGGCTCTCACATCACAATTCATCCCCAGTCTAGTTGCGTGAACTCCCCTCTCTTCCCGCCGCCTGGGTCCTTCCACGTCCACTTCCTATTCCTCTCTCCCTGACCAACATGGAACATGCCCCACTTCCCCAGACCTCCTTGCCTCCTTACCTTCCATGCTCTTAACCCAATTGCTTCTTAACATTGAACTCCACCTCTTTATCCTGTCGTTGGAACTCTCGTCTCTCAGGAAAGACTTTAATGCCCTCTCCGACACTAATCCTGCCAATCATCCCATTTCCATGGGCTCTGTACAAACTAACACTACTCTCCCACAACAAGGGTGTACTACTCCTTACGGTATTTCAACCAATCGTCCTCCCGGTAATTGTCCTCTCATACCATCCAAATCACCGATCCTTCTTTCCTCCCCGGACCCCTGGGACACTTCACTCCACTATTCCGGTGACCCTGGGGAGAAGCCATATCCCTACCTCCCCTGTCTCTCCCAGACCTCCTCCGCAACTCACCTTGATTACTGACCCTCCTACACGTCTCTCTACTATTCCGGTGATCCTGGGGAAGAGCCGTATCCCTACCTCCCCTGGCTCGCCCAGACCTCCTCAGCAACTCACCACTAACCATTCCTACTGTCCTCCAAAAACGAACCCTAAACCCCTCAATTGCATGGTGGTCAACAGTCGATCAGCCGCACAGCATGCAACTGAAATCTCGGAAATCATCCTTAATGAAGCCATTGACATCGCTTTTCTTACTGAAACCTGGCTTAAGGCCCACTCCTCATCTATTCTCGACCTGCTCTCTCCCCCGGGTTACCCCATCATCAGAAAAGATAGGCTTGACAAAACTGGTGGGGGCCTAGCCATAACCTATAAAGATGAACTCCAACTCTCCCTTCTTCTGCATTCCGATCATGCCACTTTCGAACACACTGGAGCCAAACGTAAAGTTCCGGGTTCCCCTCCTATTCGGCTACATAATATCTACCATCCCCCAGGTGACCCTTTGCCTTTTGTGGAGGAATTGTCTGACCTACTTACCCAAGCCACGATCTCCAACTCCAAAAATCTCTTTCTCTGAGACTTTAATATTCACTGGAACAAGAAGGATGATCCCTCGGTTATCATCCTTAATGACCTCCTCGACGTTACTGACTTGAATCAACTATGCCATTCGCCAACACATTCCAAAGGGGCCACTCTTGACGCTATTATTACTAGCAAAGATTTGGCTTCCTTTTCCCACATTGTCCCTATTGATTGGTCGGACCATCACCTTATCCTCTTCACGATCAATAGTGCCGTACTTCCCCCTGCCCCTAAAAACATCAAAAATAGGAAATTAACCAGAAATCTTCACCTTATTCCCCCAGGCGAACTGGAGACTAAGATTAAAGCAAAACTTCAACTTTTACCCCCTCTCACAATGCTAATGACCTTACCGAACACTACAATAAATCCATCATCAAGGTCCTTGACCAAATTGCCCCAGCCAAATTAAAATCTAAAAAAAGCATTCCCGCCAAATCCTGGTTTAATGCTGATCTCAACAATGACAGACGCTCGCTTAGGCTGTCCGAATGCACGTGGAGACAACACCCCTCCTCCCCAAATCTTGCCCTCCTCAGATCCGCAAGGGCTAATTAAAAAAAAGACATCCTAAATGAAAAGGCCTCCTTCTTCCGTGCACAACTCTACCAAGCCAAAAATAGACCCAGGGAACTAGTCAGCATTATCAAAATTCAAACTGCTTCTGCCCCCCCAAATTGATGGCCTCTATCGAAAGATGTGATTAAATCGCAAACTTATTTTCCAAAATAAATCGCCAGGATTGATCTATCCTTTGCCGTTACCCTCCCTCCACAGTGCTCATCTCCCCTCTATGACCTCCCCGCAAGCCTCCTTTTACACCTTCGTCCCCTCCTGACTCTGTTTATCTTCCTCCCGCCGTCGCCCCTCCAGAAAATGTCCTCACCAATCCACAGCTAAAAAATAATGCATCTTGGCTTAACTTCAGCCCAGTTACAGAGCGTGAAGTCCTCAACATCATCACTAAGCTTAAACCCTCCTCTCATACCTTGGACCCTCTCCCGTCTAACCTCGTGCAAGATTTAAAGCATATCATCGCACCTTTTTGGACTACCATCATCAACTCCTCCTTGGCCACAGGGTGTGTCCCTGTTTCCTTTCAACTTGGCCAAATCACTCCCATACTCAAAAACGCTACTGCTGACCCCACCGACCTTAACAATCTGTGGCCTATCTCTAATCTCCCTCTTCTAACCATGCCCTCGAAAAATGCACCTTGCTCCAACTGGAAAAGTACATTGACTCTTTCAGCCTCCTGGACACATAACAGTCAGGCTTTAGAAAGGGCTGCAGTACTGAAACTGCTATGCTCAACATTGTTGATGCCATCCATCACTCCCTCGACAGGGGAGAGGCCTCCCTTCTCATTCTTCTTGACCTATCTGCTGCTTTCGACACTGTTAACCACTCTGCCTTACTCAACACCCTCAAAGATAGGTTTGGCTTCTATGGTCCTGTCCTCGAATGGTTCACCTCCTTTTTTCAGCACAGAACCCAACAAAAATAAAAGCAGCATTTGCCTCTCCAAACCAACTCCTGTCTCCCTGGGTGTTCCCCAGGGTTCTATTATCTCACCCTTTCTATTTAACCTCTTCATGGAACCCCTCACCCTCATTCTTAGGCAAGCAGGAATCAACTACCACCTCTATGCTGACGATACCCAGCTTTACTATAAACGCAAATCCCAAGCCGACATCCTGCACCTTAATGATACCCTGACTAAGATTCAACAATGGTTCCATTACAATCACCTTAAACTCAACCCTATAAAAACAGAAGTCATTCTCTTCGCTCCTAAAAACAACCGGCTCCCCATTCAACACTGGATCTCTGACCTTAAAGCTCTCAACTGCTCTTTGTCCACCTCTAACTCAGTTAAATCCCTTGGAATAAGCATTGACCAGAACCTTAGCCTTTCTCCCCACATAAAAAACGCTGCCAAAGGCGCTTTCTGCTCTCTACATCACCTCAAGAAAATAAAACCCTTCATTCCTGCTGATGACTTTAAATTAGTTGTTCAATCACGAGTACTTTCTAGATTGGACTATGGTAATGCCATGCTCTCTGGAACTCTTAAAGTACACCTAGCACCAATCAAATCAGTCCTTAACCTCGCAGCCAGGCTTATTTCGGATTGTAGGCGTTTCGATCACATCCCCCCTATCCTCAAAGTTCTCAAATGGCTTCCTGTTGAACGCAGATCCACCTACAAGAATGCTTGCATTACGCATAAAGCCTTGCATCAGCATACCCCGTTGTATCTCGCAGACAAACTCCACAAAGCGGGCTGCTCTAGAGAAATGAGGAGCACAAATACTCTCATGCTAGTACCTTCCTTGGAAAAACAAGAAAGCTACCCAGTTACGCTCTTTCTCCGGAAACCCGCCTACTATCTGGAACTCACTCTCCAAAGATCAACGGTGCAACCCCTCCTACCTTAGCTTCAAAAAAGAGCTCAAGCAGCACCTTCTCAACAAATACTGGGGCCCTTAATCCTGCCACCTAACAGGGGTTCACAACCTGCCCATGACGGTGCTATGTTCTCACCACATTATACCGTACTTACTACCCCCCTTCTCATTCCCAAATATATTTCCAGCCTCCCCCTACTAGTTCTCTTATATTTCCTACCTACCCCTACATGCTATCTCTTCTCCCATCACCCTCCTCAGTTTCCCGTTTCCTCTTTACTCCCCCCCCCCTATCCCTGACCACCCACGCTAGATCAACTATCCAATTCTGGCTATGGTCTAACTGTACTCATTATTTTCATGTCCATGTATTTACTGTTCTTTGCATTTTTTTTCCTATTGTCTTGCACTTTCCCTTTATGTACAAATATTATATTTCATTTTGTTCCACTCCCAACCCTTGTTACACTCTCTGATACCCTTGGGTCTAGCCGCGCTATATAAAACCGTTTATATAAAATAAAATAAATAAAATAAAGTGCCATTAGCAGTTATTGAACAATACTTGTTTTCCGCCTCTTTTACTTGTTGATATCATATATCAGCACCAGAAACAAGGGGAGACGCATAATCTATACAGTGTTTGTTTCCTGCACCAACATGGAGATACTGATTTTATCTACCTCATGTTTTTAAGAGATGTTATTTGTAATTCCATGTGGCCATCATATTTTTAAGAAGGTAATAGTCTCACAAGACTTTACGAGATTTCCTGAGTGGCAGCCATGTTTTGCCTTCCGTATATAAGGATGTGCCCAGCATCTTCTCAGGTCTTCACAATCGCTTTAAAAGAATCTTGTGTCTCTCTTGGATTTTTCCAGCATGATGTATTCCAGAACTTCAAGAGCACTGTATTCAGGTAACCCTTGTCTTCAGATTCTTGTTGGAAGTTATGGGAACTTGTTATCGCAAGCAAAATAATTATTTATTGCTGGGTTGTGCTGTAACAATCTAAAGAAAGACTTGACTTCTAAAGAACATTAGGCCATGGTTGAATTCAGCTAAAACATATCATATCGAATTCTGGAGCATTTCTATACTACTGAGTACTTGTGAGAAAGTAACTGCTTTCCTTTTACTCTGAGGCATTTTCTGATTCCAGGTGATGTATTAGCATGCTAACGTCTCTATATTTGGTCACGTGTATATGTAATTTAAACATAGGAATATTTTTTTAGACATTTGACCCAAATGTGTATAGTTACACAGAGAATGCTAGCAGAATCTATGGTTACTCTATGGGTATTCCGACAAAATAATAAAGAAAAAATATTGTGACACAAGAATATTGTGTGAAAAATGTCAGCAAACAGCAAATATCATGGGACAGAATACAGAAGATATGACTATAGTTTTTTAAGGTACGTATATATTCTTTATTTAAATATTGTTTTCAGTAAAATAGTTGTATGGAATAGTATTTTTTATTGAAATTAATATATCTTAGTTGTTTTATTATGTTTCGGTATAATTATTATTATGATAGTATATGTTATCTATTTTTTAGTAAAGTTACCAATTTTTAACAGGAACTTGCATTTTTTTATTGATTTTTTTTATATTTAGGTGTGGTTTGTTGGTTGTGTAGGGGTTCCAGATGGGAAGTTTTTTTTTAAATCTAAGTTGTTTTTAAAAATACTTTTTCATCTTAATTACATTATTGATTAGAAATTATGTAAATTGTTTAATTGATTGTTATTTCAATTATTTTAGTATATTTATAATTTGTAATCTTAGTATTTACCATTTTTAAATTGTATTAGTAAGTCTTAAATAAGTAGTGAGTTGATTATAAAGGGGGTTAGGGTGGGGAGTTATTTTAAAAATGAATTATTGTTTTTTATTTTTAATCATTTTTGTGTTGGATTATTAATTGATAGTTAATTATTTACATTATTTAATTGAATAATTGTCATTTTAATTGTTATTTTTTAATTCATTGTTAATTTGTTGATTGTCTTATTAATGGTTTTTGTTTACATTTATTTATTGAATTAAATTTGAGATGTTATTTAACAAGTATCAGCAGAAGTCACATATTTACACATACAATAAAAAATCATCAGATAGCATAAGCAATCTACATATTAAGAGCTTACATGGTTTACTTGTTTGTGCTTCGCGTGGAATATATATTGCGTGCTAATGTTTCCTGAAACAGGGAAAGCATGAACTTGAATAGAGTTGCGTTGCACCACTTGGGCCCATGAGATAGCGCCGGCCTGGCTCTGTGTTCCTTTGTTTCCCCTGCAATGCTCGCTGTAATTATAGCAGTGTCTCGTCTGCCTGCTGTGGGTTCGAGATTCTGATCGCGACTGAGTGAGTTAATATGATGTACCTGGTTATGTACATGAGATGCATAGCCAGTGAGGCAGGCCTACTCTACTCCTTGTTCTTTGAGGCACCGAGCAGAGTTTGACATAGCATGCATGGACCCCTGGGCCTTACCAGCCATCCACGCAACAAGGAGGTCCTGGATGACTCCTGGTCATCTTGCCATGAGTACCTGAAATCTAGCAGTATAGTGTCCTACGCCTCTGCCATTGGGAGTGTCCGCCAGCCCAGTGCGTCCTCTCTGTGCAACGCCATGCTCTCCGCCTGTGCCCAACATGTCAGTGATTGTTGCCAGGATTTCATACTTGGATTCAGAAAAGGGGGTGGTGATGAACAGAGTGTCTGAATTAAGCAGACCACTCTTACCCAGTCCAAAGATCAGGGCTTGATCCATCACCGTTATTTATCTCACTGCACCATCCCAGCTCAGAACCTGGCTATATGCAAATCAGTCTGTCCCTGGCCCAGTGCATCATGGGAACAGGGCAGACTAAACTACCAAGCCAATTCTTCACCAGAAAGGAGACAAGCTACTGGGGACCGGTTTCTGGCATTTCAGCCGTCTTCGGCCCGGCTTGCTTGAATCCTGATGGTGCAGTGAGAAAGGGACTCATGTCTGAGTATACCCTGCCACACCTATAGTGGCCAAAATCGATTCAGAAAAGGGGGTGGTGATGAACAGAGTGTCTGAATTAAGCAGACCACTCTTACCCAGTCCAAAGATCAGGGCTTGATCCATCACCGTTATTTATCTCACTGCACCATCCCAGCTCAGAACCTGGCTATATGCAAATCAGTCTGTCCCTGGCCCAGTGCATCATGGGAACAGGGCAGACTAAACTACCAAGCCAATTCTTCACCAGAAAGGAGACAAGCTACCGGGGACCGGTTTCTGGCATTTCAGCCGTCTTCGGCCCGGCTTGCTTGAATCCTGATGGTGCAGTGAGAAAGGGACTCATGTCTGAGTATACCCTGCCACACCTATAGTGGCCAAAATCGATTCAGAAAAGGGGGTTGAGAAAAGGGGGTGGTGATGAACAGAGTGTCTGAATTAAGCAGACCACTCTTACCCAGTCCAAAGATCAGGGCTTGATCCATCACCGTTATTTATCTCACTGCACCATCCCAGCTCAGAACCTGGCTATATGCAAATCAGTCTGTCCCTGGCCCAGTGCATCATGGGAACAGGGCAGACTAAACTACCAAGCCAATTCTTCACCAGAAAGGAGACAAGCTACCGGGGACCGGTTTCTGGCATTTCAGCCGTCTTCGGCCCGGCTTGCTTGAATCCTGATGGTGCAGTGAGAAAGGGACTCATGGCGTGGAAGGGTATACTCAGATGTGAGTCCCTTGCTCATTGCACCATCAGGATTCAAGCAAGCCGGGCCGAAGACGGCTGAAATGCCAGAAACCGGTCCCCGGAAGCTTGTTTCCTTCCCAGTATAAGAATTGGCTTGGTAGTTTGGTCTGCCCTGTTCCCATGATGCACTGGGCCAGGGTCAGACTAATTTGCATATAGCCAAGTTCTGAGCTGGGATGGTGCAGTGAGCTAAAAAACGGTGATGGATCAAGCCCTGATCTTTGGACTGGGTAAGAGTGGTCTGCTTAATTCAGACACTCTGTTCATCACCACCCCCTTTTCTGAATCATTTTTGTCCACCATAAGCGTGGAAGGGTATACTCAGATGTGAGTCCCTTGCTCATTGCACCATCAGGATTCAAGCAAGCCGGGCCGAAGACGGCTGAAATGCCAGAAACCGGTCCCCGGAAGCTTGTTTCCTTCCCAGTATAAGAATTGGCTTGGTAGTTTGGTCTGCCCTGTTCCCATGATGCACTGGGCCAGGGTCAGACTAATTTGCATATAGCCAAGTTCTGTGCTGGGATGGTGCAGTGAGCTAAAAAACGGTGATGGATCAAGCCCTGATCTTTGGACTGGGTAAGAGTGGTCTGCTTAATTCAGACACTCTGTTCATCACCACCCCCTTTTCTGAATCATTTTTGTCCACCATAAGCGTGGAAGGGTATACTCAGATGTGAGTCCCTTGCTCATTGCACCATCAGGATTCAAGCAAGCCGGGCCGAAGACGGCTGAAATGCCAGAAACCGGTCCCCGGAAGCTTGTTTCCTTCCCAGTATAAGAATTTGCTTGGTAGTTTGGTCTGCCCTGTTCCCATGATGCACTGGGCCAGGGTCAGACTAATTTGCATATAGCCAAGTTCTGAGCTGGGATGGTGCAGTGAGCTAAAAAACGGTGATGGATCAAGCCCTGATCTTTGGACTGGGTAAGAGTGGTCTGCTTAATTCAGACATTCTGTTCATCACCACCCCCTTTTCTGAATCATTTTTGTCCACCATAAGCGTGGAAGGGTATACTCAGATGTGAGTCCCTTGCTCATTGCACCATCAGGATTCAAGCAAGCCGGGCCGAAGACGGCTGAAATGCCAGAAACCGGTCCCCGGAAGCTTGTTTCCTTCCCAGTATAAGAATTGGCTTGGTAGTTTGGTCTGCCCTGTTCCCATGATGCACTGGGCCAGGGTCAGACTAATTTGCATATAGCCAAGTTCTGAGCTGGGATGGTGCAGTGAGCTAAAAAACGGTGATGGATCAAGCCCTGATCTTTGGACTGGGTAAGAGTGGTCTGCTTAATTCAGACACTCTGTTCATCACCACCCCCTTTTCTGAATCATTTTTGTCCACCATAAGCGTGGAAGGGTATACTCAGATGTGAGTCCCTTGCTCATTGCACCATCAGGATTCAAGCAAGCCGGGCCGAAGACGGCTGAAATGCCAGAAACCGGTCCCCAGAAGCTTGTTTCCTTCCCAGTATAGGAATTGGCTTGGTAGTTTGGTCTGCCCTGTTCCCATGATGCACTGGGCCAGGGTCAGACTAATTTGCATATAGCCAAGTTCTGAGCTGGGATGGTGCAGTGAGCTAAAAAACGGTGATGGATCAAGCCCTGATCTTTGGACTGGGTAAGAGTGGTCTGCTTAATTCAGACACTCTGTTCATCACCACCCCCTTTTCTGAATCATTTTTGTCCACCATAAGCGTGGGAGGGTATACTCAGATGTGAGTCCCTTGCTCATTGCACCATCAGGATTCAAGCAAGCCGGGCCGAAGACGGCTGAAATGCCAGAAACCGGTCCCCGGAAGCTTGTTTCCTTCCCAGTATAAGAATTGGCTTGGTAGTTTGGTCTGCCCTGTTCCCATGATGCACTGGGCCAGGGTCAGACTAATTTGCATATAGCCAAGTTCTGAGCTGGGATGGTGCAGTGAGCTAAAAAACGGTGATGGATCAAGCCCTGATCTTTGGACTGGGTAAGAGTGGTCTGCTTAATTCAGACACTCTGTTCATCACCACCCCCTTTTCTGAATCATTTTTGTCCACCATAAGCGTGGAAGGGTATACTCAGATGTGAGTCCCTTGCTCATTGCACCATCAGGATTCAAGCAAGCCGGGCCGAAGACGGCTGAAATGCCAGAAACCGGTCCCCGGAAGCTTGTTTCCTTCCCAGTATAGGAATTGGCTTGGTAGTTTGGTCTGCCCTGTTCCCATGATGCACTGGGCCAGGGTCAGACTAATTTGCATATAGCCAAGTTCTGAGCTGGGATGGTGCAGTGAGCTAAAAAACGGTGATGGATCAAGCCCTGATCTTTGGACTGGGTAAGAGTGGTCTGCTTAATTCAGACACTCTGTTCATCACCACCCCCTTTTCTGAATAATTTTTGTCCACCATAAGCGTGGAAGGGTATACTCAGATGTGAGTCCCTTGCTCATTGCACCATCAGGATTCAAGCAAGCCGGGCCGAAGGCGGCTGAAATGCCAGAAACCGGTCCCCGGAAGCTTGTTTCCTTCCCAGTATAAGAATTGGCTTGGTAGTTTGGTCTGCCCTGTTCCCATGATGCACTGGGCCAGGGCCAGACTAATTTGCATATAGCCAAGTTCTGAGCTGGCATGGTGCAGTGAGCTAAAAAACGGTGATGGATCAAGCCCTGATCTTTGGACTGGGTAAGAGTGGTCTGCTTAATTCAGACACTCTGTTCATCACCCCCCCTTTTCTGAATCATTTTTGTCCACCATAAGCGTGGAAGGGTATACTCAGATGTGAGTCCCTTGCTCATTGCACCATCAGGATTCAAGCAAGCCGGGCCGAAGATGGCTGAAATGCCAGAAACCGGTCCCCGGAAGCTTGTTTCCTTCCCAGTATAAGAATTGGCTTGGTAGTTTGATCTGCCCTGTTCCCATGATGCACTGGGCCAGGTTCAGTCTAATTTGCATATAGCCAAGTTCTGAGCTGGGATGGTGCAGTGAGCTAAAAAACGGTGATGGATCAAGCCCTGATCTTTGGACTGGGTAAGAGTGGTCTGCTTAATTCAGACACTCTGTTCATCACCACCCCCTTTTCTGAATCATTTTTGTCCACCATAAGCGTGGAAGGGTATACTCAGATGTGAGTCCCTTGCTCATTGCACCATCAGGATTCAAGCAAGCCGGGCCGAAGACGGCTGAAATGCCAGAAACCGGTCCCCGGAAGCTTGTTTCCTTCCCAGTATAAGAATTGGCTTGGTAGTTTGGTCTGCCCTGTTCCCATGATGCACTGGGCCAGGGTCAGACTAATTTGCATATAGCCAAGTTCTGAGCTGGGATGGTGCAGTGAGCTAAAAAACGGTGATGGATCAAGCCCTGATATTTGGACTGGGTAAGAGTGGTCTGCTTAATTCAGACACTCTGTTCATCACCACCCCCTTTTCTGAATCAGGATTTCATACTTGGCAGCTCCGGAGATTTCCAGCGCCTAGTGATTAGACATTTGGCTACAATCAGGCCGAGATTTATGAATCGGGACGTAACTTTGTACTTCTTTGTTCTTCGGTACAGGCCCAGTAGGCAAACTTCCCATGAACACTCTACTGCGCAGCCCGTTTAGTCGACTAAGTGCATTATGACTGCTCTCCAATAGGGGGTGAGGGTTGTGCAGACCTACAGCATGTGCAGCAGATCTGCATCTATCAGTTTGCATCTCTAGCACCGGGCATCTGTTCAGTTAAAGTATCTGTTGATCTTGGGTGGTGTCATGTATGCCCATTGAAGGATGTAGTATTGTATTAAAGACAATCGGACATTCCTGAGGATATGCGTAGGCCCTTCCAAGATGCCTGACCACTCACATTGTCTCTGCAGGTCTGCATCCCAGCACTGCCTGAGTGGCGTCAGCGACTGCGCCAAGTGGGTCGGCAGGGACTCAGGAAACCATTTGGTAAGGTTTCTGTCAGTGGCCAACTCGTGAAGATATTGAACGGTGAGATGAGTCATGTCTCCCCACAGGACTCGTTGTGCCTGCATTAGTGATACGTATAACAGGAATTGGCCCTGCGGCAGGCCACTGTCTTCGGCTAGTGTGTGGAATGGCACTAATTGCTGGTCTTGATACAGGTCTCCCAGGGTCTGCAGTCCCGCCACTTCCCAAGGGGCAAGCTCTGTGGCTGAGACTGCATGGCAGTGGCTCGGTGTGCCAAGTATGGGCAGGGAGGGGGCATATGGAATAGTCCCTTTTGTGAGCTTTAGGCTCCTGCGAAAGCATTTATATGCAGCTGCCGTCAAGAGCTGGATCGGGGCTACACCCCTCCTGCCAAGGTGGAATAAGGCTATAATTTGGGACTGTGTGCAGCCAGGATGCTGCATTGCAGTGTCCGAAAACTGCATGCCACCGATCCAACAAACCAACCATTGGAGTTGCAATGCCAAATAATAGTGCTCCATGTTGGGGATGGCTAATCCACCACGATCAACGGGTAGATACATTTTGTTAGCGCCACTCTACGGCGAGTGCCGTGCCAAATGAACTGCCGCATGTCTGGCTCTAAAGTGCAAAAAAACGAGGGTTTGATGTATATTGGAAGGTTTGTAAAGTGATAGAGTAGCCGCAGGAGCACCACCATCTTCAGGAGCGCAATGCGGCTTCATGGTGGCTAGTGGGAGGGTGCGCCAGAAGGACATCTGTGATCGGACTGCTGTCACGCCCAGCGCAGTGTTGCCTTCCAGTTGGCGATAGACTCTGACTCCCAGGTAAAGGGATGCCGAATTCTGCCACGCCACCAGAGTACCCACCAGTACGAATAGCTCATGTTACAATGCATGCAATGCATCGCATGCCATTACAACTCGGTTGTTACAACTACCTCGTTGTTACATCGCATACCATTACAACGCAAGTCGTTACAACAATATTAAGGGGTGCCGGATGTTGGAATAGTATAATTTACTATTCCAACTCCAGTCTGCGCTAAAGTAGGGAAGGTGATGGATTTTAAATCTAACACCTTCTGCCCCCTACAGCAAGTCGTTGTAACGACTTGCATTGTAATGGTTTGTGATGTAACAACACAGTCATTGTTACAACTGTGTTGCAATGGCATGCGATTTATCGCATGCAATGTAAACAATGTTTCCCCCCCAGTACCAACCCTGGTCAGGGGTTGTCTCAGCAAACAGATACAGGCACGACTTCCCAAAATGTACCCACAGCCATGATATTGAAGCAAACTTCAGCAACGCACTCTCCACCGCCAATCATGATCCAGGGACATCCCAGAGGTATATCACCAGATCGTCTGCATACAGGGATACCGCATGTGTGCAGTCACCCTGAGGGATGCCCAACTCCACGCCAGTTTGGCCAGCGGTTCGATGGCGAGCGAGAATAGCAGCGGGGAGAGTGGACACCCTGATGGGTGCCACACTCGAATATGACCACCTGAGACACATAGGGACCTATCTTGATTTTGACTAGGGCTTCGTATGTAACAGTTTAACCAGGCACAGGAAGTTTTCCCCAGCCCGTTCATGTTAGGGCAGGAAATAGGTAGTCTCACTCCAGGGTGTCAAACGTCTTCTCCAGGTCAAGGACCAGGCAACCTGAGTGCGGCCAAAAATCTCTGGAATAATGGGCCACACGGAAGAAGCACTGAATATTCAGTGACGTGAAACAGGCAGGCATAAAGCCATTTTGGTCTGCATGTACCAGCTGTGGTACCAGGGGAGCAAGTCACCACGCTATGTTGAAATCTGTGTTCAGCAGCGCCAGTGGCCAGTAGGAGCTTAGCAACTCCGGATCCCTGTCTGGCTTGGACAGCGAGACCAGTAGCGACTCGCGAAGCAACTCCGGGAGGACAGATGACTCCTGTGCACTGTGGTTCATTGACAGTAGGCGCAGAGCCAGGGTTGGCTAAAGTGGTTGATTGGTTTATTTAATTATGACATTTTGCAACATTTGTATGTTATTTGCTTCAATTTAAATGTTTTATTTGCTAATTAGTTTAACATTAAAGTTTAGAAGTTGGACTAGTACAATTAACCTCTCCTAAGTCTGTATTTTCCTTGCTTTTGGAAAACCTTCCCTACTCTTGCTTAGATTGTAGTGGGAATGGTAAATCCAATGCCTCCAAAGTACTACGCTTTCCCTGCTTTTGCTTATGTTGGCGTAGGAATAGTAAATATTACCCCTTCCAAGTCCATCACTTTCCCTACTGCTGCTTAGATTGGAGTGGGAATAGTAAGCCTAGCCCCTTCAAAGTCCATTACTTTCCCTACTTTTGATTATGTTGGAGTAGGAATAACATTTCTAACCCCTTCAAAGTCCAAACATTTCCCCACCGTTGCTTAAATTGGAGTGAGATAATAAATCTAACCCCTCTAAAATCAAAAACGCTCCCTACTTTTCCTCACATTGGAGTGGAAACAGTAAATATGACCCTGACAAAGTCCAATCATTTCCCTACTGTTGCTTACATTGGAGTTAGAATAGTAAATCTTACTCCTTCAACACTCTCTATACTATTGTTTAATTTGGATTGTTAACATTTATTTTCTTATTTCGATCCCCTAGTTGGGTTATGCCCAAAGTAGCCTAAAAGATTTAGGATTGTCTGATGCTTTTGAATCACCTTCCACTCTTACCAAAGATTACAAGCAGGTGGTTAAGCTTCAATTTCAGGAATTTAGCCACAGAGACTACACACTGAATCTAACTCTATCAGAGATTACATTAACATCTTAGCACTTGATGAGCCTGTGCTGTGCCAAACTTTAGAACTCAACGCTGGGAAAGATCTCTTCACTTCCACTTCAGAGCTGGTACAATGTGGCGGCTTTTGAGTTTTTGTGATGGGGTGTATGAACAATCCCCGATGCATTTTATGTTCTTCTGCACATTTTTAGATCCTTATTTCCACTTTTTTAAAAACCTTTTTTAAAGAATTTTAAGTGCCCAAATGCAGGGACGCGATACCCTGTTGCAGCTTTTAGGTAACCCCGATGTTTGTTTCAGAGTGTGCTCCATCCTTAAAGCATCTGTAAGATCACAGAAAACTATAGAGGGGTGGCCTTCTGGTTGTAATTATTGTCCATGGTACCTTAGGCCTTTGTTAACTTTCAAAATAAGGGAATGCTAAGGTTGCCACGATTAGACTCCAGGGTGTGGAAAACATTTGCACATCTCAGGATGTGCAGGAATCTTAAGTTATTGTATCATAGCGGTCTCTTGGAGGTTTTTGATGTGTGTATGTTTTTATTCAATAGGATATCCTACATAAATATCCCTTTGCAATGAATGTTTAGTTTACAAAACTATGTACCATTATATCCTGGAGTGTAGACTTGCTGCTTGTGCTGTCTTTTGATCTATTGTACACACCTTATTCTGTTCTGTGTTGCCATGGTCATTGAATTATAGGTATTTCTGTATTGTACGCACTTTATTTCGCTAATTTGTTTTAAGCCATAATGGCTATTGTTTAAGTGCTTTGTTTATTTGATGTATTGTTTCTCTTTTATGATTTTTCTAAAAACAACTAAAGATTAATTGAATTGAATTGTATTTTCTTTCTTTTTAAAATTTTAAATTATTCATAAAAATAAAGATTTTTAACCTATTTTATTTTAGTTGGTTTAGTTTTAGTTGTATTCTTGTAATAAATGTGATATATGTTTCTGTTATGCATATGTTTGATATGTTTATTCATTATAATATTTATAATAGTATTAGTAATGTTAATATATTTTTTAATTGTTCACATTGTTTATTATTTTTTATAATAAATGTATAAATAATATATAGTACAAATAATAACAAAATATATTTTTAATATATTAATATATTATTTTTAAAATGTAATATTTTAAATAAATTGCATACAATGTATATATATATATTCACTGAAAAAACCATAGGTTATAGGCCATATATAGTTAGGAATTAGCATTTACAAAACCTTATTTTACTCACACAAAACCATTGAAATTTCATATATAGTTAGTTCCTATAACTATATATCGCGCACCCGCAATCCACTGCTGATCATGTCACATATTACATCATTCATGACATGGTCAGTGACATCACTGATGACATCACTGATGACATCTCAAATGACATCACTGATGACATCACTGATGACAACACCCAGTGACTGTATGTTTCTGTAAAGTTAAAATATGTCTTACATATTGAAGAATGAGTGGATGTATAAGTGTCTGGACGAAGGATTTAGTAGGTGCATGACTGACTGTATGAGTGAGTGATTTAATGTGTCTCACTGAGTGCATGGGTTAGTGACTAAACTGTCTTAATTTGTGCATCATTATGTCTGTTGTTCTGTAAACTGCTGCATGTGTTGATCAGTAGCTATATGAGTAACTATATGGGCTATTGATTGGTTGCCCAAGTATTTGTATGGGAGACTGAGTGTGTGTGTGGGTGGCTGGGAGGTGTGTGACTCTGCATAGATGTGTGAGCAGTTGATTCACTAGATGTATGGGTTCAAAAGTGCATGTGGAAACAGCTGTATGGGCGGTTGACTGTCTGCATGAGTGTATTGGTGAGTGAAAGGATATCTCAGTGCTACATGTCAAAGTAAGTACATATGTAAAACACAGTACATGTGAGAGTTGACATATATAAATAACTGTGCATAAGAGCCAGTGAATGTGTGAGTGGCTGTATGGATCATTGTGAACTTGTATCAGGGATTGTATAAGAGAGTAAATATGTGTTAGTATATGTTTGAATAAGTAAGGTGTGTATAACTGTATAGTTGAGGAAATGGAGGTGTGATTGATTCTTTGCATGACTGACTAGGTGTGTGAGTAATTCCATGGATGAGTGACAGTTTGTGAGTGTCTGTTTACACTGAGTGTATCTAAGGTTATATTAGAGTCTGAAGAGGTTCATCGTATTATCACATGAATGATGTCATCAGTGATGTCATTTGAGATGTCATCAGTGATGTCATCAGTGATGTCACTGACCATGTCATGAATGATGTAATATGTGACATGATCAGCAGTGGATTGCGGGTGCGCGATATATAGTTAGTGGAACTAACTATATATGAGATTTCAATGGTTTTGTGTGAGTAAAATAAGGTTTTGTAAATGCTAATTCCTAACTATATATGGTCTATAACCTATGGTTTTTTCAGTGAATTTCAATGTTTTTTTAATAGCAAATATGAAAAGCTTTAAAATGTCAAGTACGTGGTAGGTAAAAACATTTTCGTGTCTATGCACGCTGATGTGCTTTGAACGCTGCCCCCCCCTTTTTTTCTTTTAGGAGTATTCTCTCTTTGCAGATAGTGAAGGGTAGGTAACGCAGGCCTTTGCCCCCATTGTAATCCGTCGTGCCTGCTTCTCTCTCCATTTGATTGATTGTTATCCAAGCATTTACTGTTTTAGAATTGGTTCTCTTTGGTTCATTCTCTAATAACAAACAAGCACAGAGTCACAACACTCTGTTTAGTCTTTGCAGATAGTGAAAAATCGTTTTAAAAAACAAAAGGAATCGAGCAAAATCAGTAGGCCACTAATGGGATCTCTTTTTGACCTCGCTAAAATAGAAACATTAGGAACAACCCCTCATGAGAAATACGAAACTAGTGAGATGAACTGAGCTCGACGCCATGATGGCTGCAAGACAGCTCGGCTCCGCCACCCACCCCGCCCAAATTCTATCAGTTCCGGTGGAGCCCCAACGTGAACAGGTAGAGAAGAACTTGCCCTCCCCTCTTTGACTGAAGGTTCTTGTTGCCTGTCCCTTCTGTTGTCATTTAACAGAACTTTTTGGACTACTGAAAGGGGTTGTGTTCCGACCGCTGGTTGGTGGAGACATTTTGACTATATTCTGGACCTGCGTTGTCGCGTAATGCGTAATATGACGCGCCGCGTTAGCGCACCCGGAAGTACTCTGGTGCGCGAGGCGCAGCTTCCCGGAAGTGATCCAGAGCGCGGCGCGCAGCGCGTAATGTAAGCATAACAGGTCATGTGACTTGTTAATAAAACTTTTCATTGGTTCATTTTACTTTTGTTATTCTAATGATGAAAGGCTTGGTCATATGACCTAAAAATAACGCTTTTCATTGCTTTCGAACATTTTTTTTTCTTAAACATATATGTTGTAATGTTCCAGGCTAATGTATTTTCCCGGAAAATTTACAACTGTCCTGCAAGTAAAATATATTCCTTTTTCGAGAAAAAGGGCGTTTCTTCGTCCCATGAGGGAGCCGTTGAGCAAAAGAGGCTCGGACTGCTGTCTTAGTCGCTGATAGGCCTGAATATCAGATTCTTATCGATCACTTTATGTTGCAGGAGTAGAAAACACAACAGCCCTTGACCATTTATCTTTACTGCGTTCCTGCGTATTATACCTTTTAACAGTCATGTAATTGGACTGCTTTATTTCACTTGCCTTTTACTGATTTGAAAACAGTGGCTATTATTCAAAACTTTACCAATGTAGGTACTACTACCATGTTTTTTTTAAAAACCTTTATTGTGAAAATGTCAGTATACAAATACGGGCCTATAACCACGTGGGCCGGCCACGGAGCAAACTGGAATCATTTATGATGAGGGAACATTTGCACTGTGGAAGAACGTAACGGGCGACCCATTAGATTGCAAGAACTAAGGTGTCTAACAAAAGCGGAATCGGTGGACGTACATTTTATAATTAAAGTACGACAGGGCCAGTTACAATAAAATTATCTAGATATACATTTGCGGGCAAGTACCATGGGTGACGTTAATTCGAACTTTCAATAGTACAGTAATCAATAACACATCAGAACTTAATATCAATAGGGATGTCAAAATGTTCAATCAATTCTCGTCCCCGCCCGCCATGTTCTTCAAAACTGCATACGTATCTCGTGATATTAAGGTTGGGGAACCAGTACACAACAAGGAGTTACGAGTCCCATTTATACCGGCGCCATTTTGGGCGAGGCCGGGCAGGTCCAGGATATAGTCAAAATGTCTCCACCAACCAGCGGTCGGACCAGAACTATTTTCGGCAGTCCAAAAATGTTCTGTTGAATGACAACAGAAGAAATAGGCAACAAGAACAATCAATCAAAAGAGGGGACGCTTTCGTGAATGGGGCCCATGCCCTAGCAGGCAAGCGTCCGAGTTCCAAGGTGTCCCAGAGCCATTTTAGTGGACCAGGCCCAAATCCAAAGAGCTGGCCGCCATTTCGAGAGTCTTGTTGCAGCCGGCTATCGCTGCACCACAAGAATAGCCGCAATTCAGCTAGATGGCGGGTGAGTCACTGTACCGCAAAAGCGGGCGGAACTCAGCTGAAAGGCGAGTGAAACGCTAAGAGGCACCCCACTGCAGATGAGGTGCCTCCACCTGGGGAGGAGGGAGAGGCCCGTGTGCGCTGCCTCCCCCCCCCCCCCCCCCCGGGCACCCCACGCCGTCTTTCGGCGCAGCATTGTAGGATGGCCACACCAGTGAAACTTGCTGGACACCACCTCGGTGCCATCCGGATCTCGGCGCGTTCGAGTCACTGTACCGCAAGAGCGGGAGAAACTCAGCTGGACACGCCGTCTTTCGGCGCAGCATTGTAGGATGGCCACACCAGTGCGGCAACTTGCTGGACACCACCTCGGTGCCATCCGGATCTCGGCGCGTTGTGCTGCCTTCGGCGTACTGTAGCAGCAAGAGTTACCGCAACTCAGCTGGACACGCCGTCTTTCGGCGCAGCATTGTAGGATGGCCACACCAGTGCGGCAACTTGCTAGACACCACCTCGGTGCCATCCGGATCTCGGCGCGTTCGAGTCACTGTACCGCAAGAGCGGGAGAAACTCAGCTGGACATGCCGTCTTTCGGCGCAGCATTGTAGGATGGCCACACCAGTGTGGCAACTTGCTGGACACCACCTCGGTGCCATCCAGATCTCGGCGCGTTGTGCTGCCTTCGGCCTACTGTAGCAGCAAGTGCGGGTGCAACTCGGCTGGACGGCGTGTGAAACGCTAAGGGGCGCCGCACTGCAGATGAGGTGCCTCCACCTGGGGAGGCGGAAGAGGGCCGTTCGCGCCGCCTCCCCCCGGGCACCCCACGCCATCTTTCGGCGCAGCATTGTAGGATGGCCACACCAGTGCAACTTGCTGGACACCACCTCGGTGCCATCCGGATCTCGGCACGTTGTGCTGCCTTCGGCCTATTCGCACATCAGTCCGCTACTGACGCCGCCTCATGGGCCAACGGATTTTGTACGCTTTTTATAGCCCAAAGCCGCATAACAGGTCATGTGACTTGTTTATAAAACTTTTCATTGGTTCATTTTACTTTTGGTTTCCTAATGATGGAAGGCTTGATCATATGACCTAAAAATAACACTTTTCATTGGATTAAAACATTTTTTTTTCCCAAACGATGAAAGACCCACCTTTTTTTTTCTCACTCGGCAATCAAAAAAGGTTCCGTTAGATGACAACAGAGGGGACAGGCAACAAGAACCATCACTCAAAAAAGGGGAGGGCAAGTTCTTCCCTACCGGGTCACGTTGGGGCTCCACCGGAACTCATCGAATTGATAGTCTACGGTGTTTCTGGATGTTTCAGACTGAAGCTGGCGTCAGCATGAGAGCACCACCATCTCGTAGCTCCGTCGTGGCCATTCCGCAAGCAATCATGGCAGCCGCTCCCCACCGGAAGCCTGCGGGAGTCGGGGGCCCCCAAGACTTTTGTAGAATCTTCAAGGCTGAGGGGACGCTTTCGAGAATGGGGCCCAAGCCCTAGCAGACAAGCGTCCGAGTTCCAAGGTGTCCCAGAGCCATTTTAGTGGACCAGGCCCAAATCCGAAGAGCCGGCCGCCATTTTGAGAGTCCTGTGGCAGCCGCCTATCGCTGCACCGCAAGAGTGGGAGCAACTCAACTACATGGTGAGCGAGACGCTGTAGCCGCAAGAGCGGGCGCAACTCAGCTGGATGGCCGCCACCTGGGGAGGCCCGTTCACGCCGCCTCCCCCCCCCCCCCCCCCGGGGCGCCCCACGCCGTTTTTCTGAGCAGCATTGTAGGATGCCAAAACCAGTGCGGCAACTTACTGGACATCACCTGGGTGCCGTCCAGATCTCAGCGCGTTCTGCTGCCTTGGGACTATTCGCACAACAGACCGCTACTGACGAGGCACAGTGCAGCAAAAGCGGGCGGAAAACCGCTGAATGGCAAGTGAAACGCTAAAGGGGCGCCCCACTACAGCAGACGAGCCTCCACCTGGGGAGGCCCGTTCACGCCGCCTTCCGCCCCCCCCCCCACCCCCCGGGCGCCCCACGCCGTTTTTCAGAGCAGCATTGTAGGATACCAAAACCAGTGCGGCACCCAGGTGACATCACCTGGGTGCCATCCAGAACACAGCACGTTGTGCTGCCTTCGGACTATTCGCACAACAGACCGCTACTGACCATTGTTGCTTCTGTTTAAAAAAAAATTTTTTAACGTGTTTACTGTTTTTGTTGCGTTGTATATATTTATAAGTTATTAAAGTGTTATAATCCTACTACTTTGTTGGAGTGCTATATATTTTTAATGTGACACATAATTGTGAAGACTTTGATGTGCAAAAAGGCATCCCTGGAATCTTCCGATTCAGGCTCGGTCCCACACACCCTCACAGTGAGAATCCCCTCCCCAATCACAATACAGGATGGTTATCAGATAGCAGGAACGCGTGTGGTGTGACGGATCTCATCGGGTGGGGGCCTTGATCTACTGTAACTCCTTTGAAGAGGGGTGATTCTTTACAGTTGAGGCCATAAACTACATCCGCAGGGCTAGGTGATAGCCTGAGACCGGCCTGGACAATCAGACACAGAGGAAGAGGAGTGTCAGAGGGTGCGGTAGTGAATAGGGTGAAAGGGTGGTGTCGGGCGGGCACAGGGTGTGATTCTCATGGAAGAGCAGCGCAGATGGGGGGAGGTTTATGGCCCATGCATAAGACAGAGAGCGGGGGTGACCAGTGCGTGGGGGAGATGCTTGCGAGGGTGGGGAGCCATGCTGAGGATCGGCGGCGTGCAGAGAGTGGGTCTGGTCAAGGCATCTAAAATGGCTGCCGTGTACAACAAAAGTGTGGCATTGGAAAAAAAGCAAGATGGCGCAGACAATGTTTATCAATACGAATTAATTTATAACAATTATTTTTAACAATATATTTACTCGCAGTGTCATTTGAGATGTCATCAGTGATGTCATCAGTGATGTCACTGACCATGTCATGAATGATGTAATATGTGACATCATCAGCAGTGGATTGCGGGTGCGCGATATATAGTTATTGCAACTAACTATATATGCGAATTTCTATGGTTTTGTGCGAGTAAATTAAGGTTTTGTAAATGCTAATCCCTAACTATATATGGTCTATAACCAATGGTTTTTTCAGTGAATATATATATATATATATATTTCAAGCAGAGCAGGTCAGCTCGCTCTCAGGCAAGGAGACACGGTAAACATCAACCAGTGTCAAGGATGTTTAATCATGACACTGTTTGATGTTTAGTATCAAAAAGGGGGAATAAAAGTGGACGATTTTTAATGGGGTCCAATGTACTCGTCCTGAGAAGTAGCAAGCAAAGTGGTTGTACAGAGTTCCCCAGTGGGAGCCAAAAGAATGGCTCAAGCTAGCTTATCTCTCACTAGATATGACAGGGGAAGTGCATGATGTGAACCCTTTTCGGAATTTAAGGATACCTCACACAGGTTACCGGTTGGACGACTACTGTCATCCCATCCGATGGCCGTCCAGCGTCATCATTGGTATCCTGCTCCTACGGCAGGCTGGTGGTGCAATGCCCGTCGGGCAGCTTGGGGGGCTGCGCTTTGGCGGAGTTCTTTTATTCCGAGCCAACGGGTGTGTGAGAGTGAGGGGCCTAAAAAAGTGCAATAGTGAGCGTGAGTGTATTCTAAAAAAAGTCAGTAGAGTCCATTAAACACTTTTTAATAGTCTGGCTCACTGCTTTGTTAAAAAAGGGAGATTAAGGGGTATTAAGGAGTGATGGGCAATGTAATCAATCCTTATTCAACCCTTAGTGTGAGTGTGGTCGACATGTTTCTTGCCATAAGGGCAATTCATCAGGACCTTAGGTGCTCATATAATTGCTTAGATTCCTCTTAAGTGAGAGGACTCGAAAATACGACCTGTAGAGTGTTGCACCATGACTTTTTTTCTTTTATGGACCTCCCGGGAACTAGGAAGGAAACAAACAGTTACAGCGGTTACTGAAATTGCTGTATTTGTGGCCCGAATCCATCATATGGTGCCAACAGGAACGTGACAGTGATGGGTAACGGGATGTGAAAACTGCACTGACCCCGTCAGTGTGTGGAAATACTGTGAGAGAGAGGGTGAACCAGGACGAGGTAGTACTGCGTCCTGTGTGTAGCTAGCATGCTTCAATCGTGGCATGCATCGTAGTGATTGCTGGTCTCACGACAGATAGACATACTGTATGGGGTGTGCACATAACACTAACAACAGTCAGTCTTTTGAGCCTTACAGCAGTTGAGTGACGTGAGGAGCTTCGTTTTTATAAAAGAAGGCACATTGAATAAGTGATTCGCTAAAACCGCAAAAGGATAAACCATTTGACACTCTGTATAATACAAGGTGGTGGCCGGCGCCGGCGTGATTGTCGTGATCAGCATGAAAATCACACTTAGAATGCCATGCTCGCCGGGTTGGAGAAGGCAGTGAAAATAATAACAATAAACTTACCCGCTAATCCCGTTTGTAGGTCCCACAAGCTGTCCAGGTGGGGCCAGCAACAAGTGAGGAGTACCTACAAAAGAGTAAGGTGCACCGCGAGGCCAGATGGTTAATCAGGCGGCTCGGCTCACCGTGGGCTAAAGAACGGCTGGTAGATCAGCCGCAGCGTGCACAACAGAGCGCCCGCGGAAGTCAGCGGGGGTTTGGGGTTGTATCCACACCTTACCTCAAGAGTCGCTGGTAGCAGGCCTATAGGCACCTACCCCTCCACATCAATGCCAGTAGCAGGACAGCCGGTACACTCGAGGAGCACCGGCCGGTGCGGATAAGGGCGAGTTGCGCGCGCACCACGGAGGCGTGTCCCTTCGGTTGCCAGGCAACGTCACGCGGGGGTAGAGAGCGAAGAAGCTCTTGCTCGGACTGCGAGGAAAAGGAGGTAAACAAAGGCGCCATCTTAGAACGGGAATAAGATCATTTAAAGCGCAATGGTGGTCACTAGGAGCGGGACAATACAGTCCTTGTTAAGTACTATCTGGCTAACGTCGTCCAGGGCACCCCATCATTGAGCCCCAGTTCATCGGTGTGTAAACGATGTACCCATCTTTGTTCAAGTCTAAAGAGGGCTTGTTGGTTGATAGCTGGTAAACATTCAAGGACAGTCCACCGAATGTTTTCTGTGGAATGGTTGTGTTCTTTACAGTGTTCATAGAGTTTAGTATGTGTCTTATGGCAGCGAATATTACTGTTGTGCTCCATAATGCGCTGTTTGACAGGGGGCATGGTCATCCCAATGTAAAGCATCTTACATGGGCAAAAAAGGACATAGATACACCTGGAGCTATTACAGTTGGTGTGTTTATTAATTGTCCATGTAAAATCTCTTTGGAGTTCGATGGTTTTACCTTGGATGGTCTGGGGGCACACTACGCAAGAGCCACAGCGGTAGTGCCCGGTGACTGGTGGGAGGTCCCAGAGAGTATTGACTGACTGGGTACTTGTTTTCTTCGGGCGGGTATGAATCAGAGTGTCCTTTAAGTTTGCTGTCCTCTTGAATGCAAAGCGTGGGCGCGGTAGCTCCATCCCTGCAGAATTGAGAATGCCCCATTGTGAATTGACAGTCTTTTTTATAAATGTTGAATGTTTGGTGAAAGAGGTCACGCAGGTAATCGTATCGTCTTGCTCTTTGGGATACACTTCAAGTAAGGATTCTCTATTATTGTTTTGCGCTCTTTTGGTAGATGTTTTTAGAAGCCGTGTAGGGTAACCCCTGTCCCGGAGCTTGTTTTGTAGAGTTTTTGCTTCTTGTTTGAAATCATTGATGGAACTACAGTTTCTCCGTAAGCGGAGGAATTGCCCGAAGGGTAAGTTGTCCCTCAGGGCCCTCGTGTGGTGGCTGTTGTAGGGGAGTAAACTGTTTCTATCAGTATCCTTTTTAAACAGAGTGGTACTGATCGTTGTCGGATCCAGGGAGATGGTACTTTGCTTGCTACTGTTTGATGTTTACCATGTCTCCTTGCCTGAGAGCGTGCTGACCTGCTCTGCTTGGAATCATTGAATTGCCGGTTCTCTCCGCCGGCTTGCGCGCCAGAGGGGTCCAGAAGGAGTAACTTTGCAAGAGCCACACAGGTGGAGAGTTATTGTTCAAGTTATTCTTCTTTTAATGAAGGTGCAGAAAGCCAATGAGCACTCTCAAAGCCATTAAGATAAAATTCAGCCTTACGCGTTTCGGGCTGACATACCCTCTATCACAAGCACAGCCAGGGGTCAAACGAACAAATTTCCGAAAAGTATTCAACTCTCCCCACGGCCCATCAGGCGAAGAGAGAGTCACGGACTCCGGAATATCGTGGCAAAAATTCAGGTTTTTATTTGTTCTTCACAGCTTATGACACTTTTCGGATCACAAAGTATCCTTGTTTGATTATATTCTGGTCCACTATATGCTTTATATATTTTTGTAGGTTACATACAAAATATGTAATTTTTATTGACAAATTTTTTGACAAAATATTGTGTAATAATATTTTTGTAGATGATATTTTGTCATTCAACCAAACCTATGGTTAGGTATATATTGTTGACTTCAGAGAATTGTCTTACTATCTTTTATCCCTTACCAACCACAATTACGTCTGAGAGTAAGGGATTTTCTTCTCAGTACTCAAAAATACCTAAAATCAGAGGAATGTTAATTGCAGGAGAGTGCTCAGTAGGTTCTTCTCTTACTATTTCCCTTCCCCTCTGGATTTATTTTGGAGTCTGTTGTTACACGGAGCTCCAAGGGACGTCAGTGGACAAGAAAACGTACCATCTATCTCTAGGACATCCCTGCATCGGTACTAAGGATCTAATTCGGAAGTACATGTACCTTCTCTGTCCAGGTGTCATTGATACTAGTGCTTAATCCTTAGAAGGTTCAAAGCAAGCTATAGCTTCCAAAAGATTTGGCAGAATTTAAGGCAGAAAATCAAACCAAGAGCACAAAGTTGCCTGGTGATGGTCTTATCAACCATTGTGCTTACACGACAAGTCCTCCTAGCAGTCCAACAATTTCACTGACCACTTAACACCCTTAACTACTACCCATTCCTTTGTCTTCGGACTCACGTGAATGATTTTCTGGTGATCCTCAAACAATAGGATACTTTATAACTCGATGTACCTTGCATATTTTGTGTCATCCGGGAGCATTCCTAACTTCAGAAGCGAAAGCAGCATTCATATCTTTCTGGTGACGTTTCATCATGGTCTGTCTCTTGTGGCAAGAAACATTATCTTACTTTATGATAGTGGTTTTCACACTTTATAATGCCACTCCCCCCCCCCCCCCCACCCTCATGTTAAAAAATGTAATTGCAGTCCCCATGGATGACAAACATACTTTTTCACAATTATTCTATACATTGGCAGCTCTAAACATAATTAACAGTACAAACATTGCAGTTATGTTAAGTTATAGGCAATATAGTCTCCAAAAGTGACAAAGTATCCACAGTGTGATCATTTATCAGAAACAGGCTGGTGACTTTGAGTGTTATATGGAACCCCCTTGCCTACCTTTGATACCTACTTCCAGCCAGGACTTCAGTGACAAAAGAGTGACTCACTATTTTTTTCACAAAAAACACAACAGTATTTTCAGCAAGATGCTGCTTTTAGCCAGTACCTCGCACCCCCCTGAGATCAATTTAGGCCCCCCTAGAGTTGAAGATCTCTGCTCTATGATGTTGAGCAATTCAAATCAGAGTACCGTCATATATTTGATAGAACAGGTGCTCAATCCTTTGATCTAGAGTCATTTGAATTAACACAGGGTAGAAGAGGCCTGTTAACACCCCTAGCACAATTCCAGAAACTAGGGCTTGAAGCTAATTCCTCATCTGGAAAAAGCATCCATTTTTATGAGGCTTAATGATTTGGATATGCTGGCCCATATTTGAAAAGAAACTTCAGTGTGTGATGCTGTGGTTGATTTATATCCACAAATAAAACCAATGAAATTCTGTAGGCAAAGGCGAGAAAATGTATAGTGAGCACAGATATTGAGTATAGGAATGTAGACACCTGAATAGCCACCAGACAAAATTTGAGCTTTTTCTCATGAGACTGTGCAAATTGGGGCAATTGTTAACCCATTCACTAAAGAAGAAGCAAGCATTGCTGATCACAGAACATATGTTTATATTGAGGTTCACAGAAATATTACATTAAACAGTGCCCAACGTGACCCAAACATAGTTGGCAGAGAAATGACAAATCTTAATTAAGGCAAGCAAGGGGTCTCTTCTCTGAGTTGTATACGTTCACAGACTTCAAACCATGTAATCTTGACTACTGAACAGCTGAGATCAGATTACATGACTTTGAATGTATCTTTAGAACATAAGGTACAAGTACACAATAATGTATCTGCTTTAATCAACTCAAGGGCCACAGAAAATGTTATAGTTTTGCTTTTTTGGATTAACAAAACAAAAGATAAACCAGAACAAGTGTGAGCGGTGGATGGAACCAGGGCTCTATGTGGACCAGGTACCTCCAGGTCTTTGACCCGAAAATGGGTAAAAACAGACATTAAAATGGGTCCCTATTAGGATCTACATTCATGTCCTTAACTTTACTGGCAAATAACACTGACTGATTACTGAACAATTAAGGTACACATTGTTAAGGTAATCCATGTCAGTGATATAGCTTCTGTTTACATTTCACATGCTGTACTTTTCGTAATCGTGCATTCCCTAAGAAAGCCAGCTATTTCGAGGATGTTGAGTTTCTGTATTTTCTCTTTTACGTGTACCATATTAGTCTTGTATAGTGCATGCTCTGAACTGAGTCTTTGAGAGTTCTGGAACGGAAAGTGAAGGCAGTTCGGGTATTTTTATTTATTTTATTTATTTATTTAATGCAATTTTCTATAGCGCGAACATTAGCCGAAGGTGTCAGAGCGCTTTACAAAAGAACCAGTTGCGATACATAAGGACTTAGGATTACATGAGTTGCATAAAAGATACAAACAGGAAAAAAAATTGCAAATGTGCAAGTTTTAAAGTCACACAGGGAAGAGACACAAATAGAAAAAATTGCAAATGTACAAGTTGTAAAGTCACTCAAGGAAGAGATACAAATGGATAAACTATAAGAATCACATAGGAATGGTAGTGAGTACAAAGGTCTACTACATATACTAGTGGTTAGAGTTATCTCTATATACATATGTATACAAATAGTAGATTTTCTCAGGATTCCATTTTACCAGCGATTCGGCTTGGACAAGTATATATCACATATTTACAGAGTGAAAAGAGAAATTAAAAAAATTAAAAATTTAAAAATTAAAATAAAAAGTGGTAGAGAGCAGTATGTGGGAAGACGAGTTGGAGGCTGAGATTGGTGAGAGGAAAGAGGGGGACCTGAGGGTGTCCCCCTCCTTGCGTCAAAAAGGTGTTCAACATCCAATCCTGGCCTCTCTGCAGGGCACACAGAGCACACACAGTTTTCAAACTACTGACGGGGGAAAGTAAAAGAAAAACAGTGCTTACAGGTGAGTGGGTGTATTGTGTGTTTGGAGCAGGTAAAGTGAAGGAGATGTGAGGCAGTGCATTCAGGAGAGAGCGAAAAGAGGGTGCTGAATAGGATAGAGGTGAGGTGTAAGATGTGCAGATGGTAGACACGTGGAGCAAAAAAGGACTTACATATTTAACTGAGTGAAAATAACAGAAGTGATAGAGACACTCTGAAGACCACCGCCTCTTCCACAGGCCTCAGTAATGTTTGATAAACAACCTCACAGTTTTAGAATTTTAACATTTTCCATATTAATTATTTACAACAACATCATTGCTGGTACTCATTAATCTTAAAGAGTAAACAGCCATTGAAGAAGACAATAGTCTTAGCTGGTTTTAGGTGTATGTCAGTTGTTGTGTTATATATCTGTATACAATAACAAAAAGCTTAGAGATGAGCCAAAATAACGGTCAAGCGGCACACTATGGAAATCACAGAAATGTAGTTACATGTTTAAGCCACTCCCTTAATTACAAAAGACATGCCTTTTAGACCCCCCTTTTTGCATCCCAAAGCCCTGGATGGAACATCAATTATATCAAGGCCCATAGCCCATCACATGGCACCATTAGAAATGTCATATTTTGACGCTCAAAAAGAAATCATTTGCTGTGATCTCATTGAGTCACCACAGTTTCAGTTGATTCATGGTTAATCTATCATGATCCTAGCATTCAGTGTGGTAAAGTAGCAGTACTACTATCATCCTTACATTGTATATCTGAAAACTGGGAGGGATGGATTTACCATAGACGTGTCTTGTGCTGGCTGCTGTGTCATCAGAAGAAAATGAAACCAGAGTTTCATTTGTATGGTCTGTTGACTGAATGGTCTATCACATCAATTTGGATGTTATCAGTAAAAGAAAAGTAGAAAAACTCCTACTTCATCGACCAGTAAAGTGCTCCGTAGACTTGAAACCAGGAGCATACCCTCCAGTCGCAGTTATGCGCTTACTGGGCCAGAGGCTGACCATCTACACAAATATTTGGATCAACACCTAGCAAGTGGCTTTATTAGTTCAGTTCAGTTCAAAGCTTTATTTCGATAAACATGTGTTATCATAAAAGCACATACACAAGATAAAAACAAGGAACCATAATTCATTGGTCACTACAATTTACAGAGTTAATAACAGGAAAAAAAAACGTCCATACTACAATAAATAGATTAAGAGGCATATTAAACAGTGAAAGCTTTGTAAAAGTAAAAAATAAGAATGTTTAGTTAAAAAGTGATACATCACAAAGATTTTGCTCTTATTACCCAGGCCCAACTCAGGAATTTAGCAACCCCACAGACTAGGCGTGTGCTGGTGTCAGTTTTAAATATTCTCAAGGCTACGGAATGACTCCTGGTGCTGAGCAATAGACATGTGGGTTTTAGCCATCTCTGCCTAGGCTTTACATATGCCGGACACACAAAAAAGACATGGGCAATAGTTTCGATAACACCATTACAGGTAGGGCACTCAGGTGAGGTTTGGTACGGGGGCTTCCATTTACAGGTGTAATCATGCAAAGGTAAGTTTCCCAACCTGAACTGGATGAACAAGGATCTATCCCTTTGGCTTTATTAGACCATCGCTGGCCCCAGGTACCTAAACGTTGTTTTGGACAAAAAAAGGGGGAGAACTAAACCTTTGTATAAATAGCATGGCATTGAACCACATCACCACTAGTACTCATCTCATTATTACAGATGATTCCATTTTTATGAAAATCAACTTACGAGGCATCTGCCTTCTTGTTCGCACAAGAAAAGCATTGAATTAAAAACTGCATTTTGTACTAAATTTGGCTCGTACAAATCTCAAGTACGGCAGTGCAGTGCAACATATGCATTTCAATATTTCATTAGTGAAGCATTTTTTAATACAATAATCTATTTGTCTTTATCTATCTTGACAATAACATTGTCCTTTCAGAGAGGAAAGAAGAACATATTCAGCATGTTTAGTTAGTACTACAGAAGTTACAAGAAAACCTGCTTTATGCCAAGGCAGCGCCTTCCATTGTTCTTAAGTAGAATTCTTGGGGTATGTCATCTCCCCTCTCTGTCTTCAGATGGATCCAAAAAAGGGTAAGTCTATCTTGGAATGGCCAGTACCACAAACAGTATGTAACATTCACTGTTTCATTAGGTTTCACCAATTTTTACCAGTGTTTTATTCCCTATTTTGCCAACTTAAAAGCACCTATCACTGGATTACTGAAGAAAGGAGTGATTATATTGCATCAACACGGTGCCAAATGCATCCAGGGGCGTATTAGTCTTTGTAATTGAGTCAGGCTGAAAGCAAAAACACCATAACAGAAAAGGAACTACTATCCCCTAAGGGTGATTTTGAGAAGTAGAGGCATTAGTTGTTGGGTGTCAAACATCCAGTATTGGTATAAACCTATCACTGTAATCTTACTTTCCAAAAAATTAGTTATGGTTTTGTCTGCAAATGGCCTCTCTTCTTAATAGAATACAATTTCATTATCACGTACTAACCGGGATCATACAATTGGTAACATCAAATATTTTCCTAAACGTCAGACTAAATAAACCACCAAAAATACTAGAAGAAAACAATATAATATGTGCAAATATTATAACGATGAAACAGATTTTTTTCCGGATTGGTAAAATAGGGAACTGATGACTGGTATAATTCAAAATTGGCTGACTGGGAAACCAAATAGAACTCACAAGGATATAATACAATCATGGGTGTGGTAGATTTTAAATTATTATTAACAAAACAGGAAGCGACTCCACTAGCCAAGAGACAGGGTACCACTTATAAGTATAAAGAAAAACTCTCTTGGATAAACGTAAGAAGCCACCTATGATCGTGTATGCAATCAGCTAAACTCGCTACCAAGTATACACTGTTATGTCACACATACACATGCATCCCCATGGATAGAGACACAAATCTGAACCCAAAAAACCAACTATATATCACGCAAAGATAAAAAACTCAACTATAAGATACAATCGGAGTTTATTAAAAATGATTCGAGATCACAATGAAAAACTTACACCAATGAAATACATAGATTCACAATTAAAAAAACATTTAAAAACATCATGGGAGACAAAAAATATTTGGTTTTTCCCAAAAGGAATCAAATGTATAGACAACATCAGTCTATTCGCTCATAGTTGCATTAGACATGAGGCTGTTCCTGGATATAGCCCAATACAGAAATTTTGGCGTTGACGCGTTTTGGTGGTAGAAGATTATAGAAACACCACCTTCATCAGGACATATACAATGCTTGTCTCTCTCTCAACAGATTAAATTTGATATACCCCTGGTCGTGTATAGGAAGGGAATGATAGTTATGTGCCCAATCTATCCAGAATTATTTAAAAATTTACACGTGGTCTAGTTAGATCCACTGTAGCTTCACCTAATCGGTGATTAGTATCCTCAGTTGATTTGTATATATTTTATCATATCGTTGAGAGTCAGACTCTTAAAGAAAATTCATGGTGGAACTTAGCTTCTAGAGTCCGTTATTCTATTCCAAGGTTGGCATCCAGGTTCCACACCTCCAAGATATGGTGAAAACAGATAACCGTCTTTCGAGCGATCGCCTTCTAGCGTCTCGTCTGCGGGATTCAAACAGACTTTTTGGGGTTCAGATTTGTGTCTCTATTCATGGGGATGCATGTGTATGTGTGACATAAAAGTGTATACTTGGTAGCGAGTTTGGCTGATTGCATACCTGACCATAGGTGGCTTCTTACGTTTATCCAAAAGAGTTTTTCTTTATACTTATAAGATTTTAAATTATGTCTCCAAGATATGGTTGGCTTACATAGACTACCTGCCAATCAATCAGGACATTTGTTAAGCGCGCTACATACCGTGAGGGTCTCAAGGCGCTGTGGCGGGGGGGGGGGGGTTGCTGCTACTGATCGAAGATCCAGGTCTTGAAAAGTCTTCTGAAGGCCAATAGGTCTTGGGTCTGCCGTAAGTTGGCAGGGAGGGTGTTCCAGGTCTTGGCGGCGAGGTGGGAGAAGGATCTTTGGATGCGGGGGACTGTGGCGAGGCTGGCGGAGCGGAGCTTGCGGGTAGGGGCGTAGAAACTCAGTCGTCTGTTGAGGTACGCTGGGCCGGCGTTGTGGAGGGCCTTGTGTGCGTGGATGAGGAGCTTGAAGGTTATCCTCTTGTTGACGGGGAGACAGTTTAGGTTTCTCAGGTGGGGTGTGATGTGGCTGTGACGGGGGATGTCGAGGATCAGTCTTGCTGAGGCATTTTGGATGCGTTGCAGCCGTCTCAGGAGCTTGGTTGATGTTCCTGCATAGAGGGCGTTCCCGTAGACGAGGGCCTGGGTGACTGCTCTTCTCGTTTCGGTGGGGATCCACTTGAAGATCCTGCGGAGCATATGCAGGGTGTTGAACCAGGATGAAGAGACGGTGTTGACCTGTTTGGTCATGTAGAGGGTGGAGTCGAGGATGACCCCCAGGTTGCGTGCGTGATCAGTGGGTGTCGGGCTGTTCCCAGTGAGGACTGGTGGTCGGTCCAGCAGGGTTCGGTGATGTGGTTGAAGAAGACGTGGGGGCTTGTGAAGAAGATGGGGTCTAGTGTGTGACTGACGGCGTGGGTGGGTGTTGTCACAAGCTGTCTGAGTCCGAGTTTGGTGAGGTTGTCGATCAGGGTTATGGAGTTGACATTGTTGTTCTCGAGGTGGAAGTTCAGGTCCCCGAGGAGGATGTAGTCTGTGGAGGCGAGGGCGTGGATGCTGATGAGATCGGCGATCAAGCCGCTGAACTGTGGTCTGGGTCCAGGGGGTCTGTAGATTAAGGTTCCTCCGAGGGTGGTGTTGGGGTCAGTGTGAATCTGGAAGTGCAGGTGTTCGGTGGTGCGGAGGGTGTCATCGGTTCTGGTCGAGACACTGAGGGTGTTCTTGTGGATGATGACAATTCCACCTCCTGTTCCATTGGTGCGGTCTCTGCGGGCGATCTTATAGCCTTCTGAGATAGCTATGGTGATGTCGGGTGCAGAGGCAGGGTTCAGCCAGGTTTCCATCAGGAAGGCGACGTCTGGGGCTGTTGAGTCGAGGAGGTCCCAGATTTCGACGGCGCGTTTGTGGGCGGAGCGAGTGTTGAGGAGGATACACCTCAGGTGGTTGGGTTCGTTGGTTGGGGGTTTCGCGGGTCGGATGCTGGAGAAGCTGCAGTTACGGCAGGTGAAGGGTCCTTGGGTGCGCTTCGGGGTGGCCCGGTAGCAGGTGTGATCTCGTCTGGGGTGGAGTGCATGGAGGGTGCTGGTGTTGTAGTGCAGTCGGGTGTTGTGGTATCTTTGGGGTCCAGGGGTTCTGGCGCTGGGCGCGGTCCAGACGCGGACGGGTGCAGACGGGCTTGCCTTAGGCACGCCTTTGGCGCGGCCGCCATAAGAGGTGGAGGTGGGAGGGAGGAGCAGCTGGGTGGGGGGCTATGAACGAATGGGGGCAGAGGGGGGCGGGCCGCAGGGGATGCAGCGGAAGGAAGCGGGACCGGTGAGGGGGCGCGGGGAGGGAAAAGGCTCAGCAGGGAGCACAAAAAAATGGCAAAAACAGGGCAGCGCAGAAAACAAGAGAAAGAACAGAGCACTGAAGTAATAGCAGAAAAAGGCACAGTTAAGGAAAAAACGGGCGGACCAAGGCCTACCAGGCAGGCATCGAATTCGGCAGGAGCAGGGGTTAGCACGGGCACACTCAGGTGGAGCTACACGGCGTGAGGAGCGACCTGCCTAGAGACAGTTTCTGTCATACTTATAGTTCTTTTTGAGGTCTCGCCTAGGTAGGGCTTGCACTGTCTCTTCGAGACATGCTGTATTCAGGATATGGTGAAAACGAGGTCCGCTGCACTCCAAGAGGTAGTCAATATAATATTGGGGTACAAAATGTTTCCAGATATTTAAGGTGCTCAGGGTGATCCCCTTCTGTCAGGGAGGAGCATGTAAAATCAGCAAGGGTGGAGGAATTTTCTTGGGTCTATGCCTTCTCTTCGCTCAAAGTAATTTAGAGTAAGGAAGATTACTTTTAATTACTTCGAGCGAAGAGAATTGCATCCACAGATGAAGCTTACACACATGACAGTGCCATCATAATCAAAAAATTCCTCAAAAGAGGTTACCCGGATCAAGTGGTCAAAACTGCTTGTAAGAGAGTGATGACTATCGATCGATCTACCTTACTCAAACCCAAAGGTACCACAAGCACAGCTGAACAACGAAATGTTTTTGTATCTAAATTTTCCACAAAAAGCAGTTTAATCAAAAGATGTATCATCAAACATTGGCAAGTTCTGCAGCTTGAACCTGATTTTAACATGATCTTCGACCAAAAACCAATCTTTGCGTACCAACGTTCAAGGAACCTACAAACTATGTTGAAACCTCGTACCATTTCACCAACCATATTCAAAGGAACTATCCCCTGTCACAATTGTACAAATTGCCACAGCATAATTCCTGGGAACATCATAACACATCCTGCAAAAGGCACTCCCATCCACCTACGAGTCAATGCTACATGTGACACTATGAATGTAGTATATTTATTGAAGTGCCCTTGCGGGCTACCCTATGTTGGAAAAACCGAACGCAAGATCAAAACTAGACTAATTGAACATCGCAGTAATATAAGAAACAAAAATTTGAAATCCTGCGTTGCAGCCCATTTTTTACAACAAAATCATAACATCAGTCAAATATGGTTTCTCATACTGGAGGTGGTTAACAAACCAGAAGGCATAGACCCAAGAAAATTCCTCCTACAAAGAGAACTGTACTGGATCTATAAACTGGGTTCTGCCCACCCAAAGGGACTCAATGAAAGACTGGAGTATAGCAGCTTTCTGTAATACTTCTCTTAACAATGTTTTCTGTGTACATGTTGGCTCTCTCTTAACAGCATTCTCTCTTCCTTTGTTTGTTTCTTTGTCTCCCATGATCCATTTTCTATTTCTTTTCTTTCACCGTTTTTTCTGAATTTTCACTTTTCATCTCCTCAATTTTTCTCTTCGTTGGATTCTTTTTCATTAAACTCAGTTCTTCTCATATATTCGCATTTCACTGTATTCTACTCACTGTTCTACATTTTTTCAATCTTCATTCTCACTTGTCCTTTCTACTCTTATTCTTTCACTTGTTTTCATTTTACCAGCTTTCTTTCTTAATTTTTCTTTTTGAAGTAATGCATTTCATTGCTTCTTTTTGAAGTAATGTATTTTATTGTTTCTTTTGACAGTATCGTGCTCACCTTTATAGACATCCTGTTGCCACACACAACACTTAGAATCTTGTCCCCTACACCACTTCCTTACATTTTTAGGTCTCGGCTAAACGCGCGGAAGCGCGTTGTCGCCGAGAACTTATTGTTAGCGAGTGTGCTTCCCAGGAGACACTCCTGGCCGCGCGCATCGCCTTGGAGGGCGATTTGAAACGCGCATGCGCTCGCTGTGGGCAGCTGCTGTCGTGCATTCACACAGACACACACCAGCGCCCATGCACGCACTTGCTCATACAGTGCCATGCTTCAAGGAAGTAAAAATAATGTGGACAGAACGAATAAAAAGAAGTTAAACATGAATGCTAAAGCTGTGATGGGCACTAAAAATCGAAAAGCTTAAATCAGATGTGTGAAATAATAACGTACCGAAAAAACCCTGAAAAATAACATGTGGATGAAAGCCAAAAAATGAAAAGCAAGTGTTTACCTGTGGATGCAGTCCGTGCGAAGCATTAATACAAATGTTTACATGCTGGCTTATGTGTTTAATCAAACGGAGAAGAGGGGATAAAAGCACAGTGCAAGGGCAATGAGTGAAACAAAACTGTGCTATATATGTCCTCCTAGATCCAACACAGTCTTACATCGTAGGTGCCAAGAAATATATGAGAGTACCTACATACTGCATCCGGCCGTGAAGGGCATTTACACTACGGAAGGGAGAATGCAGAGTAGTGAGTGCAGAGTAGTGAGTAGTGAGTGCAGAGTAGTGAGTAGTGAGTGCAGAGTAGTGAGTGCAGAGTAGTGAGTGCAGAGTAGTGAGTGCAGAGTAGTGAGTAGTGAGTGCAGAGTAGTGAGTGCAGAGTGCAGAGTAGTGAGTAGTGAGTGCAGAGTAGTGAGTGCAGAGTAGTGAGTGCAGAGTAGTGAGTGCAGAGTAGTGAGTGCAGAGTAGTAAGTGCAGAGTAGTGAATAGTGAGTGCAGAGTAGTGAGTGCAGAGTACTGAGTAGTGAGTGCAGAGTAGTGAGTGCAGAGTAGTGAGTGCAGAGTAGTGAGTGCAGAGTAGTGAGTAGTGAGTAGTGAGTGCAGAGTAGTGAGTGCAGAGTAGTGAGTGCAGAGTAGTAAGTGCAGAGTAGTGAATAGTGAGTGCAGAGTAGTGAGTAGTGAGTGCAGAGTAGTGAGTGCAGAGTAGCGAGTGCAGAGTAGTGAGTGCAGAGTAGTGAATAGTGAGTGCAGAGTAGTGAGTGCAGAGTAGTGAGTGCAGAGTAGTGAGTGCAGAGTGCAGAGTAGTGAATAGTGAGTGCAGAGTAGTGAATAGTGAGTGCAGAGTAGTGAGTGCAGTGTGAGTGTGCAGAATGCAGAGTAGTGAGTGCAGAGTGAGTGTGCAGAATGCAGAGTAGTGAGTGCAGAGTAGTGAGTGCAGAGTAGTGAGTGCAGAGTAGTGAGTGCAGAGTGCAGAGTAGTGAGTGCAGAGTAGTGAGTGCAGAGTGAGTGTGCAGAATGCAGAATAGTGAGTGCAGAGTAGTGAGTGCAGAGTGGTGAGTGCAGAGTAGTGAGTGCAGAGTAGTGAGTAGTGAGTGCAGAGTAGTGAGTGCAGAGTAGTGAGTAGTGAGTGTAGAGTAGTGAGTAGTGAGTGCAGAGTAGTGAGTAGTGAGTGCAGAGTAGTGAGTGCAGAGTAGTGAGTGCAGAGTAGTGAGTGCAGAGTGCAGAGTAGTGAATAGTGAGTGCAGAGTAGTGATTGCAGAGTGAGTGTGCAGAGTGCAGAGTAGTGAGTGCAGAGTAGTGAGTGCAGAGTAGTGAGTGCAGAGTAGTAAGTGCAGAGTAGTGAATAGTGAGTGCAGAGTAGTGAGTGCAGAGTACTGAGTAGTGAGTGCAGAGTAGTGAGTGCAGAGTAGTGAGTGCAGAGTAGTGAGTAGTGAGTGCAGAGTAGTGAGTGCAGAGTGCAGAGTAGTGAGTAGTGAGTGCAGAGTAGTGAGTGCAGAGTAGTGAGTGCAGAGTAGTGAGTGCAGAGTAGTGAGTGCAGAGTAGTAAGTGCAGAGTAGTGAATAGTGAGTGCAGAGTAGTGAGTGCAGAGTAGTGAGTAGTGAGTGCAGAGTAGTGAGTGCAGAGTAGTGAGTGCAGAGTAGTGAGTGCAGAGTAGTGAATAGTGAGTGCAGAGTAGTGAGTGCAGAGTAGTGAGTGCAGAGTAGTGAGAGCAGAGTAGTGAGTGCAGAGTGCAGAGTAGTGAATAGTGAGTGCAGAGTAGTGAGTGCAGTGTGAGTGTGCAGAATGCAGAGTAGTGAGTGCAGAGTGAGTGTGCAGAATGCAGAGTAGTGAGTGCAGAGTAGTGAGTGCAGAGTAGTGAGTGCAGAGTAGTGAGTGCAGAATGCAGAGTAGTGAGTGCAGAGTAGTGAGTGCAGAGTGAGTGTGCAGAATAGTGAGTGCAGAGTAGTGAGTGCAGAGTAGTGAGTGCAGAGTAGTGAGTGCAGAGTAGTGAGTAGTGAGTGCAGAGTAGTGAGTGCAGAGTAGTGAGTAGTGAGTGTAGAGTAGTGAGTAGTGAGTGCAGAGTAGTGAGTAGTGAGTGCAGAGTAGTGAGTGCAGAGTAGTGAGTGCAGAGTAGTGAGTGCAGAGTGCAGAGTAGTGAATAGTGAGTGCAGAGTAGTGAGTGCAGAGTGAGTGTGCAGAATGCAGAGTAGTGAGTGCAGAGTGAGTGTGCAGAATGCAGAGTAGTGAGTGCAGAGTAGTGAGTGCAGAGTGCAGAGTAGTGAGTGCAGAGTGCAGAGTAGTGAGTGCAGAGTGCAGAGTAGAGAGTGCAGAGTGTGAAGAATGCAGAATAGTGAGTGCAGAGTAGTGAGTGCAGAGTAGTGAGTGCAGAGTGCAGAGTAGTGAGTGCAGAGTGCAGAGTAGTGAGTGCAGAGTGAGTGTGCAGAATGCAGAATAGTGAGTGCAGAGTAGTGAGTGCAGAGTGCAGAGTAGTGAGTGCAGAGTGCAGAGTAGTTAGAGCAGAGTGCAGAGTAGTGAGTGCAGAGTAGTGAGTGCAGAGTGAGTGTGCAGAATGCAGAATAGTGAGTGCAGAGTAGTGAGTGCAGAGTAGTGAGTGCAGAGTGCAGAGTAGTGAGTGCAGAGTGCAGAGTAGTGAGTGCAGAGTGCAGAGTAGTGAGTGCAGAGTGAGTGTGCAGAATGCAGGATAGTGAGTGCAGAGTAGTGAGTGCAGAGTAGTGAGTGCAGAGTAGTGAGTGCAGAGTAGTGAGTGCAGAGTAGTGAGTGCAGAGTGCAGAGTAGTGAATAGTGAGTGCAGAGTAGTGAGTAGTGAGTGCAGAGTAGTGAGTGCAGAGTAGTGAGTAGTGAGTGCAGAGTAGTGAGTAGCGAGTGGAGAGTAGTGAGTGCAGAGTAGTGAGTAGTGAGTGCAGAGTAGTGAGTAGTGACTGCAGAGTAGTGGGTAGTGAGTGTAGAGTAGTGAGTAGTGAGTGCAGAGTAGTGAGTAGTGAGTGCAGAGTAGTGAGTGCAGAGTAGTGAGTGCAGAGTAGTGAGTGCAGAGTGCAGAGTAGTGAATAGTGAGTGCAGAGTAGTGAGTGCAGAGTGAGTGTGCAGAATGCAGAGTAGTGAGTGCAGAGTGAGTGTGCAGAATGCAGAGTAGTGAGTGCAGAGTAGTGAGTGCAGAGTGCAGAGTAGTGAGTGCAGAGTGCAGAGTAGTGAGTGCAGAGTGCAGAGTAGTGAGTGCAGAGTGTGAAGAATGCAGAATAGTGAGTGCAGAGTAGTGAGTGCAGAGTAGTGAGTGCAGAGTGCAGAGTAGTGAGTGCAGAGTGCAGAGTAGTGAGTGCAGAGTGAGTGTGCAGAATGCAGAATAGTGAGTGCAGAGTAGTGAGTGCAGAGTGCAGAGTAGTGAGTGCAGAGTGCAGAGTAGTTAGAGCAGAGTGCAGAGTAGTGAGTGCAGAGTAGTGAGTGCAGAGTGAGTGTGCAGAATGCAGAATAGTGAGTGCAGAGTAGTGAGTGCAGAGTAGTGAGTGCAGAGTGCAGAGTAGTGAGTGCAGAGTGCAGAGTAGTGAGTGCAGAGTGCAGAGTAGTGAGTGCAGAGTGAGTGTGCAGAATGCAGGATAGTGAGTGCAGAGTAGTGAGTGCAGAGTAGTGAGTGCAGAGTAGTGAGTGCAGAGTAGTGAGTGCAGAGTAGTGAGTGCAGAGTGCAGAGTAGTGAATAGTGAGTGCAGAGTAGTGAGTAGTGAGTGCAGAGTAGTGAGTGCAGAGTAGTGAGTAGTGAGTGCAGAGTAGTGAGTAGCGAGTGGAGAGTAGTGAGTGCAGAGTAGTGAGTAGTGAGTGCAGAGTAGTGAGTAGTGAGTGCAGAGTAGTGGGTAGTGAGTGCAGAGTAGTGAGTAGTGAGTGCAGAGTAGTGAGTAGTGAGTGCAGAGTAGTGAGTAGTGAGTGCAGAGTAGTGAGTGCAGAGTAGTGAGTGCAGAGTAGAGAGTGCAGAGTGCAGAGTAGTGAGTGCAGAGTAGTGAGTGCAGAGTAGTGAGTGCAGAGTAGTGAGTGCAGAGTGCAGAGTAGTGAGTGCAGAGTAGTGAGTGCAGAGTAGTGAGTGCAGAGTGCAGAGTAGTGAGTGCAGAGTAGTGAGTGCAGAGTGCAGAGTAGTGAGTGCAGAGTAGTGAGTGCAGAGTAGTGAGTGCAGAGTAGTGAGTGCAGAGTGCAGAGTAGTGAGTGCAGAGTAGTGAGTGCAGAGTGCAGAGTAGTGAGTGCAGAGTAGTGAGTGCAGAGTAGTGAGTGCAGAGTAGTGAGTGCAGAGTGCAGACTGCAGAGTAGTGAGTGCAGAGTAGTGAGTGCAGAGTAGTGAGTGCAGAGTAGTGAGTGCAGAGTGCAGAGTAGTGAGTGCAGAGTGCAGAGTGCAGAGTAGTGAGTGCAGAGTAGTGAGTGCAGAGTAGTGAGTGCAGAGTGCAGAGTAGTGAGTGCAGAGTAGTGAGTGCAGAGTAGTGAGTGCAGAGTAGTGAGTGCAGAGTAGTGAGTAGTGAGTGCAGAGCAGTGAGTGCAGAGTGCAGAGTAGTGAGTAGTGAGTGCAGAGTAGTGAGTGCAGAGTAGTGAGTGCAGAGTAGTGAGTGCAGAGTAGTAAGTGCAGAGTAGTGAATAGTGAGTGCAGAGTAGTGAGTGCAGAGTAGTGAGTAGTGAGTGCAGAGTAGTGAGTGCAGAGTAGTGAGTGCAGAGTAGTGAGTGCAGAGTAGTGAATAGTGAGTGCAGAGAAGTGAGTGCAGAGTAGTGAGTGCAGAGTAGTGAGTGCAGAGTAGTGAGTGCAGAGTGCAGAGTAGTGAATAGTGAGTGCAGAGTAGTGAGTGCAGAGTGAGTGTGCAGAATGCAGAGTAGTGAGTGCAGAGTGAGTGTGCAGAATGCAGAGTAGTGAGTGCAGAGTAGTGAGTGCAGAGTAGTGAGTGCAGAGTAGTGAGTGCAGAGTAGTGAGTGCAGAGTGCAGAGTAGTGAGTTCAGAGTAGTGAATGCAGAGTGAGTGTGCAGAATGCAGAATAGTGAGTGCAGAGTAGTGAGTGCAGAGTAGTGAGTGCAGAGTAGTGAGTAGTGAGTGCAGAGTAGTGAGTGCAGAGTAGTGAGTAGTGAGTGCAGAGTAGTGAGTAGTGAGTGCAGAGTAGTGAGTAGTGAGTGCAGAGTAGTGAGTAGTGAGGGCAGAGTAGTGAGTGCAGAGTAGTGAGTGCAGAGTAGTGAGTGCAGAGTAGTGAGTGCAGAGTGCAGAGTAGTGAATAGTGAGTGCAGAGTAGTGAGTGCAGAGTGAGTGTGCAGAATGCAGAGTAGTGAGTGCAGAGTGAGTGTGCAGAATGCAGAGTAGTGAGTGCAGAGTAGTGAGTGCAGAGTAGTGAGTGCAGAGTAGTGAGTGCAGAGTGCAGAGTAGTGAGTGCAGAGTGCAGAGTAGTGAGTGCAGAGTGAGTGTGCAGAATGCAGAATAGTGAGTGCAGAGTAGTGAGAGCAGAGTAGTGAGTGCAGAGTGCAGAGTAGTGCGTGCAGAGTGCAGAGTAGTGAGTGCAGAGTGAGTGTGCAGAATGCAGAATAGTGAGTGCAGAGTGCAGAGTAGTGAGTGCAGAGTGCAGAGTAGTTAGTGCAGAGTGCAGAGTAGTGAGTGCAGAGTGAGTGTGCAGAATGCAGAATAGTGAGTGCAGAGTAGTGAGTGCAGAGTAGTGAGTGCAGAGTGCAGAGTAGTGAGTGCGGAGTGCAGAGTAGTGAGTGCAGAGTGCAGAGTAGTAAGTGCAGAGTGAGTGTGCAGAATGCAGAATAGTGAGTGCAGAGTAGTGAGTGCAGAGTTGTGAGTGCAGAGTAGTGAGTGCAGAGTAGTGAGTGCAGAGTAGTGAGTGCAGAGTAGTGAGTGCAGAGTGCAGAGTAGTGAGTGCAGAGTAGTGAGTGCAGAGTAGTGAGTGCAGAGTAGTGAGTGCAGAGTGCAGAGTAGTGAATAGTGAGTGCAGAGTAGTGAGTGCAGAGTAGTGAGTAGTGAGTGCAGAGTAGTGAGTGCAGAGTAGTGAGTAGTGAGTGCAGAGTAGTGAGTAGTGAGTGCAGAGTAGTGAGTAGTGAGTGCAGAGTAGTGAGTAGTGAGTGCAGAGTAGTGGGTAGTGAGTGCAGAGTAGTGAGTAGTGAGTGCAGAGTAGTGAGTAGTGAGTGCAGAGTAGTGAGTAGTGAGTGCAGAGTAGTGAGTGCAGAGTAGTGAGTGCAGAGTAGTGAGTGCAGAGTGCAGAGTGCAGAGTAGTGAGTGCAGAGTAGTGAGTGCAGAGTAGTGAGTGCAGAGTGCAGAGTAGTGAGTGCAGAGTAGTGAGTGCAAAGTAGTGAGTGCAGAGTGCAGAGTAGTGAGTGCAGAGTAGTGAGTGCAGAGTGCAGAGTAGTGAGTGCAGAGTAGTGAGTGCAGAGTAGTGAATGCAGAGTGCAGAGTAGTGAGTGCAGAGTAGTGAGTGCAGAGTAGTGAGTGCAGAGTAGTGAGTGCAGAGTAGTGAGTGCAGAGTGCAGAGTAGTGAGTGCAGAGTAGTGAGTCCAGAGTAGTGAGTGTAGAGAAGTGAGTGCAGAGTGCAGAGTAGTGAGTGCAGAGTAGTGAGTGCAGAGTGCAGAGTAGTGAGTGCAGAGTAGTGAGTGCAGAGTAGTGAGTGCAGAGTGCAGAGTGCAGAGTAGTGAATGCAGAGTAGTGAGTGCAGAGTAGTGAGTGCAGAGTGCAGAGTAGTGAGTGCAGAGTAGTGAGTGCAGAGTGCAGAGTAGTGAGTGCAGAGTAGTAAGTGCAGAGTAGTGAGTGCAGAGTAGTGAGTGCAGAGTAGTGAGTGCAGAGTAGTGAGTAGTGAGTGCAGAGTAGTGAGAAGAGAGTACAGAGTAGTGAGTAGTGAGTGCAGAGTAGTGAGTGCAGAGTAGTGAGTGCAGAGTAGTGAGTGCAGAGTAGTGAGTGCAGAGTAGTGAGTGCAGAGTGCAGAGTAGTGAGTGCAGAGTAGTGAGTAGTGAGTGCAGAGTAGTGAGTAGTGAGTGCAGAGTAGTGAGTGCAGAGTAGTGAGTGCAGAGTAGTGAGTGCAGAGTGCAGAGTAGTGAGTGCAGAGTAGTGAGTGCAGAGTAGTGAGTGCAGAGTAGTGAGTGCAGAGTAGTGAGTAGTGAGTGCTGAGTAGTGAGTAGTGAGTGCAGAGTAGTGAGTAGTGAGTGCAGAGTAGTGAGTAGTGAGTGCAGAGTAGTGAGTAGTGAGTGCAGAGTAGTGAGTAGTGAGTGCTGAGTAGTGAGTAGTGAGTGCAGAGTAGTGAGTAGTGAGTGCAGAGTAGTGAGTGCAGAGTAGTGAGTAGTGAGTGCAGAGTAGTGAGTAGTGAGTGCAGAGTAGTGAGTAGTGAGTGGTGAGTGGTGAGTAGTGAGTAGTGAGTAGTGAGTAGTGAGTAGTGAGTAGTGAGTGCAGAGTAGTGAGTGCAGAGTGCAGAGTAGTGAGTGCAGAGTAGTGAGTGCAGAGTAGTGAGTGCAGAGTAGTGAGTGCAGAGTGCAGAGTAGTGAGTGCAGAGTGCAGAGTAGTGAGTGCAGAGTAGTGAGTGCAGAGTAGGGAGTGCAGAGTGCAGAGTGCAGAGTAGTGAGTGCAGAGTGCAGAGTAGTGAGTGCAGAGTGCAGAGTAGTGAGTGTAGAGTGCAGAGTAGTGAGTGCAGAGTAGTGAGTGCAGAGTAGTGAGTGCAGAGTAGTGAGTGCAGAGTAGTGAGTGCAGAGTAGTGAGTAGTGAGTGTAGAGTGCAGAGTAGTGAGTAGTAAGTGTAGAGTGCAGAGTAGCGAGTGCAGAGTAGTGAGTGCAGAGTAGTGAGTAGTGAGTAGTGAGTAGTGAGTAGTGAGTGTAGAGTGCAGAGTAGTGAGTAGTGAGTGTAGAGTGCAGAGTAGTGAGTAGTGAGTGTAGAGTGCAGGGTAGTGGGTAGTGAGTGCAGAGTAGTGAGTAGTCAGTAGTGAGTAGTGAGTGTAGAGTGCAGAGTAGTGAGTGCAAAGTAGTGAGTGCAGAGTAATGAGTGCAGAGTAGTGAGTAGTGAGTGTAGAGTGCAGAATAGTGAGTAGTGAGTAGTGAGTGTAGAGTGCAGAGTAGTGGGTAGTGGGTAGTGAGTGTAGAGTGCAGAGTAGTGTGTAGTGGGTAGTGAGTGCAGAGTAGTGAGTAGTGAGTAGTGAGTGTAGAGTGCAGAGAAGTGAGTGCAGAGTAGTGAGTGCAGAGTAGTGAGTGCAGAGTAGTGAGTGCAGAGTAGTGAGTAGTGAGTGTAGAGTGCAGAATAGTGAGTAGTGAGTAGTGAGTAGTGAGTGTAGAGTAGTGAGTAGTGAGTAGTGAGTGCAGAGTGCAGAGTAGTGAGTGCAGAGTAGTGAGTGCAGAGTGCAGAGTAGTGAGTGCAGAGTAGTGAGTGCAGAGTAGTGAGTGCAGAGTAGTGAGTGCAGAGTAGTGAGTAGTGAGTGTAGAGTGCAGAGTAGTGAGTGTAGAGTGCAGAGTAGTGAGTGTAGAGTGCAGAGTAGTGAGTAGTGAGTAGTGAGTAGTGATTGTAGAGTGCAGAGTAGTGAGTAGTGAGTGTAGAGTGCAGAGTAGTGAGTGTAGAGTGCAGAGTAGTGAGTGCAGAGTAGTGAGTGCAGAGTAGTGAGTAGTGAGTAGTGAGTGTAGAGTGCAGAGTAGTGAGTAGTGGGTAGTGAGTGCAGAGTAGTGAGTGCAGAGTAGTGAGTAGTGAGTGTAGAGTGCAGAATAGTGAGTAGTGAGTAGTGACTGTAGAGTGCAGAGTAGTGGGTAGTGGGTAGTGAGTGTAGAGTGCAGAGTAGTGAGTAGTGAGTAGTGAGTAGTGAGTGTAGAGTGCAGAGTAGTGAGTGCAGAGTAGTGAGTGCAGAGTAGTGAGTGCAGAGTAGTGAGTGTAGAGTGCAGAATATTGAGTAGTGAGTAGTGAGTGTAGAGTGTAGAGTAGTGAGTAGTGAGTAGTGAGTAGTGAGTAGTGAGTGCAGAGTGCAAAGTAGTGAGTGCAGAGTAGTGAGTGCAGAGTAGTGAGTAGTGAGTGCAGAGTAGTGAGTGCAGAGTAGTGAGTGCAGAGTAGTGAGTGCAGAGTGCAGAGTAGTGAGTGCAGAGTAGTGAGTGCAGAGTGCAGAGTAGTGAGTGCAGAGTGCAGAGTAGTGAGTGCAGAGTGCAGAGTAGTGAGTGCAGAGTAGTGAGTAGTGAGTAGTGAGTGCAGAGTAGTGAGTGCAGAGTAGTGAGTGCAGAGTAGTGAGTGCAGAGTAGTGAGTAGTGAGTGCAGAGTAGTGAGTAGTGAGTGCAGAGTAGTGAGTGCAGAGTAGTGAGTGCAGAGTAGTGAGTGCAGAGTAGTGAGTGCAGTGAGTAGTGAATGCAGAGTAGTGAGTGCAGAGTAGTGAGTGCAGAGTAGTGAGTGCAGAGTAGTGAGTGCAGAGTAGTGAGTAGTGAGTGCAGAGTAGTGAGTGCAGAGTAGTGAGTAGTGAGTGCAGAGTAGTGAGTAGTGAGTGCAGAGTAGTGAGTGCAGAGTAGTGAGTAGTGAGTGCAGAGTAGTGAGTGCAAAGTAGTGAGTAGTGAGTGCAGAGTAGTGAGTAGTGAGTGCAGAGTAGTGAGTGCAGAGTAGTGAGTGCAGAGTAGTGAGTGCAGAGTAGTGAGTGCAGAGTAGTGAGTGCAGAGCGGTGTGTGCTGTTGAGTGCAGAGTGCTGTGTATTGGCAATGTAAATGACAATGCCATTTATTTATGATTTAAAGAAAAAAAAAGAAATGTCATGAGCAATGCCAATAGCTCTACCTTTAATGATGCCGAGACCATTGCATTGCAAATGCTTGTTCTTTTATGGTTTGCACATCCCGCTGTTCATACTTTAATACGAGTGCATCAGCACCCGTTCGGCTTATTCCCTATATCGGGACCTAACATTGCTTTCCACCTGTCCTCTTTCTATTGCCCGTATACACTGCTTAATACGCATGCGCATACTTGTTTTCACTTCCGCATTTCCAAGCCGGCGTCCCGTCGCTCTGGAACACTGTGTTTCTCAGTTCAAGACCTCACGATTCTGCACCATCGGTAAGCGTCTTTCCACTCTACACCTTTTAAACTGGTGGCGGTTGTCTCATGTTCCGTCTCAGGCCATCCATCCCATCTTTGCGCTCGCACTACAGGTTATTCTTACTGCTCACCTTACCATCTATCACTGCTGTGTTTGTTTCACCAGGACAATTCTCCTGCGAATCTTTGTGTTTCTGGGGCGATTTCTTTATCCCTTGTTTTCCATCTATCTTTCATCACCTTGGCACACAACTCGTTTTTTATGCATCCCACATTCTTCACGTTTAACACACCAGTTACCAGTCTATTCCGTTATTATTTTTCATTATTAACCCGCACCTGTCCTCCATCACTTACCTTGAAGCATGCCTCACGTTTCGAGTCGATACTAATACCTAACCATTATCTCGGGCCCTGTCACTTGCTAAAGACAGCATTTTTTATCATTACTTCAGATTACATGGAGCCCCTGAGGAAGAGCCATGAGACTCGAAATGCATCGGGGATATTCTGATTTCTTTTTCTAAACATACAGTCATGTTGTCTTGAATCTATGTTTTGGAACATTTCGAAATCAACATACTTGATCTATTCTCAAAAACTTGATTTTGAAGACGAATAAAACAAAGTGAATAAAACTTTGAACCATTGAATACCAACGTGTAATTACCAGCATTTTCTTTAGCATGTAGGTGTGCTCAGGAGCCACACCTTACACCTGTAAGGTTTCCTCCACCCTTGCGTATTCAGGATATGAGCATTAAGCTCCACCCATGTTCCGCCCATGCTTTTTATTGGCTCCTTTAAGTGTCTTTTGGAATTCTGTTGATTTCATTGGTTTATTTGTTTACTAGTCCCTCCTTGTCCTTCTTTAGTACCCCCTTCTCTTCACTTGCAACCTCCCATAAAAACAGCCCATCTTACATGTGTCCTTACTCTGTATGGATCATTAACAGTTACTGAGCACTATTTAGTTAATTTATGCTTAGTTTGTAGTTGCTGTTGGAGGCATGGCATGCTCTCCCACTTCTGCAACCCGCCCTGGTGTCCCCCTGCATTATGACTTTCCCTTCAGTGCGCTGCTAGGTAAGAATGCCTGGAGTAAAACAATGTATATTTTATTTTCGCAGCCCAGCACACCACACTTCATTTTTAACATGCTCTTTTGTTTTCTTATGTGCGGCTTGCCCAACTCAACTTTTCTAACATTATTGTTTTGCGTGCCATGCCTCAATTTCACTCTCATAATCACTGTTAGACGGACCGGGAGGGTCGGCCGAGGACAAGAGGAGAGGTCTCCGGGGAGAGCCGTCTCCAGCGTTCGTACAGACGAGTAACTTCCCCCCCACAGAAGGACAGCACACAAAGATAAGGTTTACGTTCTTTATAAGCAATCTTAAAGTACGGTAGAATGGTACAAGGAGGTCTGGACTCAGGGGTCCCCTCGATTCTAGTCTCTCGTATGGGAAGGGGGTAGCGGGACAGTCTTGTTACCAATCTGGCAGAGGTGATGATATGATGGATAGCTCGCAATCCTCGAGCTCGGCGTTCTAGATGGACGGGCCGCGGCGTCGCCGGCAGGTCCCGAGATGATCGTAGGTAGCGACGGTCCGCGGCGGCGCCAGCAGGTCCCGGTGAAGATGGTAGTTACAACGGTCCGCGGCAGCGCCAGCAGGTCCCGACGAGGGTGAAGGATTCAGAAGGTTGCGGCAGCGCCAGCAGGCAAGACGATAGTTCGCAAGGCAGGGCTACGGCAGCGCCAGTAGTCCGTCGAGGATGAGTTCTTCACGGTGTCTCTCGACTCCAGGATACAACTGCCTTCCTGCTCTGGAGCTACCCCAGTTATAGGTCTGGCGCCCTTTGATGTCCGGACCCTCGCACTTGGAGGTCGGGAGGTCCGGGATGAGGGAGTCCAGACACCCAGCAGGGGGGTGGAGCCAGCGCCCGGGGGAGCTGGGGGCGATCGGCACCTGGCGGGGGAGAGCCATCGACACTTCTTTCTCCCATCAACCTGCCAAGTGGTCCGTTCACCTCCTGGGTGGATGGTGGTGCCGGGATGTCGGGGCCTGGTCAGGCCCAGGGTTAGGGTCGAGCTGAGGCCACGCGGCCTCGTGGTGCAGTGTCCAAGATGGCGGCCGGGCCGGGCGAGGGAGCCGGTAGTGGTTCGGCCCCATGATACAGAGATGTCCGGGGGCAGGAGTCCCGTATGAGACGGGGTGCGGGTTGCTTCTGTGGGTAACACCTGGTGGGCCGGGGCTCGGGCTCTGTCATGCGGGGAGGGAGCAAGCCCTTCATGTGGCCTGTCCAACAATCACGGTGACCCGCCTTGTTAATTTTTACTAGGGGGCCATTCCGCACTTTCACTTTCAAAATAATGGCCACACGCCTTCCTGATGGGCACACCGCACTTGGGGCCAGATGTAGGTCGCCCAATATCGGTTGGTGACGGCCACAATTACCGAATTTCGGCCGTTACCGACCGGTATTTGGCTTTTGAGATGTAGGTGGCATGATTCCTGGATTCGGTATTTTACCGAATCGGTAATTTAAGGAATCGGTAAATTACCGAATTCTTAACATACCAATTCGGTAAATTACCGAATCCGTAATGTAGGGAGCACTCAAGTTAGTGCATTCCTGAGTTAAGGTTTCGTTATTTACCACCAACTACAAGTTGGTGGTAAATATCGAAAACCTTTGAAAAAGCAATTTTTTTGCTTTTACAACAGCGCGATGTGGCAGACATACATGCTCTTAGGGCATGTATGTGTGCCACATGTGCACCCATGCACTATTCAGGGGTGCAACAGGGTGTCAATATGACACCCTGCCACCCTTGAAAATGTTCCCCCTATTACCGATTCGGTATTTACAGAATCGGTAATACTGAATGGCTTCCCATTACCTGCCTGCTCTTGAAAAATATTTTTGGACATAGTCATAAAGTGGAAGGGGTCCCCTGGGGACCCCGTTCAAATTGTGACTCCATCACCACCCTCTTGAAGAGGGTGTTAATTTGGGAGTGTTTTGCGACCGCAATTGCGGTCACAAAACATTCACACATAGCATTGCGGACGCAATTAGGAAGGGAACGTCCCTTCCAAATTGCACCTCGCAATTCCTAAATAGCGAGTCACGAATAAATTGTGACTCGCTATTTAGGAATTGTACATGGCCAGTGGTGATTTTGCATACACGTCATACATCTGGCCCTTAAACATGTCCAAATTGTGTGATTCTAGGCAAATACTTTATTTCATTGAGTTGTCATTTTTTTCATTATTAAATATGAGAGCACCTTCAAATATCTGAGTTCAGCATGTCTCTGAAGTTTAATTTAATAGACTAAACATTTCCACAGTGTATAATAAAAATCTATCCCACATAAAATCACTTGCCTCTTGGTTCTTGGCATGCAGTTTTACTGATAAAACTATACAGTGTAAAACAATAATGGGGAAATTGTGTTTCAGCCAATATTTATAATTTGCACATCACCAAGTAATGTGTTCTGATTTGTTTTAATTCTATCAAAATATTTGTTTCTATCACACAGAAGTTTAAGAAAATGCTTTCCCAACTACTGTTTTATATTTTGAAATATTTGCAAAGTTCTTTTACAAGTTATTTAAATATATTTTAGAAACAAAACTGACATCTTTTGGCTTTTTATTGCACACATCATGAGTGTCAGGCAGTTCACTTTACTTTTCTTTCTCTTACTGCACAGTTAGCGGAATTCGTAAACAGGATCTCCAGAATAAAATAAGGAACAATTTGTATTAAAAAAATAAACTTACACCTGACCTTTGTCTCTTAATGTACAGCAAATGTAACAAGATTTAAAGGAATCTTTATTGTTTTTTTCACTTTTCTTAGTTATAAGAACACTTGTTCTTTGTCAACTGGACTCTCTCACCAGATCCGCCCAGTAGTCCCTAAAAATAGCTTGACCTGATAACGTCTGACTCGCCATAGTGAGAAGATTTCTCGAGGCCTGTGTTGGGCTTTCTAAAGACTTCCTAGCTTTCAAGAGTCTGCTAGGGAGAAATGTCCCAACCAAAAATGACAAGGTTTAAACCTGTGGTGTGACTGAAGGAAGTAGATGTGGGTCTCTTAACCGTACATCGTGTGTCTTTGGAGTTTGGGCTCCGGACATGCCTCTTATGTTATTTGATAAGTGTGATATAGATTCCTAAGCCTGACTTCATTTTTAGGTCTCGCCTAGCGAGACAGCGCATGCGTTGCTCGCCTTGGCGAGATCTATTGTCGTGGCTTTTTCGGCGGAAGGGGGACAGAAGATTTGCCCGCTCCCAGACAGGCGATGAGCACTTGTATAGATCCTGCCATTTTCAGGACAACGTGCGCATGGCGCGCTGTCATTCCGATACTTTTGCCTGGTTGAGTCCTTCGTGCACAGGGTGCTGGGAACCAGCTGTTACATGAATGCTGCTGCTTCTGTTTCTTGTTTAAAAAGAATCCCTTTTCCTTTTAGTATGTTTAGCTGAAAATGTTTCTGTGCTCCGTGATTGGCTTCCTTTCATGAATGCAGACATGTGCAGCATATTCTAGAAGGGCAGGGTGGACTGCCATAGTTCATCAGGATGTGTGACCTTAGCATTACAGACTGAACTGATCCTGCATCTGAATTATGCAATACATCTCTAACTACAGTTCTTAAGTTGTTTCAGTGTACGGTGATGATGTATTTTCCCACTCGCACTGTTTTTCGTACGTGTGTTCACTGGAAAAGTTGGCCTGTCATGGCTGTGGTATTGGTACCGTGGGCTTAAGCCTGGGCTATTTCCCTTCTGCACCATCATTCAGAGGGCACGCTCACCTCTGGGCCCTTCCCTGCAGGATGTACGCTTCTCAGTACTGGATAGTGGCAGCCTATGGGTCCGTCCTTGGGCGTTGGTTCTTTTCTAGCCCTAGCCCTGATCCCCTTCCAAATCTCTCTCTTTTCTGGCTTGTGGAGTGTGGGCTCCAGGTAGCGCTATTCTGCCGGTGGTGGCCTGGTGGGCTCGGTTTTTCAAATATTTGTCTTTCTAATAGACAATAGCTCCCAGAGATTCCTTATTCTGGCTATTTTTAGACGTCAGGCTTTAAGCTCCGTATATAGTATCTTAGACCCATGTTAGTGGAAGATTCTCAGCACATTGTTTGTGGTGCTTGGGTGAGCATCATAATATCTGAGAGGATGTGGCCTAATGGCCATAGCTGCTGACTTTGAAGCTGGGAAACCAGGTTCGAGTCTCAGCTTTGGCTCAACATCCGGTGATTCTGGGCAAATCACATAATCTCACCGTGCCTACCAAAATAAGCATTTGCAATGCAACAGGTCTCGCTTTTACGCGAGTTTGAGCTATTGACATTGCAAATGACAATATCTTTTTTATTTTTGTTTTAGTTTTTAAAACATAAATAAAAGGCATTGTCATTTGCAATGTCAATAGCTGAAACTCTGATAAATGCAAGCCCTATTGCATTGCAAATGCTTGTTAAATACACTTAGCGTTAACCTGACTGAGTTATTTTTCATTATCAACCTATCTGCACATTACGTCACACGTGGACACATTCACTTTGCACAACAACACCTTCTCGTTTGATTATCAACAGAATAGGAGACATGAGTCTGGCCAAAATGCCATGAATGTCTATTTCTCAGGGTCGCCTGGTACAGAGAACAAGATATAGAGATCAGAGATATAGAGATTTTCCCATCGAGTTTCTGCCTTGTTTTCCACTTATAATCAGTTAGATTAATCAGTGGTCATTTTGTTAAATCAACACTGAGACTTGACCATTGGAATTAGAGAGGACTTTGCTCTAGAAGTAACCAGAAAGAGATCAGAGTCCAGACTGCTGATTGTTGTCCTTTTTGGGCTGAGGTTGAACACATGGAACAAATTCAGGTTCCTTTCGCTGCCAGCTAGCATGTTTTCATTGAAAGAACAGCTGTGGCATTCCTTTCTCTCTCTGCACCAGTTAAGAGTCTGGTAAACACAGAGGCATGCAGCAATCCAAATATTTTCCGTTAGGTGCTGTTAGGTTACTATATTTTGCCCCGGTGAGGCAAGGTTGAGTGTGATTTTGATGTAAACCAGATTTGCCTTCCTCATATATAACACATTGAACTAAGTCCTTGTGTTATAGGGTTTGGGAACCTAAGCCTTTAGACTTAGGGTATACCCCTAAGATACATAACAGGTGTGCCTTATGCACCCAAAGGCGTTCTGAGACCAGGAGGTAAAGCTGTATGTCACCGAACCCAAGAAGGTGTAGCTTTCCTGTTCGTCCCACTTCTGCTCCAAGTCACCAGCCTGCCCTCAGTCCTGGCCAAGCGGCAAATCCTGTGACATTCTACTTCCCGCTTGAAGTACTTTTGTAAGTCCAAGTCCAAATGCAAGCATAAAAGAGTAAAGTGGGACTCAATGCCATCTCGTCACTCTGACTCAAAGGAAGAGGCTTGAAGGCATCAAGATGTGATTCACATTACAGCAAGGTCACTGGTGAGTGAGCTAATTCCTCAGCTGACCCTGATGTGCCCTTAGTTTCCTGGGCTATTGTCCACCTGGTAACGGATCAAGGCTTTCAAAGAGACCATGTTGCAAATATTGAGTGTGTTTCCAGCAATGGTGTACCTTTGGGCCGCAGAGAAAACCGCAGGGGCCTTCAGTAAGGTCACTACTGGCACCCTCTATCCCTTTGAGACCCAATACTGGAAAAAGACTAATGCTGTGGCCCAGTGATCCACGCCAGTTTCTGCCAGCCCAATGCCTACACCAGTGGTGCTGGAGGATGATCGGGTGCTAACGTTCATGTCAGACCCTGGACAAACATTGGCCCAAGCTTGACTGATGTCGCCCTACGAAATTACAAAAGTACAAATGGTTGTTATGAAGCCTGACTCTAACCCATTGCCTCTACTGCATTGCAGCTATCAGCAGAGGCTCCATTATTTATTTGGTTTCTGATTCAGTCCAGAGGCCAGAGTAGGGTTTACCCAATTGGATTTACAAAACACCAGTGGGCTTCACACTTCCCATGGAAAATGTTTTAACAGAAATTCTGCAGCCCTGAAAAGCAACTTCTGAGCCCTTATTTCCATTTAATAATGCCCTCATAGATAATCTGATGGCTACTTAGTCAAAACCATATTCTTCAACACCTGTGAACATGCAGGTGGGCAACCATTATAGAGCTGAGCCAAATTACCAGGATATTCTCACCAGGCACCCTACATATTCAGATAGCCTTATTGTACATGTCTCAACCAGTAAAGTGAATCTTAATTAATTTCTCTCCATGCTTCAAGTTAGAGAATTGAAAAGTTTTGATACCTTTGGCAAACGTATGTTTTAGTCAGCCTATCTGGCAATTCGATCTTTAAATGTGGTTGCCTGTTGCATCGATAAACCTGTGCCCTTCGGGACATGACCAGCGAGATCTTGGCGACAGTCCTGGAAGATCTTCTGGCCCCTTTGATCCAGACAATACATTATGGGCAGGACAGGCACAGATGTGTTATTGAAGCAGGTGTGAATATCACAGATTGCCTTTGAAGGGCATTTGGTACCAGTTTGGTCCTTCATTGACATGCCTGGATTATCTCATCCACTGGGCTTTCTGGTGGTGTGCTCGCTGCCCTGATGGAAATACCCTATGATGGGTCTCACCTGTTCAATAAGAGGGTAGATTCCACTTTGTAGAGTTTTAATGACAGGAGAACTACAGCAAATTCTTTGGGACTGTTGGCCCCTGTTAAACAATTCCTACAGCAGTTTTAGAAATTATGGGGCTACTCCAGAGGGCTGTCATATAGACAGGGACAGGCTTTCCAACCAGTGATGCAACAGACAGCTCAGTTATTTTGGGGCCATGGCTGCAGATATGTCAGCCAATGTGAAAACTAGCAGGAGCACCAGTCCATCGCAGTGGACAATGGGTCTTGCAAAATAATCAAAATGGTTATGACTTACCTTTTCTTTCCTCCCCGCTCAAAAGTCCTACCACCCTGGAATGGATTTCATAAGAGCATCTGTCCATCCTGCTCCAAAAGATTTGCCTCTTGCTGTCCATAGATGCCAAAGAGAGAGTACGATATTCGGATAAACCCATGGGTTGTTATGCTCTCCATTTCTTCATCCCAAAAAAAGTTGGGGTCCTCAGGCATATCTTCAAACTCTGTCCCCTCAACACCTTCTTATGGGAGGTCAGATTTAAAAATTAACCCTGATCCTAGCTGCTCTGGACTGGGGCAACTAGATAGTGTGCTTGGACTTGTAGGACATCTATTTATATATACCCATTCTGCAGCCCCCCACCTCTCAGACGTTACCTCCGGATCCAGGCAGGCTAAAAGCATTTTCAGTTTGCTGTGCTCCCCTTCGGCCTCACCAACACCACTCGGGTGTTCAAAGTAGTGATCGCAGTGGTCGCTGCACATTTCTATTTCTGTGCCTTGACTGGCGGCTGAAGTCACCATAGTCAGTTGTGGACAACCTGTGGACGACCACAGAATGTTTAACATTGTTGATTTTCACCCTAAATGAGCAGAAGTCCCACCTGATCTCCTTTCAGATGCTCCTATTCATTAGGGCAGTCCTGGATATAATGGATTTCAGGGCTTCCCATCTACAGCAAAGAGTTCAGGACATTCGGGCTATGATCTCAATGTTTCAGATTTTCACCTGGATGCAGGTGAGGGTGGGTCTGAAGCTTCCTGTCCTCTTAGCCACATGCATCCTCCTTGTTAACCATGCCAGGTGGTACATGTGAGCCCTACAGTGGAATTTGAAGTCACAGTAAGTTCATTAACCAGGGCCTTCTTTCTGACATCATGAAGACTTCAGAGCCAATAGCTCAAGATCCTGAGTGTTGGTTGACCCACCGCAGTTTGTCCTGAGGCAGGCTACCCTCCCTTCCTACCTAGAACTGACAGTGGTGAAGGGTGCATGACTGTTGGGTTGGTTGCATCACCTGGGTGAGGTAGACACTAGAACTTTCTGGTTTCCAGTAGAAGGCCAGCTTCACATCTGTCTTATTGAGCTGCAGGCCATTTATCTGACATGAAGGCCTTCCTGCAATTCATTAAGGAAAGCTGAATCGGGTTGTCATGACAATACCACTGCCATGAGGTACTGCAACAACCAGGGCAGAGAGGGATAATGGGCCCTGTGCTAAGACGCATTGCACCTCTGGAGGTGGTTGGGCTAGCAGAACATCTTTCTAGTCACCAACTAGCTGGTATAGATGTGTAACCTAGTGCAGTGCCCAGAATACAGACCCAAAGTTATTGAATGTTTTTTGTTTGTTTTGTCTCTAGCCCAGCAAGGCCTTGCAATGGGTACTATAAAAGGTTATTTTGCCATATTTTTGGTCCTTTTTACCTCTGCCCACCCAATCATCCTAGTTCAAAGCTCCATGTTTCCTCCCAAGCCTTTTGTGATACTACAGTGGGACTTTAACTTGGTCTTGACATTCCTCATGTGTACGCACTTCAAATGATGCAAAGCTGATCGCTGTGTTTTCTGACTTTGAAGACTTTCTTTCTTTTAACTACATCAGCTTGTGACATGAGTGAACTATGGGCACTTTTAGTGCAACCACTCACTCTATTCCACCTTTTTCCTGGACAAATTGGTGCTGAGTGTAGTCTCTTCCACAGCCAGGGTACCCGCCAATGACTACGCCACACACTTAACTTAGTTGTACACGTCTTTATTTCTCTATATGTAACTACAAACCCAATATTCGAAACTAGCCTTGAATGCATTCCACTCTAACACTTACATCACAGTTCTACAGAGTTCCTCAGGAGCCAAAAGGGTTCCCTCATTTCTAACTTGCAAGACACTACACCTCCTCTACAGTTAGATGAGAAATTACAATTCTTTTACAAAATATATAGATAGATAGACATATACAATTAAACCTCTTCAATCAATGTTTTTGGAACTTTAATTGTTCGACCTGATCTTGTTTTCAGAAACAGGAACCTGTCATCAGCAATGTCCAGGATCTGCCTCAGTGGTTTAGAGGTAACAGCAGTCACTGATGGTTCACACCCAGTCTCTCTTTCAAAGCTAGATCTGATAAACAATTTGTTAAAGATTTAAAGTGAGAATAGCCTCTGGGAATAGGATTACATGGTGCTGGGCACTCACAAGGTGTCCCTTAGTAGACACTACTTGAAAAGGTTCTGCGTTGAATGGAGCTTCAGATTTTCTTCTTCGTATCTAGCGTGCAATAACTTGATCTCCTATCCTAAAGATAATGCTCTTCGCACATTGACTTTGGTCAGCATATGTTTTCATCTTTTGTTTGTCCATCAAGTCTTTCTTATGAGTTGCTTTCTCATATCTTGTTCTCTGATTAGTCCATTGAGGCAACTCGGTGTTCGTTGCTCTCCTAAACATCAATGTCGCAGGACTTTCACCTGTGGTCGAGTGGGGTGTTGAATGATAAGCTCTCAAGTTAAAATTCCACACAGTTTTCAAATTGAGCTTCTCAAGATTAGCACGCTGCAGTACTTTCTTTCGTGTACTCATACAATGCTCAACAAGTCAGATGTCCTGTAGCTACAAAGGTGTGTTCTTCTGATGCTATTTATTCAAATGCTCCAAGAAATCTTTAAACTCTTGACTGTTGAAAGGTGGGCCATTTTCAGACTTCACTAGGGCTGGAACACCCCATGTCACAAAGATGCCATCTAGTCTTTCAATGACTCATTCTTGTGTAGTAGATGAAAGATCTTCAATTGATGGAAATCTTGAATACGCGTCCATAATCACCAGCAGGTGATATCCATTGTTGAGTGGACTGAAAAAGTCAACGGCTATTCTCTCCCATGCATGCTTTGGGACTTCTGACATTTTTAAAGTGTGGTGATTAGTTTTTGTAGAAAGGTAGTTGCATAGATGATAAGCCTTTAATTCCTTTTCAACCCGGTCATAAAGATAAGGAAATCAGACACGGTTTCAAAGTGCTCATTTTGTGACAATAATTCCACAATGTCATTCATGGGCCACTACGATTATTTTCGGTCTCAGGCGCTCCGGAATCAGAATTCTCGACCCTTATAGGTCAACTCCTTCCTGAGTTATAGACAGTTAATACTTTACATTTTTTATATTCACCATCACTGGTGAGTGGCCGAGGATGTTGGTTCCATGATAGATATGTAATTATATCCTTCGACTTTAGCATGTCACTATCATCACTCATGGCAGTGATAATCTGGGCTAATGAAATGGCAGTTGGTGTGTTTGATTTGACTATGAAACTGGTATAGATCTCAGCCGTCTTAGAGGGAGTACTGTTGGTTCAGCAGTTCAACAACAACAGAAACTCCACCACCATATATTCACCTGGGCCGTAAACTCACAAATGGTTGAAACCGCTGGGGTCAAGTTTGTAATTTTCACAGTGTTCAAGATTAGTTATTTAATACTCCTATCTAACCTTTCACTGACCAAAAAGTTCTTTCCTCTGGTCAATGGACCATTAGTTAAACTAGTTGATGGTGAAAAAAATAACATAAAACAAACTATTCTTTATTTCAGTGTAAATAACCACAGACTCAGGGAAGTTTTAAATCTTTATCTAAAATCAATGCATGTGTACAATTCTAAAATACAGTGCAGTCACCATAATTCAAAGGGGAGACAACTCAGTTCATAAACACCAAGCATATACTTTGGACTCATATAATAATCAATGCTCAGAAAGGGAGAGGACAGAGAGAAAAGGACATCAACAAATAACCAAAAATAATAGTTACTAAGAATGGTGTGGAAGACCAACCTCTTGGCCAAAGGGCTGGTAAGGGTCCCCCGGGATAGGTCAGAAGACAAAGACTTCAGGACAGGAATTAGAACAGGATAGACGACCTCTCTAGAATACGGACAGTTGTGTCGCACCCCTCTCTGCCACTATCTTCCCCCTCAAAATTCTTCTGCGATCGTCTGCTCTAACCCAGTTAATTAGAATAGAAAGTTCTGCTTCAAGCTCTGCATTCGGTTCTTCATCAGCATCTCCCAGCAGCAGCATCTCCCACAACAAAGACAGGATCCCAAAATCATCTGACTTACTAACTAAGGCTATCTTAATTATACCTTTTGATTTTCATGTTCCACCCACTAAAGTTTCAATATCGTAAAAATAAAAAATGTGATTGGTCAGGTATGGGGGAAGCTCCGTCACACCATGCTTACATGTGATTAAAATCAGTTCAACTATTGTTCGCAAACCCATCGCCTTAATTTTTATTCATGAATTTAGTTCTCATCCATTACTAAATTCACATTGAAACATTATAATAAAATTCTGAATAAGAGTTATGTTATGTTATATGAGTTTATAATGCGTACAGCTACTCATGAGTGTCCCGGCGCGGTGCCTGGCGGGGTAAGTACTGTGAGTTTTCAGGAAAATAGGTGTGTTTTCAGTTTTCTCTTGAACACAACTGGGTCCTGGATGGTACGCAGGGCAAGAGGAAGAGCATTCCAGGCAGCCGCCACTTTCACTGTAAATGAGCTGCCACCTATTCTCTGAAACTTGAAACGAGGGACCTGAGCATAACAAAGGGACGAGGATCGCAGAGGGTGCGCGGGAACATAGAAGGAAAGACGCCTCTACAAATAAAGAGGACCACAACCATGAAGAGCACGGTGGGCCAAAGTCAATAGTTTAAATTTAACTCTATCCACCATGGGGAGACAGTGCGGAGAACGCAGCTGTTGATGGACACTGTTCCTAGCTAAAATGCCCAATAGAAGTCTGGATGCCGTGTTTTGAACCACCTGCAACTTCTTCAGCAGGTACCCAGGGATACCAGCATAAATGTGTGGGAAAGTGGCTCTATATATACTGGACTAGAATGAAGTACAGTGTGTATAGAGCCCACCAACCCCAGAGGTATAACAGAGGTAAAAGTCAGAACTGACCTTACTGTCCAAAGTGGTAGCTTGGTCGAGCAGTAAGGGAGTACCAGAGGACAGTGTAAAGCATTTGTTGTACACACTCAGTCAGTAAAAGGTTTCACACACTCAAGGACTGAACTCCAGGCCAATTGTTTTTATATCCACAGATATAGTTGTTTTATTTTTAGAACCAACAGTTATAAAGAAATATACTTTTTTCGTTATGAGTACTCTCATGTAGTTACTTTGCAAAGAAGCAATAAAGTTTGTGCACACAATTAATACAGTATTGACAGTAAGCAACACAATCCTAAAGCACACTATAGCATTGAGCTCAATGAGTTTTCCACATGTAAGTACAGTTGATTACTATACAGATTACTTTAGTAGTTCCAGGACCAGATCCTAGATGCAGTCCTGGGGTCTAAGCTGAAACCAGATTAGCAAAAACGTTTTCTTTACTGTCATGAATTTTCATGAATATAAAGCTGTTTTAAAGGTTCACACTTAGACACTTTTCAATGAAAATCTGGCAGTGTTATCCAATGGGAGAAAATTCAGGTTGCAGGTAAAGTACGATCGCGTTACTTTTGTAATCCAGCACTGGTCTCCGGGGGCCAGCACTGGGGTCTTAACTTGAAACAGGTAGGTAATTGCGTTTCAGTATTTCGTATGACTTTTAAAGGAATATTTCAAGTTTTCAAAATTAGTCGCTTAGAAGAAATTTCATAGAAAAGCAGACAATGGGTTCCTATGGAGAAAATACAGATTACTAGTAAACCCGGTACGGATTACTTTTACAGTTCAGTACTGGGCTGAAAGGTACAGTCCTGACTTCTCCCCTGATCACAGGTGAGTATTTCGGAATTCGGAATTCGGCTGATTTTATATGAATATTTTCCGTTTTCAAATCTTCACACTTAAAAGAAATTTCATAGAAAAACAGTCAATGGCTTTCTATGGCAGGAATTTAGATTACTAGCAAACACGGTTGTGATTACTTTTGCGGTCCAGTACTGCGCTACAAGGTACAGTACTGGCTTCTCTCCTGATCATAGGTGAGTAATTCGAAATTTGTTATTGGGTTGATTTTAGATGAATATTTTAAAGTTTCAAAACTCCACACTTAAAAGATTTTTCGAGTCAAACCAGTCAATGTTATCCTATGGCAGGAAAGTGAGTCATCGGTTTTCAGGTGAGTACTCGACTGGTGAGGTTAAGGTTCTGGGAATAGACTCAGGGGTTCCCCAGGGTCAGGTAGGTACAGTTAGTACACCCTCAGCGGCACAGGGGCGGCCGGGTGCAGAGGTAGTTAGGCCCAATGTTATCCAATGAGAGGCAGGGGGCCTTCGGTTGGTGGCTGCTGGCTAGCAGGCCACGCGGCTGTGGGAGCTGGGCTTATGGTCACTTGCTCAGGGCGAAGGGGGAAGTAGAATAGGGTACAGGTTGCACTGCCAGGGGCACTCGGGCGGCTGGGTGCAGAGTGCTTTTGAGCCGTCAGGCGCTCAATGGTATTCAATGAGGATCTTGAAAAGGGAACAAAGGCTGCAGGCTCGTCGACGGTGGATCTTCAGGAGCGACCAACACTTTGAGGGCTAAGTTGGGATCTTGGAGGATAGGTAGGAACCCAGGAGTTGGGCACAGGGGGCCTTGGGGCGCCGGGTGCAGGGTTGTCTTTTTAGGTCGGGGCATCTTACCCCCTGCTGGTCGTGGTCGGAGGGGTCCCTTGTCCTGAGGCTGCAGGCGTCTTTTGGGTCGTCGAGGAAGGTTTGTGGGCACTGGATTCCGAGTTAGAATAGCTGGGGGGTGTCCTCAAGGTCTTGGTTCACTGCAGCACAGGCCAGGCTTGGCGGGTGCAGAGTATGCAGGGTTCGCAGTTCCGGGCTGATGACAGGGCTTGTTACTTGCTTTGAGCAGTACCACTGCTCATGGGAGACCCAGGTAGTCAGAGTCACAAGGCAGTCAGGTCCTCCGGGGTTTTCAAGGTTGCTTACCACAGGAGACGCCGGGGTTTAGCAGGAGCAGGTTTGAGGGTGGACAGGTCGGTAGGGCTGGGGCCAAATCAGTTGGTGTCCTCTTCTTCTTAGCAGCTGCATGGCAGGTCTTCTTGTTTCTTGTTCTTCTTTCTTATTTCGGTATCTGGATCTAAGGAAAGAAGGTTCAGGTAGCCCCTAAATACTAAATTTAGGGGCGTTACAGGTAGGGCAAGGGCAGGGACTAATGGGTCCCTGTCCTGGGGTGAGTACACCCCCTAGCCTGCTCCTCTCATGTGGGAGGGGGGCAGGAGCCTGGCTGGGATTGGGCAGGGCTCCCCATCTACAAGATGGCTGGGGCCCGGGGTCGTGCTTCACCTCGCTTTCTCCAGGGGTGGATTTGGCAATGGTTGTCACACCCCCCTTCCTGACATAGTTTTTCCCGCCAGTCTTCCCGCCAGAGTGGGGGTAGAATGGGTGGGGGCTAGTTGCTGGGTACAGCAAATGGTCTGGAGAAGCTCTCAGAGGCGGTATGCCTTTGAAGCTTCCCCCTCTTTATCCTGGTGGAGGAGACATAGCACCTCGCAGAGGATGTGCACAGTTGCAGGCCCAGAAGGACGAGGGGCTCTCCTACCCAGGGGTACAGCAACATGTCTGCTGGGTGGCAGCCTCTGCAGCTACTCAGCCCAGACGCGGATTGTAGGTTTAGGGTTCAGGGGGCATCTCTAAGATGCCCTCTGTAGTACATTTTACATTAAATACCACACTGGCATCAGTGTGGGTTTAATGTCCTGAGAAGTTTGATATCAAACTTGTCATTGTTTAGTGTAGCCATTATGGTGCTGTGGAGTTCGTAATGACAACCTCCCAGCACCATATAATCTTAATGGCATTACTGTACTTACAGTGCCCAGGAATGGCCCTGGGTACTGTAGGGGCACAGGGCTCATGCACCCGTGCCCACACCACTGGCATAGGGCACCCAGCTAGAGGGGTGGCTGATGTATGCCAGGGCAGTGGGGGTGTGGGCATGGCACACAGGGATGTGTGCCATGTCGACTTTGTTTAGTTCTGCGCCTAGACACTCAGCCTGCAAAGGCAGTGTGTTGGTGTCAATGTACAGGGCCCCTAAGGGTGGCACAATAAGTGCTGTAGCCCTTAGGGGTCTTCTTTGGTCACAATGCCCTGGGTACCTAGGGTACCATTTACTAGGGGCTGATATGTGGCCAGAGATGCCAAATGGGTTTAGGCTTTAGTATAGTTTTTAGGGAAGAAACACAGGCCCTGGGTACCTGATTGGCAGGGACCCAGGGCACACCTAGGAAAAGTGCATCAGGTATCACGCAAAAAGTGGGGGGTACTGCAACAGGAACTCACTTTCTCACAAAATGGCATTGGCATAGTCCAGCTGTGACAGAATCAGCGCACAGGTGACCGTTTTCCTCGCCGCCTGAGGTAGGTGAGGGAAGAATCTTTTGAGAGTTTTAAGCAGGCTGAAACAACATCCAGCCAGCTTCTTAATGTGAGTCTTCTTTGTTGAAATCTTCACCATCCGTTCCCACGTTTGCAACACTTGATTTTGGCTTCCTTTCAATAGCTCTGTCCTGGCTTTCATGGCTCCACTCAGTGGGCATGCGCAGGCATCCCATCACTTCATTCAATCCGGGTATGCAAGAGAGGTCCAAATACGCACTAGTGATAAAGTCAAAAGACAGATGTTAGTTTCACAAAATAAATGGTCGCACTGTATACCACCCACCTCTACTCTAATCAACTTTATTTATTTATGTCTTTTCCCGCATTAGCATTATTAAAAATCACTCAATTTAGTTCAAACAAGCAGATGCCATGCGCATGAGTCTTCACGACTCCATTTTAGTGTCTTCTGCTCATGCGCCAGAATTTGCCTTCAAGGGTTAGCACGTCATACTGCGTGGATTCAGTTGACGCATGCGCATAACAGTTTCCCCGTTTAGAGCGGTATTAGTCCATCTTCATTGTTATCCGCATTAGTACACACATAAACAAGCTTCACTAAACCCGCGTGTTCAATGTGGTGCGTATTAGTTATTCACAAACATGATTAATAACTTGTTAGTGAGTTAAACGAGTGGATTGCTCCGAGCAAGTCTTTTCTCCAAGAGTCCTTGCTCCATCACTGTGACCTTGTAAAGGTACTCTGGAAAAGTAGTGATCTTTCCCTTGATGATACACAATGGTGTAATTATACTCTTGTAACCATAGTCCTCATTGTTCAATGCAAGGCAGCTTTTTGGTTTTTGGTTTTTGCCAAATATATTAAGTAAAGCTTGATAATCTGTTACCGGAGTAAAAGGCTTTCCGTACAGGAATACATGGAAATATTCACAAGCCCATACCACAGCTAAATGTTTTCAGTCTGCGAGTAAGCATGTTCTGTTTGAGACAATCTTCTACTTGCATGTGCCACAATATGCCTTGAGCATTTGAGTGTCCGCTGTCCTGTGCAATGATAGTGCCTATCCAACTGGGCTGGCATCAACAACAACCTCTGTATGAAGCTTAGGTTTGAAGTACGCCATTTCTGTAGCATTGTCAATGGCTTGTTTAAGGCCCAGATGCATCAAGGTAAAATCCGCTCGCAAAGGGGCAGATTCTCAGAATCTGCCCCTTTGCGACCAGTATTTTTGCATTTGGGATGCATCATCCCAAATGCAAAAATCGCAAATTAAGAATTTGCTAAATTGCGATTACTTGCATTTAAGGAATCTCAAATTGAGATTCCTTAAATGCAATGCATCAAAGTTAAAAAAATAGCGATTTTGCTACTAGGAGTAGCAAAATACCATGAGGTTCAACTTCATGATAATTTGCAAAAACTTTGAAAAAAGAACTTTTGTGCATTTTTCAAAGTTTCATGTTGCGCACACACATGCCCTAAGGGCATGTGTGTGTGCAACATATGTGCACAGATCAATTTCAGGGGTGCAACAGGGTGTCCTTTGGACACCCCTGCACCCTTGAAATTGCATTCTCAATTTGCGATTCGCTAATTGCGATTCGCAAATTGAGAATGTCTTCCCATTCATTCCTATGGGCCTCTAGGCTCATAGGAATGAATGGGGAGGTATTCCTTAATTGCGACTCGAAATTTGCGAATCGCAATTAAGGAATTTTAAGAAATCGCAATTTTTTTAGCAAGTTCTTCTTGCATAGCATTTTGCTATTCCTTATTAGCGATTCCCTATTTTTCGCTAATAAGGAATCCCAAAATGGATGCTTGATGCATCTGGGGGTAATTCTTTTAAAGCTTTTCTTACATTCGTGTGACAATGAAATGAAGCATTCTTCTTGGTCAAGTCTCTCAACAAAGCACTTACAGTGGTGAAGATTTGTATGTCTCTGGAACTGTTACTGTCCATGCCAAGAAATTAATGCACCAAAAAAACATCTTGTGGGGGATCAGCATTTTACAGCACTTGTACTTTAGCAGGATCTGGTGCCATACACCCATCAGAAAAGATATGGCTAAATAATTTAGCTTTGTCCTATGAAACTCACAATTGTATGTATACAAAGGCAAATGACATACTTGTGTACAAGCTTTATCATGTTCATTTTGTGTAGCTCAGAAAACCAACATGTCATCACTGTAGTTGAATGCATTCATGACAGGCTGTATGATAACATTGAATGACGTCTTGAAATAGTACAGCAGCGGATGACACACCAAAACCTGGTCTTTTGTACCGCACAGACCAACAAGTGTAGAAAAGGTTGTATATACCTGCAATTTTTTTCAAGTATTAACTGATGATAACCTTTTCATTAAATCAAGGCAAGGGAACATCTTTGCACCATTTAATTGTGTTATCATGTAAGCAATATGTGGACATTGATGTTGTTTTCATTCAATTGCCTTGCTTGCTTGACGCGTGTCAATACATATGCGTACAGCTCATTCACTGTCCATTTTAGGAACTACCATCAAAGGAGAAACCCATGGTGTTGGACCCTTTGAAGGCTCAATAATGGCATGCTTAAGTAACGGTTCAAGTTCTTTTTCAACAGCTTCTGAGCTGTGTCTGAGCAACAGGACGGACATCCTCATTAATCCACAACTTTACTTTCAAAGTCTTAAGATTTTCCAAACCATAATATAACAAAGGGAACTGACTTACTATTTTGTGGTGAGCATTATTTTGTGGTGAGCATTCTTGTTGTATTTCATGTAAATCAGTCCCATATCAGCAGCTATGCTGAAACTGAGTAGAAAGGCACTTGACACTGTGCCCTGAAGCAAATGGATGGGTTCTTGCACATTAATTTTCTTGTGTTTCATTGTTGCTACAAATGAACCTTGACTTTTTAAGGGCATGATGCATCCCATGTATACTCTTTGGTTTTCAATGGCTTAAGTTGCGACAATGGCGATAGTTCACTGTATTTCTCCTCAGGCATAATGTTTATCGATGTACCAATGACGTTAATGAAAGGTATCAAACAACCGTTTACTTTCAGTGTAATCTTTGGACAATGTTTAAACGACTTTGGTGCTTTGACATGTCGATTTTTCTTTAACATTTTCCTTCACAAGTGGCAAAATCACAATGTGCATGCTTTTCTGAGGTAAACATCGACATGGCGCAATCATTTTCATCACTTTCATTTGATACTGATACAGAAGAACTGTGTGACGATGATTTAGATGATGATCAACTTTTTTCTGTGTAGATTTGCCTCAACTGATGTTGCTGCTTAGCCTTTTGGCTGTACGTTGAACGTAGCTTCTGGAATATTCTGTTGGCCATTTTGTCTTCATGCTGTAACACATTTTTTCCTTCAGTTTGCAAACTGTCACAAAATGGTTCTCCTTCCCATAGATTTGCATATCTATCCAAGAGTAGGACATTTACCTTCGTGTGGAAATGAAAGTCCACATCTAAAACACAACTTCTAAAAAAATCAATTTGTGTCCTCCAGTCTTTTATTTTGGCGTACTTTTCACACTCATGACAAATTAATTCTGGGCACCTCTGGCCTCCTTGTCAGCAGCTTGTCTATCAGCACACTCTTCAGCTCTGGCAGCCATTAACAATCGCTCCAGACTAAGGGCCTGATGTAGGTGGCCCAATAACGATCGGTAACGGCCGAAAATACCGATTTTCGGCCCTTACCGAGCGGTATCCAGCCATCGGGATGTAGGAGGCCGAAATCCGTCCGAATCGGTATTAATACCGAATCGGTATAGATACCGAATCGGTAATAAACCGAATCGGAAATACACCGATTCGGTAATAGAACGAATCGCTAACATACCGATTCAGTAAATATACTGAATCGGACCATGTACCGAATCGGTAGATATACCGAATCGGTAAATAGTCCGAATCGGACCATCTACCGAATCAGTAGAGTTACCGAATCGGTAAATTACCGAATCGGACAGGCCAAAACTCTGATAGAGATGTAGGGAAGCACAGAAATACCGATTTTGCCTCAAAATCGGTATTTCAAAATCGGTATTTACCATGGATTTGAATCAGGTGGTAACCAACTGCAACCTATAAAATGAGACCCAAAATGCAATGCAACTTGCAGGATGGCGGCATTTTATGTCATTGCAAGGCGGCTACGGCTACAGCAGGAAGGAGAGAGGGAATGGCAAAGAGAGGAACAGGTCTACAGACAGAGGACCACCCTGTTCATGCTCACAGAGGCAGAGATCCTACAGAGGTACAGGCTGGACTCAGACACCATTCTGGAGCTCATCAGGGACCTTAAACCACTGTTGGACCACCCCACCCCAAGGGCACACGCCATCCCAACGCACGTGCAGGTGCTATGCAGCCTACACCTGCTTGCGTCTGGCAGCTATCAAAGTGCAGTTGCTGCGGTAGGAGGGGTGACCCAGAGCAGCCTGTCAAGGTTTTTCAACAAATTCCTTGACGCCATGATACAGAGGATGGACCAATACATTTCTTTCCCTGCAACCCATGCGGAACTGGTACAAACAAAAGCAGACTTTTACCAGATGGCACGATTCCCCCACATCATCAGCTGCATTGATGGCACGCACATTCCGATTTGCCCCCCTGCTGACACAGAATACATATACCGCAATAGGAAGTCTACGCACACCATCAATGTGCAGGTGATCTGCAATGCTAAGTGCACCATCACAGACCTGGTAGCAAAATTCCCAGGGAGTACCCACGACTCCTACATTTTCCAAAACAGCGGCATCTATGCACGGCTGACGTCTGGGGAATTTGGTGAAGGATACCTCCTAGGTGAGACACATCATCAGACCCCCATAACTAAATATAGCACTGTAAAGTACATGTATGCATGTGAGTAATGTTAACCCTTTTCCTTCTAGGCGACAATGCATATGCCCTCCGCTCATTCATTCTCACCCCCTACCTCAACCCCTCTACACCCAGCCAAAGGAGGTATAATCGGGCCCACAAAAGCACAAGGAATGTAGTAGAACGGACCTTTGGCATCTGGAAAAGCAGGTTCAGATGCTTGCACAAGAGTGGAGGTGCAAGGCAGTAGACCCCCATCACCTGCTGCAAGATCATAGCTGTCTGTGCAATGTTGCACAACCTTGCGGTGAAGAAGGGCACTGAGGTGGAGTTGTCAGACTACGAGGACCATGACGACGACGTTGCTGTGCCACAAACCCAACCTGCTGGGGTGTCTACACCAAGTGATGGCAGATACAGACGTGAGGAGATAACAGAAAACTATTTCTGAGTGAGTACAGATGCACAGACAGGTCATGGATGTGAACAAAAAAATATTTAATAATGTTGGCACAACGTTACAGCACTGATGTGCAGCAAATTAAATAAGTACAGTAAAGGTGGGGAATGGAAATGGGCCTGGTTGCCTCACCCACCCTGGCAGTCTCACTTCCTGCTGCGCTTTTCTGAACCACTGGGATGTGGCTCCCCCCTTCTGCATGTCCGGCTGCCTCAGCGGAGCGCCTGGTTCTCCGGCACGGCTCAGACACAGCGCTGGCCGGGCTGCTGCGGCTGCTGCTGTCCCCAGCCTCGGCCACGTCCAGGGCAGGATTCACCACCGTGTTGGAGATGATGAGGGCCTCCATGGCAGTGGTGATGCGGGCCATGCCCCTGGTCACCTCTGCAGTGTTCTGAGTGAGGCAGTCTTCCATATTTGCCGCTCGGCGGCATAGCAGGGCGGTTGCTGCGGCAAGCCGGTTGATTGCCCGGTTTTGTACAGGGGCATCCCTGCGCCTAGAGTGCTCATGCTCCTCCATCTTGCCACACAGCTGTGTTATGGCAGTTGTCATGCGCCCCAGTCCTGTTGCTATTTCCCTGTTACTTGCCACGAAATTCACAAATCCCTTTGACATCTCCCCCATCTGCAGGTTGTGTTCCCGCAATTGGCGCTGGCAAGCCAGGATGGACTTGGCCTGCATCCGCTGAATCCGCACCATGCTCCCCTCAAGCCCTTGGAAGACGGTGCCCTCCCGTGCTGGTAAAGCACTGCTGGAAGTGCGTGGGCGGCGGCGATTGGTGCTGCCCTGCTGGGTGGCCTGCTGTGCCACAGGTGTTGCAGGTGTGGGTGCTGGTGCCTGACCCGCAGCTCCCTCCATGATGGTCAATGGGGCCACAATGATCCTCCTGGTAGGAGATGTGGCAGGTGCTGGCTGGGTCTGTGTGGGTGAGTTCTCCGGTGAGAACTGCAATGGGGGAGATAGTGCCAGTAGGGGGGAGTGGGGAAATGAGAGGGTATGTCCTGGGTCATCCTCATTGGCCATGGCACTGCTGTCCTCCTCCTCCTCCTGTGAAGGAACCATGCTGCTTGGCCCTGCCACCGCACTGTCCGCTGTTGCTGGAGCTGTCGCTTGTGGAGCTGCTGCTCCACTGCCTGATGGTGCCCCTAGGTATAAAGAAGCATTTGTGAACTGAGTGCAAATGTCTTACAGTCACTACAATAAAAGCATTGCACATATCATTTACATTACTCTGAATCTATTTTTAAGTGCATTGCAGTTTAATGTGCACTGACATTTGTTACTACATTAGCTGACTACATTTACCATGATGCATTGCTCATGTATGTTGCTAGCAGTACTGGGCTGGGGTTTGGCTGTGCATTGGGGCTAAAGGGGAGGTGTCTGGTAGGGTGTGTCATGCTGCGCATGCTTCTTACCTTTTGATGTAGCTCTGGCTGAGCTGTCCAGGTCCCCAACTCCCACCACACTCTCGGTCTCAATCGTTGTGGACACCAGTTCCTCCAGTTCAGTGAGGGGTGGCGCGGGGTTCCTGCCTCCACCGGTCAGACCTGCCTGCTTGTGCAGCTCCGCCAATTTCCTCTTGGTGAGGCTGCGTATATCATAAAACCTCTTCTTGAGGTCGTCCAGGCTCCTGGGGGTCACACCAACTGCATTCACCCTCTCACTGATGCCACTCCACAGCTTCCTCTTGGTGGACTCAGGGACTGTGAGGGACAGCCTCCCAAACAGCTGCCTGTGGACCCTCACCACCTCCTCCACCAATACTTGCAGCTCCATGCTGCTGAACTTGACCTTGCGCTTGCGCTCAGCCTTCTGGCTCTCAGAGCTGCTTGCCATTTCCACTGTGATCAGGATTGTGCTACCACTCTCTCTGCTGCTCACTCTGAATGCTCTGCTCTGGCTGCCTCTCCAGAAAGTTCTAATGAGTTGCACCTGCCTGGGTAGCCACTCCCTGCTAGGGTGGGGGAGGGTGGTTCCACCTCATTGGCTGTTGTCATTAGTTTCACTTTTACTTGCTCGCCGATTCCGTATTTACCGAATCGGTATTTACCGAATCGGTAATTGCCGAATCGGTAAATACCGATTCGGTATTTACAATGCATTCCTATGGGCCTTTTGGCCCATACATAGGGTTGTATTGCCATTACCGATTCGGTATTTACCGATTCTGTATTTACCGATTCGGTTTCTACCGATTCGGTGAATACCGATTCGGTAAGTATCGAAACACGATACCGATTGTTTCCGATTCGGTATTTTACCGATTTTTTTTTCTACATCTCATTTTCCGAATTCAAAATACCGATTCAGTAAAAATCGGTATTTTAAATTCGGTAAATGACTTTTACCTACATCGGGCCCTAAGAGTTTCTCTCAGCATTCGTCATCTGAATGAATCTGACAAGCATCTGTCCATAACTCTCAGACACAGAGCTTCTTCATCATTAAATTAATTGAACTTACAATGTCTGATGAGTGTGTCTAGTCTCTCCACATATTCATCAATAGTTTCACCAACTTTCTGGCATTCTTTGCTGAAGATGTATCATTCATTCTCAACATTTGGCATTAGATTAAACTTGAATTTTAACACTTGTTTAATTTGATGATATGTGACGTCTTTTTCTGTTCACAGCATTTTCTTTATGACTTCTTTTACACCATCACCAGCAAGATATTTTAGATACTTGATAATCTTTTTGTTATCAGTCCCTTCAAGTGCATCAATTAAATCATCAGATGTCTCTATTCAAACAGTCCATCTATCGCCAATATTTTGCCTTTTGGTGGTATCGAACGGTGGTGGTGATTTAAGGAAAGCAGCGGTATTATAACCATTTGTGTGATTGACTCACACTAAGAACAAAGGTCTCTCTGAGAATGTCTGCTGTCTGCTAGGACCTGCTTCATGCATGCCATCTCTATAGCCCTGTGTTGTTCTGGCCTCTGGTTCATCTTGACCAATCAATGGAACTGTGACCTCCCTCTTAGTCTCCATGGGACATCTTCACTTTTCTGAAGACCTCTGGAGTATTTCTGAACCCCATCCTGTGGATTTGAAGGCATGCCGCTTCATGTATGAACAGCTCTGTAAACCCAACCCTGGGCACTTTTTCTTGGGCTACTCCACTTAATGCCGTGGCATGACTCTCATTATTCAGGTCTGGTAAGCTTGTATATGAATTGCTCTGTTTTTAGGTGTCGCTTTGTACTGTCTGTGTTGGACAGGCCTCATGAAGGGCTCGCTCCCTCCCTGCCTGACAGAGCCCGGACACCGGCTCTCCAGGTGCTACCCGAAGAACAACCCCAACGACCCACAGAAGCAACCCGCAACCCGTCCCCTACGGGACGCCTGCTCCCGGACATCTCTGTATTCCTGGCCCGGGCCACCGTCAGCACCATCGCCCGGCCCAGCCGCCATCTTGGACACTGCACCACGAGGCCGCGTGGCCTCAGCTCGACCCCAACCCTGGGCCTGGCCAGGCCCCGACATCCCGGCACCACCATCCACCCAGGAGGTGAACGGACCACTTGGCAGGTCAATGAGAGAGAGGAGTGTCGATGGCTCTCCCCCGCCAGGTGCCGATCGCCCCCAGCCTCCCCCGGCGCTGGCTCCACCCCCCTGCTGGGTGTCTGGACTCCCTCATCCCGGACCTCCCGACCTCCAAGTGCGAGGGTCCGGACATCAAAGGGCGCCAGACCTATAACTGGGGCAGCTCCAGAGCAGGAAGGCAGTTGTATCCTGGAGTCAAGAGACACCGTGAAGAACTCATCCTTGACGGACTGCTGGCGCTGCCGTAGCCCTGCCTTGTGAACCGTCGTCCTGCCTGCTGGCGCTGCCGCGGCTTTCTGCAACCTTCATCCTCGTCGGGACCTGCTGGCGCTGCCGCGGCCCTTTGCAACCTACATCCTCGTCGGGACCTGCTGGCGCTGCCGCGGCCCTTTGCAACCTACATCTTCGTCGGGACCTGCTGGCGCTGCCGCGGCCCTCTACAACCTACAGCCGCATCGGGACCTGCTGGCGCTGCCGCGGCCCGACCTTCTAGAACTCCGAGCTCGAGGATTGTGAACTACCCATCACCCCCTCAGTACCAGATCGGTACCAAGACTGTCCCGCTACCCCTTTTCCCTTCCAGAGACTAGAATTGAGAGGACCCTTGTGTCCTGAGCTCACTGTACCGTGATACTTTACTTCAAGAACTGCATATAAAAAGCGTTAACCTTATCCTTGTGTGGTGTCCATCTGTGGGGGGGAAGCTACTTGTCTGTACGATCGCTGGAGACGGTCCTCCCCGGAGGCCTCTCCCCTTGTCCTCGGCCGACCCTCCAGGTCCCCGTCTAACATTGGTGGCCAGCGGCGCGATCCGAACCGACGCGTAATCGTACAGAAAGTAACTCACCCCACGACTCAACCACAATGACAACAAAAGAGAGCGGATCCACAGAGAAATTCCAGATGGAGAAACTAGAAGAATACAACCATCGAGAGCTAAAGCAATTTTGCATGGAACTAGGCATTGCTACCACCGGACTGAGCACGAAAGAGGACTTCAAACACGCACTAGAATCTTGGGCAGAAACGGGTGCAGCCGGATCCCGGAACCAAAACCTCGAGGCACCAGAGACAAACACCACTCCGGCCGAAGAAAGGAGAGTGGGTCTATCCCTGGAAGAGATCCAAGAACGAGAGAAAAGCAGACTCCATGAATTAGAGTTGGCACGGCTCCGACTGGACGGAGAGCTGAAACTGGCAGAACAAAAGATAAACTTAGAACACTTACGGCTCCGAGAGGAGCGGGAAGAGAAGCAAAGGCAGAGAGAACTCGAAGAAAAAAAACTGGCATACGAACACGAGCGCAAGCTAGCAGAAATAGAAATGCGGAAACAGAACAAAGATCTAGGGGTGGCCGAGCGCCCGCACACCCCAGGCACTACCGAACCAAAGGTCCACATCCCCAAGGATGTCGTCAGAGAATATTATCGGAACGACGATATACAACAGTGGTTCAAGGCCTACGAGATCGCCATGACCTCCCACCGGATTGATCGAAGTGACTGGGGAGCCGGGCTATGGGGGAGGTTCGTCAATGAAGGCCGCGATGCCCTGCTACAGCTCCCGGACCACCAGATGACATCCTATGACCACATGAAGGCCGCCCTCCTCACTCGATATGGACTCACGCCCGAAATGTACCGCCAGAGGTTCCGCGACTGCAAACGGATCCCAGGTACAACTTGGGTGGAATATGTGAACTATTTCAGCCGAGCCTTCGAGGGGTGGATCAAGGGCAGCCACGTAACCACCTACGAGCAACTCTTTAACCTCATTGTGTGGGAACACCTCTCCAACAATTGCTTCGTCGAGCTCAGGCAGCACCTCCTCGACAGTAAATTGACTGAACCTCGCCAGCTCGCCGCTGAAGCTGACCGATGGGAAAGCACCCGAGTGGCCCGGAGTGGGCCAAGTGAACAAAACAGAACCAACCAAGGTACCCATCGCCCCCGAGGAGGAGGAGGAGGCCAGGGCCGGGGCAGAGATGCCGTCCCGGCAGCTCCCGCCAGCAACACCCCGCCCCCAGCCGGTCGGGGAAACCCCCCGATGCACCCAGGGTTCCGAGCCAACGTTACTTGTCATCAGTGCCAGCGAATCGGCCACTATGCCAGCGACCTGAACTGCCCCAAGAACCAGACTCCCGTACCCCGCCAGGTCGCTGCCGCCGCCCTAGGAGAGGAGCAAACCTCCGAAGAGTATGAAGAGTACGAACAGGAACAGCCCGAGTGGGAACCGGCCGCCATGGTCCTGGCTTGCCTAGGGGGAAGAGACATGATCCCGCGGGCCCCCCTACCCGCCAACACCAGAAAATACAGCCAGTGGGTGAACATAAATGGGCGCAAGGCCGAGGCCCTGCGCGACACCAGGGCCAGCGTGACAGCAGCCCGCTGTCACCTGGTGACCCCAGAACAGATCTTGGCAAACGTTCTTTGCCCCGTCCGATCGGCCGACAATTCAGAGAGCCTGTGTCGGATGGCCTGCGTCCCCTTCGAATGGGGAGGAGTGTCCGGTATGCTAAAAGTGACTGTCCGCGATGATGCCCCAGTGGACTGCCTCCTGGGAAACGACCTTGAGAGTTCCCCGTGGGCGGCCGTTGAAAGAAGAGAGCACCTGGGGATGCTGGGCCTCCCGGACTGGGCGTGCGTAACAACCCGGTCCATGGCCGCCCGCGCCATCCCCAGGCCCGAAGAACCGGAATGGCCAGCACCTCCTCCCCCGATCACTCCAGAGGAAGACACCCTCCGTACCGACCCCCCAGAGCGAACACAAGAAGGGCCCGCTCAGCTCCAAGACCTCCCAGAACTGGCTCAGTGGCGTCAAGAGGGGGGACCCACCCAGGAACAATTACGGCAGGAGCAAAAGACCTGTCCCTCCCTCGAGGGACTCCGACAGCAAGCACTTGCCCAGAGCGCGGGAGACACCGCAGGGGCCCACTGGATCTATTGGGTCAATGACCTACTATACAGCGAGCAAAGAATCGCAGAGTTGGGAGCCAGTCGGGTGCTGGTGGTGCCCCTCCGCTTCAGAGACTTCCTTTTGAACTTGGCACACGATGTCCCCCTGGCTGGGCACTTGGGGCAAGACAAAACGTATAACCGCCTGGTAACCCACTTTTACTGGCCCAAAATGCGAAATGACGTCTCCAACCACTGCCGGGCCTGCCCCACCTGCCAGGCCAGCGGAAAGAGCGGCCGAAAACTCAGGGCACCCTTGCAACCATTCCCCTTCGTCACCACCCCGTTTGAAAGGGTGGGAATAGACATTGTGGGGCCCCTGGACCCCCGAACAGCACAAGGGCACCGATTCATCCTGGTCCTGGTGGACCACGCCATCCGCTATCCCGAGGCCATTCCTCTTCGAACCATAACAGCACCAGTGGTAGGCCGAGCCTTAATGGGGATCTTCTCTCGAGTGGGCTTCCCCCGGGAAGTCGTCAGCGACAGGGGCACGAACTTTATCTCCAAATATATGAAATCTCTCTGGCAGCAGTGCGGAGTCACGTACCGGTTCACGACCCCCTATCACCCGCAAGGAAACGGACTGGTCGAACGGTTTAACCGTACTCTCAAGGGGATGATCATGGGACTAGAGGAACCCCTACGCCGCCAGTGGGACGTGCTGCTCCCGTGCCTCCTCTTCGCCTACCGAGAGGTCCCCCAGAAATCCCTCGGTTTCAGCCCCTTCGAGCTCCTGTACGGACACCCTGTCCGAGGGCCCCTCAGCCTGGTTAAAGAAGAATGGGAAATGGCCCCCCAGAAGACCCCTCCGGACGTGTATAAGTACCTCCTGACCCTCCGCAACCAGACCCGGCGATTCAGGGAAATCGCTAAAGCCAATCTCGAGGCCAGTCAGGAGGACATGAAGAAATAGTATGATCAACATGCCTCCTCCATCGAGTTCGAGCCTGGTCAACAGGTATGGGTGATGTCTCCCATCGAGCCCTGTGCCCTGCAGGACAAATGGACAGGACCCTTCAAGGTGGTCGAGCGCAAGGGCCCCGTCACCTATCTAATTGACATGGAGTCCCCCCGGAACCCCCTCCGGGTCCTTCACGCCAACAGACTCAAACCACACTTCATGCGCTCGGAGCTCAGCCTACTGATGGCCACAGACAGTGGGGCAGAGGAAGACTCCGAGCCCCTCCCTGACCTACTGAGGACCCGTGAGAAAGATGGCTCAGTGGACGGGGTCCGACTCTCCGATGCCCTGACCCCGGAGCAGCGCCAAGACTGTCGGGCTCTCCTGCTGCAATTTACAAACCTGTTCTCCCTCACCCCCGGGGTCACCCCTGGTGCCTTCACGACGTGGACACCGGGGACAGTCCCCCTATCCGACACCGGGCATACCGAGTACCAGATCGGGTGCGCGCCTGCATCCAAGACGAAGTCTCCAAAATGCTCACACTCGGAGTCATCGAGCCCTCAGACAGCCCCTGGGCCAGCCCAGTCGTACTGGTCCCCAAAGCTGCTGCCCCGGGCACCACCCCTGAGCTCCGATTCTGCGTCGACTATCGGGGTCTGAACGCTGTCACCCGAACCGACGCTCACCCCATTCCCCTAGCAGATGAACTGGTTGACCGCATGGGGGCTGCCCGCTACCTGAGCATCTTCGATCTGACAGCGGGCTACTGGCAGATCGGCCTCACCCCCAGAGCCCAAGAACGATCCGCCTTCTCTACCCCGGATGGTCACTACCATTTCAAAGTGATGCCATTCGGCATGAAAAATGCTCCAGCCACTTTTCAACGACTTGTGAACCAGGTATTGGCGGGCTTCGAAGAATTCAGCGCCGCCTACCTGGACGATATAGCGGTATACAGCCGCCACTGGACAGACCGCCTTCACCACCTCCGAGAGGTCCTGCACGCCCTCCAACAGGCCGGCCTCACCATCAAGGCCAGCAAGTGCCAAATTGGCCAGGGGTCTGTGACCTACCTCGGACACCAAGTGGGGAGCGGTCTGGTGGCCCCTCTCCAGCTCAAGATTGCTGCCATCCAGTCCTGGCAGCCACCCGTCACCCAAACCGAGGTCCGAGCCTTCTTGGGGCTCACCGGATACTACCGGCGGTTTGTGAAGGACTATGGCAGCATTGTGGGGCCCCTCACGGAACTCACATCCAAGAAGCACCCAAAAACAGTCAACTGGACCCCAGACTGTCAAGCGGCCTTCGAGAAGCTGAAGGCCGCCATGTGCACCGCCCCTGTGCTCCAGGCCCCCGACTACAGCCGTGAGTTCATCGTCCAGACTGATGCCTCAGACCATGGCATTGGGGCCGTCCTCTCCCAACTAAACCCCGAGGGAGTCGACCAGCCAGTGGCCTTCATCAGCCGACTCCTGCTGGCCCGAGAGCAGCGCTGGAGCACCATCGAGCGGGAGGCCTTTGCAGTAGTGTGGGCCCTTAAGAAGCTCCGGCCCTACCTCTTCGGTACCCACTTCCGGGTACAAACAGATCATCGACCCCTGCAATGGTTGATGCAGATGCGGGGGGAGAACCCCAAACTGTTACGATGGTCCATCTCCCTGCAGGGGATGGACTTCACTGTGGAGCATCGCCCTGGCCAGGATCACGCCAACGCGGATGGCCTGTCACGCTTTTTCCGCCACGACGAGGAGAGTCCCCAAGAGGATGGGTGACTCTCCCCGCCTTCAGCTGGGGGGGACGCATGTTGGACAGGCCTCATGAAGGGCTCGCTCCCTCCCCGCCTGGCAGAGCCCGGACACCGGCTCTCCAGGTGCTACCCGAAGAACAACCCCAACGACCCACAGAAGCAACCCGCAACCCGTCCCCTACGGGACGCCTGCTCCCGGACATCTCTGTATCCCTGGCCCGGGCCACCGTCAGCACCATCGCCCGGCCCAGCCGCCATCTTGGACACTGCACCACGAGGCCACGTGGCCTCAGCTCGACCCCAACCCTGGGCCTGGCCAGGCCCCGACATCCCGGCACCACCATCCACCCAGGAGGTGAACGGACCACTTGGCAGGTCAATGAGAGAGAGGAGTGTCGATGGCTCTCCCCCGCCAGGTGCCGATCGCCCCCAGCCTCCCCGGGCGCTGGCTCCACCCCCCTGCTGGGTGTCTGGACTCCCTCATCCCGGACCTCCCGACCTCCAAGTGCGAGGGTCCGGACATCAAAGGGCGCCAGACCTATAACTGGGGCAGCTCCAGAGCAGGAAGGCAGTTGTATCCTGGAGTCGAGAGACACCGTGAAGAACTCATCCTTGACGGACTGCTGGCGCTGCCGTAGCCCTGCCTTGTGAACCGTCGTCCTGCCTGCTGGCGCTGCCGCGGCTTTCTGCAACCTTCATCCTCGTCGGGACCTGCTGGCGCTGCCGCGGCCCTTTGCAACCTACATCCTCGTTGGGACCTGCTGGCGCTGCCGCGGCCCTTTGCAACCTACATCTTCGTCGGGACCTGCTGGCGCTGCCGCGGCCCTTTGCAACCTACATCCTCATCGGGATCTGCTGGTGCTGCCGCGGCCCTCTACAACCTACAGCCGCATCGGGACCTGCTGGCGCTGCCGCGGCCCGACCTTCTAGAACTCCGAGCTACCCATCACCCCCTCAGTACCAGATCGGTACCAAGACTGTCCCGCTACCCCTTTTCCCTTCCAGAGACTAGAATTGAGAGGACCCTCGTGTCCTGAGCTCACTGTACCGTGATACTTTACTTCAAGAACTGCATATAAAAAGCGTTAACCTTATCCTTGTGTGGTGTCCATCTGTGGGGGGGAAGCTACTTGTCTGTACGATCGCTGGAGACGGTCCTCCCCGGAGGCCTCTCCCCTTGTCCTCGGCCGACCCTCCAGGTCCCCGTCTAACAGTCTGACACCTGGTTGATTTCTGGCTTGAGCTTCTGATTGCAACGTTATCTTGCAATTTGCTGTAACTATTTGTTGCTCTTTCAAAACCTGGTCACATTTGCCTTTAGCGTTATCACTCCGTATTACATATGATTGTATATTGTATAGAGCGCAGCAGCACAGCACCTTTATGACCAGCAGGTTCCAATCACCGATATGTAGATTTATTTGAGATCCTATAATTCAAATATAATGTCAACTTCTTTAGAGTGGCTGGAGTTGCACTTTGACTCCATATGCATTAAGCTTAGGTTCTGTACTTCGACTGTAACACAAGTGACACGCACAAGCACTGTTGGTATTCAGGATTACTTATCCCCTAACTTATCTCCAGTTGTAGCATCTTCAACAGTCAGGGTACTAGCCAATTACTACGCTGAACACTGAGCATAGTTTTACACGTATTTATTTGTCTGTGTATAACTGTGAATCCAACATTCTAAACCAGCCTTCAATGCATTCTACTCTAACACTTATGTCGCAGTACTATGGAGTCCCTCAAGAGCCAAAAAGGTTCCATCATTTCTAACTCAGAAGACACTACTCTGAGGACTCCCTTCCATGTTGAGCAACTCATCACTCTATAAGTGTGCTTTGCTCCCCTCATCCTTCAAAAGAGAAGGTGAGGCTCAATTGGTTGGCCCCCATAAAGTCTTTACATTTTTACATAGCTCGTACTAAGGATCATCGAGTGAATGATCAACTTTTTGTGGGGTTCTCTGGAGCAAAGAAAGTGAAGGCTGTGTAGAAGAGGACCAGGTTGAGGTGGATAGTTGTCTGCACTGGCCAAGAAGCAGCTCCCGGAAGATCTGAGTGCCCACTTCTCCAAGGATGAGGCAGCTACCACTGGGTTGGCAAGAGGAGTGCTTGTCCTCGATATCTGTCAGGCTGTGATGTGGGCATCGGTGCATGCATTCACGAAGCACTACTGCCTTGACAGTCAGGTCTGGTGGAAAAGACACTTTACCAAGTCTGTTTTGCAAGAAATTTTGTTGTGTAAGTCTACTTCACAGACCCCCACTGAGGGGAGGTACAGCTTTGGTATTTATTCTAAGCTGAGAAATGTGCAGTTAGAAGTATCCATCAGAAGAACAAATTCCTGATCTTCAGTAATGCTGTTTCTGGTGTATACTCTAACCGCAGATCCAAATCGAATCAAATCATCTGATTTGAACTGCAGATCTCTTGCTGCTCTCCCACCTCCCTTATCTGTAGAGCGGTTTCTTTTTAGTACCTACAAATGTCCCAAGATAGTACTCTGAACACCGTATCCAATAATTGTTCACGCTCTGCGACTGAGGGTTCTGAAATGGAAAAGATGAGAAAGACAAGAAACTGGCATGAATGTACAGAGGAGATGCATATATGCAGCTCCTCTCTGCCACTTCCAGGGCAATTTGGTGCCTGCCAAGGCGAAGCAACTTGTTCATCAAGGCCCCTATGCCACCGATATCAGCAATCCTTCTGAGCTCATCATTCAGAGATGCATCCAGTGTTGCTATGTGGGCTATTAATTTTAAATGAAACAGTTAAGGCTCCTGCTAATTAAGTGCTGATTTTGTAGAAGTTTATATTCCAAAGAACAGCACAGTACAATATACAGTCATAAGCTGTTTGCCTTTAGGTAGGCGCTTGAGTAGTAGCAACACAACTTAAAAGGGAGCATTCTTTGACGTGGCCTAGCGGGCCAAGATGGCAGACCACTATAGGCACGCTCCCTGCAGTCACCTCCTTTATCCATCAACATCCTGCACACATTATGTTTACATTTCTTCCCTATACCACTCCAGGGACAGCTATGATATTAGTGAGTGCCCTGAGGTGTGGTGGTTGCTGGCGACCTCCAGCAAAGCATAGGACGGACCGGTGGTGCATGGTGGCATAGACCTGCGGGCTGTGACTGGAGGCCTGGTGCGAAAGTCACTAGAGACTGGGCCCTGCCGAGGCAGTGGGCAGCTGCATCAGTCTGGGTGAGCTGGCGAGGATGGTCCAAGAACACGATGGAACAATTTGGGCCACCGGCTGGAAGGCTGCGAGCCTGAAGAGGACATATAGCGTATGAGATGAGACCGTGCCCAAAGACAAGATGGCCTGGTTGCATGTGGGGGCACGCGCAGGGGCTGCTGAGGCTTGCTGCGGCTGTCTCACAGTGGTCTCTTGCCGGATGCTGTGTGGTGGTGGACGGAATGTGGAATAAAACAAACATTAACCCCCAGTCAAGAGATCTGGGTTAAATCCATCAATCTGTTGCTCACCGTGCCACCCCAGTTCAGACCCAGCCATATGCAAATCGGTCTTGACCCTGCTCCTCATCGAGACAGTCCACCCGGAACTGTCAAGCCAGGGCCTCCCTGGACCTGAAACAAGCATCCTGGGAATGGTTTCGGAGTATCACCCCTCATCCGCTAGGCTAGCCTGAATCCAGTGGCACAGTGAGCTCCGGATGCACATCTGGGCATGGGGAGCAGGGTCAAGACTGATTTGAATATGGCTGGGTCTACCCTGGAATGGGGTGGCATGCAAAAAAATGATTGATTTAACCGAGATATGTGACTGGGTGTGAATGTTTGATTTGTTCAGCATCTGTTCCTTTTGCGATTGTCGCCCAAAGTGGAAAGGGAATGCCCACATTTGTGTCCCTTGCTTGCTACGACACCAGATTCAAGCTCGCCTGGCTGATGAGGGGTGATACCCTGAAATATGTTCCAGGATGCTTGTTTCTGGTCCAGGAAGGACCTGGCCTGGCAGTTCGGGCTGGAGTGTTCCCATGTGGAGCAAGGTAAGGACTGATTTGGATATGGCTGGGTCTAAAGCGGAATGGTGTGGCATCACAACAAACAATGGAATTAATCCATATCTGTGACTGTGGGTGAATGTTTGATTTGTTCCGCACTTCATCCATCATCTGTTCTTTTTGCATGAAACGATAAACATTAGCTGCCAATCGTGGATATGATACATCAAGCAAGCATGAAGTCCAAGCGTGACTGGTTGTATATTAATTGATGTGCCTGAGTGCTAGATTTTCCATGTCCACTTGTAATGTGGGTATAGTATTTTAGACTGCACTGCTAGAGTGAAACGGTTAACATTTCTCTAGCAAGGACAACAAGTTGGGTAAGGGCCATGGGGATACATTGACAAGGTCCTCTCCCAGGGCCCCATTGGTGTCAGGGGACGGTTTCTTCTCCTACAAATACTCCTTGTTCACTGAAGTATAGGGGAAGAGGGAGGGGGAGAGGGAATAGGGATTGTTTGAATGTTTTCTTTGTTGTGGTAATTCACGGGCCCGGCGCTCACACCCTCATAGTTCCACATGCAGTAGCCCAATACAGACTTACTGTAGCAGCTGATAAAAGATATAGACCCCATAGGCCCCACATGGCATTTCTGTGTTCTTATGTGGAATGTCCGGGGAGTTCTTGATTAGATTAAACTAGGTGCGGTGCAAAAGCAAGCTAAAAGATTATGGGCCGACATTCTCCTTTTACAGGCAAGGCATCTTTTAGGATCCAAAGTCCCTTGCCTGGCTAAATATGGGTATGCACAGGCATTCACTCTGGGCTCATGAGGGGATAATGAGGTACTGGTATACTCCTTCATCGCAGAGGCCCATTTAATTCCACCAGGGAATGGGCGGATGACTATGGTAGATATATGCTAGTGATAAGCGCACTTAACAGAGAGCCCCTCACATTTGACAGTGTGTATGCCCCCACTGAGACATAACCTTTGTCAAATGCATAGTTGGTCTATGGGAAGAACTGCCAGGGGGTCTTTCAGTGATAGGCGTAGACTGGAATGTTGTACTGCATCCAGAGGTTGACAGATGGAACACTAGAGGAGGTGATGTTGGAACTCAGGGGTCCAGGTTGGGTTCTCTGGTGTCCGTGCTGGGTTTGACAGACGCTTGAAGGGCATATCATTAAGCCAAAGCTGGATATACATTCTATTCGGAACTTCTTGTCTCCTTTTCCAGGCTATATTACCTACTAGTACTTGCCTGATTCACGCATAGAGTATCTGAGATTGTGATACTGTCCAGAGGGCTATCCGATCACTTCCCAGTGGCCCTTAAGCTTCATGTGGATCCGGAGCGCCTCCCCCTTTCTCTAGCGATTGTCGCTCTGGCACCTTTGGACCCAATCATATAAAACGCTCCTATATTGGTCCATCACAGAAAATTTTTCCTCAATACATATATGGCGTCCTCGAAGATAATATTATGGGAAGCCCTAAAACCGGCTCTTTGTGGGGTAGTTATTGCCTTTTGCGCTGGTGAGAGAAAGCACAGATCCCGCACAATGGCAAATCTTGAGGGCAAATACAAACACTACAAGGACGTAGTCGCAGGAGAAGAGGCGGCAAAGCGCAGTCCCAACTATGCCCGAAGAGAGGCTGTGGACATGGAATAAATAATCAAATTCATCGTGACCATGCCCCCACAGTCTCCAACTGATGCTACCCACACACAACTAGATGAGATGATCACTGAAGATGAATTTTCTGTCGCTCTGGCGGAGCTGTGGACTGGAAAGGCCCTGGGGCCTAATGGCTTCCCCAGTGAGTTTCTTAAATCCTAAATGCTGCAACTGGGGAAACACTTGTTGGAGGTGATTTACTCAGCGCTCGAGGAATCTCAGCTTTTGCCAGATTGGAAGAATGCTGAATTAGTCATCTTTCTTGAGTTAGACCGTCTGCCCAAAGTACACTCATCGTACAGTCCAAACTCTCTCCTAAATATAGAGGTCAAACTTCTTGCTAAAACCTTGACTAATATGCTAATAGAATATATGCCGGTCCTGGTTCCCCTTGATCAGGCTGGCGTTATGCCCCACCATGCCACAAGTCACAATATCAGGCACGTTTATAACACCCTGGCCAATGCTGGCTGACCGAAGAGGCCGGCGGTGGTGCTTTTAGCCAACATGGATAAAGCCTTTGATTCTGTCAGTTGGGAGTACCTCTTTGCTCTTCTTCAGCGCATTAATCCAGGGCAAAGGTTCCTTTCTTAAATCCATCTACTGTACACCGATCTAACTGCCACAGTCCAAGTGGTTAGTACAGTCTCTGATCCCTTTCAGATCCACCGGGGTAGACGACAGGGGGGCCATTGTCCACCGAGCTGTTTGCCCTGGCCATTGAACCCGTAGCTGCATGGATGAGGTTTGACACTCAGGTGCCTGGGATTTGAATGGTCTACAGGGCTGCCGGATGGGATAGCCCTGTATGTCTTATTCTTCTTTATGGATCTGGCAACTACCTGACCTCGCTTCTTGTGGACAATGCAGGTTTTTGGTGAGACCTCTGGGCTATAAATGAAAGTTCGGAAATCAGCAGTATTTACTGTTGGTGGGGCCACTGGAGACAGGCAAAACACACAAGATGATGGACGGAATGCTGCACAATGGCAAAACATTCACCCCCAGTCACAGATCTAGGTTTAATCCATCGTTATTTTGCTCACCGAGCCACTCCAGTTCAGACATAGCCATATGCAAATCAGTCTTGACCCTGTGCCTCACGGGAACAGTCCAGCCCGAACTGATAAACCATGTCTTCCCTGGACTGGAATCAAGCATCCTAGGACCAGTTTCAGGCTATCAGCCGTCTTCAGCCAGGATGGCTTGACTCCAGTGGCTTAGTGAGCAAGGGACCCACGTCTTGGCATACCCTTCCCACATAGGGTGAACAGCAAAGCACACAAGATGATGGACGGAATGCTGCACAATGGCAAAACATTCACCCCCAGTCACAGATCTGGGTTTAATCCATCGTTATTTTGCTCACCAAGCCACCCCACTGGAGACATGAAATGGGCGTCAGGATTAACGATAACTGTTAATGGATTGTAATTCGGGTTGTTTGTTTCTCCAGACCCAACCATTAAATGGACCCATAATATAGCTCCACTGCTATCACGAGTTAAGAAAGAAGCGAAGGCTTGGTCCCTGTTACCATTGACCCTGTTAGGCAGATCGGCCCTTTTCAAAATGATTTTCCTACCCCGTACGGTATTTCAGCTCTAGAATTACTCCATTGCTATTACTCCATCATGGTTATGATAGGTTAATATAGGTCTGAGCCAATTTTTGGGTGGGGTCGAGTGTCAGGCATTGCTCTTCGGACATGTTTCACATAGGGCATTGCTGCAGCTGAGGTGCAATCTTGCCATGCTGCCTCCCACTTACTGATTATTAATGGCTGGTGGTATAACGCTCAAAATGATCCAGCATACACCACAGAAAGATGGGCGACACTGCCTTGTTTGACTTTCTCTATAGTGGGAGGGGGATGGGTTCTCTTTCCCCAGCAACTCGGGTAATAATACACATACGAAGACAGTCCCTCCGAAGGCTGTGGTGGTGGGGGAGACTCAGGCAAGGGACACCGTTGTGGCACATGGATGAGGTACCTGCCCCACTTGCCATACAAATGTCAGTCACCAATGCTTGCAGAAACGGATCTGACACCAGGCCTTCCTTCTGAAAGATCTCACTACATAGACAGAACACACACCTAGGAAGGACAAGGAATATGTAAAATAAAAGAATGTGTGGCCAAAAGTGCTAGTAATCCACACACATGCTGGCAATGGGTATGCTGAAACTGAAACCTCACAGAAGTAGTGTCCCTGTCAAGAGCAGAAGGAGAACAGAAATGGGGTATCAATGTAAAAAGTGGAGATGTGAGCTCCTTGCAACTAAAATCGGATTTATTGTTGTAGATCTCATCGGAGATCAACAATATACACAGTTTTTAAAAAATCAGTTTAAACAACACATGTATGTAGTGGGCATTTCAATAATAATAATGCACAGTTAATACATAGGTAAAACGATTTGTTACACTTATACAGTTTGTAACACAAAAATTCATCGGGAGGTATCTTTGCTAAGGCAATCAGATCATATGCTAAAATACATTATATCTAAAACACGAAGATTTTAAAAAAGAACTCCCAGCTTCCGTCACTGTCTTACAAGAGCAGACAAAAAGTGCATGCTTAATATCTTGAATCCCACCTTTAAAGAGTTCACAAGTTCCAGTCTTCTCTCCTTTATCAAACCAATGCTTTTTAAAGTTGTTTAAAGGTAAAATACCCAGGGCCTCATTTATGAGGCTGTGTGTCACTTTTACGCCACTGGTGCGTCACTTTTTGTGACGCACAAGTGGTGTAAAAAATGCGCTATGTTGCGCCATATTTACAAAGTGACGCATCTAGGTAGATGCGTCACTTTGTAAACCCCTGCGCCACATTATACCTGCACCAGGTATAATGTATGCAAGGGGGGCATTTTGACGCAAGAAAGAGTCATAGAAGCGACGCAGTGAAATCTATAAGATTTCACTGCTCCATTTCTTGGCCGCTAATGCGTCGAAATCTTACGCCTGCCTCATGGCAGGCGTAAGACTGACGCAGGCACTAACAGCATGGGACTTGCCCATGTGAAAGTACACATTGCTGGAGTTGCGTCGCTTTTGTGACACACTCCAGCAATGCGTCACTTTTGCGCCTACAGATACGTCAGAAATACTGACGTATCTGTAACTCCTTGCAACATGATGTGTCATACTGTAAATATGACGCATCGTTAGGATCGCAGGGAGAGCACAGTGAAAAGTCACTTTTCATAAATGAGACCCCCAGTCTGAGCATGATTAAAACACCCATAGGGCCTCATTTATGAAAAGTGACGCATCGCTGCGTGAAAACAGAGATGCGTCACTTTTCACTGCGCTCTCCCTGCGATCCTAACGATGCGTCATATTTACAGTATGACACATCATGTTGCAAGGAGTTACAGATATGTCAGTATTTCTGAGGTATCTGTAGGCGCAAAAGTGACGCATTGCTGGAGTGCCACAAAAGCGACGCAACTCCAGCAATGTGTACTTTCACATGGGAAAGTCCCATGTTGTTAGTGCCTGCGTCAGTCTTACGCCTGCCATGAGGAAAGGAAGGGCCAGGTGCAACAACGTCCGCATTCTTGGGGTGCCCGAGAAATCTGAGGGTCAAACACCAGACCTGTTCTTTGAGGACATTATTCTTAACCCCCTTAAGCCTAAAGGACTAAGCAATTTCTTCACGGTCGAGCGTGCACACAGGGTACCTGGGGGAAGGCCACGAATTGGGGCACCGTCCTGCCCCATGATTGCAAGGGTTCTTAATTTCCGCGACAGAGATCCTACAGACGGCGCGCGCGGGGCCCCCCCTGAAATATGAAAACGCAACCCTCTCCTTCTTCCCGGACATTACTCAAGCGGTACAGAGACAACGTCTGAGCTTCTTGTCGGTGAAAAAGAAGATGAGAGACAAGGGGCTGAAATATGCCATGATGTTTCCGGCCCGCCTTCGGGTGGAACTTGAAGGGAAGACCTGTTTTTTTTATAATCCTGAGGTGGCGTCGGACTGGTTGGAGAGTGTGCACTCGACAGAGGCGGAGAATCAAGGTCGGGAGGAAGCAGATGAACAATAGGAGAACCCATAATGACGACTGCAGGACTTAATTTGCTGTATGTTATGAGCGAAGGATGGGGCGAGTCCGGAATGACTCTCCGGGTTGATTATCCTAGATTAGGAATTATACTGGGCCAGTCCGGAATGAAGAAGTAAGGGCGAGATTGAATGGGGGGAGACGGGCGGGTCCTTTGGGCCTCCCTCCATTTACTACTTTTAGTTAGTTGTAGACTAGTGTTGGGGTGACAGGCACACTGCTGTTTAGGGATGTGCGCAAGCTACATGCAGTGGTGTAGGGTGGAGGGTGGGAGTCAAGAGTTGTGGGGGGGGGGTTTGAAACTACAAATGTAATCAGTGCAGTATTATTAGCGACATATTTTTTCCTTTTGCATCAGGTGACAGTTTTGCTATACAATGCTAGCGGTATGGGGTAAATGTCTCATACTAGTCAGGGATCAGGGATAAGAGTGTTGAACTGGAATGTCAATGGTCTGGGTGACAAGATCAAGAGAGGGATGGTGAATCAGCTAATTAGAAGACACTCCCCGGAAGTTGCACTATTGCAGGAGACGCATCTTGTTGGGAATCGGTGCATGGCCCTCCATTAAGGGGGATATAAACTAGTGGCGCATGCTGGGTTTACATCAGGGTCTAGGGGGAAACATCACTTACAACACAACTTTTACAACGACATACCATTACAACGGAACTTTTACAACGCAACAACTTTTACAACGCATGTATTTACAACGCAGGTATCTTTACAACGCATACCATTACAACGTAAGTATTGGTAAGTATATAATTATATTTTAAATGTTATATGTTTGGGGTAAAGGGGTATTTTTAGGGTTCAGGGTCAGTTTGGGGTTTTTGGGTAAAGGGGTATTTTTGGGGTTCAGGGTCAGTTTTGGGTTTTTGGGTAAAGGGGTATTTTTGGGGTTCAGGGTCAGTTTTTAGTTTTTGGGTAAAGGGGTATTTTTGGGGTTCAGGGTCAGTTTTTAGTTTTTGGGTAAAGGGGTATTTTTGGGGTTCAGGGTCAGTTTTTAGTTTTTGGGTAAAGGGGTATTTTTAGGGTTCAGGGTCAGTTTTTAGTTTTTGGGTAAAGGGGTATTTTTGGGGTTCAGGGTCAGTTTTTAGTTTTTGGGTAAAGGTGTATTTTTGGGGTTCAGGGTCAGTTTTTAGTTTTTGGGTAAAGGGGTATTTTTGGGGTTCAGGGTCAGTTTTTAGTTTTTGGGTAAAGGGGTATTTTTGGGGTTCAGGGTCAGTTTTTAGTTTTTGGGTAAAGGGGTATTTTTGGGGTTCAGGGTCAGTTTTTAGTTTTTGGGTAAAGGTGTATTTTTGGGGTTCAGGGTCAGTTTTTAGTTTTTGGGTAAAGGGGTATTTTTGGGGTTCAGGGTCAGTTTTTAGTTTTTGGGTAAAGGGGTATTTTTGGGGTTCAGGGTCAGTTTTTAGTTTTTGGGTAAAGGGGTATTTTTGGGGTTCAGGGTCAGTTTTTAGTTTTTGGGTAAAGGGGTATTTTTGGGGTTCAGGGTCAGTTTTTAGTTTTTGGGTAAAGGGGTATTTTTGGGGTTCAGGGTCAGTTTTGGGTTTTTGGGTAAAGGGGTATTTTTGGGGTTCAGGGTCAGTTTTTAGTTTTTGGGTAAAGGGGTATTTTTGGGGTTCAGGGTCAGTTTTGGGTTTTTGGGTAAAGGGGTATTTTTGGGGTTCAGGGTCAGTTTTGGGTTTTTGGGTAAAGGGGTATTTTTGGGGTTCAGGGTAAAGGGGTATTTTTGGGGTTCAGGGTCAGTTTTGGGTTTTTGGGGTACAGGGGTACAGGGTAAAAATAAATTAAAATTAAATTTAAATTAAATTACATTAAATTATATTTTTTTTAATTAATTTACGATTATAAAATTAATATATATTTACCAATACTTACGTTGTAATGGTATGCGTTGTAAAGGTACCTGCGTTGTAAAAACATTTGTTGTAAATGCATGCGTTGTAAAAGTTTTTGCGTTGTAAAAAATGCGATGTAAAAGCATGCGTTGTAATAACATGCGTTGTATCATCATATATCCGGGTCTAGGAGAGTTGGTATCCTCATTAAAAATTCCTTTCCGTTTGAAATGCAGACTACATGGTCAGACCAGAGGGGCAGATATATGGGTGTCTCGGGGCAGCTGGGAGGTAGGACGGTTACCTTCTTGTCCATATTTACCGCCGGGCATCCAAAGATTTTAATGCCCTTTTTTCTAACCCTGCCTCTGGGTCTCTTGGTGCTGGGGGGAGATTTCAACACAGTACTAAATGGGGGAATAGATAGATTCCCGGCACGAATTCATACACCATCGCAGAAGTGGCTCCCTGACATCCTTGAATCGCTATGGTTGGATGATAGTTGGAGGGTGCGTAATTCAACTCAGAGACCCTTCACTCATGTGTCCACTGCACACAATAGTATGTCCAGATTGGACTACATATTGATACCGGCGGCTATGGCAGACACAATTAGAGAAGCAAGATACCTGGGGAGGGGCATCTCAGATCATTCCCCGAAGTGGTTACAGGTTGAGATCAGGCAACCAGCGGTTGGCAGAGTAGCTCCGATTAATGCACAGCACTTGAAGGACCCAGCCACAAAATAAGAAGATACGCCAAATATCGGAACGCTATTATCAGGAGAATGTGGGCACCGTCGACTCAGCACAGTCACTGTGCAAGGCATATAAAGTAGTGCTGCGGGGTGAGGTGCTCTCCTTGATTGCAGGCAAAAAGAAGAAACACCAGGCAGAAGTAACCAGGGTAGAGGCGGAAGTTGTGGAGTTGGAGAAACGGGTGGCTGAGACTGCTGCTCTGGGAGACCTGCATCTGTTGAAATTGAAACAAGATGAGTACAAAGGCCTCTCCAGGGAGGGCAGTCTCTTATAACAATGTCATACAAAGTCGAGAATACGAACATGGAGATAAGGCTGGGAAGTTAATCCCTTGGTTAGAACGTGGAGATCGGGCTTCTCATTTTGTGCCTGAGATTTACTGATCCGCAGGCAGTAGCAGACGTCTTTTCGGAGTATTACAAAGAAGTATATACCTCTGCGAATGGTTTTACCGAGACTGAGAATGGCGATATGATCAGAGATATAGGCATGCCAAGCCTCTCGGAGGACAATAGGAAATATTTAGACTCCTCCATTACGGATGATGAAAACGCGCAAGCAATTAGAAACATAAAGTCTAGGAAGGCAACGGGTCATAGTGGGTTGCCTATAGAGCTATATAAATTGAATGGCCATAAAATCGCTCCGCATATCCGTGCCATGTTTCTAGAAAGTAGAGAGTTGAGGTAACTTCCGTACGACCAGCGGGTGGCGAATATTGTGGTTATTCATAAAGCAGGCAAGACTTGGACATCCCCTTCCTCATATCGACCCATCTCGCTTCTCAATGCAGAGCCCTAGATATTGGCGAAATTGCTCGCCACTAGATTGGTCAAGGTCATTACAACCTTGATACACCCCAATCAATCTGGCTTCATGCCGCGTCGTAACACAGCCCTGAACTTGCGGAGGCTCCACGGGATTCTGGGCCTCCCGGAGAATACTGGAACCAGCGCTTTTGGTGTCTTTGGATGCTACTATGGCATTTGATAGGGTTGAATGGGCTTATCTATTTGCGGTTTTGACTAAGATGGGCTTTGGCTCGAAATTTATCGGGTGCGTTCGATTGTTGTATGCCGCTCCCTTGGCCAGAGTGATCGTAAATAATTGTAAATCAGCTGACTTTACCCTCGGGAGGGGCACAAGACAGGGATGCCCATTATCCCCACTTCTCTTCGCACTGGCATTGGAGCCTCTGGCGGCTTGGGTCCGGTGGGACCGGTCGATACGTGGCCACCGGTGTACACCAGAGTGGGAGGATAAAATATCGATATCCTGCTATATCTCACTAACCCCAGGGCGTCTCTGAGTAATTTCTTGGATGTCCTAGCCATATTTGGTAGATATTCCGGGTTTGCTGTAATTTGGACGAAGTCGGTATTGTTTGTTATATCGGGTAAGCCGCCTGTGGTCCCACAGTCATGCCCTATAAAGACCAACTAGTGGGATTTAAATATCTTGGCATATATATATAACACTGGACCCGAAGGCGAGGTATGCTAATAATTTAGAGCCCCCCTTGAGTCGGTTCAAAAAAGATGTGGAACGCTGGAGGGCTCTCCCCCTGTCATTACTTGGGAGGGCGGTGTTGTTTAAGATGATGGCCTTGCCTCGGCTCCTATACATACTCCAAAACACAATGGATCCAGTGCCTGTTACTTACTTCAGGGAGATCGAGACACTTCAGCGGCAGCTCCTCTGGGATGGCAGGCCCCGCATAGCTTTTATCAAGCTGATTATCCTGTTGTATGACTGGGGCATCGGTTTTCCGGACTTGAGGAAATATTACTGGGCCTCAAATCTTGCGGCGGTGAATCATATGATTTATGGCCCCCCGGGTGACCCAGGCAATGCTATGGATGGTGGGAAGGCACCAGGTGGAGATATCATTAAATCCTTGTATGCTAAGCCCGAAAGATTCACGTTGGCGGGCCCGACGGCACATGCCGTACATTTCTGGCACGTGGCTAACAGAAGTTTGGGATGGGAAGGGAAACTGACATTGGCCACCCCCCTGTTTAGCTCAGAGAGGCTCGGAAGCTTGTGGAAGTCTAAAGGGTTCGATAAGTGGGACCTTATCGGAATTAGTCAGATTAAAGATGTGTGGGGGAAGGGCTGTGTGCAGACTTTCGAATCTCTCTAAAAACCATACAGCCTGAATGATAATGAACACTTTCGTTATCGGCAGATTAGACACGCCCTTCTTGCCCGCATACCTAGAGACACAGAGCTTCTGGAGGCTTCTCCCCTTGAGGACCGAGTGCTTGACGGTCACATCCCAGAAAAAAAACATCTCCCTAGTATAAAGGAAGCTTGTAAATAATATGGAAGACCCACTGGGGAACATTAGAACAGCGTGGGGAGCAGACGGATTGGAGTTAGATGATGAAGATTGGGTGGTTGCGGTTCAGATGAGGCTTAGGTTGGTGCAACTTAAGATCCTACATAGATCATATATCACAGGGCCTAGACTAGTACACATGGGGCGAGCGGTGAGCGGAGACTGTAGGAGAGGTGGTGGAGAACTGGGCCCTTTCATACACATCCTATGGCACTGTGAAAAGATACAAAATTATTGGAGGAACGTACACGATGTGATCAAAGAAGTGCTGGGGGAGTAGATACGACCGGAAGCCCGTATATATTGAATGTATGGGAACCCACGGATTTGAATGTGTATCAGAAACAATGGGTGACGTTGGTATATATGGTGGCGAAGCGTAACATTGCTCAGTTGTGGGGAGCCAGCAAGTCACCTCAGACTACCAAGTGGGTGAGGATCTAGACTGGTGTATGTTTAGGGAAAGGGCAGTGTATGTGGCATGGGGTTGTCCGGAGAAGTGGGGGAAGATCTGGGGGGCCTGGAATAGTCATCGCGGCGTTTTGTGTACACCCCCGACGAGACAAAGGGAAGTCGAAACACAGGACTCCCTGTGATCCCAAAATGTATGCATATTGTAATTTATGATTCTGTACGAATGACAATTCGAACCCCGCAATGATGTTATATGTTGATCACCTGATGCTAATGTTTCATTTGTTTCTCTTAATAATAAAAAAAAACATGAAAAAAAAAAATGTCTAGGGATCCCCATTCTCGCTAGTTTCCTCCACAGGGTTGGTCTATTAACCCTGCTGAAAGCAGTAGAGAATTCAAGAAATACTGCAAATACAACTTGCGACTTAGACGCTACATACTTATTAATACAAGTTTGCACTATTGCGATATTATCAGTCACTGAACATTTGGGTCTAAAACCTACTTGGCGGGGCGTGGCCAAGATGGCGGCGGTGTAGGACGTACTCTCCTGTCCCTCTGGCGCCGCCTGTACATTTGCCTTGTTTATCACCCTATCTGGTGCCCATCCACGCAGCCCATGGGGATTTTCGGCCTCTGTGTACTGCCCAGAAGCTGTTGGTGTGCTTCTTTCCCCGCTGCGGTGTGCCTGGAGTGGGTGCTGGGCGTCGCGGCCCTGGTGCCTCGGAGGCCCGACGGGCCTGGCGGAAGAGAGCTGCAGATACTGCCTACTGCTGTGCGGGGCCCGCTTGCCTGGCGTGACCCTGCCTTGATTGTGGGGTGGAGAGGAGCCCGCGTGCCCGGAGACGTGTGAGGAGGGGCTGCGGCGGTAGAAGAACGGCAATGGGACCTGTGGAGTGGCTGCCTTGTCACAGTGCGGCGACCTGCGCACATGGGGAGTGAGGAGCCTAAATGGTGGAGCGGCCTGGAGCGGTAGGGGCGGCCCGGGCACTCATCAGAGTGCAGCAGCTGAGGCCGAGGCCCCCGCAGGGAGGCAGTGAGCTCCCGCCACGTAGCGCAGAGGCGTGTCCTTGCTCGTGCCCTGAGGATGGCTCTTGACAAGGTGAGGAGTGAGAGGCTGCTACCTCGCAGCCGGGAGGTCGGTCCACGAATTGTCAGACGGTGGGAGGCCCCAGCGGGTGGATGAGCGGGGGCCCTCATTGTCAGTGCCGGTGTGTGGTGTGGTCGGTGCCCCCCCCCTGTGACTGACGAGCTGTGGCCTGCTGAGTCGGCGCGGGGGCCCTGCGGATGTACTTTGTGGGCTGCGGAGGTCTTCTTCAGTGAGCTGGCGGAGAGAGGCATGATCTGTGGTGCCGGGGTGTGCGTCCTGTGAAGAGTGAGAGGCCCTGGCACAGCCTGCACGTCGGCGGGCGGCACATCACATACTGCTCCTCTACCTTCCTGGACCGTGCTTGAGACCTGCCGTAGGCGGGAGCATACCGGCATCGGGGAGCGGGCTTGGAGGCCCAGGAGAGGCCCGGTGCTGCAGGGGTGCATACCCGCAGGCTGCTGGCTGGATCACTGTCTTTCCTGGGCAGGCCGGCCCCGGCGGAGCGGCGAAGGGCTGGGCCCACCGAGGTGGGACAGAGGTGTCGGCCCCCCTGTCTTGTGAGCTGCGTGAGGCTTCAAGGGCTACCAGTGCAAGGGCAGCTCAGTGTTCGGTGTGGCACCTTGGGTGACACAGCAGTGGTGGTGTACAAGTGGAGCGGGTACCCCGGGAGTTGCCGCCATCTTGGAATTACAAGGCCTGCTAAGTGAGTACAGTGTGGAGCCTGGTGTTCGGAGACTGCAGTGTGGGTGGGCCCTCAGAGTGGCCTGGAAGGAGGACTGTAGCTGTGGCGGTGGAGGAGAAGAGACCCTGACTTTGTGTTTGTAGTTGCCTACTGTGCTACGGCCGCTGCAGGGGGCAAGGGCACTGGGGTTGGCCTAAGTCTCGGAGCGCGGCGCTCCTCTGCCTCAAGTGACTGGTTGCCACAGCGAGATACTCCCTGAGTGGTTGGTGGTCCTGGATGCCTCCTGGTGTTACACCTCGACGGTGCTGTGGTGGTGAAGGGAGTCGGGGTCAGTGGGAGTTGCACCATCGACCCGCATGTCGACGGGCAGTGTTTTTTCCCTGCTGTGTTCCGGGCCTGGGCCGCAAAGTGAGGTGTGGGCGCTGTTGTGGCTTGATCGCGTCTCGCTAGGAGCTTGGCTGTGTTGCGATGTCTGCCGCCAGGAGCAAGCGAGATAAACCCCTTAAGAACATGCTGCAGAAGACTACGGGGGGGGGCGCCTCTCAGTTGGGTGCCCAGTCCTCGTGGCATTAGGATAATGACGCACCCGCGATGAAGGCGTTCATGTTAGAGCTCTTTGCTGCCATCAAGGAGGACGTTTTGGAGCTCCGCTCGCAGCTCTCTTCAGATGTGCGGGAGATGCGGCGCGATGTTGACGCCATTGGAGAGCGAGTGGCGACCCTGGAAGAACATGACCTAGGCACTGCCAATGAGGTTTATCAGCTCCAGCAGGATGTTCTCCATCTTACGGAACAAAATCTGGATCTGCAGGCACACACCGAAGATTTGGAGAACCCCTCGGGGAGAAAAAACAACAGAATACGAGCGGTCCTGTGGAAAGGAGAAGGAGACGATCTGCGTGAATACGTTGGTGCGTTGTTTCGACAGAATCTTGATGAGGAGGAAAAACGGGATATTCAGCTGGATCGCGTCCATCGCGTTGGCCTGCCGAGGGGCACAAGGCTCCGCCACCAGACATCCTGGTGTGTGTGCATGACTTTCAGATTTAAGAACGGATCCTTCGCAAAGCTCAAGATCTCAATCCTGTACAGTTCAGGGGCCGTCAACCCGCACTCTTTCAAGACCTAGCGGCCTCAACACTTGTCAAGCGCAGAAGCTTCAAACCTATCACGGCCTATCTGCGGGAGCAGGGCATCACCTACTTGTGGGGACACCCATTTCGACTTACTTTTAAATACAAGGGCAAACTCCTGCAGATCCACTCGCTGGACGCAGCCTTCGAGGCGCTGGGATTGGAGCGGCCCGCACCTTGGGGCGAGTCCGCTGGATCCCCCATGTATCAGGGTTGGGTAAGGTTCTAGGAGGACGCCATGTTTCCCCAACGGTTGGTTTTGTCAGACGGACTATAGTCATCTCACAAGACTGTTGGGGGCCCATTAGGATGTCGGGCGGTGGTGGCGGGCGGAAAAACAGCTTTTTCCGCCCACGAGCAGCGGTACTCACATCCGGCACATTAGAATAGCAAAACATAGATCAATTCCCATCCACCGCGGAGCGCCGCGCACCGCCATCAAAGTGCGCCCGCACCGCAGCGGTGTGAGCCAATCGAGACTCACCGCCGTGCGGAATGACGTCCGCCCGCTACACAAATTAGGATGGCCCAAACAAGCAGAGGCACCGCAGCGGAGACACCGCCAACCTAAGCAGGCGGAAACTCGAAAGCAGAGCAAGATAGCCGAGACCCGGTCATGAAGGCCATGGACCCAGCCCTCCATATGCATCCGGTGATGTACCTCCTACAACACTACCGTCAGATGGCCCGCCACGGCCGCCGCAGGTACGCAACTCCACAAATACAACACACAACACACAGGCCGACACAGGGTCCAATCACCACACAGACACCCTGCTGGGGATCACAACACATCCACAAGGGCACCCACACATGACCTACCTGACACAAGGCACCCCATAGCATCCGGGACACACATCCACCGCCAACCAGCAGCAAAGTCCCGGTCCCGGTCACGTCACCGCTGCGGTCAACACATGCTCACTATGCAGAAGGCAGGGCCACTCCAAGGCATGGGCAGGGCACAAACACCACAGGGACACACCACCCCCAACAGCACAGCAACAAACCCCATCAATTCACAGGGCAGGTGCCCATCCTGTGCACCCCCATGCACACCAACAAGCAACAAGCACTGCAGCAAGCAAGCACAATACACACCCTGCACCACACAACACACAACCAGGGAAACAGCCACTGCAGGAGTGGCTGACAAGGAACACACACTGGCGAATCCTTACCTCTGCAAACATTTCCTGGCAGAAACCACGTTTTGCCAACAAACGAACACGGAATCTGAAAGATCTTCTGGTCCACACGAGACCCAAACCTACCACACCACAGAACCAACTGACCTTATGGAATCTCCCACCCATCATGGGACACTTCCCGTGCAGATCCTGCTCAGTCTGTCCACTAACCAGACCCACAAAAGAATTACAGCCCCTACCGCACCTGAGATGGACTATGCGGAACCATACAAATTGTAATACAAGTCATGTAATATACATGATTACATGTCCATGCAACTTGGTCTATATAGGCATGACGTGCAGAAAAGCAAAACAGAGAATCGGCTAGCATCGCAGTAACGTCAAATGTAAGAAAGGAACGACCAAAATGGCTACGCATTATCTAGAAAAAGGCCACACAGTTGATGACCTACAATGGGTAATTCTGGAAACTTTGAAAACCAAGGACCACAACGCAGACCGTATTCTTTTTGAAAAAGAACAAAGGTGGGTCCATAGACTGGGTACTGATGTACGAGGTCTCAATGATAATATTCCGTGGGCCAGGCTGAACAGATAGAAAAAGGACCACAAATCCTCTCATTACAACACAAACCGTGGGTGATATGCCAAAAAACTATGAACAGCACTTAGCACCATAAGTATAAGTAGTAAATAGTACACACAAGATACCATCCACTTGTCTGACGAACCGAGATGAGTCTAAGATCACCAAAAATCCATATTGCCCCCAATTAACAGCCACACCAGATCCTATTGTCATATGTGAAAATGTCACCACCTATACGTCCTGGGAACTGGTAAAAATAGAGCGCATTATCATCGTATAGCCAAAGTTTCTGTGACAGGGTCACAGAATAAGGACACCACCGTGATTGAATTTCCAATAAAAGCCAGCTCCCCCCGGTCAATCGCCCATTATACCCCGCGATTAACCAAAATTGGCTTTACAAATCTAGAGCCTTTTTATAAACGTAATAAATGTTAAGTGGAATTTGGCAAATAAATAAAAATGACATAGACAATTGTTCAAGTTCAAGTTCAAGTTCCAGAATTTATATAGCGCACTACTCACCCAGAGGGTCTCAAGGCGCTTGGGGAAGGGGTTCATTATTTATCGAATAGCCAGGTTTTAAGTTCTTTTCTGAAGGAGATGTGGTTCTGTGTAAGGCGGAGGTGGGTGGGGAGTGAGTTCCAGGTCTTGGCCGCCAAGTAGGAGAAGGATCTACCTCCCATGGTGGATCTTTGGATGAGCGGGATTGCGGCGAGGCCTTGATCGGAGGATCTTAATTGGCGGGTGGGTGTGTAGAAGGATAGTCGAGTGTTGAGACATTCGGGCCCTAGCTTGTAGAGGGCCTTGTGTGCGTGGGTGAGGAGACGGAATGTTATTCTCTTGTTGACGGGGAGCCAGTGGAGGTCTTTCAGGTGGCCGGTAATGTGATTTTGGCGAGGGATGACCAAAATGAGTCTCGCTGATGCGTTTTGGATACGTTGGAGTTTTTTCAGTAATTTGGCTGTAATTCCGGCGTAGAGGGTGTTTCCGTAGTCCAGTCGACTCGTGACTAGTGCGTGGGTGACAGTTTTTCTTGTCTCGGAGGGGATCCAACGGAAGATTATTTTGAGCATACGAAGTACATTGAAGCAGGAGGATGAGACGGCGTTGACTTGTCTGGTCATTGAGAGTGAGGAATCTAGGATGAAGCCCAGGTTGCGTGCGTTATCTGTGGGTGTGGGTGCTGTGCCCAGAGCCGAAGGCCACCATGAGTCGTCCCAGGCAGAGGGGGATGATCCTAGGATGAGCACCTCCGTTTTGTCTGAGTTAAGTTTTAGGCGGCTGGTTTTCATCCATTCGGCAACTTCTTTCATACCTTCGTGAAGATTGGTTTTGGCGGAGTTAGGGTCTTTGGTGAGGGAAAGGATCAGCTGGGTATCGTCAGCGTAGGAGATGATGTTAAGGTTGTGTTGACGCGCGATGGATGCGAGTGGACTCATGTAAACATTGAAGAGGGTGGGACTGAGTGATGAACCTTGTGGTACACCGCAAATGACTTCGGTAGCCTCTGATTTGAATGGGGGAAGTCGTACTCTCTGGGTTCTTCCGGCGAGGAAGGAGACGATCCAGTCCAACGCTTTTCCTTGTATTCCGATATTGTTGAGGCGTTGTATGAGGGTGCTGTGACAGACTGTGTCGAAGGCGGCGAAGAGGTCGAGTAGAATGAGGGCCACTGTTTCTCCGTTGTCCAGTAGTGTTCGGATGTCGTCTGTGGCTGCGATGAGGGCGGTTTCGGTGCTGTGTTTGGCTCGAAAGCTGTTCTGTGAAGGATCGAGGGAGTTGTTGTCTTCGAGGAAGGCGGCGAGTTGGCTATTGACGGCTTTCTCAATGACTTTTGCCGGGAAAGGGAGGAGGGCGCTGACTTCGGCATGTTTCCAGCTTTCTGGGAAGGTAGCAGAGTTGAAGGAACAGTTGATAATATCACGGAGGCGGGGTGCGATGATGGAGTCTGCTTTGTTGAAGATGTAGTGGGGACATGGGTCGGTTGGCGAGCCAGAGTGGATGGAATTCATAAGGCGGATGGTGTCTTCGGTCGTGATTGGGTTCCAGGCGTTGAGATTGTTGGAGGGCGGTATAGGTTCTGAGGGGGGTGGGTAGGATTGTTCGTTGGTATTGTTTTCGAAGCTGTTATGTATGTCTGCAATTTTGTTGTAGAAGAAGGAGGATAACGAGTCACAGAGGTCTTGGGAGGGGGTGATGTTGTTTGAGGCTGCGGTGGGGTTGGTGAATTCTTTGACGATATTGAATAGTTCCTTGCTGTTATGGGCATTGTTGTCGAGTCGATTCTTGAAAGCTGATTTCTTGGTGGATTGAATCAGCTGGTGGTGTTTGCGGGTGGCTGCCTTGAAGGTGGTCATGTTGTCGGTGGTTGGGTTTTTTCTCCATGTTTTCTCGAGAGTACGGCAAAGTTTCTTGGATTTTTTAAGGTCATCGTTGAACCAGGGGGCCTTTTTGCTGTCTTGTTTGGTGTGATGGTTTTTCAAGGGTGCTAATTCGTCAGCGCTGTGAGTGATCCATTGTTTGAATTTGATGGCAGCTTGGTTAGGGTCAGATGAGAGGGCGGGTGGGTTTTGGTTGAGCGATGTGAGGAGTTGGTCGGTGGTGATTTTGTTCCATTTTCTTCGGGGAATAGGTTGTGGGGGGTTGTGGGTCGAGGTGGTTTTGTAGCTGAAGTGAACACAACTGTGGTCCGTCCAATGGAGAGCTGTGGTGCGATCGAAGGAGATGTGTTTGCTGGAAGTGAAGATTGGGTCTAGCGTATGTCCGGCTATGTGGGTGGGGGTGTTAATAAGTTGTTTGAGTCCGAGATTGGCTAGGTTATCCAGTAGGGTGGTGGTGTTGCTGTTGTTATTCTTTTCCATGTGGAAGTTGAGGTCTCCTAGTAGGATGTAGTTCACGGAGGCGAGGGCATGTGGACTGATGAAGTCAGTGATGTCCTCGCTGAATTGTTTACGTGTTCTTGGAGGCCTGTAGATGAGGGTGCCTCTGAGTGTGGTTCTGGGGTCAATGTGGACCTGGAAGTGGAGGTGTTCGGCGGTGGAAAGGTTAGCGTCGGAGCTGGTCGTGATTTTGACGGTGTTTTTATGGACGATGGCGATGCCTCCTCCTGTTTGGACGGGGCGGTCTTTACGGATGATCTTGTAATTGTCCGGGATGGCTATGGCGATGTCGGGTGTTGATGATGCATTCATCCATGTTTCAGTGAGGAAGGCGATGTCTGGTGATATAACGTCAAGTAGATCCCAGAGTTCGGTGGCGTGTTTGTGGACCGAGCGGGTGTTCAGCAGGATGCACTTCAGGTGGTTAGGGTCGGACCTGTGTTTGGGGTTAGTGGTTGTGGTAAGGGTCTTGACGCTGGTGAATTTGCAGGAGTGGCATGCGAAGGGCCCATGAGTACGTCCTGGGGCAGCTTCGAAGCATTGGGGAGTACGTCCGGGGTTAAGGGCTAGGAGGGTGGCTGCATCATACTTGATGCGGCCAGAGTGCAGTTTGCGGGGGCCAGGGGATCTGGCGAAAGGCGCGGTCCAGGCACGGACGGGCGTAGACGGGCTTACCTTTGGCGCACCTTCGGCGCGACCGCAGCGTGTGGACGCTGCGCGTAGGACCATTTGTCTTAAATGAAGAGTGGAGGGGGGCGGAGCGTGGGAGGGTCAGCTGGGAGGCGGGAGCGAGGTGGAGGGAGGGTCTGGGATGGCACAACAAACAAAATGGCAGCAACCAAAACAAACAATGGAGCGCTATGGGTGAAATGTAATTCTAGGAAGCAGTGGTGTTGCGCTATTAGCAAATCAGCAGTCAGACAATAAAATACTTTGCAAAAGCCAACCGCGATGCTATTAAATATCCTGCAGGCGAGCGCGTGATTGTAGTGCAGGCGCAAAGCGTCTCAGAGGATTCAAAGCGCTACGTTATAATCACGGGGCACAAAACGACTCAGAGGAGATAAAGCGCTGCTGTAATGGGGCACAGGCGCCTCAGAGGATTCAAAGCGCTACGATACTGGAGTGCACAGAGCATCTTCAGAGGAGGCAGTGCGATGTGAAGTTAGGGTCAGAGGAGGTGAGGGGAGCGACCGCTTCTGCACGGGACAGGACGGTCACAGCTCACCACGAGGGCGAGGACGGCAGATAGTATCAGTGGGTGGGAGGGTCAGCTGGGAGGCGGGAGCGGGGTGGAGGGAGGGTCTGGGACGGCACAACAAACAAAATGGCAGCAACCAAAACAAACAATGGAGCGCTATGGGTGAAATGTAATTCTAGGCAGCAGTTGTGTCGCGCTATTAGCAAATCAGCAGTCAGACAATAAAATACTTTGCAAAAGCCAACCGCGATGCTATTAAATATCCTGCAGGCAAGCGCGTGATTGTAGTGCAGGCAAAAAGCGTCTCAGAGGATTCAAAGCGCTACGTTATAATCACGGGGCACAAAACGACTCAGAGGAGATAAAGCGCTGCTGTAATGAGGCACAGGCGCCTCAGAGGATTCAAAGCGCTACGATACCGGAGTGCACAGAGCGTCTTCAGAGGAGGCAGTGTGATATGAAGTCAGGCTCAGAGGAGGTGAGGGGAGCGACCGCTTCTGCACGGGACAGGATTGTAGAATCAATAAAACTTTATTAGTGCACACGAACGTAACAGCATATTGTAACGCATATAATCACCCAAAACCATAGTCTGTGTACACTTCCCACAGTCGGGGAAGTATTATAATCAACCCTTAAAGTTCACAAGTCCTACCGGGTCCAGGACGGCAGAGTCAGCACAAGCGGCGCAGGAGGCGAGGAGCTACAGGTACCTGCGAGGCCGGAGCACCATCTGGCGTCTTAACGGATAAGTACTATATTTCATTACTAATTCCCTACCCCTTGTTTCTAGAAAAGGGCCCCCCTCCTAGAGATCCCTGGTACCTGTGGAAGCACGTAATCACTGTGCAGAGGTACGTGGCTGCATTATCTAAAGTAAGACTAATCCCTGGAATGCGTGTGACTGCATATTGACGGGTCGTGCATTTTTCCTCCAAAACGATAAAAACGTGAGCGAAAGCCCCGCACTCAGTTCATATTCAGACGCTTTAAAAGATAGAAGCGTGCTTTGAGCCTCGACCAACACTTATTTACCGATACTTCAGTAACTAACTTTTATCCGCAAAACAGCTATGGGTAAAGACAGTGAATGATATTCCCAAATAGTGGTGAGTACACCGACACCATATTGAGGCGAATTAAGGTTTTGTTTAAGCCAATGAGCACACATATCTCACACTATATTTAGCAATAACAAAAATACAAAAATACAGTGAGCTCCCACAACTGCACAAACACATCTGGCCAATACCACTTATCGTTGTGTATGAGACTAACAGCACCCCAATTTTTACGCAACGCCAGCACAAATATACGCACAAATAAAAGCGCATTACCATGACACCTAAAAGGGCTTGTATTGATTAGATAGCAAAGGAAATACAAATTTTGCGTTAGGGCACCCAGTCCCCTTACGAAACAATGAGCAAACAGCCAGAGGCTTGTATATAATTTTACAAAAGTATACACACCACTACCGGTCTGTATGAAAATACCGATAATGAGAAGGGAAATTTGCCACCTGATTGAAGAAAACGAGCAATGAGCATTGTTGTAAACCAGGCACTTGAGTATGTGGTATTTGACTGCAAGATGTAGTGATCGATAAAGTATTGTAATTTTTATATGTTGCACTTTAATATATAATGCACACTTTTGACTTATGTCCCACTACCTTCCCCAAGGTTACCCACATCATTTGTATTTACAGGCACAAGACTGACCTCCAAGGCGTAAAGGACTAATACGTCGCTTTACCACTCACACACCACACGGTCCTGAAGAAAGCCCACCGACCTTTCTAGGCGAATAGGGCTGAAACATGTCGACCTTTTAATATCACTAGAATTGATAGCGTGAGAATCTTAACAATTCTCTTCACGCATATGTATTCTATTTTCACCGCTAACTCGAATATAGAACAATAAATATCGTTATCTGGCTGTCCGAGTTATTTTAATCACACAATCACCACTTATCACTGGACACTACTGCTTTTAAACTTGGGTTACTACCTCCAGGTGGAGGCTGCATACCAACTAACCCTGTGATTATGCAGACACGAGAGTAATATAGCGGAGAACCAAGATATACCGCTACCAGAAAACATCTACTCACGTGCATGAGGGTTTTTTACCATGGGACATACCACCTACCTGTAAAATCCAGGTTAGCAGGACAAGTGATTCTTCCCTCCCCCAACTGATTTGCAAGGAACACACAACACCAGTGCCACACACACTGAAGGCTCATCCTTGCCAGCACATACACACACAAACAAACACACACCCTGGGTGTAGACACAAACACAACACACACACAGGGATGCCTCAACAGATGCCTGCACAAGAACAACACACAAACACTACAAGAACACATACTGAACCCCAACAGAAACAGACACACCCTTTCAGACAAACTGGGGAAAGGCAATGGGAGCACAGACACAGCAGGAGTTCACAACATCATCACTCTTGAACAAAACACACACACCATAAATGTAAATGTAAATGTCAAGGTATTTGTAGAGCGCACTGCCACCAAGCGGTTTCCTGGCGCTATTACTCACACCGCTGTGGAACCCTTCCTGACTTTCCCTGTGAAGTGTCCTCTCCTGGGCACCCCCAGGGTAAAGCCAGGCATCCTAGCGCTGTTGGGGCCGGTGTGGAGGTTAAGCAAGCTATTGCCCAGAGTTGCAGCGTGGGGCCCATGATTAGAATAGGCACCGAGGCGAGAATTGTCAGGTCCGAGGAAATTGAGCCCAAAACCCGCCAAGGCGGGAATTGAACCCTGGTCCCAGCCAGACCTCTGCATCAGGGTCTGCCGCTCTAACCATTGAGCCACACTCCTCCACCTCCACCATAACATATATCACACAAGAAGTGCATCAGGACAAACCCTAACTGCCACATCAAACCAACCACAGATGCACATGAAACACCAATCAACAAACACCACAGGACATCAGGGTATGCACATCAGGCAATGCCAAGGCCACGTACACACAGCACTGCATGCGCTACAAGCAGTGTGTGCATGACAAGCACAACAGCCACACACAGACATGATAGACACAACCTCATCACACACACCACAAACCAGCACAGCACAAATACAACAGCACACCCAGGAAGTGAAGCAATACCACAGCCAACACACACACATCCAACACAAAAACTACACATGCACCACTGTGGGATACAATAGCCAAGCCATCTCCACCAGAGCACTGGGCAGCACACACAGCTGAAGTGAACATGACCACCACAGAATGACCAATAGCACAAGGACAGCACACATAAACCATTGTGGCAATGTCAGAGGGGAACTTCACTCATGGCCCAAGAACTGCACCACAAAGTACAAGCTCACAAATGAAGTGATGTGGAGGCACACACACATGGAAACCAAGGGGACAGCTGACATCAAAGTGAAATACCCTGCATGTGAGTATCAGATATGTAAGGGGTGTACCACACACAAATAGACAGAGGGGAAGACCCACAATGGCCAGGCACAAGTGGCACACATAGGGCATGGCCTTAAACCACACATACCATGCCATACAGGAGGAGAAAAGCCATCATGTGCCTGCAATGCATGACAAACACAAACACAATGCCAGTGTGGAGCAGCAGGGCCACACAGTCTACACAAACACACCCAAGAAACATTGAGGATCAAACAAACACAACACTGATGTGCAACTCACACACTTTGCACACTTCTAACTTACCAACACAACAAGGAGGAGTCACACACAACTGCATGGAGACACCAAAACACAGCACAGTGCACAACAAACAGCTCACACAAGTGCATACAATTTTATACACAGGGCAAGACAAAACAAACAACAGGCACACAACTCCAGGGTGACACATGTGTGTCTCTCACAATCCAGGGGCACACACTCATCCACTACAAACGTACACCCTTCACACTGCACACCTCTGCTACACCCAAGACCACGCATCTCATGTAGGCCATGGTACCAGGACTAAGAACCAACACAAGATGACCATACACATACACGGCTGGGCACACATAAAGGAATCCACACACATACATCATTACATATCCCAGCCTGCTTCCAAACCTTTGCACAGCATCACACCCTGTGCTGGCAGTGTCCCCTAACCTTCCATGTGAACAGTGTAGCCGACAATAGCAAATCACCAAGAGGAAAACTGCATGGCATGTAAAATAGCCATCACAGATTACACTATTATCAGGTACAGAATGGACAGAAGACCCTGTCACCTCTGTGTAAAAATCTGATGCGTGCAAAGAGCTTTGCAATGTTGAAGTGATACATAGAGCATGGGGCGCAGCCAATCAAATTCAAACACAAAAAGAACTTTAATCAGCAAGGACACTGACAAAACACACAACAGGAGTAACTGTATTTAGTCACATATTGCACAGATGTAGCAGTAGAACAATAGTAGACAACAGCAAGGCACAAAATGATGATCATATGCAAGATATTATGCACAGGTTAAATACAAACAGGAAGGCCAGTGTCCATGGCACAGGTGAGACAGCAAGTACACGAGAGGCTGCACAGGGGAGAGTACAGCACAGCAGAGCAACAGGGCCAGTGTCCATGGCACAGGGGAGAGCCCAACACAGCAGAGCAACAGGGCCAGTATCCATGGCACCAGGGGGGCAGCACAGCAGAGCAACAGGGCCAGTGTCCATGGCACAGGGGAGACCACAGCACAGCAGAGCAACAGGGCCAGTGTCCATAGCACTGGGGAGAGCCCAACACAGCAGAGCAACAGGGCCAGTGTCCATGGCACAGGGGAGAGCCCAACACAGCAGAGCAACAGGGCCAGTGTCCATGGCACAGGGGAGAGCCCAACACAGCAGAGCAACAGGGCCAGTGTCCATGGCACAGGGGAGAGCCCAACACAGCAGAGCAACAGGGTCAGTGTCCATGGCACAGGGGAGAGCCCAACACAGCAGAGCAACAGGGCCAGTGTCCATGGCACAGGGGAGAGCCCAACACAGCAGAGCAACAGGGCCAGTGTCCATGGCACAGGGGAGAGCCCAACACAGCAGAGCAACAGGGCCAGTGTCCATGGCACAGGGGAGAGCCCAACACAGCAGAGCAACAGGGCCAGTGTCCATGGCACAGTGGAGAGCCCATCACAGCAGAGCAACAGGGCCAGTGTCCATGGCACAGGTGAGAGCCCAACACAGCAGAGCAACAGGGCCAGTGTCCATGGCACAGGGGAGAGCCCATCAGAGCAGAGCAACAGGGCCAGTGTCCATGGCATAGGTGAGAGCCCAACACAGCAGAGCAACATGGCCAGTCTCCATGGCACAGGGGAGAGCACAGCACAGCAGAGCAACAGGGCCAGTGTCCATAGCACAGATGTAGCAGTAGAACAATAGTAGGCAACAGCAAGGCACAAAATGATGATCATATGCAAGATACTATGCACAGGTTAAATACAAACAGGAAGGCCAGTGTCCATGGCACAGATGAGACAGCAAGTACATGAGAGGCTGCACAGGGGAGAGTACAGCACAGCAGAGCAACAGGGCCAGTGTCCATGGCACTGGGGAGAGTACAGCGCAGCAGAGCAACAGTGCCAGTGTCCATGGCACTGGGGAGAGCCCAACACAGTAGAGCAACAGGGCCAGTATCCATGGCACCAGGGAGGGGCAGCACAGCAGAGCAACAGGGCCAGTGTCCATGGCACAGGGGAGAGCACAGCACAGCAGAGCAACAGGGCCAGTGTCCATAGCACCGGGGAGAGCCCAACACAGCAGAGCAACAGGGCCAGTGTCCATGGCACTGTGGAGAGCCCAACACAGCAGAGCAACAGGGTCAGTGTCCATGGCACAGGGGAGAGCCCAACACAGCAGAGCAACAGGGCCAGTGTCCATGGCACAGGGGAGAGCCCAACACAGCAGAGCAACAGGGCCAGTGTCCATGGCACAGGGGAGAGCCCAACACAGCAGAGCAACAGGGCCAGTGTCCATGGCACAGGGTAGAGCCCAACACAGCAGAGCAACAGGGCCAGTGTCCATGGCACAGTGGAGAGCCCATCACAGCAGAGCAACAGGGCCAGTGTCCATGGCACAGGTGAGAGCCCAACACAGCAGAGCAACATGGCCAGTCTCCATGGCACAGGGGAGAGCACAGCACAGCAGAGCAACAGGGCCAGTGTCCATAGCACAGGGGAGAGCCCAACACAGCAGAACAACAGGACCAGTGTCCATGGTACTGTGGAGAGCCCAACACAGCAGAGCAACAGGACCAGTGTCCATGGCACAGGGGAGAGCCCAACACAGAAGAGCAACAGGCAGTGGCGTCACTAGGGTTGATGTCACCCGGTGCGGGTAACTCATGGTGTCACCCCCTCACGACTTACCGCATGGACCTCCTCCGTTCCGAGTCCGCTGCGCCAGTGGACACAGATGGCAAATAACGGGACCATACAGAATCCTTACGTTTGTAAATTTAGTTCCTACATTTACAAAGGCCATAGGAGAAAATTTTAATTCAACAAGGTCGGACTTCTTCCCCATGCCACTGCCAGCCTGGCTGCATCTTGGCGCCTAAGATTTTTTCATGTCCACCACATCGAGGGTGTTGATTAAAAAGGATAATCTCTTTCAGAGCCCTGCGCTGATTACTAGGTGATGAGACCTTGTTTTGTGACTTGACCGTGTTTTCAATTATCACCAGCATTCACAAGTCGCACTTAGGGGGCACATCAATGATTGATTATGAGGTGTGGTGGGGGGTCAGGGCCTTTCTTTCGTGACTGTCTGCCCGCCCCGCAGCCCAACTAAGGAAGGTTAGAATTGAAAGCTTTAGCCTGGTGCACGGGCCGCACGTTCGTTTGTCATTGTGCCAGAAATTTACAGTAAAAAGAAAAAAAGCATGATATTTGTGTGCCACTGCACTGCCACATTTTTAACTTAGTAAGTTCATGCACTGTCTGTCGAGTGAGTGTTGCAGAGCCTGGCGATATGAAGAAGAAGACACATAAAAAAAATAACAAACTGAAAACAAGACTCAAATTTACGTAAAGCAAGAGCTTTGGGCTCACTGGCAAAGAAAGTAGAGGGTCCATCAAAGTAGATGGTCTCAAAGGTCTTTGGCAGTACCATCTTTGGTGAAGAAATGCCAGTCTTGGACTAAGGAAGAATATGCCTTGGGTTTTCAGTTCAATCACTACCATCAGACAGGCCGGCAGAATCTCCAAGCACCACCTGTTCTTCCTTGGGGAGCTGTTAGCGGAGCATGAAGCACCTGAATTTGTAACACCCTGAAATACCGCAATAGACATGCAATGTGACCCAGGTCCAACCTCGAGCCTGACCTACGTATGCCTAATAGATCCCAATTGCTTAACGACCAGCACTCTGGCGAGTCCAAGTGAAGTTCCAGCTCACATTGTACAATTATTTTGCTCTGTAACTTGTGTGGATTTTCTAGAATTTGGTCGCAAAACAGTTTAAGAGTTTAGTAACACATAGGCAGTTAATGGTGGTACCAGTTTATGCCACTATAGCCAAGGGTGCTGTAGACTGGTAACAGCCGGAGTAGTACTACTGTAATAAATAAACATTTGTGTGCCACTGCACTGCCACATTTTTAACTTAGTAATAAGTTCATGCACTGTCGGAGTAGTACTACTGTAATAAATAAATATTATTTCTCTCTCTCACCGTCCCAAATTTTGAAGGGGAGACTGGAGAGACGACTACGAGACCACGACGACGGCAATCGCGGCGATATCATCAACAACAAAAAGATGATGGTGGTCTCTCTGATGTCGTCGTCGGTCGGTATTAATTGTTCATTCTCACGACGATGACCAGGCACCACTGCGCATGCCGGGCGCGTGACCGCCGCCGTGGCGCGTCAGAGAGGGAGCAGCAGGTGCGCACAGCGCGCGGGGGCTGTCCCAGGGCCGTCATTGGTGCACAAATTAGATTGACGGCCCTGGGACCCAAAGTAAACTTAACTGCTAAGTACGCGGCGAACCAGTGAACGCCGCGCCGCGCCGCGCCGCACGCATCCGCATCGCACCACCAGCCCAGGCAATGATGATCGATCCCGAATGGGATCATCATCACAGTATCTCTGGTGGCGCGCCGCGGTGCGTCGTGCGGCTGCCGCTGGCGGTGCGCTGAGTCTGATTAGCACTGCATGCACTAGCAGAAGTAGCGCGGCCAGGACGGAGGAGGCAGCTAGATTGGTGTCACCCCCAGATGGGGTGACACCCGGTGCGGTCCGCACCCCCCGCACCCCACTAGTGACGCCACTGGCAACAGGGCCAGTGTCCATGGCACAGGGGAGAGCCCAACACAGCAGAGCAACAGGGCCAGTGTCCATGTCACAGGGGAGAGTACAGCACAGCAGAGCAACAGGGCCAGTGTCCAAGGCACAGGGGAGAGCCCAACACAGCAGAGAAACAGGGCCAGTGTCCATGGCTCAGGGGAGAGCCCAACACAGCAGAGCAACTGGGCCAGTGTCCATGGCACAGGGGAGAGCCCAACACAGCAGAGCAACAGGGCCAGTGACCATGGCACAGGGGAGAGTACAGAACAGCAGAGCAACAGGCCCAGTGCCCATAGCACAGGGGAGAGCCCAACACAGCAGAGCAACAGGGCCAGTGTCCATGGCACAGGGAAAACAGCAAGTGCATGGGAGGCTGCACAGGGGAGAGTACAGCACAGCAGAGAAACAGGACCAGCAACACACCCAGGTTGTAAACAATGGTCAGGACTAGCACAGCTGTATGAGGCACAGGCATATGAGTGGGATGTCAAATCACTCCTGGCTGTCATGCGGACTTGGACCTGGTTGTGTGTCAGGGACAGCAGGCCCACTTGACTGGGGTGACAGAGCCCCAGGTGATGTGGGGCTAACAGTGGCTTGGCAAGCTGGAGGGCTGTGTGGACCAGGTGGCATAGTGGCACATGGAGGTGGAGTCATGCAGACACAGTGTGGGTAGGAGAGGTTTGAGGGGTGCCCTTCCACTTTTTGGGAATATGAAATGGCTTCCCTGTCTTGGGGTTGATGGGAAGTAGTGATGACACAACAGGCTCACACACCAACTGTCCCACATCAGGTGCAGACACTAGCACTACCTCTGGTGATGTGCTGGATCCTGCGGAACGCTTGGTCTGGCTACGCCTCTGGACCACCTTCCCCTTTTTGCCAGGTGAACCCCCTACAGTGCCCTCCTTTCCCTTTTTCCCAGGTGTACCCCCTACAGTGCCCGCCTTTCCCTTTTTGCCAGGGGTGGTCTCTACAGTGCCCTCCTTTCCCTTTTTGCCAGGGGTGGTCTCTACAGTGCCCTCCTTCCCTTTTTTCCAGGGGTGGTCTCTACAGTGCCCTTCTCCACCTGCTTCAAGGGTCTTGGAATTGAGGTTGATGTAGTGGGTGTATGTGTCCCTGTACTCTTCCTAGGTGTACCCCTGATATGCCACACCTCCTCAGTGGGCACAGACACTGCATGGGTAGGTCTGTGTGTTTTTTCTGTGACAGGAGAGTCTTTTGCTGGTGATGCCTCTGCGGCATCTGAGCCTGATGTCTGCCTCATTGCTCTTCTGGCCTTGCTCTTCCCTGACTGGCTCTTGTCTGTGCATTCTGGGGTGGCCCTGCTCTTCAGTGGGGATGGTGTCTATGGGCGGAGTGCTTGAGTTGTGTCTGTTGTGTGCTCCTTGTGCTGTATCTTTTTGGTGACGCAGGGGAACCATGGTCACTGTCATCTGATGTGGCCACTGACTGGGGGGTGGACAAAGGCACCTGAGCTCGAATGGGAGCAAGTGCCTGTTGAAGGGCAGACGTCACTGTGGATGACAACGCCTGGACTGTACGGTGTAGCCCACTCACGTCAGAGTGTATGCCCTCAATGTATGCAACCACCTTGCCTAATTTCTTGTCATGGTCACTGAAGGCATTGAGCTGGGCGGTCTGGCCCACACAAAGCTGGCGCAGGAGATCTGCACACTCTGCACTGAGGGCAGCAGGGGGGGACAGGTGCAGGTGCAGCGGTGCCAGGTGTGAATGTGACTCGTCCCCTCTTAGTGACCTGGATATGGGCAGCACCAGAGGAAGTGGATGGGAGGCTGGGCACTGGCCGCTGGGTGGTAGATGATGATGCAGACTCCTCATCCCCTGTGCCTGACAACATGGATGCATCCCCGCTGGCATCAGATGATGTGCTACTCTGTGTCTCAACCACAGATTCCTCCTGCATACTTCGGTGCCCTTCAGATGCGCCGGTGGGCTCTGGGTCACTGGCCTACGCTGCAGCTGTTGTGCTACTCTCGCCACCACTGGTTTCTGGCTCATGTTCCTCCTTGGTCTCTTGCGAATCTGCATGAGAGAGAGATACAGGGTGTGTAAGTGTCATCATCTGGTCACACGAATTCAAATCAATACAGTTGAGGAGAGGCCCAAATCTACATGGTAACCAACACACCCTGCAATCACTGTGCAGCAACACACAACATAGACCACACCAGTGCCTGTAACGCAGGATATCTGCCATGAGTGGGCCAGGTTGATGCCAGACAGCAATACACCATGCCCGTAGACGGAGTGCACCACACACACAACTTGCCCTGCCCTCACCTAGGGACTTGATGTGGGTACAACACTTATTACCACTGACAGACCTTCAGGGAACAGGAGGGGACAACACACACACCTATTATGACATTACAGTCCACAATGCCAAGTAGGCCATAGCAAGCACCATGTGGTAATCTGGGGCACATTGTTTTCAGATGTGTGGGCCTCAACGATGATGGTGCATGCAAAGTAGGCATTAATGAAGTCACACTCAGAAAGTGGACACTGCTGTTCACCCCATAATAGATTCCCCACACTATCCCAATGATGAATGACCATGTGGAGCCTAACACATCTGGCAATGCGAAAGTACAGAAGGGAGGATCAGCTTAGCAAGGCCAGGGTGGCCCAATGCCTCATACAAGCACACATCACAGCAGCCACTCACATTACACAGCACAGCACAGCGACACACGCACATCACATCGGTCACCGCTGCCACAGGCCCTGTACACATGCATCCACTCCCTGCAAAAGGCACGCTCCCCAGATACTCACCACCCCTGCCTTGCTGGCGATACTTCTTCAGACGCGCATCCAGGTCTGGATGAGTCACTGCCAGGATGCGGCCCATGAGTGGAGTCATGCTGCGCTGTGCCAAACGCCCTGTGCGTGGTAGCATCCCAAGGTCATCTCTGCCACTTGCTTTGCCAGCCGGCTGATGTCGTCCCAGCTCTTGTGACAGTGAGTGCGTCGTCTGTTCGATACCCCCAGGGCTCGCATCTTTGTTGCAAGGGCCCTTCACACGGCCTTACGCTGGTGTACCTTGAGCTGCAGGTATGAGAGAAAAGAAGGGTAAATGACCAGTTACACATTGTCAGGTACCAACATCTATCAGTACAGTAGCAAGACACAAACTCAGGACCAATTGTAACCTCCCTCCCTCCAAAACTCGGGCACCCCTCACAAGGGCACTCTGCATGGCCCAAACAGATGTGATTGCATGCACACATTGGGGCATTGAGGGTCCATGACAATCTCACAAATGCAGGATGCATCAACACAATATGCATCGACAGAAGTATGTAAGTGTGCAATTATACAGGACAAAGATGGGCCATATCTACGATTCACAGTGAAGGAACTGGAGCAAGAAGCATGTAAGTCTGGTGATGTTTTCTCGTTTGGGTGGGCAGGCACTGGACCTACTGTCTGGGTCACACTGAGTCAGACAACAGGGGCACACTGAAATATTCACAAAATCAATTACTGTCCTGGCACCTACATGGCTAACATCCGGTGGCTCTGTATGGCTGACAATGTAACACACCCCACTCACACATACAAGTATAGGCATGGAAAAGAGTTACTATGGGACACACACACTCCCTCGCCCTGGAGACAGCTTGTCTGTCAGTGTTTGACACAACCCCACACCCCCAGGCTTATACTGCAGCAGCACAACTACACGTCTGACCCCCCCCCCCCTGCCCTACAGCTACCTTCATGGTGACTTACCACTACATTGGGACCACCAAACAGCCTTGGGTACTGTGCCAGCACCTCGTCCACAAGGACCTCCAGCTCCTCACTTGTGAAAGGACTGGCATGGATCTTCTCTGTCCTTGCCATCCCTGTTGACATGGGACACCTGTGGTGGAAGTGAGTGGTGAGTGGTCCCAGGCAGCAGGATCTTGAGGCAGCAGCAGGAGAGGGTCCCAGGCAGCAGGCTCTTGAGGCAGCAGCAGGAGAGGGTCCCAGGCAGCAGGCTCTTGAGGCAGCAGCAGGAGAGGGTCCCAGGCAGCAGGCTCTTGAGGCAGCAGCAGGAGAGGGTCCCAGGCAGCAGACTCTTGAGGCAGCAGCAGGAGAGGGTCCCAGGCAGCAGGCTCTGTGAGCAGTGGAAATGTGAGGCTCACTCCCACAGATTTATAGCCCCCTGGGCTCGTTTGTAAGCTGAAAAACTGCAACAATTGGTTGTCCAGGTCTGCCCCTTTCATAAGCATCCAATGCACACCTTCCGCGATTTTTGAATATGCATCATGCCACCGCGATCATCGCTGCCATTGGCTGTAGGCAATGCTCCATGGTGGTGATGCACTGCGGGGGCCCGGGGTGCGCTACCGCGATGGTGCATCTTTCAAAAGCATCCAATGACCGCCTCCGCGGTGGCGGTGCACACCTTCCGCGATGTTCAAATATGCATCATGCCAACGCGATCATCGCTGCCATTGGCTGTAGGCAATGCTCCATGGCAGCCTGAGGTGCCCTACCGCGATGGTGCATCTTTCAAAAGCATCCAATGACCCCCTCCGCGGTGGCGGTGCACACCTTCAGCGATTTTCAAATATGCCTCATGCCACTGCGATCATCGCTACCACTGGATGTAGGCAATGCTCCATGGCGGTGATGCACAGCGGGGGCCAGGCAGTAGCTACCGCCATTTGGGTGGTAAATCATGCCCACAGCCATCTACACATGTCTCCATGCCAATGGCTACCGCACTTGTGAAGGGGGTGGTGCTGGTGTCACACCACTGGGGCCAGGTGGTAGCTACCGCCATTTGGGTGGTGGATCATGCCCACAGCCATCTACACATGTCTCCATGCCAATGGCTACCGCACTTGTGAAGGGGGTGATGCTGGTGTCACACTGCCGGGACCAGGCGGTAGCTACCGCCATTTTAGTAACATTTACTGGCTATGTCCATCGTGAACACTGCATCAGTACACAGCAGCAACATGGTGAAGGGCACATCATTGTACACACAATGCCATTCTTCCATATGTCCACAGGTGGACGCACGTTCTGTGTGACGCACTTTGGTCGGTGATCCCTGCCATGTCACTTATGTATTTGATGGTTGATGATGCTTGACACTTTTAAGCTGGTGTAAATAATATTGAAGAAATCAATGTGTTGTGGGTCAGTGCTGAGCTTGTCAAGGCTTGTCTCACTGTCTGGTATTGTACCAGACTGGTGCTTTCACATCAGCTCATGCACACAAATGAAAATTTTCCGTCTACTGTGATCATTGTGTTGTGGATGTGTGCAGAGTTTACATGATGCATTGAGGTGTGACAGGTACAGCAGATGTGTATGATACAGTTATGGTCATTTTAGACACATTGGCGGATGGTACAGCACCAGGCGTGCACATGTGAAATGTGTGGTTCAGTATGTGTGCATTCACATTAACCTATGTGTTGTTTGCGGCACTTGTGTATTGTTCTCCTGGGGAGAACGAGGTAGACGCGCGCATCAAAGCATACTCCGAACACATCCGGTTCGCTGTAACGTAGAAAGAAGACGTCATACCTCGCTGGGATGATTTTAATTTAAAATAAGAAATATAACCACTGTAACAGAGACCAGGAGAGTGCACAAAAAACATCAATGGAAGAATAGAGAACAATACCTCACCTGGGCAAGTTGCAAAAAGGCGAATTATAAATATACGAGATCAGAGAGAGGAGCGCAATAGGCCTGACATTCACAGTCCTTGATTGAGCAAATGCTGCCCTGAAGAAAAAAAGGGAGATCTATCTAAAACGGAAATCATTAGCCGGATATAGATCGATAAAGAAAAAGTGCAAGGAAGGAATTTAAACATTGCTACCCTTCCTTCTGATAAAGGATATGAATAAACGATGAACCCTATGAATTTTGCTGTCCTGAAGAAGGTGTTAATATATCAGTGAAACAACACCGAAACGCGTCGACGCACAGATAAATAGAACCCAACAGAAACCCAACTAGATAGCAGATATACCTTGATTTTGGATACTGTGATCTTTATCTTTCTTTTAAAATCGTATGAGGATATTGGGTCAGGATAATACAGTAGTAGGGAATACCTTTCACCTACAGGTTGGAGGGGTTGTTTTTTGTGATTTATTATGCAATCTGAAATTGTGGTAACTGAATGGTTATAACTTTTATATCTTTTTGCTTTTTTAATATTGTATATTTTTGTGTAACATTGTAATAAATTTGTTCAAATTTGATAACACTGTATATGTTTTTAATGATGTCTTTCAGACAGTGATCTGAATTTTAATCCAAGAAAAAAAATCTTAATAAAACACGAAGAGTGTAAACGTCATATTTTTGTGTTGGCTTAATACATAATGAAAATTGGGTTGCTTTAAGGATCGATGTGCATGAGAGATAAGAGTGTGGAGAAAAGCGTACATAGTCCAGGGATTTCCCTTTGACTTAAATCATCTCTTGATGGCTGTCACTGATATTTTCACATTTACATCTCAACTAGGAGGAAGTCAAATCTCCTACGTCACCTGACAGTGCTGGAGGACATGGAGAATGTTGCAATCATTCAGAAATTCTGCTTCGACAAACCAACGCTGAAGACCCTGTGTGATCTTTTGGAGCCCCACTTGCAGCCTCGCCGCCACTATCCAACAGCATTCCCACCCACATACAAGGTGATGGCAGCCCCCACTTTTTTGCAACTTGTTCCTTACAGGAGACCGTGGCCAGCGCTGGAGCGATGTCTCAGCCCATGTTCAGCCAGGTGCTGAGGGATGTTCTTGCAGCCATGATGCGATATAAGAATCGCTACATTCATTTCCCCAGCGGAGCAGAATTGGCAGGTGTGAAGGGTGACTTCTATCCCCTTGGGTGCATCCCCCATGTTGTTGGTGCCATCGATTGCACCCATGTAGGTCTTGTGCCACCACAAGCAACTGAGCACATTTTTAGAAATCGTAAACATTATCATTCTATCAATGTGCAGGTGGTGTGCCTTGCGGATATGACCATTTCCCATGTGTGTACAAGATTTCCTGGCTCTGCACATGATTCGTACATCTTGAGGAACAGCATGGTGCCACGGATGATGGAAAATCTGCATCCCGAGCGTGCTTGGATTGTGGGTGAGTATGCCTACTGATATGGCGTGCTGTGTTTTACCTGCTGCACTCTGGCTGTGCAACATTGCAATGGGTGTTTGTCATTCACAGGTGACTCGGCATATCCCAATCGACCATGGCTGTTGAGCCCGCTAAGGAATCCCAGGACCCCGGGTGACGTCCGGTACAATGAGGCCCATGGCAGGACCCAACGTGTAATCGCGCAGACTTTTCGTGTGCTGAAGTCAAGATTCCGCTTCCTTGACAGGACAGGAGGTGCACTGGCATACTCGCCTGAGAAGGTCTACACGATCGTTGTGGCATGCTGTATGCTGCACAAGCTGGCCATCCACAAAGGGATCCCCCCGCTCATGGACGATGGTGAGGAACCAAGGCCACCGCCTGCTCAAGGACCTGAGTCCAGTGATGAGGACAGTGGAAAGGAGGAAGGAGTTGACCTGCGCCAACAGCTCATCGACCGCTACTTCACTTGAAGGTGGGTGATGAGGTACGACTTATTGTCTGGTGTGGTTGGTGTTGTTGTGAAGGGCTATGTGCGTATGTAACTGACAGGCACATGTGGAGTGACCTGTATGCGAAAATGTGTCAGTGACATTTCACATGTGACCATATGCTGGACTCTGTTTGTTGACACTTGCTGCACATTGTGTTGTCTGCCTGTACAGTTATGTTGATGTTTGGTGTTGTGTTATGTCTGTGATAGCACACTGACGCCAATGACTGTTGTTCTGTTGTGTCTCCCTAGGTGCTACGGAGTCATCCTGGCCTACATAATGTACATCTTTTGTATACATCATGGACATTTTGGACACAGTAAAAATAGCACTAAAGACAATACTGCACACATTGTAGTGTGTAAGGTGTTTTATTTACAAAGTTGCCATGTGAGGGGTGCGTGCATTTTCACATGTAGGTGGTGGTGGAGCAGTGCGTTGACAGTCATGGTAGATGAGATGCAAGAGTAGAGACCACATGGATGTGGTGACCCAGTCCAACAGACATGTGCCATTCACAAGGCACTGCGGGGAAGGACAGTTCAAAGAGTCAATGCAGTGGGGAAGAGGGTTACCATCAGGGCTGGTTCCGTGACTGGCGTGTGGCTGGTGCTTTGCCTCCAGAGACTCTCAGGCTCTTCTTTGGATGCCCCCTTGATCTCTTGGGGGAGGGGGGCTGCTGCTTAGCCAGCGGCGTCTGAGGACTCACCTCTTTCTGTGGCCGCAGAGGAGGATGGGGCACTGTCATCCTGTGGCACAACAGAGGGGGACGGAGGTGTTATTTGGGACGATGGCCTGTCCCTCAGTAACGCCATTTGCTGGCTCATGAGGTCCACCATCTGTCCAAGGCGGTTGTCGATGGACCTCATCAGTAGGATGAGCTCCCGTAATAGTTCATCAGACCAGCCACTTTGTCCCTGGACCTGTTGGTATGCCTCTACAACTCTGGTGAAGTGATCCAGGGATGGTGTCCACTCCTCCTGATATCTGGTGGTGACCCTGGCCCTCCCACCTGCCCTGCTGCCACGGACCTTTTGCCTCACCACTCTGGGTCCACGCACACTCTCCCTGCCCTCCACAGTTGTTGGTGTGGCCTGGTCATCCCCTGGGACAGGGAGGGTGCTGCAGGTGGTACTGATGGTACTGGTGGTGGTGGCAGTGGTGGAGGCAGAGGCTGTGACTGCAGGGGTCTGCTGTGCTGTTGTTGTTGCAGCAGACGTGGTGGTGGGGAGGATGGGGTCTTGGGGCCTCTGGGTCTGTGGCATACCAGATGGGCCGGCCTGGAGCTCATCGTCCAAACTGTCCTGGGAGTCAACATCCGAGAGTCCATGTACCGGGGGTGGAGACTGGCTCTGCTGTTCGTTGTTGTGGTCCTCAGCAGTGAGTTCTTCATCACATGTGGATTAGATGGGGAATGGTCAGTGTTGGGCACTGTGCAAGTATTGTGTCATCTGCGTGTCATCGGCTGTCTGTACACTACACAATTGTGAGGTTTCCACTAGTATTATTCATTGCAACACTGTATGTAATTTCATGGTGCAGAGGAACATCATTTAATCATACATGTCAGGTATCAATGCATTGCATGCAATTGTTGCTGTGTGTAGGGATGCAGGTCTCACGCACACACATCAAGAAGAGTGAAGATGGCTACCTACCTGTTAGGTGAGGGAGAACATTGCAAAGGCTGACACATGCTCCTGGGTGAGAGAGAGTGCTTCATGCTGCTGGAGTGTGGGACAGGGGAGCATGCTGAGAGTAGTGATACAGGCCTTCCACCCCCAAACAGGCCTCCCAAGCAAGTTGTACAAACATCACAAGCAAGATGGCTACCTACCTGTTAGGTGAGAAGAACAGTGCAATGGCTGACACATGCTCCTGGGTGGGTGAGGCCTCCATGATGCTGGAGTTTGGGCCAGGGGGCATGCTAGGAATAGTGATACAGGCCTCCCACCCCCAAACAGGCCTCCCAAGCAAGTTGTATAAACATCACAAGCAAGATGGCTACCTACCTGTTAGGTGAGGGAAAACAGTGCAATGGCTGACACATGCTCCTGGGTGGGTGAGGCCTCCATGCTGCTGGAGTGTGGGACAGGGGGCATGCTGGGAGTAGTGTTACAGATGGCTACCTACCTGTTAGCTGAGGGGGAACAGTGCAATGGCTGACACATGCTCCTGGCTGGGTGAGGCCTCCATGCTGCTGGAGTGTGGGCCAGGGGGCATGCTGGAAGTAGTGATACAGGCCTCCCACCCTCAAATAGGTCTCCCAAGCAAGTTGTACAAACATCACAAGCACGATGGCTACCTACCAGTTAGGTGAGGGAGAACAGTGCAATGGCTGACACATGCTCCTGGGTGGGTGAGGCCTCCATGCTGCTGTAGTGTGGGCCAGGGGGCATGCTGGGAGTAGTGATACAGGCCTCCCACCCCCAAACAGGCCTCCCAAGCAAGTTGTACAAACATCACAAACAAGATGGCTACCTGTGCAATGGCTGACACATGCTCCTGGGTGGGAGGGAGTGCTCCATGCTGCTGGAATGCGAATTCGGGGCATGCTAGGAGTGGTAGTGCAGGCCATCCTCCCTCAAACAGGCCTCACTGTGAAGATGGCTGTCTACCTGTTAGGTGAGGATGAACAGTGCAATGGTGTTTGGGTTGTGAAAGGAAGTCCTTATCAGTGTGTTGTTTGGCACTTGTTTGTACTTATCAGCCTCCGTTCCCCCAAGGTACTCCTGTGATACTCTCAGGATGCAGTATGGCAAGCACCTTCTCCTCCCATGGTGTGAATGTTTTCGGTGGGATGGGAGGGCCACTGCCAGTCACGTTCGCCAGCTCCCAGTTCTTGCTCTTTTTCTCCTTGACAAACCCTCTTGAGATCATGCCACAGCTTCATGATCTCCTTCTTGGATATTGGGGTGGTCCCTACTGCATTGCCCCTTTGTGCTATCCTTTCCCACATTTGTGTCCTTGTGGCTAATGGGGTCTGTTGGACCAGGCTACCAAACAGTTGTGGCTCTACTCTGACAATCTCATTGACCATGACTGTCAACTCACCCTCTGTGAATTTGGGCATCTTCTGTGAGGTCATGGTGTGTGGTGGTTGAAGTGTTTGTGGGTGCAGGTGTGTGGGTGACGGTGTGGTGTTGGTGTGTGAGGTGTGTTGTGTGCTGGGGGATTGTTTGTGCTGGTGTGATGGTGGTAGTGATGGTGGTGGTGGTTGTGTGTGTGTGTTGTGCTCTTTTGCCTCTCCTATCAGATGTGGTGTATGGCCTTCTCTTCTGGAGTGTTGCAAAGGATTGTGGTCAGTGAAGGGGCTGGTTTTATACTCAGATATGTGGGTGTGTCCAAGTGGAATTTGGCTGTCAAGTGTGTTGTGGGAGTTGTCCTGTGCTTTTATTTTTGGTTTTGCATTTATTTATTTCATTTGTATTTTTTTAATGTATTTGGGGGGCATGGCTACTTTGATTTGTGCAATGTTTGGCAGCACTGAGGTGTGTTTTGCATCGTCCGCCATTTTTTTCATGTACCTTCCGCTGCTGTGGCTATGCTGCAGCTCTTCCGCTATCTCTCCAATTTACTCCTGTGTGCGACCGTGACCGCGGGACCCTCGGGGATATCCTAATTTCCCGTGCGGTGTCTCCGCTTTCCTTGTGGCGGGTTGTTGCTTCTCCGACCGCCGCGGTCGGTTTTGTGCCGTCACCGCCCGTGTCGGGCGGTTTTGGTAGGCCCGCTACCGCCGCGGTCCGTTTTTTGTGGCGGTTGATCACCGGGTTATCCGCGGTCCTGGCGGGCGGTTGTTTCCTGCCTCCATGGCGGTTGGGGAGATTTTCCGCCCGCTATCCTAATGGGGGCCTTGGTGTTTTCTTTTCTCCTTATGATTCAGTACTTTCTAGTGGGAGTTGGGCTTTGGTTTTGGGATTGGGGTTGTTTTTGGGGCTCCGCATCAGTTCTCCTAGCAGTTAGGCGAAGGTTAGGCCGGCAGGACGCTCACTGTGATCCCTTTAGCACTACTGTCCTGGGGTACCCCGCTGGCTCTTCCCTTCTTTTCAGTGATTATGGGTAGAGATCTGAAGATTGTAAGCCTGAACGTCAGGGGCCTAAATAATCCTGTCAAGCGTGCGTCCATCCTCTCCTTATTGGAGAATGCCGAAGGTGACGTGTGCTTGTTACAGGAGACTCACCTCCTCTCTAGGGATACTAAGGACAGGCAATTACCTGTACAACTGTGGTCCTCAGGTCCAGCGAAAAAACATGGGGTGGCAATCCTTTTTAGTGCACGCGAGCATTGCAAAATTCTTTCCCAGGTGGTCAACATCAGAGGGCGGTTTTTAGCTGTCCGGGTACAGTGGGGAGACACGCAACTAACGGTGGGGTCACTGTATGCTCCAAGTGAACGGCAAGAGCAATTCCTGAGGGCGGCCCTCTCTGAGGTGTTACAAAAGGGGGTGGTGATGGACGGAGCATCTGAATCAATCAAACACTCACACCCAGTCAAAAGATCTGGGTTTAATCCATCACCGTTCTTTAGCCCACTCTGCCACCCCAGATCAGACATGGCTATATGCAAATCAGTCTGCAAAGCTTCCGAGGACCGGTTTCTGGCATTCCAGCCGTCTTCAGCCCGGCTTTGCCACTGGATTCCAGCAAGCCGGGCTGAAGACGGCTGGAATGCCAGAAACCGATCCTCGGAAGCTTGTTTCCGGTCCAGGGAAGACATGGCTTGGCAGTTCGGGCTGGACTGTTCCCATGAGGCACAGGATCAGACTGATTTGCATATAGCCATGTCTGAACTGGGGTGGCAGAGTGGGCTAAAGAACGGTGATGGATTAAACCCAGATCTTTTGACTGGGTGTGAGTGTTTGATTGATTCAGATGCTCCGTCCTTCACCACCCCTTTTTGTACCGCTTTTGGCCACCATAAGTGTGGCAGGGTATGCTCAGACGTGAGTCCCTTGCTCACTTTGCCACTGGATTCAAGCAAGCCGGGCAGAAGACAGCTGGAATGACAGAAACCGCTCCTCGGAAGCTTGTTTCCGGTCCAGGGAAGACATGGCTTGGCAGTTCGGGCTGGACTGTTCCCATGAGGCACAGGGTCAGACAGATTTTTATATAGCCATGTCTGAACTGGGGTGGCAGAGTGGGCTAAAGAACGGTGATGGATTAAACCCAGATCTTTTGACTGGGTGTGAGTGTTTGATTGATTCAGATGCTCCGTCCATCACCACCCCTTTTTGTACCCCTCTCTGAGGTGTTGGCATCCCCGGATGCGTTTGTACTGGTGGGGGGGTCTGAACATAGTAATGGACCCGGAGCTGGATAGGTCAGAGATGAGGTCTCACCAGGCGGGGGTTTTGTCGCAGGGGGGGGGGGGCAATGGTTACTTGAGGGTGGGCTGTATTATGTGTGGCATGCCCAGCATCCCCTTGAGCAGGATTATGCTTATTATTCCTCTGCACACAAAACTTATGCGCGCTTAGACCATTTCTTACCTACATCCTCTCAGCTACCTAATTTGTCTGCAGCGACTATCACTCCACGCTCCCTCTCTGACCATGCTCTCATTTCAGTCCTGCTTACCTGTTACAGCAAGCGGCCGCCACCTTCTGGTTGGCGTCTCCAAGACTCCCTCCTTCATTCAGAGTCCGCAGTTTCTCTCATAAGAGACACTATCACCGAATACTTCGCCAATAATGACCAAAATGGCATGTCCCTGGCGTCGATATGTGAGGCCCTTAAGCTGGTTGTTCGGGGAGTGTTTATTGTGCTGGCCACGACGTATGCACGGGTGCGCAAAGAGAAGCGTGCAGAATTAGAAAAGGAGGTGGGTGCCCTTGAGGCGATACATAAGAGGACGGGGGCCCACGAGTTTAGAGGGAGTTGGAGACAAAGCGGCGCATGCTAAAGCATCTAGACTTGGATAGGGCAGAGCACGCCCTCTTGCGCCTGCGACACAAATTCTACCTTAGTGGGGACAAGGGGGGGCGGATGCTAGCGCATAGGTTGAGAGCGCTAGCGCAGCTGACGGCCATTCAATCCATTCGGGACACTCAAGCAGTGGAACATACTACCGATTCACTTATTGTGGAATCCTTTCAGCAGTTCTTACAGGACCAGTACAAAGGGGAGGCCTCGGACTCTGGGCGGGTAGCGACTTACTTGGCATCCTGCGATATTACGCCTTTCCTTAAGACCTCGGCAGACGCTCTGGATGCCGCGATCCATACAGAGGAGGTCATATCCGCAATTGCGCGTCTGAAGGTGGCCAAATCCCCAGGGCCGGATGGCTGCTCTGCCATTTTTTATAAGACATACTGTGTGGAGGTGGCTCCCTTTTTAACCCGCCTTTTCAATTCCTTTTTGGTTACGGGAGAAGTGACTCCTTCCATGTCGGAAGCAGCCATTACGGTTATTCCCAAGCCCGGGAAGGATACTAAGGAGTGTGGATCGTACCGGCCGATCTCGCTCCTTATCATTGATATGAAGCTCTTTGCCAGTATCCTGGCGGCGAGACTTATCCCGTTGATGGATGGAGTCATAGACCCGGACCAGTCAGGCTTCATTCGAACGCGCCATGGGGGGGATAATACTTAGCGGCTTCTTCACCTCAAGGATCTGGTTCACCGCTCTCGTTCACAGGCCTTTTTCCTATCTATCGACGCCAAGAAGGCCTTTGATCATGTAGACTGGGAATATCTGTTTGCGGTATTGAAGGCCTTCAGTCTGGGTGACGGCTTTGTGCAATGGGTCCGCTGCCTCTATGCAGCTCCTAAGGCGGCGGTACGGGTGAACGGGTGCAGGTCCGCCCTCTTTCCCATCACCAGATGGACACGGCAGGGGTGTCCCCTATCCCCGCTGCTTTTTGCGCCCTATATGGAGCCTTTTGCCCAGCATATACGATCCAATGGGGGCATATCGGGGATTCGGTTTGGCGCTGATATGCACAAAATTAGCTTATACGCCGATGATGTGATCCTCTGGCTCACTCAGCCTCATTCCTCCCTGCGGCATTTGTACGGAGAACTCCTCAAATTCGGCAAGGTTGCGGGCTTTAAAGTTAATTTCTCCGAATCGCAGATCCTTAATATATCCATTCCTGATGTGGAGGTGCAGGATTTGCAGCAAGACTTTGCCTTCCAGTGGGTAAATTCTAATATTCAGTACTTGGGAATTTGTCTCACCCCCTCTGTAGCTAAAACGGCCTCTCTCAACTACAAGCTGTTGGTGGACCAGACTGCCAAATCCTTGGCGGATTGGTCCTGTCTTAATTTGGCTTGGTACGGGAGGCTGTTGGCAGTCAAAACGACGGTGCTCCCCGCATCCTGTACATCTTTCAGATGCTCCCATTGAGCCCCCCGCCGGGTGCCCTCCAGAAATTACAGGGACTCCTTAATAAATTTTTATGGGGCAATAAAAGACCGATACTTGCTTTATCCCTTGTTACGGCTTCTTAGTCCGCCGGGGGGATGGGTTTCCCCTGCTGAAGGCATATTTTCAGGCGACGTGTTTGCGTTATGTCATTGAGTGGAACAGGCCCTGGTCCAGTAAGCACTGGAACTTTATGGATCAGACGGTGGCAGGGTGTAATATCTGGCGCGAATTTTGGCTACCGCGCAAGCATAGAGCGTGAGGTCTTTACTCCTCTCTGGTGACGTTACCGACGCTGAAAGCTTGGGACCAATTGGCACAGCGCAGGGGCTGGACTACTTTTCCATCCCCGATGATACCCATTGTGGATATTCCGGATTTCCCCCCGGGCTGTGCATCCCCGATTTTCCAACGGTGGAGGGAAGAGGGCTGTAAGAGAGTGGGCTCCCTCTTTGACCTCGACGGCCTGATTCCATTTCCCCAGCTTTGTAGAGATAATTTTTCTCTTTTGCAGTCCGATGCTTTCCCTTACTCGCAGGTGGCGCATTGGGTTACCCAACTTTCTAATATCGCCTCTATGTCCCTCCCTTTGAAGGCCTTTGAAAAGTGGGTAGTCTGCAAGAAGGATGACCGCAAGCTTATATCTGACTTATATGCTATGATCATGGCCCACTTCAAATCACCACGTACGAAGGCGCAGGTTCGCTGTTAGACAGAGCTGGGGCGCCCGCTCACGCGTAAGAAGTGGGAACACATTTTCTATCGCATCTGTGCGCATCCACCACTGCTAACGTAGCGGGTACCGAGTCCGCCTATAAGGTGGTCGCTTATTGGTACTACACACCAGCACGTATCAAAGCTTGGGATGTAACTAACTCAGGTCTGTGTTGGAGGGGATGTGGTTCTCCTGGTACTCTGATGCACCTGCTGTGGCATTGTCCAAAGCTAGAGAGGTATTGGAAGGCGATTCTGGATGACCTGGACGAGGCCTTCCAGATCACATTCCCCCGAGCACTGGAGCATGCGCTATTGGGGCTTCCACATGCCAAATCGTTTCCTTTGCGCTCGCTGAGGGGTAGGCAGATAGCATTAGCTTTGCTGGCAGCGCAACTAGTCATCTTGGCAAGATGGGGTTCCCTGGACCTACCTGATCTGAGGGACTGGATCCGGCGACTTTGGCACCTTTTAGCCATGGAACGCCTTTCGCTAAGAATGGATGGGAAGGGTGCTGAGTACGCAGAGCTATGGGGTCCATTCCTGCATCTGCTGCCTAGGGACCTGAGGGAGGTCACTTGTCCAAAGTACTTACAGATTCTTCAACTTATCCCTTTGGAACCTGGGTGAGCTGCTAAGCCTACCTGAGCGGCAGTATGGGGGACCTATTAGCGGTGTGGAGTCTGAAGAGGAAGGTGAGACTGATGCGGAGGTGGGTGGGGAGGGGTGGTGGGGAGGTTTGGGGGTTGGGGGCGTTTTTTTTTGTTTTTGTCTGTTTTCTCTGTTCTTAAAAGGTGGTAACTATGCTTCTGCCCTGGCTGCTTAATACGGTCGGATGCATTCATCGAGAATTTGCTCTGCCGGCCAGTGGATGTAGGCAGTTGAGCTGTGTTACGAGTTGTTTTACCGCTCAATAAAAACGATTGATTCTAAAACCTATTTGGCCAGTGGTATCACACCCTTCAAGAATGCCCAGTCTTTAAGGTGGTCCAGAACACTTGAGAATCTTTCCAGTTGCATCAAGTAGTGCAATTTGACGATAGCTAAAAGGAGAATGGCAGAAACCTTTTCTTTGCAAAGGAATTTCCTGTCCATGAGCATGGAATTTGCCCCGTTGAGTAACTTCAATAAAAGAAGGGGGTGAGCACACTGCTCCAGCCTTCTGGGTTGCTCTGTAATACTTTTATAGGAATCATTTCGCGCCCCATCACTACAGAGGATCTTGCTTTCCTTATATACATCTTGATCTGTTTCTCATTTGGGGGACTATATACCAGTCCAGCTCAAGAGATGGCTTTGGTAGCTCCTCTCAGTTCAGCGAGGCAGAGTTAATCACATACAGTTCAGAGAAGTAATTTATCCATTCCATTGAAGAAAGGAAATTGTGGTAGAATTTTTTCTATTGCCCGTAAATTTAGACATGAGCTGCCAACGGGTTTTACAGTCCTATTGTAAGGCTGCTTGCTGCAAGTCTACCCACTTCTTACCCATGATATCTTTACTGTTTATAAAATGAATTTTCCTCTTTTTCCTTCACAGTGCCCCTTGTGACTGAGTAAGCAATAAACTGGTGAGTAATGAGCTTGTTCAATTCCTGAGAAAATGTATCTTCCTTTGGAGTTTTGACAGGAAGTGACTTTTCTTTTTGGCCTCTGGGTCTCGTAAACAGCATCTGAGATGTTCTTTTCCGATATCCGTGGGGGACTTCTTTCTATTGGTAAATGTTGCGGTCAAGATGACCTGACAACTGCGTTCATCTTAGATATATTATTTGAGTTCCAAATGATTCAACCAAATTTACATGCTAGAAAAGCTTCCCTGTTTCCTTCTGTTAAGGACCATGACGGCTTTTGGTGTAATTGCAATTCAAGTTTTAAGGATGATCGCTGCCTTGGTCAAATTTAGATTTAAAGAAGGAGACTTCTGAAGTAAAGAGGAGCTGGTTCTAATGTAGTCAATAATGGATGAGCCGGTGACCCCCTTTCTGGTATGAGCGTCCGGGATATCCCCTTCAGTTCTTCCATTTAGGGTCATTGAACTGACAGCTGCTGGGACTGCTTGTTTTATTTAATGTTTTTAATGGTTTTTAATTCTGTGATCTAATTCTATGACAAACTTACTTGCACTTGAACTTTAATCTTCTTGGCTATTCATACCTGCTCATTGTTTGCTACTCCGGTCCCTGCCTCACTTTCCCCACAGTCATGGTCCGCCGCGGCTGATACGCCGATTGTGCGGAGGGCTGGTCAATTTGGGCTCCTTACTTACGCCCACTCACTCCCACCTCCCCAGCTGAGTCAGCGGTCCAGTTTGCATTGAAGGCATTTGCCTATTTATTTCTATGCAAATGGACGCGCAAACGGACGCGCCGCTGGCGTGACCTAGGCAAGCACGTCTGCGCCCATCAGCGTCCCAGAGATGTCCGGCACCGGCCATGCTGCTCAATCCCCCACAGACAGGACTCTACCACTGTACTATAATAAGGACAAACTGCTCAGTCTAAGACGGTCAGTACCTGCTCAGTGCAATGCGGCAGATCCTAACACTGAAGGCAGCTTCCAGTGCCAGACTGCAACTGGACTCTCTTCCAGCCTAGAGAATTTCCCCCTAAGATCCCTTCTCTCAGCAGCAAGCGAAAGAACGTAAAGATAACAGAGGCTCTCAAGGCCACACTTCTGAACTGCTGCTCTATGCAAAGACACAAACTACACATTCATGACCTATTACTAGATGAACAGCCTGATCTTTTATTCCTCACTGAGATCTGACTGTCTGAAGACTCCAACCCCACTATTTGCTCGGCTATCCCTACGGGCTACAAAATCCTCAGGATGGACCGACCTAGTGGGAAGGGGGGCAGGGTTGCCATGATTTTTGATCAAAAGCTGGAATTCTCTAACATCCCAATTGAAAATATCGAGGGGGCAAAGTCCTTAGGCTTCGGCTAGTGCCTATCTCTCCATCAAAGCATTGCAGGTATTCTGATTTACAGACCACAAGGAGCAATCGGAAATGTTATCACTACACTTAACATAGTCACCACCTCACTGGCCCTAAAATATAACAACTGCCTTATTTTAGGATATTTCAATATACATATGGATAAAGATCAAGACCCCATAGCAACCTCCTTGTTGGAGATGATGCAGGCCTCCAATCTGTCCCCATCAATTTTTGCTGCCACCCATGAGAAGGGCCATACCCTAGATCAAATCTTTCACAATTTTGACATTTCAACAACCCTTTCATTACCTACTACATTGTCAACCATCTCCTTTTAAAATGTACATATCCCCAACTTAGATACAGCCCCTCGGGCAAATACTGTTCAGAGGGACTCTAACTACAGGGCGTTCCACAAAATATCCATCCCGACGCTAGCGGATGCCCTTGTCCGGTCTTCTCCGGAGCTGTCGGGCAACCCTGACAAGGATGCCCTCTCATTAGATTCATGGCTCTGTGTCAATATTGATGCTGCAGTACCAGAAGCCACTCGCTCCTCCAAGAGGTCGCCCCCCCCAGCACTGTGGTATAATGATTCCCTCAGAACCAGCAAAAAGAACTGCATAAAAACATAACGAAAATGGCATAAACATTATCTGCCTGAGGACAGAAAAACCTATAAAGAAAGCTTAAACGCCCACTATACTCTTGTGAAGGCGGCAAAGAAGAATTTCTTTCAGACCAAGATAGAAACTGCTCAAAATAGGAGTAGAGAAATCTTCAGCTTAGTGAAATCCTTCACGTCCCCGATAGCCGACATGAAGTAGGGGCCGCAGACGGAGGAATGGTCTGAGCAGATAGCACAATTCTTCCATAATAAGATTTCTGCTTTCCAACAGACTTTCATTAGCATTACAGAGGAAGAACTGACATTCTACCACATGGCCATTGGAAAATTTGACTCGCTGGAACCCCCTTCTTTATTATCTTTTCCCGAGCTTCAGCTGGAAGAATCACTCGCTCGTCTCCAAAGCATACAGTCTGGCTCTCCCACTGACCCTGGCCCGGTTAATCTCCTCAACCTATTAGCACCCGTCATAAACCCCACTGCAAACATGCTGTTTAATGTATCCCTCATCTCAGACAATATGCCAAAATTATGGCAGCAACAGCTGCGGTCTGAGCAGGTAACAGCAGTGGGGCGGTGGGGCAAGGTAAGGAGGATTTCAAGGGACGATGCAGAGGGAAAATTAAATAAATTATTTTCCCTCAGCATTGTCCCTCGTAATCCCCCCCCTTACCCGGCCCCACCGCTTCACCACTGTTACCTGCACGGACCACTGCTGGGAATGAAGCAAAAGATTCTTCCCCTCCTAAAAAAGGCCAATGCCGAACAGATGGACCCCGCCTACTATATGCCAATTTCCCTTCTTCCTGCACTCTCTAAAGTGCTAGAGAAACATGTTAACAGCGCCCTCCAAAAACACATTAAAGACTGGAAGATTCTTCATGAGTCCCAATCCGGCTTTAGGGCCAACTATAGGACAGAGTCCACTCTGCTGGAGGTGACTGAATTTATCAAGGGTAAGCTAGACCAAGGAGGAAAGGCTGTTCTGATATTACTCGATGATGCCATTAAGGTGGGAGTCCCCAGGGCTCTATTCTCAGTCCAACCCTGTTTAATATATATCTATCACCCCTTGCACTTTCGGTAGAGGAAGTGGGTGCAAAAATTGTCTCATACCCAGATTACACTCAGCTGATTTTTACATGTGATAAAGGTATCGACTTTGACGGTGCAATGGTTAGGTCTTGCCCCACAAAGGTATTTAACCACATCGCTGCTGTGGTTATTTTTCCCCTGTGCTGGAAATTTCCATTTTGCTGGTGTCATGACGAGCTCAGCTCGTCATCAGCACAGCTCCACTGTGCCTCATGACGAGCTGAGCTCGTCATGAGCATGGAAGGGGTTAATTGACTTAAGCCAAATCAGCTAAAGTGTAAATCAGACAAAATAGAAGTTGTTTTCTTTAGACAACCTGAAACATACAACTGGAGCACGCACTGGCCAAAAGCCCTGCCGCCCCCGCCCACAGCTAAGGAGAAAGTAAAAAATGTAGGAATTGTCATTGACAATTCACTCTCCATGCGATCTCAGATCCAAAATTTAACAGGCACATGCTTTGGCATACTCAGTATGTTAAAAAAATTCCTGCTGTTGCTATCACTAGACAGCAGAAAGATTGTGGTGCAAGCTCTGGTGACATCAAAACTTGACAATGTCAACAGTTTGTACCTTGGTACTCCCAAATTTCTTATCCAGCGCCTGCAAGTGGTGTAAAACGCGGCGGCCAGAGCCATCGTGAGGGCCAAATCCAGATCTAGTATGACCTCCATTTTAAGATCTCTACATTGGCTACGCATGAAGGAACGGATTGATTTCAAATCGATGATCATATTTTTCAAAGCTTTCTGCGGCTTAGCTACCTGAATAAGCGTGTCAATTGCTACATCCCATCTAGATCCCTAAGCTCTATGAATGCTAACCTGGCCATCGTGCCCAAAATATGCCATGCTCGCACGGGTGGTAGTTCCTTCAGCTTTCTAAGGGCAAGGATGTGGAACAGCCTCCCTGAACCTTTGAGACTAACCACAAACCTGCTATCTTTCAGGACCTTAAAACCTGGCTTTTTGAAAACGAATCCGTCCCTTTTTTTCCAACTACTCTTCCCGCTACCTCGCGCCAGGACACTCTAGTTTGAGTAGCTGTGCGCTATATTAAATACAATATTTCATTTAATTTCATCACACCACTTATTCCATGCAGTGATTCCAACAACATTTTTCCACCTTTGTCCACCTTAGCTTTAGGTAGAAAAACGGGGTCAGGAATGGACCAGGTTTCTTCTGAATTCTTGTTTTTGTGGGCTTTTATTGAAGCATTTTAGATTTTGCATTAAAATCTCCTATATAGCATTTGGGAGTTTGCTCCAGACTTGAGGATAGTATCAACTAGTTCAAGTATCTCATTGAGCAAAGAGTTAAACTTCAGGCCGGGGCGATGGGGGGGCATAGATGATAGATAGATAGAAATAAGGAGTCTGCTGAAAAGCACTCAGTTTGGGTAGGTTGATTGTAATGAGAAGTATTAGTTCAAAGTCCCACTGCATCTCAACTTTGAGAAGAATAGAGAGGTCTCCTTTCGCATGGCCCTTCCTAACGCTTGCAGCAGGAATATCAATGATGTAGTAAATGTCCCAGTCAAATCTTGCTACAGGCCATCTTTCTAGGAGCAAATGAATACTGGACAGAGGCTCTTCAGGCTGTTCAGCTTATATGTTTCCAGGCCGGCCAAATTCCAGGACATGATCTCCAGGTTATCACTAAAAAGGAAGTTTGGGATTGCTGTTCAATTTATTTACATTTAGATTCCTTGATAGTCAAGACCGGGAGACATCAATTTTTGTATTATCCATTTTGGTCATGCTTTGATTTTGTGTCTGCCTACCTCCTTGGTCGATGGGAACCGTGAATGCGTCAATGGAACCGCTATCACACTCATGGTCATTTGTGTTGGACGGAAAGGCCAGCAGATTGACTTCCCTATCAGACGTCTGCCTTAGGAACAGCAGGGCAGGGGGCTTATTGTGTATTCTCACAACATCGAAGCCATTATTGTGAAGTCTATCACTAGTCTGCAGCACTATTGAGAGGATCATGTTTGAACAAAATTCTACATGTGCTGCGGAAAGATCATAAATGTTTGGAAAGGAGACCGGCTTTATTTCATAAGACGTGAGAGAAAGGAGTTGCTACAGATTATGCAGTAGCCTTGGAACTTTTTGTCTGTTGGGAGGATAATTTCAATTGGCAAAGAGTTCAGATATCTCAAGAACTTGGAAGAGAACAAAGAAAGGCTCTGTCTTATTGATCTCACAGTTAGTGCATTTAATTGTATTAGTATTTCTTTTGCAAGAGGAAGGATGGATGTGTTAGATACTTTTGCACCTTGAATTATTACATTTGTGATTGTTCTACTACTTGCCTCTTTATCCCCAGTAGTAGATTGGTCATCTAGCTGTGCGGACTTTATTCTTCGGGACTTCCTCTCGGTAATTCAGCAATTTACTTTTTTCTCTTTTCTCACATTTTTCATCACCCTTGCCTTGTTATTGACATCCATCCTCGTATCTGGTATTTTGTGTCGTTGGGGTAATCTTTGTGGTGGGATGGGAATTTGTCGAGGCTCCAGCGCTGTTAGAGCAATTTAACATTGGATAACTGTGAGGAGCACCTGAAACAATACATGGCTCCTGGTCTGGGGAAGATACTGCAAATAATCTTTGTAATGAGTAAACTCTACCTTCCCCTTTCACTTCACTCCCTTTCGGGATTGACCTATTTGTTTGAGTTGTGCAGGATTTTGTTTTAGAAAATTCTTTACAGATGATACTTTTGAGCCTATGGCCTCCTCACTTGTTTTGTTTCTAGCTCCAGTCTTTGCCTTTCCAGTCACAGACAGAATATTTTGGTTATTTAAGGATTTTAATATGGCAGTTTGGATATCTAGTGAGGGATCAGAATTGAATGTTACCTTATCCAGCAGCGTTAGATTAGATTTGAGTATCCTCTGGAGGGACTCCGAAAGAGTTTTATGTTAATTTGCAGGATGTAGTGAAATTAAAGTGGGAAGTCTGGAGTGCAAGATAGATAAGCTTCAATCTCTGTTGCATTACTCAGTGTGCTATTGAATAGTTCAAGTAACTCTTTCTGCAGATTGCTCCTGTGTATGGGAGCTGACTCAGATCTATATCAGGGAATGTATACTCTATAGGAGATGCATGTCTAGACACAACTTCTGAGGTTATCTGCTGATTAGTTAAGTCAGTGGAGAGTAGGGGGCTGCTTATATCTTCATTCTGAAAGGTGTTTGGCATTTGATCCATTATTCTGATTACTGTGACGTTGTTAGGCTCTGTGACTACCAAAGCTTACCACCTTTTGAGTTTTTCCAATCTCCATTTGCTGCCAGGGGAAGTATGAGAAGGAATTTTGGAATTGATGTTAAGCCTTCTAAAGCCCCAGAGCTCCTTGCCACTTCATTATAACAGCGTGGTTTCCTAGCTTTTTAAACAGTTTTCCTTCCCTGGAAGGAATGTAGTGGCAAACGTCTTTACCCACTACAGCTGGAGTTTGAGGCCACTGAGATTAATACCCTCAAACTTACAAGGTCTTAAGTTCAATTTAAAGAACACCTAAAAGAGACTGGGGTTAGTATACAGGCACATGCAAGGTCACACTCGGAGAATGAAGGTCAGAGGGAGCTAAAGGCAGTCAGCGGACGAGAGGGCGTTGCATCAGATATTTCCATTGCTGGTCAACAGTCTGCAGTGAGAGCCGGGAGTGCTCGTGCTCAATCTCCAAAAGCCGCACCCAGTCCTAGCTCGGCCACTTCTGTGGATGGAGGGACTTTGCCTTTTGCTGAGGACACTGATCTTGCAGCTTCTCCCTCCAACATACGCTGGATGACTGTACCTTTAAGAAATCACGTGATGCGGCACACAACAAAAGGTCTATCAAGATTTGTCACCTGTTGTATTCCGCTGACTTGTGGGTCGTTGATTAGCCCAAGTCCTACTGACATCAATACGCCATGTTTCAGAATGCAGCGTGCTGCATGCTTCAAAAGCGGCAGAGAACTATAGCTGCCCACCTGGAGAGTGGGGGCGCTTCTCCCTCCTGCTTCCTTCCCTTTGCCGCAACTTGTCACTCCACTTTGGCGGGAAAACAGTGTAGCCGGGCATTGGAGACTTTAGGCTTCGTTTGTGGCCAAAGAGTTAGAGTATGTCATTGGGTACTCTACAGCAGAGCTTAGGACACCAGGGGGTTGTCCTGAGGCCAGAGTTCCCTGCTGCTTCAGTGTTGAAGTAAGGGAGCTGAGCGGGGGAGTCGGGCTGGCGCTGACAGCCTCAACCCCAGTGGAGTTTCACTGGCCACTCTATTCCTCTCAGGCGCTTCCCCCAATACTCCCCTTGGAGCCAATGCCATGTCTGGGGGGTTAATGCCAGGAACAAGCTGGGGAGGGGGCTAGAAACCAGGGGTAGATCGTGTTGCGAGAGACGCCACTTGCTTCACTCCACTGGCTTCAATCGCGTCTCCGCCCAAAACACGACGGGACAAGTCACAAGTTCCGCACAGTCAGCCATGATGGATAATTTGATTTGTGTTTAGAAGATTGGTCAGAAGTTCCTTGCCTTCACACCAGGATCCCGGCATTAACTTCAAGGATCACCTGACTTCTCTTATGTGTGACCTACAGGGATATAAAATTATGTATCTTTTACTAAATAGTGGACTAAATAGACCTCTGAAATTTAAGTGAATGATACATACTTTAAGGCTGCTTTGCAGGCTAGCCAGGTTGACCTCATTGAAGCGGACACACACTGGAATCATCTATGTTATCTACACAGCTATTTATTATCCCATCCATAGCTCTTCTAAAGGTCATGGACACTAGTTGATGTGCTAAAGTGTACCTTTTCCATCAAACAGCAAGCTGTGTATTAACACAAAATGATGTTCAAGCATTACCATATAAACTATATGAGAATGGAACTGACAAGCTAAATATACATTTTGACCTGCCACTCTAGGCATGGTCACACCCTGATTTTTTTCATCTGTTTTGACATTGATTAGTAGTAGGCTTTTTAACTTTGTACGATTTACCACTCCTAGCCAGTACTTACTAGCTTGTGATCTCTCACTAAAATGTAGCCATACACATGATTAGTACATTTAGGGGCCAATTCCGATTCGGGAAACTTTACAGTGTAGTACGATTCGTATGGAAGAAATCCGTCCGAATGTCTGTGAACCGTACGAATCACAAGGCAAAATCCATATGACACGGACCCTCACAGTGAACCGTACGATTCGTAGACATGCTGTACGACCCGACAAGTACAATCCGGACCGGGGTATCAGATCACGATTCATACAGGAAACGTTGTATGCGCGATTCGTATGTAGAGCCACTCACCCACATACGCTATACCCCTACGCACGTACCCCAGTGATCGCTGGGGTACGGTGCGCACCCCTGCGGTCACAGGGAGTACGCACCATACACCCGCAGTAATGGGGTGTACGCAGAGTACACCTGCGATCATGGGGTGTACGGTGCGTACACCCCATGATCGCAGGGGCACGCAACGTACACCCCATTACTGCGGGTGTTTGTTGCGTACCCCTGCGATCGCAGGGGTACGGTGAGTACTCTGCATGACCGCAGGGGTGCGCACCGTACCCCAGCGATCGCGGGGAGTACGCAACATACCCCTGCAGTTTAGGGGTGTACGCATGCGGTTCAAGACGAGATATGTGTTTACAGACGATTAAAAGTGCCGTAGGAAAAGAGTCGTATGGAATGGTGAAAGGACAAATCGTACTTGCCTGGTCGGGAAATGCTGCTTCGATTGGTACGAACGTCGCGTATCGCTTTATCCGAGTGCGATTCGTACGGATTGCTGAGTCGTATGGTCTTTTCTACGGATGGGACGGAGGTCTGCTGTGTGTGCGAATCATACTAGGACGTTCGTACGTAACCTATGGACTAATGGCACTTTAGATACAGCCTATTACAACATCATACAATCCTGCGCTAACTTAGGACTAAAACAATGGGTAACTACTCCCACTCACAGGGAAGGAAACATCCTAGATCTAATCTTCGCTGAAGAAGACCTTATAGCCATGGTTAAAATCCAACCAGTGGGATGGTCAGACCACCATCTCATAATGTTTGATATCCACACCCTGGGCAATATAGGTCCAGTGAATACACAGGTTAGAACTTTTATCAGCCGCGACTGGAAAGGATTACTAAAGAGAAAAGGAGAAAAGGAGACTGACCTCTTTCAGATGCAGACCATCTTTAAACCAGAAAATGACATTGCCACAAACTATTGCTTACTCTGTGACCATGTAACCAAGAAACTTAATTACATAGCTCCGCTGAAAGTAATCAGGAAAAGAGGTAACCCCTCCGCGCCCTGGTACACAGAAACATTGAAAGATCTGAAAAATGTCTGTAAAAGGGCAGAAAGACAATGGAGAAGAGGCTATGAAGAACAGAATGGACTACTTTGGAGGCTGACAATAACCCGATATAAGAAAGAGATTGCCACAGCCAAAGCAGAATACTTTGCTGCCTTTATCCTAAAAAGCTCTAACAAATCACGCGATATCTTTAAAATTGTGAAAGATCTGTCCCACCCTGCCTGCACCAACAGCAATATCAAGCCTTCACAGGAATTATGTGATGGTTTGGCTTCCTTCTTTCAGGAAAAAATCTCCAAACTCATAGAAAGCATGGAGGATGCCCCCCCCCTCCATAGTGCAGCACCAAAGCAGCATGGAGAATGGAAAGAAGAATGAAGAAATGGATGAACACCTAGCACCAGGGGCTATCCTGGATACATTTGTTACCCCCACAGAACAAGAGTTCACGCAATTAGCCCTCAATGTAACATCTGGATCCCCATTGGATCCTCTACCCCATAAAATAGTTAAAGAATTTGGGGCTGAATTCTTTCCTGTACTCCGCCAGCTATGTGTCCAATCCCTCGGCACAGGCATTGTGCCGAGGGAGTGGAAACAGGCAGTTGTCACACCGCTGCTAAAGAAATCTAATCTGGACCCCAATTGCCATAAGAACTACCGGCCTATCTAACTCCTGCCGTACCCAGTTAAGATCATGGAACGGCTGGTCAGTAGGTCTTTGTCCCTCTTCCTGGAAACAAATAACATCCTTGAAGAGGAGCAATTCGGTTTCAGACCAGCCCATGGAACCGAGTCAGCATTACTGATGGTACTGGATGACCTAAGAATGAGGGCGGACAGGGGAGAATCAGCAATTCTGATTCTGCTTGACCTGTCCGCCGCATTCGATACGGTGAGCCACGACATCTTGCTGACTAGGTTGAAAACCTTTGGAGTACAGGGTATGGCACTTGACTGGCTCCGCTCTTATCTGTCAGATAGATGGCAGGCAGTGGCATTGCCCCCGTATCAGTCTGAGTTCGCTATGGTCCCACATGGGGTCCCTCAGGGGTCTGCGATTAGCCCGATCCTTTTTAATGTTTATATGCAGCCCCTGATGGCCATCATCAAGGCTCACGGCATTAGCGTGATCAACTATGCGGATGACACGCAACTGATGATTTCCCTGGATGGTGCCCATGCAGAATCTCTTGAGACCTTCCACACCTGCATAATGAAAATGGCAACCTGGCTAAAAAGAAATTCACTACAGTTTAACAGCAGCAAAACTGAGATAATGCAATGCAAAGTGGGAAGAATAGCCAGAAACCTGCCTGTTGGCTTTTGGCCTCTAGACTCATGTGAGCCACTGGCACCAGTAAAAACAGTGCGGAATCTGGGGGTCAGTCTCAATGACAACCTGAGTCTGGAGACCAACGTCAACAGACAGGTGAGCAGCTGCTTCGCCCTAATGCGGGGCCTTCGAAAGCTGCTGCCTTTACTTCCAGCACACACCAGAGCAACCGTGGTCAGAAGTACCATCCTCAGCCGCCTGGATTACTGCAATGCTCTGTTACTGGAATCTCCTGCCTATCTGATTTCCAGACTCCAGAGCATCCAGGCGGCAGCTGCAAAGATGGTGCTTTCTCGAGGACGTCGGTCCTCCACCTCCCTTGCTCTAGCTGAGTTGCACTGGCTGCCCGTTCATCAGAGGATCCGGTTCAAATCCCTGTGCACCGTCTTCAAGGCAGCGCATGGTTTGGGTCCTAAGCCCCTTCAGGCCAAATTCAAGTGGTATGAACCCACACGGACCCTCCGCTCCTCATCCACTAACCTCCTCAGTGTACCTAGGATTAGGAAAGCTACTCATGGTGGCAGAGCTTTTAGCATAGCTGCAGCTCATCTCTGGAATAGCCTTCCCTTGGCAATTAGGAAAACCAACGAACTGTTGCTTTTTCGCAAAAGGATAAAGACTTGGCTTTTCCCCAAAATTACACTTCCCTAGAGCTGTTCCACTCACTTTGTCCCTTTGCTGTTCAGTTTCTTTAGTTGCACTTTTTTCAGCGCCAGGATGCCCGTAGGGTTGCAGCGCGCTTTAGAAATGACATAAATAAATAAATAAATAAAGGTGTACGATTCGTACAGGAAAATCGCTCCGTACGGCGAATCGGAGCGATTTTTCCTGAATCGGATTCGACCCCTTAATGTACTTCTAATTCCTATTATATGTTACTATTTGTTCTCAAGGCCTGTTAAACAAATAGTATACTTGCAGCACCCATTGCGCCAATCACTAAAGGAGCGCTTTAGAACATGTCTCAGGATTGATACTGCAGCCTGTATTACCCTTTTAAAGTTTCATTTTTGGCAGACAAGAACTAGATTTATGCTGGCATAAGCCTTACTTTTTAAACAGATAAATCCCCCCTAGGGTAGGGCCTAACAGCTCATGGGGCAGGTTGCACTGTACTTAAAGAGTAGGAGATGTGTACTACATTTAGACATGTCCTCCCAGAGAAACACTCATACAATGTGTTTTTACTGTTATAAGGTATATCTCTCACATTGCCTAATGCTGGGTTACCTTATAACAGTGAATAAGTGATAACTTTTGATTTGGAGCAGATAGGCAGATCCTGTTTAAAATCAGATACTTTTGAATGTAAAATGTTTTTTAATGGTAAAGTTAAAATGTGGTTCACAATGTTGAAAATGATCATTTGAGTACATTAGGATTGTCTTGTCCTAATATGTATGCCTTCTTTCAGAGTCCCGTGTCACATGACTGTGATTGGTCTTACTGTTACGGTTTTGGTGTTTCTCCCAGGCAGTCATACAAGGGTATTATGTGTGGACAGGATGGTTCATCCGGTCATGATGGCTGGGGGTAGAGCTATACCTTGCTCCTCTTACACTCCAAAGGGATCTGCTTAAAGCATACACAAAGGAACCTGACACAAGCTTTGTCACCCCACAAAGTTTTGACCCTTGACAGGACAAATGAAGAGCTTGCCAGAACCATATGTGGGTGTGGGACAGGGACTGAACCAGCACACAAAGGGTGACAGCAGCTATAAAACTAGATACTCAGAACAACGTTTCATATCACTTCAAAACCTGTGAAAGACTCAGAAGGAGGTCTGGCGTACTGTACTGCTGCTGGAAGGGCTGCCCTGCTGACTGAGGAAGGAATATTGTACTTGAATCCCGGACTACCATAGTTACTCTAATGGCTAGTTATCTGTGGTCCTGTGTGAGTTACAGGGACAAAACACGTTTCAGACACCTAGTTGAACCCTCCAGCTGACCTCTGATGTACTGACTCTTAACCCCTCAAGTGGTGCACCCCAAGTCATATACTCTTTGAAGTGAAGTCCCAATTTTTAAGATTATGCTGGAGAAGTGCAAAAAACAGTTGGTACTGTACCAGTATAATCTTAAAAATTGGGACTTAGAAAAACTGTCTAAGCATTCTGATCTGAGAACCGACAGGAGATTAATTTTTAGGTTCACTGACAAAATATCGAAGTTAAAAATATGGAAGTAAAAAATAACGATGTAAAAATGTAGAATGCAAAAATATTGACTCCCTATACTTAAACAGGTAAGTACAAAAATATAACAAAAACAATATCGATGTAAAAATATAGTTGTACAAAATATTGAATTATATATATATATATACATATATATATATTTATAATAAAATAATAAATATTAAACATGTTAAATAATAATCGGACATGGCTAGCCGGGCTGCGACATGGCCGCTTTCTGAGCGAGCTCCGCCGGCTGAGGGAAAGATCCTAAATTAATCCTACATTGATCGCAAGTGTGCGGGCAGGGAGACATTGATTGAAGGTGCGGAACCCCTGGTGCATGCGGTGATTTACTTTCCAAGATGCGAGAGGAAGATCCAGCCCCCCCGCCACTATCTGCTGCGGGCGAGAGGAGTGGACGCTGGAGGCCGGACGCTGTGTGGCTCCCCGCCGCTGTGCCCCAAACTCGAGGCCGGGGTCGTGCAGGCCCATAACCGCTGCCACTGCGGACCTCTCTGGGACAAGGAGGGACTCGCGGAAGGCGGCGGATGCCCAGTGCATACGGTCTGGTGGCCGAATACGAAGACTGCCTCGGATTCAGTGTTCGAGGTACGCCTTGTGGGGATTGTTGGCGGCCGAGCGAGAGGCGCCATTTTGACCGACATCATACGAAGTTAATGACCCCCAGGGCCCCGTCTGGAGGTGGTGGAGCTGCCGTTGCACGTAGCCCTCCCCTGTGCAGTTTCAAGACTTAGTGCGCGGCTCTCTGGATTAGACTGCGCCCTGCGATGAATAGTAGCTCATGGTGGTTGCATAATTTGAGGATGTGCCTAGGGACCAGGTGCAATTGGGATTTATGGCAATATTGATGACCTAATCTGCGGAGGCGGAGGTGCGGCGCTGCGCCGGGACACCAGCTGTTGGCGATGAGGGACCCCTGAATCGGCCAAGATCGAGGGGACTACCCGTGGGTACAATCGCCATCTTACATTGGAGGGAGTCGCAGTAAGAACCCTTCCTCGAGGCAGTGGCTGCCGACCTCTATTCCATCAGCTAAGGGGTCTTCTCTAGGGGCTGTGGCTCTCGGATTGCTGGGTCTGCGGCTATGTAAGTGTAGCTTTGGGCCTCCTGCACACTGGAAGATGATATATACAAATGCGCAGCCCCTCAGTAATCCCCCATATTGAACATCTCGCTGTATACTTTGCCCCTGCATTGGCCTGATTGGTGCTGACATCCACACGGCCACAACTGTGTGGTGTGGCTGCACTTCTAATCTGTGTCTAAACCCTGTCGAGTTTGGATGGTGGGGGTGATTGGGACCCTGCCTTCGCCAGCGCAGCGGGTCAAGGGGCGCAAGTCTGTCCCTCTGACCATCCAGGTGCTCCTTTTGACAGCCGGTCAGTAAACAAGTTATACTAGTGCGCACTACCCTGTGCAGTATCCTCCCCTTACCAGTGGACATGCGGAAATCATGGGCAAAACTGATACACGTCAGGCTAAAATAAACTTTGAAAACAAACGAGTCGTCAAACACACCGGGCCCGACCCGTAGGCCCAGGGAGCTACAGGTGGAAACGCAACCGTGGAGAGCCAGGAGGGTGATCTCCGTTCACTGATGCTGGAAATGCGCTCTAGTTTGCGTAACATTGATGCTAAATTGGGCACTCTAACCTCTCAGCTAGACTCGGTTAAATCTCAAGTGTCCACACACGAGACTAGATTGGACTGCTTGGAAAATAGACATACAGAGACCCACAAATGTCAGCAGGAAACAAGAGAGCAACTCTTACACATGGACAAGTTGTTGACGGTTTCAGGGCAAAGAATGACGACTTAGAAGCGCGCTCAAGACGGAACAACCTCTGAATTACTGGAATTCCGGAAACAACAGCTATAACCAAGATGGAAGTGTATTTGACGGACCTCCTGCACGAGCTCTTCGATCCTCACCTCTCTCCGGTGTTCATTATCGAGCCGGCACACAGGGCGCTGGGCCCGAAGCCACCGGTAGGCGGTACACCAAGGCCTATCCTCGCCAAACTGTTGAATTATCAAGACAAGGACATCATCCTACGGTTGGCGAGGGAAAAAGGACAAATCACTCACAAGGGGAATTCCATCTCTTTTTATCCTGACTTCACCCCGGCGGTGCAGGCCGCGTGGAGGGAGTTCCTCCCAGCCAAACGTCTGCTGCTGCAGGCGCAGATCCCATACTCGCTTCTGTACCCTGTGAAGCTCAAAGTGTCTCATGATCGGTCAGCACATTTCTTCACTGATGCTAAATCCGCTCTTAAATTTTTCAAACATGTTTGTGGTCCGAAATCGAAAGCACCGAATGTGGAGCGCGAACGGGAGAGAGATGGCCTGAGTGATAACGACTGAACTGGCTCCCTGTTCTCTTTGAGTTCCATTGGGCATTGTTGCAGAATATGTATGCATGCTATGTTTGTTGTTCAGGCTGTCCTTTCTATTTCAGGCAGACTAAAAGACTATATTGTTAATGCTCCTGTTAATATGCTTTAATGGTGATATTCCACCTCACACCTTCTTTACCTGTGACGCTATGACCTGTGGCATTCCCCTATGCCAGCATGGTTGCACTTGCATTCCCCATAGCCACCCTCTGTGAACAGGGGAGAATGCTTGTGCTCCCTCGCCCTCCTGGGGTGTTTCCCTAAGTTCTGTTTTCTCCACTTTTTAAGTGGATATGGGGGGGATTTGACACAACCTGATTGGGGGGTTGGAGTGGGTGGGGGGTGGGCGGGAGCAGTTGGGTGATTTGAATTGTGCCAGTCTCTGAGCTCTGCGTTAACTATTGGGATGCACTGTTGGACTACATGTGATTGGGTGGTGGGTATGCACATAATCGTAGCAGGAATTCCCTGGGGGTGAATACAGAAGTAATCGAGATCCTAACATGGAATGAACGGGGACTCAATGATAGCAGGAAGGCATGTCTAATTCATACATACTTGATGAGACACAATATCGAGATCTGTTTCCTACAAGAAAAGCACCTTAATTTGCAACCCTCGTCGAAACTGAAACATAGTAGAAGGGAGGGCGTCCATTCTGCGATTTACTCCAACTATGCAAGGGGGTGGCAATACTTGTTCGTAGAGGATTGGATTGGAGGGAGCGCACGGTCTATCTTGATCCGGAAGGGAGATTCATAGTGCTTCAAGGCAGCCTGTGCGGTAAACCAGTTGTATTGGCTGCGGTCTACGGACCAAATGTGGACTCGCCCGAGTTCTTTAGGGATGTCTGGGCACGAATATCGTACATGAACTGCACTACGATCATCTGGGGTGGCGACTACAATGTAGTGTTAAATGATACTCTAGACCGCAAAGGTGCACCGCGGCCGCTTCACCCACACGCATGCAAAGCCCTCCAAGATATTATACTGGAGGGCAATCTGCTCGACATCTGGAGGGTTAGACACCAGGGTGCATGGGAGGGAACATGCATCTCTAGCCAGCACGCGGCCTGGTCCAGATTGGACTTCTGGCTGGTGTCCTCAGATGTGGCCAAATGGATGACAGGGGTGTGCCACCTGGCCTGGTCTCTGTCGGACCATGCCCTGTGTCTACTTACATTGACACTACCAGACACGCCTACACGGGCCTTTAGTTGGAGACTCCCCCCTCATGCATTGCTGGAGGAAGAATTTAAGGAGGAGATTAGGACTGATATCACAGATTATTTCACTTTGAACTCCAGGTCGGTGACTACTGAAGCGACCTTATGGGACACCTTCAAAGAGGTGATACGGGGGAAATGCATAGCCAGACAAGTGGGGGTCCTGAAGGCCATCAGGGGTACCATAGCGACACTTGAGAGGCAGATCAAAGAGCTGGAACGTCAATTCTGCCTTCATCCCAATCCCGAGGTGGCTGCGGAGCTGAAAGGGTAACTACTGGATTTTGCAGAAGAGGCCCAGAGAGAACTCAAGTTTTTAGGTAAATACGCTGAGGCCAGGCGGTATGGGGAGAGGGACAGACCGGGTCGTACCCTGATGGGAATGATTCGCAAATCCACGTCCACAAATTTCATACACACGATCAAAGACCCTGAGGGACACACCATTACAGGGCATGCTGAGGTTTTACATGAGTTTAGGGCCTTCTACTCTGACTTATACACTGCCACTTGCATTGGTATGGTTCAATGACACACATCTCCGTTACATGGATCTCTCTATTACAATTTCTGATATTGCACAAGTGATAAGCGGTTTGCCCTTGAACAAGGCCCCCGGCCTGATGGCCTGATGACAGCATTTTATAAGGCCTACGCCAAAGAACTAGCTCCAAGACTCCATGCGGTATATGCAGAGTCACTAGAGACAGGGATCCTTCCAGCCTCCATGAGAGAGGTGTTGATAATGACGTTATTAAAGCCAGACAAAGAGGACACAGCTTTGGATTCGTATAGACCATTATCCTAAATAAATGTGGACGTCAAAATATATGCTAAGCTACTAGCAAACCCCCTTCAACCTCTTCTCCCGATGGTAGCTCTCCCGGATCAGTCGGAGTTTATACCCGGTCGCTCTACGTCACACAACCTTCGAACGATATTTTCGGTGCTACACTACCTTCACCCCACGGTGCATGCTGCTGCCATTTTCCTAGACGCCACAAAGGCTTTCGACTCCCTTGAATGGCCTTACCTGTTTCAAATACTAGGGTGCATGGGTTTTAGCCCTTTGTTTCTAGCTCAAATATAGTTCATTTACACTAAACCACTAGCCAGGGTGAGATTGAATGGCATGATCTCAGAGGCGTTAAGTGTGACTGCGGTACCAGGCAAGGCTGTCCACTATCGCCTTTACTCTTTGCCATTGCCATGGAGCCCCTTGCAGCCAGGATACGACAGCATCACACCGCAAGAGGGATTGGCTTCAGCCCTCATAGCTTATTAATATCTCTTTATGCAGATGACGTTACTCTGTATATCATTAACCCCTCAGATAATTTAGACCCCATCCTCCGAGAATTCATCAAATTTGGTGGTCTATCCGGTGTATCTATAAATTGGGCGAAATCTATGGTATTCCCATTGACAGACAGCACCCCCGAGGTGAGGTCCGAATACTGTCCGAATTCCCATTGCGCTGGGAGGAAGAAGAGGTTAAGTATTTAGGGATCTGGCTTAGTCGCAATATGCAGGACATCTGGAACCTGAACTTCGGGCGGGCTATTGACTGGCTGGAGAGTAAGGTGGCAATCTGGTCCAAACTACCCCTCTCCATCGCAGGCAAGGTGGCACTATCCAAGATGGTGGTATTGCCCAAATTTCTATATTTATTTACAAATGTGCCAATCCCGCTCACGAAACAGTTCTTCAGTGGTCTCCGCTCCCAACTGCTATCTCGTGTGTTGGCAGGGTGCCAAGCCAGAGTCTCATGGGCCCTCCTGACTCTACCACTGAGGCAAGGAGGTCTGGGCGCCCCGGACATGCACCTCTATGCGCTTTGTGCGCAGGCACAATTTCTGCATTTTTTGGATTTACCAAACACCGTACCAGCCTCATGTGGCGGTGGAACTGGACTCAGTGGCGCCGACGTCACTAGCGGTGGCAGTCCATAAAAAAAACCCTCGCCCTACACTACGCAGCCTCACCAATAGGAAATTGGCGGAGCTGCACAAGCAGGCAGGTCTGACCGGTGGAGGCAGGAACCCCGCGCCACCCCTCACTGAACTGGAGGAACTGGTGTCCACAATGATTGAGACCGAGAGTGTGGTGGGGGTTGGGGACCTGGACAGCTCAGCCAGAGCTACATCAAAAGGTAAGAAGCATGCGCAGCATGACACACCCTACCAGACACCTCCCCTTTAGCCTCAATGTACAGCCAAACCCCAGCCCAGTACTGCTAGCAACATACATGAGCAATGCATCATGGTAAATGTAGTCAGCTAATGTAGGAACAAATGTCAGTGCACATTAAACTGCAATGCACTTAAAAATAGATTCAGGGTAATGAAAATGACATGTGCAATGCTTTTATTGTAGTGACTGTAAGACATTTGCACTCAGTTCACAAATGCTTCTTTATACCTAGGGGCGCCATCAGGCAGTGGAGCAGCAGCTCAACAAGCGACAGCTCCAGTAACAGCCGACAGTGCGGTGGCAGGGCCAAGCAGCATGGTTCCTTCACAGGAGGAGGAGGAGGACAGCAGTGCCATGGCCAATGAGGATGACCCAGGACATACCCTCTCATTTCCCCACTCCCCCCTGCTGTCACTATCTCCCCCATTGCAGTTCTCACCAGAGAACTCACCCACACGGACACAGCCAGCACCTGCCACATCTCCTGCCAGGAGGATCATTGTGGCCCCATTGACCATCATGGAGGGAGCTGCGGGTCAGGCACCAGCACCCACACCTGCGACACCTGTGGCACAGCAGGCCACCCAGCAGGGCAGCACCAATCGCCGCCGCCCACGCACTTCCAGCAGTGCTTTACCAGCGCGGGAGGGCACCGTCTTCCAAGGGCTTGAGGGGAGCATGGTGCGGATCCAGCGGATGCAGGCCAAGTCCATCCTGGCTTGCCAGAGCCAATTGCGGGAACACAACCTGCAGATGGGGGAAATGTCAAAGGGATTTGTTAATTTCGTGGCAAGTAACAGGAAAATAGCAACAGAACTGGGTCGCATGACAACTGCCATAACACAGCTGTGTGCCAAGATGGAGGAGCATGAGCACACTAGGCGCAGGGATGCCCGTGTACAAAACCGGGCAATCAACCGGCTTGCCACAGCAACCGCCCTGCTATGCCGCTGAGGGGCAAATATGGAAGACTGCCTCACTCAGAACACTGCAGAGGTGACCGGGGGCATGGCCCGCATCACCACTGCCATGGACGCCCTCATCATCTCCAACACGGTGGTGAATCCTGCCCTGGACGTTGCAGAGGCTGGGGACAGCTGGGGACAGCAGCAGCCGCAGCAGCCCGGCCAGCGCTGTGTCTGAGCCGCGCCGGAGCACCAGGCACTCCGCTGAGGCAGCCGGCCATGCAGAAGGGGGGGAGCCACATCCCAGTGGTTCAGCAAAGCGCAGCAGGAAGTGAGACTGCCAGGGTGGGTGAGGCAACCCGGCCCATTTCCATTCGCCACCTTTTCTGTAGTTATTTCATTTGTTGCACATCAGTGCTGTAACGTTGTGCCAACATCATTAAATTTGTTTTTTTTCACATCCATAACCTGTCTGTGCTTCTGTACTCACTCAGAAATAGTTTTCTGTTATCTCCTCACGTCTGTATCTGCCATCACTTGGTGTAGGCACCCCAGCAGGTTGTGTTTGTGGCACAGCAACGTCGTCGTCATGGTCCTCGTAGTTTGACAACTCCACCTCAGTGCCCTTCTTCACCGCAAGGTTGTGCAACATTGCACAAACAGCTATGATCTTGCAGCAGGTGATGGGGGTATACTGCCTTGCACCTCCACTCTTGTGCAAGCATCTGAACCTGCTTTTCCAGATGCCAAAGGTCCGTTCTACTACATTCCTTGTGCTTTTGTGGGCCCGGATATACCTCCTTTGGCTGGGTGTAGAGGGGTTGAGGTAGGGGGTGAGTATGAATGAGCGGAGGGCATATGCACTGTCGCCTAGAAGGAAAAGGGGTAACATTATTCACATGCATACATGTACTTCACAGTGCTACATTTTGTTATGGGGTTCTGATGATGTGTCTCACCTAGGAGGTATCCTTCACCAAATTCCCCAGCCGTCAGCCGTGCATAGATGCCGCTGTTTTGGAAAATGTAGGAGTCGTGGGTACTCCCTGGGAATTTTGCAACCAGGTCTGTGATGGTGCACTTAGCATTGCAGATCACCTGCACATTGATGGTGTGAGTAGGCTTCCTATTGCGGTATATGTATTCTGTGTCAGCAGGGGGGCAAATCGCAATGTGCGTGCCATCAATGCAGCCGATGATGTGGGGGAATCGTGCCATCTGGTAAAAGTCTGCTTTTGTTTGTACCAGTTCCGCATGGGTTGCAGGGAAAGAAATGTATTGCTCCATCCTCTGTATCATGGCGTCAAGGAATTTGTTGAAAAACCTTGACAGGCTGCTCTGGGTCACCCCTCCTACCGCAGCAACTGCACTTTGATAGCTGCCAGACGCAAGCAGGTGTAGGCTGCATAGTACCTGCACATGCGTTGGGATGGCGTGTGCCCTTGGGGTGGGGTGGTCCAACAGTGGTTTTAGGTCCCTGATGAGCTCCAGAATGGTGTCTGAGTCCAGCCTGTACCTCTGTAGGATCTCTGCCTCTGTGAGCATGAACAGGGTGATCTCTGTCTGTAGACCTGTTCCTCTCTTTGCCATTCCCTCTCTCCTTCCTCCTGTAGCCGTAGCCGCCTTGCAATGACATAAAATGCCGCCATCCTGCAAGTTGCATTTCATTTTGGGTCTCATTTTATAGGTTGCAGTTGGTTACCACCTGATTCAAATCCATGGTAAATACCGATTTTGAAATACCGATTTTGAGGCAAAATCGGTATTTCTGTGCTTCCCTACATCTCTATCAGAGTTTTGGCCTGTCCGATTCGGTAATTTAGCGATTCGGTAACTCTACCGATTCGGTAGATGGTCCGATTCGGACTATTTACCGATTCGGTATGTCTACCGATTCGGTACATGGTCCGATTCGGTATATTTACTGAATCGGTATGTTAGCGATTCGTTCTTTTACCGAGTCGGTGTATTTCCGATTCGGTTTATTACTGATTCGGTATCTATACCGATTCGGTATAAGTACCGATTCGGACGGATTGCAGGCTCCTACATCCCGATGGCTGGATACCGCTCGGTAAGGGCCGAAAATCGGTATTTTCGGCCGTTACCGATCGGTATTGGGCCACCTACATCGGGCCCTAGATGTAGACACTGCTGACACTTTGAGGTGGGCATGGCGTGAACTGCAGAGACGTGCTCACCTTCCACTGCTTTATGCGCCCGCTGTCCCCTTGCGAAACAACCCATTGTTGGCTTGTTTGGAAGAGAGTGGCGGTGAGGTGATGATGGGAGGCATCCAGTTGCATACGTTCGCGGATCTATACCCTGATGGCGTGTTCAGGCCTCCGCCGGAGGGGCAGGAGGACCCGGAGGTTTCGTTTCGAGAGAAAGTTGCCTATCATAAATTCAAAGCTGCATGCAGTTCCCTGTGGGAATGATTTCCAAAGGCACCCCCAACGCTACATGCTTTACAAAATATTCTTGCACGGGCCTCCCCGCGTAAGTTAGGGACTCGACTATACACTGCTATGCAAGATCAAGCCCCGGTCATAATGCCCAATTCCATGCAGGTCTGGAACAGAGAGCTAGATCCCCAATTGACAGATGAACAATGGTCCTTCTGTTGTAGACAGCTGTTGGAACTGTCCCCAAATTATAGGCTGCACCTCATTCATTTTAATACAGGTTCTATAGAACTCCTAGTAGCCTCTACCGCATGCACTTGAGGGACGATGAAAAATGCTGGAGATGCGGGTTCGAACCGGCTTCATTTTTACGGACCTCCTCCCCCCCAAAAATCACCTCCAACCACTGTACCCGAATACCTGACCTCGACCCCAGCAACTCAGACACCCAAAACGCTACCGCAAACATCCATGCCATCAGGGTAGCGAAAAAGCAAGCCTCTCCTCCATCTCCCTCATCTCTGCATAACAACGACAAGGCTCCCACAACTCTCTCCAACAAGGCCCACGATAAAGGTAGCCGTACCCGACCTGACCTCCCACACTCCCAGGCCCAACCTTCCAACATCCGTGACCCGAGCTCTCCTGTGGACGGTGCATAATCCCACAAACGGTTGCCCGCGTGAGGCCCTTGGCGATCACTGACAGTATGAACTGTACCACATCTTCCTATCTCTCTCGCCCCGGAGCCCGCCAACGCGCCCCGGAAACCACAAACTCCCCCCATGCAGACACATATGTCGTCCTCGTCAACTCCGCCAAGGACCCTAAAACCAACTGCAACACCCTGTGTTGCCTACGTACCACAGCTATGGAGGCATGCCTGTCGGGTCCCGATCCGCGTCCTTGGCTAACCCACGGAATTTTCCCCACTGCGAACGAGACAAAGCATCCGCTATGTCATTATTGATACCAGGAACATGCACAGCGCAAAAAGCAATGTCATGACGCAAGCAACCCAACACAAACACCCTCAGCAACTTCAGCACCTGCTCATCCCTGGCGGACTGGCGATTCACCACCTGCACCACCATCATGTTGTCCACATTATAAGTCACACGCCTGTGGACCAACACCTCCCCCCACAGCGAGACCGCCACTACCAGGGGGAAGAGTTCCAAGAACGCGATGCTCCTCCCACCCCCTGCCCTTTCCAGGGGCCACTTCTCTGCACACCACCGCCCTTGCCAGTAGAGCCCAAAACCTTCGCTCACCTGCAACGGCTGAAAAAATGTGGACATCCCAGACCAGGTCATCCCTCCTCTGCATAGGGACTCCATTGAAATGTTGCAGAAAAAACTGGCACATCCGCAAATCTTTGCGAATGCCCGCAGACAGCTTCACATGGTGATGCAGAGGCCTCCTCCCCGCAAATGCCCTGCCCAACCTCCTACAGAAAGTCCGCCCTACCCGCACCACTCTGCAAGCAAAATTAAGGTGCCCCAACAGCACCTGAATCTCCAAAACCGTGACTTTGGGCCTTGCCAACATGACCTCCAGCAGTTCCAACATCTGCTACTTCTTCTCCACTGGTAAACGGGCCTCCATGATCCCCGAGTCCAGTTCAGTGCCCAAGAATGACAGCGCCGTGCCTGGCCCCACTGTCTTCTCCGGTGCCAATGGCACACCCAGGTCCCCCATGAGCTCCTGAAACCTGTCCAGCGCCACCTCTCAGTCCGTGGAGTCTGGGCCCCAACCAAAAAAAAGACATCCAGGTAGTGAGTAACTCCTTGGTGACCCGTCCGCTCCGTAAAAAAACCACTGCAGGAACGAACTGAAACACTGAAAAAGTGCGCATGACATCAATGCCTTGTCCACTTACCAGCGGCCGTTAAACTGGATCCCCAGTAGGCCCAAATCATCTGGGTGGACCGGAAGCAGCCGGAAAGCCAATTTGATGTTGCACTTTGCCATTTTCGCAGTTGCGCCCGCAGCCACCACCTGGGCCATGGCAGCATCAACCGACGAGTACGACACCGTAGTCTCCCGCTCATCAATGTAGTCTTTGACCGAACCACCTTCAGGCCACGACAAGTGTTGAATGAGTCGAAACTGCCCGCCTCCTTCTTGGGCACCACCCCAATGGGGGACACAATCTCCAACGGCCAGTCTTCAAATGGCCCCGCCATGCGGCTCTTCAAATGGCCCCGCCATGAGGCCCTCACTGACTTCTTTGTCCAATTTCTCCTGCACCACCTCCGGGTGCTCCCTGGCCGACCTCAAATTATCAGCCATATCCTCAGCTGTGGCCCCTCATAGCCTAACCAAAAACCTTCCAAAAACCCGGTCCGTAACCGCTCTGCGGCCCACCTGTCTGGGTAACCCTTCAGGGCCGCTAACAAACGATCCACCTTAACTGGAGTACGAGCCCTTCGAACCAGACCCCTTACCTCCTCTACCACCTCTAGATTGCTGGGCTCTCCCCGATCGCACTCCCCCAGCCTGCCCCTGTTGAGTCCCGTGTTGCTGCCCCAATGCTCCCCAACATCGAACCACGGGGTGGTCGAACTTACCGCAACTGGAACACTCATGCTTAAACCGGCAATGTTCCCTAGCGCACTCCACCTTATTGTAGTCCCAACAGGACCCCACCGACCCGACTGAGTTTTGGACCCTGCCCCCACCCCTCCACTGGTGGGACAGCCCTGAAAGGGCTGGTAAATAATGGGCAGCCCGCTTTCCGTAAAGATAGTTTTTCCCGACCCAGCCAGCCCCATAGTGTGCTGCCATAAATCGGAATCCAACTCACCCCATTTCGCCTCGGGGTCCCACGCCATCCGGGCCCTGAACTCCTCGTCAAACTGAGCCCACGCATACCTGCCCCATGTGATCTGGGCCATCCTAATGACGTCCATGTACTTAAACAGGGACACCGACCGCTTCGGAAATTTCTCACAATAAACGCTGGCGAAAATTAAAAAGTCCAATTTTCGATCATGAGAGGCACTTTTGGCCTCTTCTGGAGTTCGCATTCCTCCTCTTTGGACCCCCCCTTCACCTGCACTTCCTGATGTAACAGCTTCAGCAACTCAACATACTCCCCCTTCCATACGCACTCCTTAGTCGAAAACATCAAATGTGCGCCCACGGGTTTTGTGACTCCCATGTATGGAAGCTTGTTTCCGGTCCAGGGAAGACATGGCTTGGCAGTTCGAGCTGGACTGTTCCCATGAGGCACAGGGTCAGACTGATTTGCATATAGCCATGTCTGAACTGGGGTGGCAGAGTGGGCTAAAGAACGGTGATGGATTAAACCTAGATCTTTTGACTGGGTGTGAGTGTTTGATTGATTCAGATGCTCCGTCCATCACCACCCCCTTTTGTACCACTTTTGGCCGCCATAAGTGTGGCAGGGTATGCTTAGACGTGAGTCCCTTGCTCGCTTTGCCACTGGATTCAAGCAAGCCGGGCTGAAGACGGCTGGAATGCCAGAAACCGGTCCTCGGAAGCTTGTTTCCGGTCCAGGGAAGACATGGCTTGGCAGTTCGAGCTGGACTGTTCCCATGAGGCACAGGGTCAGACTGATTTGCATATAGCCATGTCTGAACCGGGGTGGCAGAGTGGGCTAAAGACTGGTGATGGATTAAACCCAGATCTTTTGACTGGGTGTGAGTGTTTGATTGATTCAGATGCTCCGTCCATCACCACCCCCTTTTGTACCCCCATGTATGGCAGCCGCTTAATCTTCAGGTCCTTACTCTCAGGCTTTGCCGCCCCCTCTGCAGCTGCCCCCGCACCCACCATGCCATCACGCTCGCTGCCCCACCAGCAACCGCGCCGCCAGTCCTCTCACGCACCCCCGCCTTCTTGCCGCCATCCTCCAACAACCTCCCACTGGGCCCCACCACCCCATCATCCGAGCCCACTCCTTTGTCCACCACATATTTCCCCCCCCCTCAGGAGATCCCCTTCATCCCCCCTCCCCACCACCCCAACTGACACCATGTACGCCGCTCGATTACCTAATGCCAAGGACGCCGTGCGCCGCTCATCGACCCTCCGAATCAGGGATGCCGTCCTCTCGCGATAAGATGTCCGGGCCGTCCTTTCCCGTGGGCCCCGTGACACCTGCAAAATACCAACACCATTAGAGGACCCCCCGACGCCCTCACCATCCCTCGCCCGGCCTGCGGTGCCGACTGCACCCTGCTAGAGACAGCAAACACATCCCTTGCCCCTGCCAAGCCAATAAAAATATTCAAAGCAGTGCTCGTCTTCCGTCTGTGGCCCTCAAGCCGTAGCGGCCCTGTGGGTGGAGGGGTCAGTGAGCCCGGTACTGGCCTTCTTGTGCCGCCTGTGACGGGATCCCCCGCCGGCGCTGGGCATGCCGCGGGAGGCTCAACCCTCCCTTCATTTTGCCGTCGAGGGGCCGTCCCTAGCCCTGCCAAGTCAGGAACCCTGCGGCGAACGTCCTCCTGAAAAAGAAAAGGTAGGTCCGGTGTGCTGGGTCCTTCAAACTGAGCGTCACCACCACCTTTCCCAATGCCCCCCTACCCCCGCCTGTCCACCACCCCGCACCACCAACCTCTACCTGACCCCCGCCTCACCCCCGTCCTCCTTCTCGTCACTCCAAACCAACCCACCTACCCCTACCCCCCTTCATCCGAGGAGGCCTCCCCCACCCACTCCCCGCAAACCCCCGAACTACCCCCCGTCACGACGGGCCCGCCACCTCACCGCCATGATGCCCCACTCCCCCCCGCCCCCATTCCCTCTCACTATCATCGGATTCCAACAACAAAGGAGACATCCCCCACTCGCCGCCTGTCCACCTCCACAACCCCCGGACCCCTCCCCCCTCTCCCCCAGGCTCCTCCCTTGCGCCCCCCAAGTCTCCCCGGACACCTCAGCCCCCCCATCCACCTGTGCCCCACGGAAACCATTCCCCGACCCCCTGGGATATCCCCCCGGGCCCCCTGTTGCCCCCTGACCTCATCCAGTTCCACGGCCGCGCTCCCAGCATCAGCGCAGCCCTGCGCCCTTACCTGCACTCGCGCCGCCTTCCTGGGCGGCGAACACGCCAAAATGGCCACTACCACCCCGTCGGATGCACGGCTCGCAGGGCGCACTCCGCCCTGGGGCCCACCAGTAAATCCATCCGCCCTGCTTCGCTAAGCAGACGGATGGCTTCAAGAAGCCACAAATCCTCGCTGGCCATGAAGATAAATATCAGACCAACGCTAAACAAACTCTCTCACAAAACTTGCCAAAGGTCTGACAGACAAAAACCCTGTCTACAGCGCTCCCAGTCACCAGGTCACCTGAACTTAAAATGGTGGCTGGGCAAGCACGAAACCACTATACATATCCTTTGGGCTACTATTTCAAATTGGGCTGCCTTTGGGCTGTTCCCCAGGCAGCCCAAAGCAGCAAAATGGCTGCTACCTGCTTGCCCCCTCCCCCTCCCAAATCTGCCCGGGGGCAGACCTCATGGTGCTCGGCTGCCCCCAAACCCCCCTTCACCGCAACTTGTCACTCCACTTTGGCAGGAAACAGTGTAGCCGGGCATTGGAGACTTTAGGCTTTGTTTGTGGACAAAGAGTTAGAGATTCGGGAGGCAAAGCCATGCTTGTCATGCTTGATCTGTCGGCGGCTTTCGACACCGTCCCCCATGAGGGTCTCCTCGCCAGACTTTATGAGATCGGTCTGAGGGGGACGGTGCTCAGCTGGTTTAGATCTTTTTTAGCTGACCGCCGACAATCGGTCTGGGCCTCCTCGAGCTCCGCCGAGATGCCGCCATTGGGAGTCGGAGTCCCTCAGGGCTCCGTGTTGAGCCCGACTCTCTTTAACATCTTTATGACCCCTTTGGCGACATTGGTGGAGTCTTTCGGGGCCCGGATCGTATCTTACGCCGACGATACCCAGCTCCTCTTTTCATGTCAGAAAGGAGAAAATTTCGATGGAGAGAGTATCTGTGAGTGCCTTGGGGCTGTTTTTAAATGGTTCCAGCTAAACAGCCTCAAGTGCAACTCAGATAAATCCGAGATACTCTTCTTCAGTTGTTTATCTGACCCAGAATGGCATGAATGGTGGCCTGCTGACATGTTCCCTCCAGCACACTCGTCTCAGATAGCTAAGAATCTGGGAGTTAAGATCGATAATGGGTTGACATTAAAATCCCAGGTTCTGGCTCTCTCGGGAACCTGCTTTGGTCTCCTCAAAATGCTCCGGAAGTTCTTCCCTTTGCTCTCGGAAGAGCACAGGAGGACTACGGTCCAGGCATTAATCGGCTCAAGATTGGATTATTCCAACATCCTTTATCTTGGCCTGCCTGAGTATCTCCTGTAACGTTTGCAGGTGGTCAGAACGCGGCCGCACGGGCTATCTTTGGCCTCCATAGACGTGCCAGAGTATCTAGCCTATTGCAGTCGCTCCACTGGTTACCCATCCGGAAGCGGATAGAGTTTAAGGCCTTGACACTGGCCCATAAGGCCCTGCATGCCACGGGAGCTCAGTATCTCCAAAGGAGACTTGCCTTTTACCATCGGCTCGTTCTCTGAGGTCTGAGTCTCTGTTTTTAGCTGAGGTCCCCCGAGTAAAAAAGGCGCGCATTGGAGGTCGCTCTTCCAGGCTGCAAGCTCCGCAGCTTTGGAATTCTCTTCCACTGTCACTGCGCAGCACATCCAATCTACTGGCCTTCAGGAAGGGCCTTAAAACATGGCTCTTTGCCCGATAGTGCTCTTTCTCTCCAGTGCTGGAGCTCCCCACTCATTGTTGTAGTTCTGTTTTATGCTGTTGATGTATGTCTTTTCTGGTCACTAATCAAAGCGCCGGGATACTCCGTTGGAGTAGCCGTGCGCTATAAAAGACCAACCTAACATCTAACATCTAACATCTAACATCTAACATGTCATTGAGTACTCTACAGCAGAGCTTAGGACACCAGGGAGTTGTCCTGAGGCCAGAGTTCCCTGCTGCTTCAGGGTTGAAGCAAGGGAGCCGAGCGGGGGAATTGGGCTGACGCTGACAGCCTCAACCCCAGCGGAGTTTCACTGGCCACTCTCTTCCTCTCCGGCGCTTCCCCCAATACTCCCCCTGGAGCCAATGACACGGCTGGGGGGTTAATGCCAGGAACAAGCTGGGGAGGGGGCTAGAACCCAGGGGTAGATCGTGTTGCGAGAGACGCAACTTGCTTCACTCCACTGGCTTCAATCGCGGCTGTTTAGAAGATTGGTCAGAAATTCCTTGCCTTCACGCCAGGATCCCTGCATTAACTTCAAGGGTCACCTGACTTCTCCTATGTGTGACCTACAGGGATGTAAAATGATGTATCTTTTACTAAATAGTGGACTAAATAGGCCTCTGAAATGCAAGTGAATGTTACATACTTTAAGGCTGCTTTGCAGGCTGCCCAGTTGACCTCATTAAAGCGGACACACACTGGAATCTTCTATGTCATCTACACAGCTATTTATTATACTATCAACAGCTCCTCTGAAGGTCATGGACACTAGTTGATGGGCTAAAGTGTACCTTTTCCATCAAACAGCAAGCTGTGTATTAACACAAAATGATGCACAAGCATTACCATATAAACCATATGAGAACGGAACTGACAAGCTAAATACACATTTTGACCTGCCACTCCAAGCAGGGTCACACCCTGATTTTTTCCATCTGTTTTGACATTGATTAGTAGTAGGCTTTTTAACTTTGTACAATTTACCACTCCTAGCCAGTGCTTACTGGCTTGTGATCTCTCACTAAAATGTAGAAAATGAGCCATACACATGATTAGTACATTTAGGGGTCAATTCCGATTCTGGAAAAAGCGCTCCGATTAGCCATACGGAGCGTTTTTCCCGTATGAATCGTACACTGCAACGCCCCCCGGTACGAAGTACGATTCGTACCAGGAGCAGGACTCCGTATGAATCGTACAAAGACCGTACGACTCGAATCTCCGCACGAATCTCCCTCGGAATCAGCTGTACGCGACATCTGTACGGATCGCGGCTGCTTTTTCCGACCCGGCAAGTAAAATTTGTGTCGGGTACGCACCGTACGACCCTTTTCCTTTTCCTACGGGAGCTGAAAACAGCCGTAAAAGCAGAGTTCGCCCCGAAACAGGTACGGAACGGCCCCCCGGGTACGGCGCGTATCCCCCATGATCGCAGGGGTACGCGCCTTACCCCTGCGATCATGGGGGTACGTGCCGTACCCCGCAATCTTGGGGTGTACACACCGTACCCCATGTTCGCAGGCTGTACGGTGCGTACAGCCTGCGATTGCGGGGTACGGCGCGTATCCCCCATGATCGCAGGGGTACGCGCCGTACCCCTGCAATCATGGGGGGTATGCGCCGTACGGTGTGTATGTGATTGTGCACTTTTCCGTCCGAATCGCCCTTACCTGATGTGGACCGTACAAATCGTGTCCTGATTCCCCGATCTGGATCGTACTCGTCGGGTCGTACGGCATGTGTACGAGTCGTACGGTTCACGGTTTTTGCCTTGCAATACGTACGGATCGCGACGATTCGGACGGATTCGCAGAATGAGGATCGTACTACGCGACTCAGACGGAAGGGTACGATTCGTACGGAAAGGGCTCCGGATACGAATCGTACGGACGGTTTTTTACCAGGATCGGAATCGACCCCTTAATGTACTTCTAATTCCCTATTATATGTTACTATTTGTTTCCAGGGCCTGTTAAACAAATATTATACTTGCAGGACCCATTGCGCCAATCACTAAAGGAGCACTTTAGAACATGTCTCAGGATTGACACTGCAGCCTGTATTACCCTTTTAAAGTTTCATTTTGGCAGACAAGAACTAGATTTATGCTGGCATAAGCCTTACTTTTTAAACAGATAAATCCCCCCTAGGGTAGGGCCTAACAGCTCATGTGTCAGGTTGCACTGTACTTAAAGAGTAGGAGGTGTGTACTACATTTAGACATGTCCTCCTGTGGTATTGGGTTCTCCAGACCTACATATTCTGCGAAACTGCTTGATACCATAAAACAGAAGTTGGCACGGAAACTAGAAATGCAAAAGACACGTTTATTAGGACCCCATGGGGTGGTGGTACATTCCTACAGCACCCTTCGGCAATGCAAGAAGTATCACACCGAACATCGGTGCGAGACCTCTTTTATACAGTTTTACAGTAATAAAAAGAGTAGGCGGAACACATTTTCTCAGTTTAGGTACATATAAGGACATTTTTGGAACACAGCCAACTCATGGGAGGAGTTATAGCACTACTGGTCAGTTTGGGGAACATTCCTAAGTAATGACTGTCCACTAGTACAGAGGGTTTGACTACGCATGTGCAAGCTTGACCAGTACTAAAAATAGCCTGTTGCTGGGCAAGTTAGGTGGTCAGTGGTACAGAGAAAGGACAAAAGGGCATGCTGACCACGAGGCAGCGCGTTAATCTAATATGGACGCCAGTGTTTACAAAATGGCCCCCGAACATCATTGTCAAGATAAGGGGAATTTCGTGTAGCAAAGCTGAACGCTAACCCGATCACTGCTAAATTACGACAGACTACCCTTTTAGCGTTTAGCTGAAGCTACCTCATAAAGGACATAATCAGGGTATTCATCGTCAATATTGATTGACATAATATTCGTTATTTCTCTATTGATCATTTGCTCATTCTTGACAACAGCTCGTTTGGATGGAATACAAGCAGAAATGCACATAGAACATAGCATAGGGCCACACTGAATACATAGGCATAAAAAGAAGAGTATCCCAATTATTACGCATAAAATTGTCAGCAGTTTCCAACCCCAAATACTAAGTAACGTCCAAAACCAACCCGAAAGTGTCCAGGTACCATTATCAGGATGTATTTCAGCAGCTATTTTGTGCAATTTAGAAATAGCATCATAAACAGGTGGTGCATTATCAGGTACATACACACAGCAACTACTTCCGATAATGCGGCATGCACCCCCACGATCAGCTAATACTACATCTAGAACCATTCTGTTCTGGAGCGTTACAATTCTGGTAATTTGAAGTTCCTCAGTCAAATTCCCTAAAGCAAAAACTGTCTCATTAGCAACGGCTTCCACAACACGTGTCAGTCGTCTAATCTTTCTGCTATTTAGAGCAGCGCCAACAAATGAAAAGAGGCCTAAATTAAAATCAACATATTGCTGCAAGGAGGTATCTGTCTGGTCAATGTCATCAATAGCTAATGCTCTCTTCACTCTATTTAGTATAAAATCATGGTATAACACAAAATCGTTATGATACATAGGCGGGGCAATAAACACAGGAGGTAATACAAAAGATATATAACATGTTCCTAACCATCCTATAGGGAGACGGTGATAACCTTTATTTCCACAAATAAAGTAAGTGTTTCGTGAAGCCACAAAGGTGATACCATTTGGTGTGTCAAAGGTGAGAGTGGTATTACATTCACTTCTTCCTACTGGGATTGTACCTTTATTTCGGACACATAAATCAGCTTTGGTATCAATAACTGTAATCACATGCAGACTTGACATGTTTACATTTCTCTGATTTGTATAAACTCGTAGTGAAGATACATTATCTGGTCGATATTCTTCCCATTCAAATTTAGTTCCTTCTGCTTGCGGGTAACCATCTTGATCGTTATAGCAGACTTTGTTGAGCCGAAACAGTAAACCACCTTTTGTTGGCCATCTCAAAGTAAACAGAAGGGTGTACCAAGCATTACAAGAACCATTGCGAGAGAACGGAAGAGGAATAAGCGGAGTGCCTCCTTTCTTTTGATGACCAGGCAACATCCCACATACCCAACAGTTCGAAGTGTTCGTCATATTATGTGATGTAAAATTTGAATGAAACTGTTATTTAGATAAGTCTGTCTATGTCGTTCTTCATGATAGGGCAAAGTGAAATGAAAATGTTCAGATGGAATTGGGGTAGTAGGCAATAAATATTCTCTTGCTGGAACCAATCGTTCTACCACCCAAGCTATTACCGCTATCACCACTATGGTCATAACGAAATGTACGGCACCAAGAATTCTCTTAAGTCGCATCGTAGAAGGTGCCATAGTTCAAAGTACAAATGTCTCAAAAAGAAAGCAACTAAAAAAAATAAAAATATGAGTGCTGAGCTCCGAGGTAGCCGTTGGTTTCTTCTCCGAGATTCAAGACGGGTGTCGCTACACTTGGCAGAACTGATCTTCCTTGATATTCCCGGTTTCCGTTTCACAAACCTGGAGCGGTAACTCAACCAGTCTCGCACAAAACAACTGCTTTTCTTGGCCGCAGATTATATCTCTCTCCACCAGAAACAGTGTGGTCCGTGAAGGCTCCTTCCGATTCAGTAGACGTGACAGCTGGGCTCTTCTCCTCGTCCAAGATGTCTCGATAATCAGACAGCACAGTGGGGTTCACCAGATCCGGAGAGACATGACGACAATGAGTAGAATGCACCCACCGCTTCTTATTCGTGACTCGCACAGCCGTTCAAGTGGCCAGCAACATTTGCTCAGGGCCACGCCACCTCGGCTCCAAGCTGCTGGTTCTCTCAAAGGACCGGATCATTACGTGGTCGCCAGGACGAAGATAATGAGCCTCTCCAATGGAGTTGTCGGGAGCGCTTCTCGAACCTGTTGATGAATAGAAAGTAAATCATTTGTTAATCGTGCCAAATAATCGTTCATCATTATACAAGGCACATCATGTAACAACCGAGGCTTAGGAACTCCCCACATATTCATGGGCCTTCCAAACACCACTTCATAAGGTGTGAGGCCAGTTCGGGAATGGGGCACTGATCTAATAGATAGCAATGCTAGAGGCAGAGTATCTGGCCATTTCAAAGACGTAGATGCCACGATCTTTGCTAGCTTCAGCTTCAGAGTAGCATTATACCTTTCCACCAGACCTACTGACTGCAGATGGAATACAGCATGAAATTTTTGCTGAATTCCCAATCCCTTCATGATGTATTCCACAATTTTCCCAAAAAAATGAGGACCATTATCACTCCACAGACATTTACAAACACCATAGCGCGGAAAGTACTCCTTGAGCAAAACCTTAGCTGTTGTCAGCGCTGTATTATCCTTCGTGGGGAAGGCCTCAATCCACTTACTGAAAGCACACACCACCACTAAGACATACTTAAGGTTATTGCAACGCTCAAGCTGGATGTAATCCATTTGCAGTACTTCAAATGTGCAGTAGGTGGAACTCCTTTTGGAGTATACGTCCCTTTAGCAGGATTGTACTGTAAGCATATCAGACAGGTCTGCACTACTCTTTTGGCCGTATTGGCAATCTCAGGATGCTCCCAAACTTGTGTAAGCAATTTAGTAATTGCGAGAGCTCCAACATGTGCCAATCCATGTGTCATTTGAACCATTGCTTGCAAGTAAGCTGCAGGCAATTTTCATCTCTCCATATCTTTGCTTCTCCAACAACCCTCATCGTCCAACACTCCCTCACCGCCCAGGTTGCGAGTTCTGCTTCAGATGCTGATTTCTGAATGTCTAGTATCTCTTCTCTAGCATCATGCCATCGCTCAGCCTGCGATTTCACCACATACATCGGCGAGGCATTTTGTAATATGACAGTTTCCCTCGCTATGTGATCTGCAAAAGCGTTTCCTTGTCCTACTTTATCTGTCACTTTCTTATGTGCACTGCATTTAATTATTGCCACTTTCTTTGGACATAGTAGCGCATTCAGGAGATCACGCACTAGTTCTCCATGCATGATATGCACTCTGTGTGAAGTAAAAAACCCTCGCTCTCTCCAGAGTATGCCAAAATCATGCGCTATCCCAAAGGCGTACCGGCTATCAGTGTAGATGTTCACACATAAACCAGCACTTAATTCACATGCTCTTGTTAAGGCTATCAATTCCGCTGCTTGGGCCGATTTCTGTGGTATTTGTGCTGCTTCTACCACTGTCTTAAGTGTCGTGATCGCATATGCTGCAGAAGTTGTACCATCTGGCAACCTTAAACACGATCATTCAACCCACAGTTCTCCATCTACATCTGGAAGTGGCGTATCCTGTAAGTCAATACGACCCTTTGTTTGTTCTTCAGTCAGGAAAATACAATCATGGTGTTCTTCCTCCTGGCCCTCAGCAACTGGATACGGCAATAAAGTAGCAGGGTTCAGAGTAGCACATCTCTTTAGTGTGATATGGGGCGCCAACAGCGTTAGCTCATATCCTGTTAAACGTGCACTCGTTAAGTACTGGGTCTTTGTTTGGTTTAACAGAGCATCTACCGCATGGGGAACTAACACCAACAATTTATGTGACAAAAATATTCCCTCACTCTGTCGTATAGCCACTGCTGTTGCTGCGACTGCTCGAAAACACCCAGGTAATCCTCGTGCTACGGGGTCAAGTACTGCCGAGAAATACGCACACGGTCTCTGTTTGTCCCCGTGTGTCTGCACTAGGACTGACAATGCACACCCATCCTTCTCGTGTACGTATAATGTAAAAATCTTTGTATAATCTGGTGTACCTGGTACTGGTGCAGAACAAAGGGCTTGTCTCAATTGTTCAAAAGCATTCTGACATTCATCTGTCCATTCAAGGGGAATCAGTGTAGTTTTGGACAATAATGCTAACAAAGGTTTTATAATGTGTGAAAACCCCATTATCTACTGCCTACAAAAAGACATTAAACCTATGAAAGCACCAACATCTCTCTGAGTGCGGGGGACTGGTGTATCTATAATCGCTTGGATTCGATCAGATGTCAATGCACGTCCCTCCTTAGACAAAAGATGACCGAGGTAGGTCACCTTTGGTCTACAATATTGGAGCTTTTTCCTAGAAACCTTGTGATTATTCTGGGCAAGAAAAGATAGCAAAGCAAGACTACTCTCCTCACATTGCTCCTGCGTGTCTGCTGCAAGTAAAATATCATCAACATATTGAATGAGAGCCACTCCATGTTGTAAATCAAAGGAATCAAGATGTCTTTTTAGAGCCTGGCTATAGATGCTAGGACTTTCAGTGTAGCCTTGAGGAACTCGACAAAATCTATACGATTTATTATTTAATGTGAAGCCAAACAGATATCGGCTATCAGGATGGATGGGAATGGAAAAGAACGCATTTTTCAGGTCAATGACGGTGAAAGTAGTGGCTGTGGGCGGAATCAAAGTAAGTAGGGTGGTAATATCAGACACCACTGGGTATTGGGGCACTACTATCTTGTTAATTTCTCTCAAATCAATAATAAACCGATAGAATTTGTCATCAGTATCTTTCTTTAAAATCGGAAGAATAGGGCTATTACAAACATTATAGGGAACTTCCTCCACCACGCCTGCGATAATCAAATCATGTACAATATGCGTTAAAGCAACTACACCTTCCCTGGATATTTTATACTGTGGTACACAAGGCAGAGACGCTCCCTCCTTCACAGTGATGCGACTAGGAGGGATAATCATCTGTCCAACATCCGTGTCTGAAATAGCCCATAACGTTTTTGGGAGAGAGGCTAACGCCTCGATCTCTTGCATGGAGCACAATCTCTCTACATCTGGGTAATTGTCATTCAAAATAACCTGCACCCCTTCAGGAGCGCAGCGTATTGTTGCTTGAAAATATTTAAGCATATCTATTCCCATAATATTGTCTGGGGTGTTTGGTGACAACAAAAACGGGCACGGGGCAAGAAATTTGTCAATGTGAAATGTAAGGGGTTGTGACAATGGGCTAAGAGAGGGTGTTCCATCGAACCCTATCGATGTAATCATTTCGCCAGACAGGGGAGCCCTTGGAACCAAGTGTTTAGACAGAGCACTACGAGTAGCTCCTGTATCAACTAGGAACTGATCAGTAGAACCCAAAACGTCCGCTGATACATATGGACCTCTTTGATCTACTGGTACTTCAACCGATTCCACACCCCATCCTACACAATCCTATTCATGTACATAATCCTGGGACTCAGTAAACTCACCCTCAGCTATCTGATACTGATTCCGTCGATCAAAAGTATTATTATCAGCCTGACCACGACCCCTCGCTTCAAACCTACTACGATCACTCACTCCACCCCTCGCTCCTGAATAACTATTCCGTGTCCTTCCACCTCCTCGACCACGCTGATTACGTTGTTCTCGAAGCACCGGACAGTCTGAGGCCCAATGTCCAAACTGTTTACAGTATGCACACTGATCCTCAGAAATGTCGGTACGAACAGAAGACGTACCGTACGATCCACGCCTACCTCTATCATTCCCTCTCGGCTGTGTAGCGTAAACCTGAGCCATCATCACTTTCGTCTTTAATTCCTTCGCTTTCTTATCAGTACTTTCTTTAGCCTCCAATTCCTGTCGCTCATAATACTGAGCCATAGTCAATAAAGAAGCAGGGGTCTCCGTGGTCCAGGAACTTTCTCTAGTCTTTAAACGTTTTGCAATCTCCGGTAGGAGATTTGCTACATACTTGTCAAGTAATAAATGCCTACCCGTGTCCTCTGTTAATAATTTCCCACTGTAATCATGGAATGCTTCCTCACAACGTGAGAAGAAATCAGAAACCGACTCATCCGCCTTCTGCTTACAAGAGGCTAACAGTGTCCAATCAATCTTTTTAGGCGGAACAAGCGTTTTTAACTTATTTAAAATAGCCACCGGGAGATATAAATTAATTGGCATGGCTTACACGCGGGCTCCCTATCCAAATCAGCTTGAGCTAGAGTTTTCCAATCTGCCCCCAGGATCGCTTGATCATCGAACTTACGAATCGCCCTCCACATATCGGGAGGCAATATTAACTCAAAGAAAAGGTCAATATCAACTAATGTCATAACACACAAAGAAATAGCCCCTTCCACTCCTTCATAGAAAGCTGCCGGATTCTTACGGGGGTCAGGCAGAGCAGCCTTAAGTGCCATAACATCTGTTCTGTTCCATGGTGTATAAACCCAGTTATAAATAAAATAACCCTTTGCATCCACAGACAATTTGTCACTATCTGTACCTTGCCCTTTAGGAGGGGCATATAAAGGTGCAGCTTCACGCATAGGCATAACATGGACTGTAGAACTCTTATCTGCTCCAAAGATAGGGCACTCAGTGGATGTCTCCGTCGATCCCGGCGCAGGCGCATCTGATGCCTTTTTCGCCTCCCGTAGTCTTGACGCCTCATCCCGTAGCTAAACCAACCGTTGGAAAAACGGATCCGCATCTGTAAGAACAAAAAGACCTTTACGCATATTCTCACGACTAACTGATATATCCTTAGGCTCCAGATCAGTTGAATACTTTCTAAATCGTTCTACAACTTCATCTCCAAAATGGCTCAAGAAATACAACCGTTCTTGCTCAGACCACTTACACATATGGTCATTAATCTCTGAAATATTTATCGACTTAAGATTAAGTTTTCGGGCAAAACTACGCAATTCCGCAGCTCGGCCAGCACTTAGCCTAGTACGACTACCCCCTTGATCGTCTCCGTCCGAATCCTCAGTCGGGGCCGTAGGTGGAACGTATGGAGGCAGGCAACGGTCTAATAATGAAAAATCATCAGATTCATTAGTAAGGACAGGATAAAGAGGACGTCGAATAGCAAATTGACCATTCATTTGCAAATTACGTTCCCGTGTCTCCCTCTCTTTCTTTTCCTGCAACTCTTTTTCCTCCAGCTGTAAAGCTTTATCACGTGCGGCCTTTCGCTGCTCTTTGTCCCCCAAGGCTTGTTCACGCTTCATTCGCTCACGCACCGCTTTCTCCCACATACGTACACAATCAAACATATCCTGTCTAGACCTGCGCTGAAACAAACATTGCTCCACATACTGAACCTTTCGTAAATCAAACGACCCATGTAGTGGCCATTGTAATTCGGGATCAGATTTAGTGTACTTGTGCCACAATGTACTGTACATAATAGGGGGAAGGCCAAATTTAACATACATTTCACGATTAGGTGTCCCCTCTGGGGGAGCCGGCTGAGATTCATTTAATCGATAACTGGTACCTTTTCCAAGACAGCACATTCCTCGAAGTGTGCTTAAAACAGGCATGTCAAAATATCACGAAAACGCGATATTACAGAAATGGCACTTAATATACTTCACACAAGGTGTGCCGTTCAAACAAATACAAAATTAGAGAAATATCTCTGCATATCCCGCCTATGTGAAGTGCACTGCACATATAACTCAAATCATAGAACCAAATGTTAGCTAACTCAAAACAAATCCAAAAAGCCACAGTAAGCGTCCGTAGACTATCTTACCAATCACAAGCTTACCATATTCTCAAGTATCCAGGTTCCAACTGCCAAGTTCCTTAATCGAATCAGCCAAACAGGCACTGTACGACAACTCGAACGATCAGGATCTCAGTCGAGGACCGGCGCCACCTGGAAGGTCAGATCAGAAGGAAAGGAAGAAAACACCGTGGGTGCCAAGACTCGGGTCACTCAGTGGCAGCGTACGCGTCCATGGCGAGTTTCCAATCCTTCGTCACGACCTCTCCTTCGGGCATCCGAGTCGCCGATGAGTCCATTCGTGGTCGCCAATTTGTGGTATTGGGTTCTCCAGACCTACATATTCTGCAAAACTGCTTGATACCATAAAACAGAAGTTGGCACGGAAACTAGAAATGCAAAAGACAAGTTTATTAGGACCCCATGGGGTGGTGGTACATTCCTACAGCACCCTTCGGCAATGCAAGAAGTATCACACCGAACATCGGTGGGAGACCTCTTTTATACAGTTTTACAGTAATAAAAAGAGTAGGCGGAACACATTTTCTCAGTTTAGGTACATATAAGGACATTTTTGGAACACAGCCAACTCATGGGAGGAGTTATAGCACTACTGGTCAGTTTGGGGAATATTTCTAAGTAATGACTGTCCACTAGTACAGAGGGTTTGACTAGGCATGTGCAAGCTTGACCAGTACTAAAAATAGCCTGTTGCTGGGCAAGTTAGGTGGTCAGTGGTACAGTGAAAGGACAAAAGGGCATGCTGACCACGAGGCAGCGCGTTCATCTAATATGGACGACAGTGTTTACAAAATGGCCCCCGAACATCATTGTCAAGATAAGGGGAATTTCGTGTAGCAAAGCTGAACGCTAACCCGATCTCTGCCAAATTATGACACTCCCAGAGAAACACTCATACAGTGTGTTTGTACTGTTATAAGGTATATCTCTCAAATTGCCTAATGCTGGGTTACCTTATAACATTGAATAAGTGATAACTTTTGATTTGGAGCAGATAGATAGATTCTGTTTCAAATCAGATACTTTTGAATGTAAAATGTTTTTTAATGTTAAAGTTAGAATTTGATTCACAATGTTGAAAATGTTAATTTGAGTACATTAGGATTGTCTTGTCCCAATATGTTTGCCTTCTTTCAAATTCCTGTATCACATGACTGTGATTGGTCCTACTGTTACGGTTTTTGTGTTTCTCCCAGGCAGTCACACAAAGGGTATTATGTGTGGACAGGATGGTCCATCCTATCATGATGACTGGCTATCCCCTGAGCTATACCTTGCTCCTCTTACGCTCCAAGGGAATCTGCTTAAAGCATACACAAAGAAACCTGACACAAGCTTTGTCACCCCACAAAATTCTGACCCTTGACAGGACAACTGAAGAGCTTGCCAGAACCATATGTGGGTGTGGGGCAGGGACTGAACCAGCACAGAAAGGGTGATAGCAGCTACAAAACTGGATACTCAGAACAAAGTTTCATATCACTTCAAAACCTGTGAAAGACTCAGAAGAAGGTCTGGCGTACTGTACTTCTGCTGGAAGGGCTGCCCTGCTGACTGAGGAAGGAATATTGTACTTGAATCCCGGACCACCATAGTTACTCCAATGGCTAGTTATCTGTGGTCCTGTGTAAGTTACAGGGACAAAACACGTTTCAGACACCTAGTTGACCCCTCCAGCTGACCTCTGATGTACTGACTCTTAACCCCTCAAGTGGTGCACCCCAAGTCGTATACCCTTTGAAGTGAAGTCCCAATTTTTAAGATTATGCTGGAGAAGTACAAAAAACAGTTGGTACTGTACCAGTATAATCTTAAAAATTGAGACTTAGAAAAACTGTCTAAGCATTCTGCTCTGAGAACCGACAGGAGATTAATTTTTAGGTTCACTGACAATATATCGAAGTAAAAAGATGTAGAAGTAAAAAATAATGATGTAAAAATATAGAATGCAAAAATATCGACTCCCTATACTTAAACAGGTAAGTACAAAAATATCAACAAAAACAACATCAATGTAAAAATATAGTTGTACAAAACATCGAAATATATATATATATATATATATATATATATATATATATATATATATATATATATATATATATATATATATATATACATATATATATATATATATATATATATATATATATATATATATATATATATATATATATATATATATATATATATATATATATATATATATATATATATCTGGAAACACTCAAACCACTTCCTGAAGTCTCGCAGCGGCAGTCAGGCGAGGAAAGAGACACAGACCTCCGAAGTATTCAAATGGGCAGTGATTTTATTTTAAGTGACCCAACACAACGCGTTTCAAGCCCGTAAGCCCTTGATCACGTGTCACTATATATATATATATATATATATATATATATATATATATATATATATATATATATATATATATATATATATATATATATATATATATATATATATATATAACGCTCCAATTCCTCTCGATCTTTTGCAAAAGGACAAAACAGCACTCGGAGGGCAAGTATGTCAAACACGCTGATTTTTATTACGCGGAAGGGGCACACACAGACCCATATATATATATATAAAATAAAATATTAAATATTAAACATGTTAAATAATAAAATTAATATAAAAAATAAAGTAAATGTAATATATAAATTAAACAATATATAATAAATAATCTTAATTAATAAAAGGTTTAACACACATACATAATGATTCATATATATTTCCTTTAAAACAATAAATTATTAATTTTAATTTATAATTTATTTTATAATTTTTAAATTATATATAAATAGACATATATATATATGTATATGTGTGTGTACCATTAACATACAATCTAAAAAAAAAACATTCTATTATAAATTAAAACATGAAACTATTTAAAAATCTTCAAACTTACATTTCCCACTCCAGTGAGGTCAACAGTAGGGAAAGTGTTGGATAGAAGAGGGGTAAATATTACTACTCCCGCTCCAGTGAGTGCAACAGTAGGGAAAGTGTTGGATAGCAGAGGGGTAAAAATTACTATTCCCTTTCCAGTGAGTGCAACAGTAGGGAAAGTGTTGGATAGTGGCGGGATAAAATGTACTATTCCCATTTCAATAATTGTAAAATTAGGGAAAGTGTTGGATAGCGGAGGGGTAAAACTTACTATTCCCACACTAGTGAGTGCAACAGTAGGGAAAGTATTGGATAGCGGAGGGGTAAAAATGACGATACCCACTCCAGTGAGTGCAACAGTAGGGAAAGTGTTCGATAGAAGAGGAGTAACAATTACTATTCCAACTCCAGTTAGTGCAACAGTAGGGAAAGTGTTGGATTGTAGACTAGTAAATATTACTAATCCCACTCCAGTGAGTGCAACAGTAGGGAAAGTGTTCAATAGTGGAGGGGTAAACTGTACTATTCCCACTCCAGTGTGTTCAACAGTAGGGAAAGTGTTGGATAGCGGAGGGGTAGTAATTACTATTCCCACTCCAGTGAGTGCAACAGTAGGGAAAGTGTTGGATAGCAGAGTGGTAACAATTACTAATCCCCTCCAGTGAGTGTAACAGTAGGGCATGTTTTGGATAGCGGAGGGGTAAAAATTACTATTCCCACTCCAGTGAGTGGAACAGTAGGGAAAGTGTTGGATAGAAGAGGGGTAACAGTTACTATTCCCACTCCAGTGAGTGCAACAGTAGGGAAAGTGTTGGATAGCGGAGGGGTAAAAATTACTATTCTGACTCGAGTGAGTGCAACAGTAGGGAAAGTGTTGGATAGCGGAGGGGTAAATATTACTACTCCCCCTCGAGTAAGTGCAAAAGTAGAGAAAGTGTTGGATAGCAGAGGGGTAAAAAATACTATTCCAACTCCAGTTAGTGCAACAGTAGGGAAAGTGTTGGATTGTAGACTAGTAAATATTACTATTCGCACTCCAGTGAGTGCAACAGTAGGGAAAGTGTTGGATAGTGGAGGGGTAAAATGTACTATTCCCACTCCAGTGTGTTCAACAGTAGGGAAAGTGTTGGATAGCGGAGGGGTAGTATTTACTATTCCCACTCCAGTGAGTGCAACAGTAGGGAAAGTGTTGGATAGCAGAGTGGTAACAATTACTAATCCCCTCCAGTGAGTGTAACAGTAGGGCATGTTTTGGATAGCTGAGGGGTTAAAATTACTTTTCCCACTCCAGTGAGTGCAACAGTAGGGAAAGTGTTGGATAGCAGAGGGGTAAAAATTACTATTCCCTTTCCAGTGAGTACAACAGAAGGGAAAGTATTGGATAGTGGAGGGATAAACATTACTATTCCCACTCGAGTGAGTGCAACAGTAGGGAAAGTGTTCGATAGAAGAAGGGTAGAAATTATTATTCCCACTCCAGTGAGTGCAAAAGTAGGGAAAATGTTGGCTAGGGGCTGGATAAAATGTACTATTCCCACACTCCAATAATTGTAAAAGTAGAGAAAGTGTTGGATGGCGGAGGGGTAAAAATTACTATTCCCACTCCAGCGAGTGCAACATTAGGGAAAGTATTGGATTTTAGAGGAGTAACAATTGATATTTACACTCCAGTCACTTCAAAATTAAAAACAAACTACATTTTAATAACAATACAAATATTTAAAAAACAAAATAAATTAAAAAATATATAAATATGTTCAAAATTCTAATGCAAATATATTTTATATTTAGAAAAATATTATAATGTTAAATACATATAAAAAATACCTACAAATATAATATTAAATAAAATGAAAAACAACTTCCAAACAAATAAATATTATTAATAAAAATTATTTAGAAATAAAAACATTAAATATTACATAAATGTACTTTCTTATTTCCTAACCTATAACACCACACAATTCACAACATACATCTAAATTTAAAAAAGTACTTCCCCAATTAACATAATTAATTACCAGTTAAACAAATATTATTCATTTAAACAAAATCTCATAAAATTATTTAACTCCCCACACTTTACACCTATAATCCCCACAAGCCACATTTAAAATTAAACTATAAAAAATAATTACACAATTAAAACATATTTTCAATTAAAAAACTAATAGCATTTAACAACTAATTAATAAGTAAGTAAAATTAATTTACTCCCCACACTGTACCCATAACAATAAAACCCACATACAAAAAATATAAACAAATACCTTAATTAAATATAAATTAATTAATTATTATTAATGAGCAACTATTTGCTTATTTTTTTATTAATTAAACAAACATTGCTTCCCACCCTTTACCCCTACGAACCCCACAACCCACACCTAAAATTAATGACACAAATTCCATATTTAATTTTCAATCAACTAATTAATATTAATTAACAACTAATTATTAATTAATTAAACATAAATTACTTCCCACCCTTTACCCTATAAACCCCACAACCCATACCTAAAAATAAATCACACAAATACCATAATTAATTATCAATTAATTTGTTAATATAAATTAACAACCAATTAATAATTAATTAAAAATAAACTACTTTCCTCCCTTTACCCATAAACCCCACAACCTACACCTAAAGAAAATCACACAATTACCATAATTAATTATCATTTATTTAGTTAATATAAATTTACAACTAATTTTTAATTAATTGAACATAAATTACTTCCCACCCTTTACCCCGATAAACTCCACAACACGCAGCTAAAATTAATAATACAATTTCCATAATTCATTTTCAATCAATTAATTAATATAAATTAACAAATAATTATTAAATAATCAAAAATAAATTCTGTCCCACCCTTTACCCCTACAAACCGTACAACCTGCACCTAAAAAAAACAACCAATTACCATAATTATTTATCAATTAATATTAATATTAATTAACAACTAATACATTATTAATTACTAATAAATTACTTCCCACAATTAACGCTATAAAATGTAAATTAAATACATTTAAAAAATCATTAATTTATTATAATTGAATTATTTCCCATCCTATTCTCCTACAAACCCACAACCTGCTACGGAACTAAAAAATGCAAAATGTAATTAAAATAAAATTCATAACTACTAAAAATGTAACATATATTAAAAACAAACAATACTTATGCAAAAAAACATACATCACATACATTCACAATATAAACTAAAATCCATAACACTAATTAAAAAAATCTACATTTTAAACATCTATATGTTTGCAAACAATATTAATGACTTGTATATTTAAAAAATATATATTTCTTACCCTAAATTCGGTATTCTTGAACACGATATTCTAGCAATTGATATTTGTGAATCACGATATTTCCAACTCGATATTTGTGTAAGTCGACATTTCCAACTCGATATTCTGTCTAAGCACCAGTTAACCATACAGCATCCCTCAGATAACAACAAAAGTATTTTGAAGGTTACACTTCACATTGTAAGAGTTCTGGCTTGAGTATCAATATTTAAGCCTATGGGGCCTATTAGGATGACGGGTGAACTTTGTCCGCCCATCATCCTACTGGGGTTTGGGACCACCCGCCATAAGGGCGGGTGTTCCGTGGGGGATATTAGTATGTACCCGCCACAGTGGCGGGCACATCCTGCATTTTTAGCATTGTGGCGGGCAGTGCTCTCAGCTGCATTAGCGCAGGTCGCGCTGCTAGCGTGCTGCGTTATTTACGCTTTTAAAACCTACCTTTGTGTATTTTTGTTCTATTGAGTTCGATTCTTCCCTGTTTTTAACTCGTTCTCTGTGTCTGGGCTGCCCCCTTACTCTCACTTAATTTTGGAATTCGCACCGCCATTTGGCGGGTCCGGGTCCCTGGGGCTGGAATCGTGGGCGCCATCTTAGCTTGGGGTAAGTGTTTGGAGCGCGGGCGCCATTTTGGAGCATCCTGACGCTCGAGTTGTTTAGGGAGGCGCCTATTTAAGGCGTTTTTTGTGTTCTCTCTGCCCTGATCACTGCTGCATTAGCGCAGGTCGCGCTGCTAGCGTGCTGAGTTATTTACGCTTTTAAAACCTACCTTTGTGTATTTTTGTTCTATTGAGTTCGATTCTTCCCTGTTTTTAACTCGTTCTCTGTGTCTGGGCTGCCCCCTTACTCTCACTTAATTTTGGAATTCGCACCGCCATTTGGCGGGTCCGGGTCCCTGGGGCTGGAATCGTGGGCGCCATCTTAGCTTGGGGTAAGTGTTTGGAGCGCGGGCGCCATTTTGGAGCGTCCTGACGCTCGAGTTGTTTAGGGAGGCGCCTATTTAAGGCGTTTTTTGTGTTCTCTCTGCCCTGATCACTGCTGCATTAGCGCAGGTCGCGCTGCTAGCGTGCTGCGTTATTTACGCTTTTAAAACCTACCTTTGTGTATTTTTGTTCTATTGAGTTCGATTCTTCCCTGTTTTTAACTCGTTCTCTGTGTCTGGGCTGCCCCCTTACTCTCACTTAATTTTGGAATTCGCACCGCCATTTGGCGGGTCCGGGTCCCTGGGGCTGGAATCGTGGGCGCCATCTTAGCTTGGGGTAAGTGTTTGGAGCGCGGGCGCCATTTTGGAGCGTCCTGACGCTCGAGTTCTTTAGGGAGGCGCCTATTTAAGGCGTTTTTTGTGCTCTCTCTGCCCTGATCACTGCTGCATTAGCGCAGGTCGCGCTGCTAGCGTGCTGCGTTATTTACGCTTTTAAAACCTACCTTTGTGTATTTTTGTTCTATTGAGTTCGATTCTTCCCTGTTTTTAACTCGTTCTCTGTGTCTGGGCTGCCCCCTTACTCTCACTTAATTTTGGAATTCGCACCGCCATTTGGCGGGTCCGGGTCCCTGGGGCTGGAATCGTGGGCGCCATCTTAGCTTGGGGTAAGTGTTTGGAGCGCGGGCGCCATTTTGGAGCGTCCTGACGTTCGAGTTGTTTAGGGAGGCGCCTATTTAAGGCGTTTTTTGTGTTCTCTCTGCCCTGATCACTGCTGCATTAGCGCAGGTCGCGCTGCTAGCGTGCTGCGTTATTTACGCTTTTAAAACCTACCTTTGTGTATTTTTGTTCTATTGAGTTCGATTCTTCCCTGTTTTTAACTCGTTCTCTGTGTCTGGGCTGCCCCCTTACTCTCACTTAATTTTGGAATTCGCACCGCCATTTGGCGGGTCCGGGTCCCTGGGGCTGGAATCGTGGGTGCCATCTTAGCTTGGGGTAAGTGTTTGGAGCGCGGGCGCCATTTTGGAGCGTCCTGACGCTCGAGTTGTTTAGGGAGGCGCCTATTTAAGGCGTTTTTTGTGCTCTCTCTGCCCTGATCACTGCTGCATTAGCGCAGGTCGCGCTGCTAGCGTGCTGCGTTATTTACGCTTTTAAAACCTACCTTTGTGTATTTTTGTTCTATTGAGTTCGATTCTTCCCTGTTTTTAACTCGTTCTCTGTGTCTGGGCTGCCCCCTTACTCTCACTTAATTTTGGAATTCGCACCGCCATTTGGCGGGTCCGGGTCCCTGGGGCTGGAATCGTGGGCGCCATCTTAGCTTGGGGTAAGTGTTTGGAGCGCGGGCGCCATTTTGGAGCGTCCTGACGTTCGAGTTGTTTAGGGAGGCGCCTATTTAAGGCGTTTTTTGTGTTCTCTCTGCCCTGATCACTGCTGCATTAGCGCAGGTCGCGCTGCTAGCGTGCTGCGTTATTTACGCTTTTAAAACCTACCTTTGTGTATTTTTGTTCTATTGAGTTCGATTCTTCCCTGTTTTTAACTCGTTCTCTGTGTCTGGGCTGCCCCCTTACTCTCACTTAATTTTGGAATTCGCACCGCCATTTGGCGGGTCCGGGTCCCTGGGGCTGGAATCGTGGGCGCCATCTTAGCTTGGGGTAAGTGTTTGGAGCGCAGGCGCCATTTTGGAGCGTCCTGACGCTCGAGTTGTTTAGGGAGGCGCCTATTTAAAGCTGCCCTCTCCCGCGCAGCGGGAACGCGCAGTGGGACGCCGTCGCTTAGCCGGAGTCGTGCCAGAGTCCTGCCCGTCTGCGCTCGTCCGCGTCGAGGTAGCGGGTGCGGGTTATGGACTCTGGCTTCCTCCCTCACTAGCAGCCTGTCTAACATGGCGGCGCTCAGGTACGATCGCGCTGCTCTCATCTCAATAAAAGATAGTCTTCGGGTTTGTCATCATGACCCTCTACCCCCTCTTTCAGGACCATATGAGTGTGCCTGCGGTGTCTTCTCACTGGCCTCTCCCATTGGAGTTCGTCCAGTTAGCAGGACTGTTTGTGGCACCCATACGGAATGGACCGGACAAGCACTTAACATATGGAGTTTGAATGTAAGATCTTTGGTCAAACACCATCAGTCACTACGGGATATGATTGATACGGACCTTCCCGATATCATCTTCCTGACCGAAACTTGGTTACAGGACGCAGATACTGCCATTATTAACCTGGCTTTCCCCTCCACCTATACGGTGTCTATCTTGAACCGCTCGACTAGGGGAGGTGGTATAGCCATGGCGACTAAATCTTGTTTCCCGGTTGAGTGGAAGGCTCTGGACCTCCCTATGTGTGAAAGCGCATTGTTTAAGGTAAAGGTCAGTCATCAATTTACCTTCAGCGGTGTGCTTATCTACCGTCCACCTGGGAATGACACCGCCTTCAAGGCTGCCCTTGTGGATGTAGTCAGCTCTTTGACCGCAACATGCGCTAACTTCAATATAGTAGGCGACTTAAATATACATCTGGACCAGTCGTCATCTCCTTCCATCAGCTCCTTGCTGGCGGACTTAGAAGCGTTGCAACTTGACCAACTAGTCGCCTCCCCCACCCACATAGGAGGACACATATTGGACCCCTTTTTTACCACCTTAGTTCGGGCTAGATCAGCTGACCCGATGGTGGTGGGTTGGACTGACCATTTGCTGGTTAAAGTGTCATGTCCCCTTGACACTCCACAATTGAAACCTGTAGATAAACAGAGTTTAAAGCGCAATTGGCGTAAACTTAAGCTGGAGGAGTTTGTCAGGATATTGGAGGCACAACCCCTAGGCAAACTGCAGAATGTAGAACAGGGCTATGAACAGTTCTGCAACTGGGTTCTTACTGCCCTCGACTCTCTCATACCTTTGCGTTGGGCAAAATGTCACGCTAAAAATCGTAGCCCCTGGTACAACGAGACTCTTGCCGAGCTTAAGAGAACTTGCCGGCAAGCTGAGAGGGCCTGGAGAAAAGCCTTTGATCCCACGTTAAAATCACTGTACTTTGCCCAGCTTAAGTCCTACCACAGAGCTATTTGTCAAACCCGGGCCGCATATTACGCAGCTGAGTTCTCCAACAGCCCCAACCCCTCTAAGTTAATCTTCAAGGTACTTAAAGACCTGATGGGGAAACGGGCCACCTCGCAAGAAATCTGTACGGACTCGCACTGTGAAAGCTTGGCATCCTTTTTCGTGGAGAAAGTGCAGAAAATCTACCGAGGATTCACACCAGCTGCCCCCGGGGATGCTCTTAGCGATGTAGAGGTCTTGGTGTCTGAAACCCTGTCAACCCTGCCGACCATGTCTAATGAGGTATTCGACACTCTGAGCCTCAAAATTAAATCAGGCTCCCCCTTAGACCCTCTGAAGCCGGAGCTTCTCGCCTCTCTCCCGCCTCTCTGTCGTGAGCCCATTTTGGAGTTGATCAATCTCTCCCTCAGTGAGGGCGTGGTCCCGTCATCCTGGAAGCAAGCTGTGGTCAAGCCCATTCTGAAGAAATCTAATTCTGACCCCTTGCTCCCGGAGAACTATCGGCCCATCTCCCTCCTGCCTTGGACCGCCAAGGTCATGGAGGCGCACGTGAACACCATTCTGTCTGCCCACCTCTCGCGTAATAATATTCTTGACGAGAGTCAAAATGGGTTTTGCGCCCAACACAGCACTGAAACTGCTCTGCTCTATATAATCGAGCATTTGCGGTCAGTGCTAGATGTGGGGCAGACCGTGGCGCTCCTATTGTTAGACCTGAGCGCCGCGTTTGACACGGTGTCTCATGACATTTTGTTGCGGCGTCTGGAGGAAGTGGGGATCGTAGGGAAGGCTCTTCAGTGGTTCCGCTCATTCCTCTCGGACCGGTTTTTTAAAGTAGCCATTCCACCTGGCCAGTCCTTGTACCATTCTCTGGAACTGGGAGTCCCTCAGGGCTCTGCCCTCAGCCCCACATTATTTAACTTGTATGTGAAACCGCTGGCTGCCGTCGTCAGGCAATATGGCCTTACTATGACATCGTATGCCGACGACACGCAGCTGGCGGTAACACTCAGTGGGGACCCTGAGGTGACTGCGCCCAGATTCCGGGCAGGACTTATAGCTGTGGCAAGCTGGATGCGTAACAACTGCCTACAGCTTAATGCCAAGAAAACCGAGGTCCTGATTGTAGGGAAGCAGGCGGAACTCTGGGGAGACCAGTGGTGGCCCCTCGAACTGGGGGCGATGCCCATTCCAGTGGCCGAAGTCAAAAATCTGGGGGTATAGCTGGATTCCAATCTTTCTTTTACAAGCCACACAAAGAAGACAGCAGCCACCTGTTATGGTATTCTGCGAGGTCTTAGACCAATCCTCAAATTTTTCGACCCTCCCACGCGACAACTGGTGGTTCAGGCCTCTATCCTCTCCCGGATAGACTACGGGAGTGCCTTACTCCTTGGAGTCAACCAGGCCGAGGCGACTAGGCTTCAGAGGGTGCAGAACGCCGCTGCACGGGCCATTGTAGGTCTTCCGAGACGATGCTCTGTCTCTCCTGTCCTGGCCTCTCTACACTGGCTTCCGGTCAGACAGAGAATCAAATTTAAGGCTCTCTGTCTGACATTCAAGATTCTGAAGCTTTCTTCTCCCCCGGCCTTGACGGGCCTTATCTCTTCGTATGTCCCCACGCGGTCCCTCAGATCCGAAGCTCAGCATCTGGCAATTAAGCCTAGGTTCAGGCTTAGCAGGATGGGAGGACGCTCTTTCCGTGTTCTGATCTATGGAATTCCCTTCCTGTACACATTCGCGCCCTCAACAACTTGACTCTCTTCAGACGGGCCATCAAAACCCACCTGTTCATCTCTGCTATCTAATATCCCTACTTCTCAGCTCTGATCTGTTGTGTTGTGCACATGATCAGGCGCCAGGACGCCCCTTCGCTGGGGCAGCTGTTGCGCCTAATAAATGTTATTAACATAACATAACATAACAATGCTAAAAATTCATTAATGCATTTGCATAGACGAAGCGGCAGGCACCTCGCGGTGCCTGCCGCTTTGTTTATGCAAATGCAGGGGGGTACCTGTGTGCCCCCCCACCTCTCCTTCACTCTAGGGGCCCGCAGGAGGCCCCCAGAGTGAAAACCGCATGCCTTTCCGTGGCGGCATCGCCGCCGTGGCAAGGCATCTAAACAAGCCCATCAAATAATGGCTGGCGGTGTCTATTAGACACCGCCACCATATTAAACCTTTTGCGACCGGGGTGGAAAAGCGGCTGCCGGTCTTTCCGTCCGCTGCGGTCCCCCCGCCATCCTAATATGGGGGGGGAATTTAGGTGCGAATGGCGGGCAGATTGCTCCGGTCAGGCTGGCGGTGGCTACCGCCAGCCTGGCGGCGGCAATCCGCCCGCCATCCTAATGGGCCCCTATGTTTTGAACCTGATGAAAATATTATATCATACCACACCATACAAACAACCTTTACTTACCTCTGTCTTGCTGCTCTCTGGCCGTCAGCGCTCCATCAAGCAGTAGGTAGGCAACTGCCAAGATGTGGGCCATTAAGGGGGTCAGGGTGTGCCACAATCGCGCCTGCTGCCAGAAAGACTTTCCAATCTGGACCTCTTGTGTTATCTTGGCCTAGCATCACAGGTCCTCCTACCGCTTTCGGAAATGCAGGCTACAGCGCCCCAGAGTAGAGGCTGATGAGGGAGTGATTGGCTGTGTGAGTCACATCCTTGCAGCCTGACCAGACAAACTAAACAGACCAGGCTGTTTCTCCTCATGATCAAGACTAACAGGAGATATGTGTCCACTGAAAGCTTCTTCTGGAGTAGGAGTGGTGTTTGTGAGATTTTCAGAAGGTTGCTGAACTTCACCTTTGGCTGATGGTCCCGAAATGGTAAATAAAATAATAGCCACAAAAAGTATTTTATGATAAGTTAGGTAGATATTCATTTGAAAATTGAGCTTCAGGTGCATAATTCGTTCTACGAAGGATAACCTGCAATTCTGATTGATATTAAAATTCTCCTTAATGTGTTCTTAAGAGACAGATAAAGGATAACAGCTTTTAGAATTATTTTGAGTAAATCAAATGAAGTACTGCATCACAAGCATTACATTTATAACATCTAGTATAATGCAAATGATTATTGTACATTGACACTTTTAATGCAGAAAACCCAATGTCCATAATTTGTTAATGTGTGTGTTGTCATCCTAATTCAACATATGTGTCCCAGTCATGTTTCACAACTAGTAAAAATGATAGTATGACCTACAATTAACACCTTCATTTCAAGCTTTTTATGCACCTATGTAGTCACAATATTTAAATTATATACAGTTTTAAAAAATTGTCCACAGATATAACATGGCTCTCTATGTAACCTGACCCTACAACACACACCCATTGGCTGAGAAATATTTGTCAAAATTAGTACTACTTGCCACTAAGAGCAAACTTCTTGTTGTGTCATAAGATGGGTACCACGCTTGGTGTATTACCCCTGGAAACAGTGTTGTGCTTCAGCCTGTTAACACTGAAGCCACATTTCAATTTCATAATACAATATTGGCATAACAAATATAATCAAAGTGTCTTGGTATGTCTATGACATTAACCATGGTTTCCAATACATGGAAAATCAGCCGTAAATGTAGTAACCTATAGAGACCATTGAGCAGTACATGGTTGCAATAAGTACAATGGAGAGTGCCAGGCTAAAGTGATGTCCCTTTGTCTACTTACACGTTGGCTACGTATACAATTTTACTTTTCATAAATGTCACACATGCCTAAAGCTATTATATGTAAAATACCTTGAGTAGGTAAAATAAATGTGTTATTTGGAGACATGAACAACACTGGAGTCTTCTGGAACATGTAGTTACTGTCCACTAACCATGTCCACAAGAATGATGGGCCATCAGCAGAAGTTGGCAGATTATACATAAATACCTGTGTTTCAAAAGTTAAAACATAATTGCTACTTATAAACACATAGAATTAGATTTGGGTAAAAGAAAATTCAAACAAATATATAAAAGAAGCTAGGTCAACAATAATGAAGATGCATAAATAATAAATAATTTTCCCAACCTGCTGGGACCCTTTGCTTATTTTCATGCCTTAGTTGGTCAGACCATTTTTCCTTTTAGCCTCCTTACAACATAACTGTTGAGATAGCGAAATAAGATACTCAGAGTAATGATCTAAAACAAATTGAGATATAGGGATGCAGACCTTATATCATGAGCACGGAAAGATAATATCTCCAATTACACCCTTTATCGATCCAAAAATAATGAATCAATATTAATTTGAAACATACAACTGGATTTAGGCCCAACAAACGTTTGTAAAATTAATGAAGTATACATCTATAAAGAAACACACATAAACGGAATTAACTAGCGCTTGCTTGATGGCATACAGTGATTGTACTTACCAGGCTCAACTCCACCTGGATTTCCTGCAGAACATTCAGTGTGCACGATTCCATAGACCTCCTGCTAGGAAGAGAGATTTATTGGCCTGGTATACCCAGGAATAGCCTGCTGGACATTTAGGTTGGAGTCTGAGGGCAGCACAAGCTCCCACACAGGTCATTGCAGTGCTTCCTAAGATCTAGGGCCCCATTAGTATGGCAGGGGGACTTTGTCCACCGCTATACCCTAGGGAACCGGGACCGCCCGCTGAGGGTGCGGGGTCCTGCACTCTCAATTTGCACACTTTAGGGGCGATCCTGGTGACCTTTCCAGGAGAGTGACAATAGTGAAACAAGCACTTTCCGCAATGGAAACCCAGACTGGCTGTGGCTGACTACAGCATCATAACAGAGAACCGGGTAAGGTCTTAACTGAAGTTGGGGGAGAGGGTTGAGGAACTGCACAGTAGAGAAGATGCTGGGATTGGATGCGAGGCTCAAGCCTTTAGATATCTTGAGATAGGAGCTTAGCTGCAGATCATAGGAGTCCCTTTTGTAGTCGAGGTCGAGGAGTTGCTGAGGGCCATGGGGAGTGCTACTGCTACTTTGTGGCCATCTGCTGAAAGAACGATCTCCTTCTTGCAGCATGTCTCTCAAGCCACACCACAAGCCCCAAGCCTGGTGATGGGCAGGAGACAAGATAATGGCCATTCTGTGATGACCTGAAATGAGTACCACACCGGATAACGCGGTCAAAATTAAGGATATTTTTTCTGAGGAGCAGCAACACCTTTTATTCGTTGACTTGTGTCCTAAGACCACGGTGAGAAAACATGCTGTTTGGAGATTAATAGGGAACTCAATAACCTGCAGGTCACGGCCACTCTATGTATCAGCTAAAGCTGAGAGTGAACCATGGCCGTAAAAAGTAATGCCTCACCTAGGGGATGTGGAAAAACCTCTCCTTTCTTCTGCTACTGGGTCATTTTAGGTAAGAGGTGATTTGATGCTGGGGCACTGGTGGGGTAACAGGTAGGGAATGCTTACCAAGGTCTCAAAGAGTAGGTCTCAAAAAGTAGGTCTGCCGCAGTAGATACAGGGATGAATTCGAGGACCAGTCTTCGCTGAGTGAATTGTTTGAATGATGTTCCTATCTTCCTTCTCTATTAAGAGTCTTACACTGGATCAATGTGCTGTTAAAGTTTTTTTTCATCTTAAAGTTGTTTCCAGAAAGCAATGTTTTGGTACTTAAAGTGTTGTGTTGGGCAATGTTTAATCAGTAAGAAAATAAAACAAATAAATGTTAAATAATTGCCAGGGCACCCACCACCTTGACTGTTGGGGTTGTCCATTCCCACCACTGGCGGCTCCCCTGCCACCGTGGACAAAGCATCCCGGACGCAGCGGCAAGGGATGAGCTTTTAAAGAGGTGGCGTTAGTACATGCCTCAAACTGAACCCTGCATGCGAGCAATGCGAGCCAGCCCATCTTCTTTTTAGGGTGGTTCAGGGGGCAGGAGTTCTTGGACACATAGACAATTTTGGGAATACATAGTTGAAAATTCAGAGTTTGGCAGGCCAGTTTTCATGTAAGTGGACTAAAATTCGATAGGTTCCTAAAGTTCCTTAATGAACATTTCTTTTCATTTTGCGATGAACCAGGTCGCCCCTGTATGACACAGGTGGCACCGGCTGGGTATTTGGCTGCCAGTGCGCACTCAGTTCTTCACCATCTGGTACAGGCCAGAGATGCGAGGCCATGGTCCCCATGAGCCTGATCCAGACACCCCTGCAGTACAGCATACATGGCACGTCCATCTTGGGTGTGGACGTCTGCTTCTGGTTCCATAGTCTACGGATGTCGATCACCTTATCATTCTTCATACTTTCTTATAAAAGTATCAGTGCTGCATTGGTGCAAGCTAGGTGTCTATTTGCTGTAGCCTCTGGCAATAACTTCTAATGGGTCGATGCACCTTGTAGATTCGTTGGAAAGCTCATTGGCTTTCAGACAAGCAAAGGTGAATGTCACCTTTGTACAATTTATGTTTGAACAACGACATCTTTGACAAAAGTAACCCAGTTAAAACTGACCTGCATCAAAGCACTGACAGGCTTGGCAGAATGACCTAGTTAACATTTTTCTTTGAATACTGGAGTTCAGCCCTTTTTTCTACATTCCTAATTTTGCCAAATGGCCAAACTGGAGAGATGGAACTGCTGAAGCACAGACAAAGTCATCCAGAGAAAGGCCCTTATTCCCACACCTGTTTCGTAAATGATTTAGCAATGGTTACAGGAAATTTTGTATTTGGAATTTTTAGATATCTTGCAACATTTCAGATGTTTTGTCAAAAATGATGCTGAAATCAGGATTGCAGGTGCCTAATATTGTGTTTTATTTTCGAAATCAACAGAATGACCCGAATAAATGCACACACAAGCACGCACGCACGCACAAACACAAATACATATAGGGGCATATTCTCAAGAACGTGTGATAACCATCGCAAAAGTAACTTAACGTAACTTCCATCATTGCAGTCTATTGCGGGAAAATTATGCTGTGTTAACAAAGCATTCTCAACACGGCGGTACCATGCAATAGTCTCCAGATAACACGTCAAATGTCCACGTTAAAATCTATGCCACGCCGCAAAAATGCGAAACACAAACGCAAAAAATCATGCGATGATACCAATTGCGGTACAAAAAGCAGCAAAAACCAGCGACAGGCCTGTAAATCCCACATGTCTGGCGGGAAAATGCACTATAAAAACTACAGAAACAACACACCAGAAACAATCCAAGGTGCGTACCCTGACCGAGCACAGAGTCCAATGGGACCCCACAACCCCCACAGACCACCAGCAAAGAACCTCAGGGTCGGGGAATGCCGAGGAGAAGAGGAAGAAGAAGACGGGGTGCAGTCCACAGCAAAACTAGATCAGTGTCACGGAGGTGACAGTACACTACCATCAACTGACCCACAATGTGACTAACGTGAATGCAGTCAGAGTGTCGAGGAGGTCAAGAGGCGCTAGCATGACGTGAAAAGCCACACCAAGCACAAACTCGCTGTCAACAGGAAGGCAGCAACGGCGACAGGAGGTGGAAGTCCTGTGCCACAGGAGGAGCTGGAGGGAATGGAGGCCACAGTCATCAGTGTGGAGACGGTGCAAGGAGGTGGGAGTAAGGACACAGCTCAATAGGACCTGGCACAACATCTACAGGGTGAATAAGGACCAGGGACTGGGGGGATGGGGGGAGATGGGCACAATGATACACATGCCCAACGATGTGTAGCACACTGCAAACCCACAATGACCCTGGATCATGTGCCTGATCCCCGTGGCACACTGCAGCACACACACATAGCAATAACAGCACACCCACATTGATGACAATGTGGTACAATGCGCAAACCTGACACTGCAGAACAGAGGACACAACTGGTTCCACACACGCGCAGAAAAACGCCTACTACATCTGACAGAGCTGGAAATGGTGAAATGGAAATGTACGCGTACAAACTCCCATCCGTCATGTAGTCCAAATGTACACTGTCCCGCAGCCAAATCCTGCACCTCCCAAACAGTCACAATGTACATTGTCATACAGTGTGCATGTAAACAATAACAATGCACCAACATACATATCAACACAATGTCAACATGCATCTCCCCCTCACATTGTAGAGGGACACACAACACCTCTAGCAGAGCACAAAAGACCACACATCTGTGATGCTGTAGAGGACCACCACACCTCCGACACCAACGCCCTACAACAGCTCATGGACATCCCACGCAACCCACCACCAGGACCCGGGCATCCAAACTACTTAGAGGAGAACACAGAACCTGCAACAGACCACACAGCAGGAAGCACCTGCAAGCTCAGCTGGCTCACGACACTTCACCGACCCACACATGCCACCCCAATGCCAGCTGTCAGTATGCCAAACGGAGGTGGTCGAACATGTGCGGGTGGGGTCTGAACCCATGGAAGGCGAACTAGATCTCCATCGTGGTTGTCTATTATCCTTCAGGGACCACCTACACCCCACAAAGGAGACCCACACTGCCATACAGACATATGCAGATGCACATTCACAGTACAGAACCACGCCCAGGGGCCAGGGCCGGACTGGCCATAGCAGGCACCGGGCAATCCCCCGGTGCATCGCACGGGTGGGGGGGCGGTTTTGGGCCCCTGGGGCAGTTTTTGTTACAGGGCCGTTTTTGCAGCATAGCTGCAAAATCGGCCCTGTACCAAAATCGTCCGAAAACCGGCCCTGGCAAAGAGCTTGCGGCGCCTCCAACCACTCCAACGATTGGGGAGGGGGGGGGGGGGTGAGCACTTTGCCAGGGCCGGTTGTAGTTCCCAGACCGGCCTCGCCAGGGGCACGCAAATAGCTGTAACACACCCATGTTGGCTCTGCGTACAACGGCCCAGGCCACTCCGCTCACAAATTAAGTGGGTGATGACAAAGCTACATGTCCAAGCTCCAACCCGCTGCCTGTGCTTACATGTCTGCGCCTGCTGTACACAGCACAATGAAATGTTGCAGGGCAGAGGGCCCTCATGCATACAACAAGACCACAAGGACACACGCAGATATTATGTTGAACTGGCTACGGGCACATGCGCCCGGCCCCTTTATTGGCAGGGTCACATGTTCAGTGTTGCCTGTGCTGGATGTGTGTGTGGTGAGTGTAAGCCAGCCCGCACGGAGTGCTTGGTGCTGGCAACAACTTGAACAGTGGACACCAGTGCAATGGAAACTGAAAACACCTGCATAACAGAGTCAACTGCTGAGCAACATGGAGGGAGCTGGAGCAAGTACAGAGGTCACTCCACATGCAAACAGAAATGTCCGTGAGTTGTAGTGCACTGAGGTTGGAGCACTAGAGCTGAGCGCCCTCATGTGATGAAAATGACTAGGCTTGTGTCCATTCAGGATAATCATGATGCAGATGCAGTGGGATGTGTTAGACCTGCATCATCTTTCTCATCAACGTCCCAGGTCTCCCACACTGCCTGAGGTGACATTGTTGCGCAACCTCTCCACAGCACAAATCTCAATCAGCAACGGTTCATGGTTTGCGGTGCACTGAATCAGTGGCACCTGGAGTGCTGAGCAGGGGATCAGGAAGATGATGGCATCCATGATAGGTGTGAGCAACTCCGTCACTCTGCCAGTACCACTGTTTCGACTCTGGCAGATGGTGGTTGGAGATGGTCCTGGCGATGGTGGCGTGTGCCTCCTGTGGTGATGCCGCATCCGGGCCGGTCAGTATTCAATTGGATGTGGGAGCCCTGGTGGACCGCAGTTGAGGCTTAAGGCAGCTGCCAGCGCAGGGCCACATACACATGGCGTGGAAGACGCCAAGACCACCGTCTCAGAAGTCATCCAATATAACAGAAGAAAGGGTCCCTGACTTGAGCAGCACAGAGTTAGTGGCCCTGGATGCACAGCGGCCGGCACAGGCACCCTGCCACGGGACGGTGACTTGCGGTCAACTGAGGTAGGGCCACGCAAACTAAGCGGGTCCTTGTCGATGTCGAAGGTGAAAGTGGTAGAGGGTTGCGGGGGACTGTGGAAGGTGTCCTCCAGGGCATGATGCAGAAGTCTGATGTTTTCCGGAAGCAGCAAATGGGGTGGTGGAAAGTGACAGCCTTGTTGCCACCAACAATTCGGTATCAGCTACATGAGGATGAAAACTACCCTCTAGTCCATACACTCAGACGCCAACAATGTACGACCAGAGAGTTTCCATGAATGTCGGGGAACAGACTTAGTGGCACCGGGGCTTAGAGGTGCGATGATGGCAGTACACTGATATGAACTCCACCATTGCTAAATCAAGACTCTGTGACCTACTGGATCGCAGTGTAGGCCGGAGGCAGCAGTCAGCAGTGGCCCACAAACACGTGTTGTTGGCTCCCGATGCACAGAGTTAGTGACACCAGGGCAGTCGTCGGTAGTGTTCGTTCACCTCCTTAACGACGATCCTTTTTTCCACCCAAACGCAACACACCATCCTCTTACGCCTCTCCTTGCGTGCAATGATATGTACTCTGCCTTTGAAAAATCGATTTTCAGTTCCAAAACTGTGACCTACTCGAGCGCAGCGTGGGCCGAGGGCAGTAGTCCACGTGGGCCCACAGAATCTTGCGGTTGTGATGTACTACTACAAGCTGGTGGCACCACATCAAAGGGAGTATAGTGACATGAACTCATCCATTTTTAATGTGCTCTGCCATGGTGTAATCAAGACTCAGTTCCAAATGTGTGACCTACTTGTTCGCTGTGCATGCCGGTGGAGTATGTCAACGAGTAAGAAGTACTGCGGGCCTGTGTTACGAAGGCCGTGATGGTCTGAGGAGACTGCCAAGGTCATGGACCTCGGGCTTGGAGACTGCACCGGCATGTGGTGGGCCCACTTTGACACACGCCGGTGTCGACAGGTGGGCATTGAGGCCTAGGTGCGCTGAGGCGGGCAGGACTGGTTCGGGGACCAGCGTCCCGGGGTGCAGCAGGCATACAGAATCGCAGGCAACCCCAATCACGGCGACGGCCTCAAGGTGGGGTGAGAGGCGCCACCCTAGCATTGACGTTGGGCGTTCCGGAGTTACATGCCTTTATTCACACCCCTACGCTGGCCTGGCGAACCCACTCCACTCATGCTTCCGGGGGGGGGGGCGTAACAAGCTAAATTTCCGTGATCTTCCCCACTGGCTGGGGTGACATGGTTGCATCCACTGTCCACCACACTCCATACACCAGCGGGGTATGTCCACATGGATATGTGTGTGGTCTACATCCTGCAATCCGTCCACCATAACCACACCACACTTAGCATTGTGTACATTCATATTCATCGGTTACTTGCCTCCATCACACATGTCTGGTCCCACATCCTGCTATTGTGTGGCTGAGGGGCCATGCCGTTGATGGCTAATGTACTTGGCTGGCCCGGGTTCCCACAGTAAGTTGTTTTGTCATGTCTGGTGGGTGTGCATGTTGTATGTGAGCTTGTGACGTGTGCATTTCCTGTGTTGTGAGGTTTCTGGTTGTGGAGTTGAGGTGTGTGGTGTGTTCATTTGGAATGGGCCAATGAGCAGTGCATTTCCGTGGGTGCCATCCTGATAGCGCAGGTTGATGATGGACTGTCGGAAAGTGTAGGGCTCATGCACACTGCCTGGGCGGTTGGCGACGACGTTGGCGGAGATTCCTCGGTGGTCCAATATTGCCTGGACATTGGTGGGATACGTGCACTTTCTGTTGGGCTTATTGTGTGCAGTGTTGCCAGGGGCCACTAGTAGGACATGTGTGCAGTCAATTGCCCCTGACACGTGGGGGAAGCCAGCTGGGGCATAGACGCCTTGCTTGCTCTCCTGCTGTTCCTGCGCAGGGTGTAGAAAGTATAGATGGTGGGTTACCAAGCTGATGGTGTCATCCATGAACGTTGTGAGGGACTTGGATTGGCCTGGCTGTGTGACTCCCCCGTCTCAGGTGGTTGTTGGTTGGAGGGTACCAGAGGGCAATAGGTTCAGCACGGCCACCAGCTTGGTCTGAGGTGGGATGTTGGTTATCCGCTGTGTTGATACCGTCAGCCTGTGGACAGTGATGGTCAGGATGCGGAGGAGGGTTATCCCTTTGAGCATGTAGTGGGCAATGACATTCTAACGTAAAATAACAAAACACGACTTACACCTTCACTCACCTGCACCACTGCATCCATGCTCCATATCTTTGATGGCTTGTTTGTAGCACTTGGTGAGGAACTGGCTGGTGACCACACTGGGTGCCAGGAGCAGCCTCACTCTGGGCCAGCTCTCGCCCAGCCCGTGAGGAGAGAGGCCAGCTGGGTCTCATACTCCCAAGCCCCTTCCTTACTGAAATGACTGAACGCCTTCATTGCCTCAGCTGCATTGATGCCTCTAGGGCTGAAGGTTCTCTAGATGCTGCAGTTAACTACAGCTTGGGTAGTGGATGTTCACCCTGGGCTTCGTGGTGGCACAGCGTGGCTGTCAGGGGCACAAGGCTCAGGGCCATTTCACAGTTGGGTAGATGGCGGGCAGCAGAGCAGCAGGTGGCCAAGACGTCCAGGGCCTTTTTTGCATGGGACTGGACCGGGCTGGGACAGGACTCAAGAGGAACTAAAAAGTTTAAAGAATAAGTGTTGATGGTGTCACCCGCCATACATCAGCATCATTTAAATACTGGTGATGGGGTCTGCAGCAATGACAATTGTAAGAGGGTAGGTGTCTTTTATTTGCAGTCCCCTGAAGTGGTATTCTTGAAAAAAAAAATACTTTAAAAAGCTCTGTCACAGATACAAGAGTATTGCACAAGTCACGTGAGAGCTGAGTTCTCGAGAAACTTCATCCAACAGTACAAGGGTCAAAAGGTTGAAAGAGGCTCCAGAACAAGAATCCATCTGTGAGCTCTTCTTTACTAGTAGTTCCTGATAACCCTATCCAAAGTTCAGAACTCTTCCCTTTGTGCAGCTTCTGGCACCTGTACCAGGGTGGGACGAAGTGGCCTATGAAGATGCATGTCACATTACATGAGTGAGCCCACCTCGTCCACTTCTTGGAACTGCCAGGTTTAGTAGGAGACAAAGCAGCAGTATTCAAATAGGATCACTAGAGAAGCTACTGGTACCCCCTCAGATGCTTTTAACATAAACAGGAATACGAGGCCCCGCTCTGAAGGAGGAAACAAACGAGGGGAGAAAGAGATAGGAGGTTTTGCAAATCAAACTTACAACCATGGTTTGATCCTGAGCTTGGTCCAGGTGAGGTGCGGTCCAGTCCCCGGTCAAGACGGGTGAGAAATTAAAAACATTTTCTATAGAATTTACTGCGCTGATACACGCTACACTATGGTGATTTTTTTCAGTATAGAGCTAGCTACATCACAGGGTTTGTAATAGTGAATTAATTAGGATTCTTTTTTAATATTTTATAGATGCTGGCTGTATCCCTTGAAGCGGAGGAATTGTAAAAACAGGTTGTATTAATTCCAACCGTATAAAATTATTTGATTTTTTCTTCTTTTCCTTTTCATCACACTTTTCCATGCAGTAGCAAACTTTGAGAACAGAGGTCCTGACGAAAGCATGGGGCATTCTTACCCCACTGGCTCAAACATGTTGGCCTTGAAAAACTAGCAGTTATTTGTTGGCACTGCTTTTTGCAAGGATCAAGCATTGAGCTGGGTTCAGTCATACCTGTCATTGAGAACACAGAAGGTGGCATTGGATCAGATTGCCTCAAAACCCTCCAAGATAAAATGCGGTGTTCCCCAGGGGTCGGCACTAAGCCCGCTACTATTTAATGTTTACTTGGCTCCACTGTTTAAACTTTTTTCAAACTGGGGGGTCAAAGCAATCTCGTATGCTGATGACACCCAGCTGGTGTTCCCATACTCGGAGGTGTCGGAGGAGGCTTTTGCAACTTTCAAGGGGTGCCTCCGAGATGTAGCCAGATGGATGAACGCCAACAAACTTAAATTGAATGCTGAGAAGACTGAGGTTATCTTCTTTGGCAAAGGGTTGCCCCCCCTGCAGAACTTTGGTGGCCGGTGGAAATGGGTACGCCTCCGTCGCCAAGCCAGAGCGCAAAAAATCTGGGAGTCCGCTGGGATAGCAGCCTCTCCTTCGCCTCCCATATTCGGCAAGTCGCTGGATGTTGCTTAACTAAGCTGAGGAACCTGCGTAAGATCTTGAGACTTCTGCCAGTAGAGTGTCGTAAAACTGTAGTCCACGCCACAGTAACATCAAGGCTGGACTACGCAAACGGACTCTATCTGGGCCTCCCCCGTTATTTAATCCAGCGCCTTCAGACGGTGCAGAATGCGGCTGCGAGACTGCTAAGGTGCATTCCTTTTAAACACCCAGTCTCTCCGCATCTTCGGGCTCTGCACTGGCTCCCAGTGGCCAGTCGGATCAAGTTTAAAACCCTGACGCTGGCCTTTAGGTCCCTGTGGGGCACCTGCCCTAACTATCTGTAAGTTAGACTCCCCAGGTATCATCAATCAAGGACCCTCCGCTCCAACGGGCGGGTGAAGATCGTGGTCCCTCGAGTGCGAAGGGCACGGATTGGGGGAAGAACCTTCTCGGCCAATGTGGCGGGGTTATGGAACTCTCTCCCCCCTGCTCTACAACAGGCCCCTTCCGAAACCTGTTTTAAACGATTGTTAAAAACCTGGCTTTTCACTTCACAACGCTAAGTCTCGCCACACAACTCTTTGCCTTTCTGTTCTCTCAGCGCCGGGACACCTCCTTGTGAGGTAGCTGTTCGCGCTCTACAAAACTCATTAATATTATTATTATTAAGGTTCCATTTTTAATCTAGTGGGTGAGGTGAGACCTTTAATCAAATTCAGCTTTTCTCCTCATTACTCTATTTTAATATCACTTACTTTTGTTTTTGTTGCACTGCGTTTTCCCAAGTTATCTTCTTTGGCAAAGGGTTGCCCCCCCCTGCAGAACTTTGGTGGCCGGTGGAAATGGGTACGCTTCCGTCGCCAAGCCAGAGCGCAAAAAATCTGGGAGTCCGCTGGGATAGCAGCCCCTCCTTCGCCTCCCATATTCGGCAAGTCGCTGGATGTTGCTTAACTAAGCTGAGGAACCTGTGTAAGATCTTGAGACTTCTGCCAGTAGAGTGTCCTAAAACTGTAGTCCACGCCACAGTAACATCAAGGCTGGACTACGCAAACAGACTCTATCTGGGCCTCCCCCGTTATTTAATCCAGCGCCTTCAGACGGTGCAGAATGCGGCTGCGAGACTGCTAAGGTGCATTCCTTTTAAACACCCAGTCTCTCCGCATCTTCGGGCTCTGCACTGGCTCCCAGTGGTCAGTCGGATCAAGTTTAAAACCCTGACGCTGGCCTTTAGGTTCCTGTGGGGCACCTGCCCTAACTATCTGAAAGTTAGACTCCCCAGGTATCATCAATCAAGGACCCTCCGCTCCAACGGGCGGGTGAAGATCGTGGTCCCTCGAGTGCGAAGGGTACGGATTGGGGAAGAACCTTCTCGGCCAATGTGGCGGGGTTATGGAACTCTCTCCCCCCTGCTCTACAACAGGCCCCTTCCGAAACCTGTTTTAAACAATTGTTAAAAACCTGGCTTTTCACTTCACAACGCTAAGTCTCGCCACACAACTCTTTGCCTTTCTGTTCTCTCAGCGCCGGGATACCTCCTTGTGAGGTAGCTGTTCGCGCTCTACAAAACTCATTATTATTATTATTATTAAGGTTCCATTTTTAATCTAGAGGGTGAGGTGAGACCTTTAATTAAATTCAGCTTTTCTCCTCATTACTCTATTTTAATATCACTTACTTTTGTTTTTGTTGCACTGCTTTTTCCCAAGTGGTCATGGACCCGAAGGGTACATAATCTGGCTCCCTGTTTTTCATCCTGGTCCTATTCCGGTTTCATTGAGCGAACTTCTTTTTGGAAGGTTGTCCCGATGATCAAGGGGCATATCATCCTTTTGTTTGGATAACCAGATGATAAGACAGATCACACTGGCAATTGATGGGAATCCAAGTATTCGCTCAATATCCTCCTACTGCTTCTTTATATTACTTTCTTCCTTCTTTTCTTTGCTTTTCTAACTCTGTTGCTAGCAGCTTAAAGCACGTGTTGGCTTTTGAGGTAATAGACCCCCAGTTAAAATAGTTATTGTGATTGTGAAAGTGGGGATTGGAACTGTGGCTGGTTGTTCAAATATCCCTGTGAACCTTCTCTCCCTGTTGTGTTTATGACTTTACTTTGTAAAGCAACCACGTATTTATTTATGTATGTGTTATAGAAGCTATGGAATGCAGTAACATCTTCCTTTCACCTATACCCCAACAAGAGTGTCCCTAAATAAAATTACAAAATGCCCTAAACATACAGGTAGAGAAAGGAATAGTAAACATATCTCTCCTTTAAAATATTTAGCAGCACTTTGTCAAACGAAGTTCACTTTCACGAGACAGTTTGTAAATGAAGCAAGCCATTTTTAATTCTCCATCTGAACTCCATCCAGGATTTATGGGGTGTGTTGTACTCAGGGGCAGCTCTAGGCTCATGGAAGCTCTGGGCAGGGTGCGTTGGTAGGGGGCCCCGGAAAAAGGGGTCTGGGCGGGGCAGAGCCCCCGGAGCTCAGGAAGGTGTTTTAATAAAACGTCCAGAAAAGGCGTTAGATGACCAGTACCTGCGGCTGCTCCTACCCTTCCGAATTCGTCTCAGAACGATAACATTTAGGAGGAGGAGGGTATTGTGACACACGATGTGAGGGAGTGGGTACGGAAAAAAGAAGCCAATCAGGAACCAGGAGGAATGCAGGCGCGGAGGTCAGTGAAGAGGGGGGGACAGGGTGTTTGGAAGTGGAACAGAGCCGGAGGCCGCCAAATCCCTGCCAGGGGTGCCGCCACGCAAATATGTATCCATCCTTAGAGGATTATTATATTAAGGATAAATATTGGCGTGGAGGCCCCTGGGGTTTGGAGGCCCTGCGCAGGTGCACAGCTTGCACATGCCTAAGGCCGCCCTTGGTTGTACTCCTCCGAGGACCCTACTACCAGTGTCACTGTAAAAGATGCACAGACCATAGCAGAGATTAGACATGTTGTGTTCTCACCTACTGTGACACTGGGTTCTCTGCAAGTCACTTACAAACATATGCCCATGCCGAAAATCATATGGTGGTGCTACACATGGAAGATTGTATATAGACATGACCAGGTTTAGCACGCTACATTTTGCTAAACACGTTTAGACAAAGGCACAAAGGGCTTTCGAGTCAGAGTGCCGCATAGGCAACATGGTGATCTACTTCGAGGACATTCCTTCTAGGATTTAGGATACCAGGGGCGGAATTACACATATGGCGCATTTTCCTTGATTGCGACAGGCGCATCTTTTAACATATGCACCAGGCACAATCAAGGATAAAGCGCAATATTAGGATGAATGCGCTGCCCTCAGGGTTGCCGCAAACTCGCGCCACCCTGGGGGCAGCATATTCACGTTAAAAATGGACTGGCAACCCGGTTGCACTTTTAAAGGGGATCAGAGATCCCCTTGCAGGCTGGTACAATGAGTGACTGCACCCATCTGCAAGGGGATGTCTGGGGGGGCCCATAGGACCCCCTTCCTCCCCGCCAGAGGGCTGCAATCAGGGGGCACACTGACAGTGCGCTACCTTTTAGGTGGTGCACTGTCAGTGCGCCTCCTGAGAGCTTCTTTCCCTCTGCACCCATGTCTATCCTTCTACGCGGGAGCAGAGGCAAAGGGATTTCCTTGTTTGCATGAGGCCCGTCCTCATACAAATGAGGGAATGCCCTCTTGAGGAAGAACTGGTGCTGTATGTGCACCAGTGCTTTCAGTATTTCAAAATGGGATGAACAAGTGTCTGTTGCCCCTTCTGTAACACCAAAGTGCCCCGGGGGCACACAAAACAGGAGCTAACACCTATTGCGCCCCCAGTGCACTTCCATAATATGGCTCCAGAAGCAAAAGAAGATACTGTTACATTATGTTTAGCCTCTTCGACACTCATGACGAGCTGAGGTCATCATGAGGCACAGTGAAGCTGTGTTCATGACGAGCTGAGCTCGTCATAAAGACCGTGGAACGCCCACGTGGGGCTAATTCCCCTGCTGTGCAGGGCGTTCCATTGAGTGGGCGGAGCACAGCTCCGCTGTGCAGCATGACGAGCTCAGCTCGTCACGAGCACCGCGGTGCTGCGCGCGGCCCCCCTTACCCTCCACCGCAGGGGAATTAGCCCTGCAGCAAGAAGTACCACCAACAGGGGAAGCCCTATACCCCAAACTTGGGGCATATAACAAAGCGTTAATACATGAAGTGACTGTGTCCGCTAGAAACTCGAAATATAGTAATTGGACTGAGGAATACCAATTAGGATTCATTGAGAGGCCTTTTTGATTGTGTCCGCTAGAAACTCGAAGTACTCTAATTTGAATGAGGAAAACCGTTAAGGATTCCCGGTTTTCTTTTCTCTCAAGCCACCGATAACTGCATCACAGCATAATTTTCAAATGACTTTTTGTGCCCTTTTGCTGCTTGAACTCCTCCTACTGCTCGTTGTTGAAACTGATAGTTGCTCCACAACTGTAATTGTCCTGATGATGACCTGATAAATAATTATGGTCGAAACGCTGTCGACACATTCCCTGGCAAAAAAATCAGAGGAAGCATTGAATGTTTTTTGTCTTTTGTGATTGTGTAACATTATCAATATCTTTTTTCCTGTTTTTGCAATTGTTTATGTTTACACTTAAGTCTGTCCTAGTTAGTGACATATGTTTCTGTAACCTTTGGAGCACTCTTTGTATTGTTGTGTATTTATACGTAATTCACTTTTATTAAGAAAAATAATTATCTGTGTGATATAAGTTGTGAAGGGTACTGTGTTATTATTTATGTATTTTGATTATCGTGCAAAATTATTATTGTTCTTTGTTTTGATTGCTTATCCAAACCATTGTAGCATATATATTGTTACATTATGTTTAGTCATTATTAACCAAACGGAACAGTCTCCCTTTCACCTGATAATGTACGGGTTGTGTGTTTTTTTCTGCTGTTGCCTTGCAATTTGTATGGAATTGCCAAACTACTAAAAGCATGTATATGCTTTGAAGTTGGCATTCATTGACTTGTTTGTTCCATTGTTGAAAACGCTATGAATTTTCAAAATCTACCTTACTAGTATGCTAAAAGGAATCTTAGCGCTAGTGGGGATATGGCAGTGGAGAGTGATATTTTAGAGGAGTAGGGACATGGTAGAGGAGATGGAGATCTGGTAGAGGAAGGGGCGTCGAATAAAACGTGGGGCATGGTAGAGAAGTGAGGGACATGAAAGGAGTGTTATGGCTATAATAGGATATATGAACCAATGGCAGAGGGGACTGGCATGGTAGACAAAGATGCCATAGTACGGGTGAAGGAGGCATGGTAGAGAACGACATGGTGGTAGGACATAGTATATGAGGACATTGTGGCAGAGGCGCATGATGAAGGGGGGGCATGGCAGAGAAAGGGGAGATGTGGTAGGGAAAGGAACAACATTTCCCACAAGGTGCGGACACTCTACAGAAAATGAAGATAACGAAAGAAAAGAGACCTTGATGGAGAATGATCAATATCTAATGTATCTTATGTCATGTTATACAGCTGTTTAATAGCATAACATCCACCATTTCCAATAGCAACTTGGCATTGTTCGAATGAAAACTTGGTGATGTATTTTCCCAAACAGATGGTTCTTCTCTTGAATATTAGGTCATATGATCCTCAGCCTCAATTTGTGTCTGCATGTTTTCACCCCTAGTTATGTTGTGATGTCTTGTAGTGAAGTGAGGTCTCTGGTGGTCTACTCTGTATTTCTTACCCCTGGTCAAGTTTCCTTTATGGTCCTGTGTCTTCTTCCTGTGCATGTGTGTGTGTGTTACCCCTCTACATCTAAATTCGGGTTGTGGGTTCCCATCATGATTTTATTCATCTAAAACCATATCCCAAGTGCCCATTTCACAGTGGATTGGGCCATTTATCCACTTAGAGCAATGTAACCTCAGCACCAGGAACAGCGAGAGGCTTGGGGTATTCAAAGCTCAAATGCACTGAAAACGGCCCTATCCCAGAAGCCCTCTAAAAGTCCCAAAGTTCGCCTAACTTTGGACGTCGGTATTCCACGCTTCCGTTAAACCCATGCTCGCTGTCCAATCCCACTATTTGCCGAGGGTTAGTTAAAGCCTGTTGTTACCCTGCTGCGTCATTCGGCTCCTCACGCTCTCAGATCTTGAGAGGCGGTGTCACTGTGTCAGGGTGTGCTGACGTGAGGTAATAATAATGGCTGCAGTGGGAGCTCGATGCTTTGTTTCAGTATAAACCGTCTCTGACCCAAACTCGATTCTCACATTCTTCTTCATATGCTGCTCGTCTGGCCCAAGCTAAAAAAAATCCAAAAAGGGAAATAAAGTGAGACGAAAGTGCTGTTTTCAAAGGTCCTTCCAAGCCCCAGCCGTGGGCGGATGTGGAGTTTATGCAGTGAGGTCTCTCGAATACAAAAACAGAGAGCAGAGGATTCTGTCAGTCTGGTCCACGGCCAAGCCAAACAACCCGAGTCTAAGCTCTGTTGAGTCAGCGGCCGCCTGTGTCCGTCCTCTCTGGTCGCACCCATGGTCCAGCCGCCACTGGTAAACATCCCTCGTCTCTCCATCCCTCCCCGCGAGCTCTGCCAGCCGGCACGTCGGTGAAAAGATGGCTTTCATTCTGCATCCCTCTCCCAAGAAATACTAATGTCGTTTCGAGTTTCAGCGTCATTTGCTCAGCTTTCCCCCGCCTCCCCCTCCTTCAACGGTTCGTGCTCGCCAAGCCGTGGCTGGCGCATTCCCTTTCCCTCGTGTATCTGAATACTTCACTACTTGTGACTCTTCGAAGTAGAGCCAGTGGGTGAATGACTTAAGCGAAAGACTCCAGTGAGTGGGTCCCCCTACATAGCATCCGACCACATACGTTACACTGCCTTTATTTAATTCGTTCTCCCACCTCACCATTCTGGGTTTCTTTATCGTCGCAGGACATGCCTTGTGGCCTTTTTCTATCGGTATCATCATCATGTCCTCTCTCATTCAGTGGGGGTTCAATCTTTCTTTTTGTTATTAAATTTCGTGTTTCGCAGCAGGTCCACACCCTGGAAGTTACCGAGGCTGTCTCAGCATTTTAGTATCACTTACTATCGCCATTTTAGAATGCGTCACGTGAAGTAAGTAACACTATGGCCGAGGCTTGGGAGATGTTGGTGAAATGCTGAATGCATAAATGTCAAGTAGGTTGTGTCACACATGCTACTTTTAGCTCTATGCTAATGCACATTCCTGGATCTATAACTCTGAACGTCTCCTGTTCTAAGTTCAGCACATCAAACAGAAAACAAAGGGACGATTTGGAGGGAGAACGTTCTGGAATGGCAATAGTCATCTGGACCTTCTTCTCACCTGCCCCTTAGAAAGTGAGTTGCAGGGCTTCGTGTTCAAGAAGGCAACCTTCAGATTTCGTATTTAAAGACCTGCTTAGGGTGCAGTCTCCTGGAACCTACTGTGCCATGGTCTGCTGTGCCTCTTCCGCACTCACCACTCAGTCACTGTGCTGGCCTGTCTTGATTGGTTAGTCAATTCTACTGTTTGACTTTTCATCAGTATGGCTCATACCAGTTAGAATTGCCTTTAGAGATCCATAAAGAAGGAAATATGTATTATTTCAGTTTGCTGTGGATGTGTAGACCAAAGGTATAATTTGTGATGTGCTTTTCCTCGGCAGCTCAGTTTGTATTAGTTAGAAATGGTGTTGGGTAGTTATAGGACCCCCTAGGACCTGCGCGTTTTGGATGACCTAAACTGAGGGCTTAGTGTGCAATCAGACTCTGGACACCCCCACAGGATGAGTCAGCCGTTAGACCTGCTACCTTTTCAGTGCCACTATCACCCCTCTGTACTATACAGTGTGGTAGGTAGTTTCTGGCAACCACTGAACATGACAACCCTGATTCCTCTGGCATCATGGAAACAATATGGTATCTTTCGCTCAGTCACTCGTGCTTGCTCTTCTCAGAATACATAGAATGGTGATTGGAAAAGGTTTCAATAATTATTTATTGGTCAAGCGTCAGTCTAGTATGAAACATGTTAGCTGCGACAATCAAAAGACAGGAGCAGACAAATGTAATCGCTAGTACCAATATAGTAAAAAGCAGATCCATTTCTGCCATAGTGCTAATAAGATTAATAGAAGCATATTACATAAAACAATAGCATTGGCTTACTCCTACGATGTCTACCCTACCTAACCGTGCCTAGCCTAGAGGTGTAGGTAAAGCATATATGTGTAAGTGCTAGGATATGTCCTAATGGAGCCTAATGGAGCCAAGAATTCCCCGGGGAAGTGCTAACCCCTCACCTGATGGTTCTGAACGAAGGACCCTGTCTCTGCATTGAGGATGGCACCCCGCAAGAGATGTCAGATCTCTGCTTGTTGAAGGATCAGCTTGCAGAGCCTTGTCTCAGCTTGGTAGGAATTTCTCCTCTGTCTTTGTAAGGGGGAGTGAGACTCTTTTATACTAAACGAAATTGGTAGTATTTCACAATCAGGACATGAAAAACACACCAGCACATGTCCTACCTTTCCCATATACTGCACCCTGCCCATGGGGCTTCCTTGAGACTACCTTAGGGGTGCCTCACATGTAGAACAAGGGAAGGTTTGGTCCTGGCAACTGGGTGCACTTACCTGGTCAACATGTCAGTTTAAAACTACTCTCACAGACACTGCAGTGGTAGGTCTGAGACATGGTTGCAGGGCTGCTCATGTGAGTGGCACAATCAGTGCTGCAGGCCCATTAGTAGGATTTGATTTACAGGCCCTCTGCACACAGTGCACTTTACCAGGGACTTATCAGTAAATCAAATATGCCAATCATGGATAACCAATCTGTTGGAAAACGAGGCAGCATCTGTGAGGCCTGCACAAATAACATGACTACATTTGTCCTTCACTGGGAACCAAACACCCAATTGTAGCACCTGACTTTCAGAGGATAGCGTTGCAGAGCAGTCTGAGGCTTACTCAAGGGAGGTGGTGTGGGTTGGTAATCGCCATTTGCAGGTGCCCAAAAATAACACTCAATAATTGATTGTACAGTCTGTACTTTGCTTTATAAAAGTAAGAGTACATTTATTAAACACACACACTACTCAATACTATGCACAAATTTACAAATATACGTAAGCTGTTGAAATTACTTTGTGACATTGCATAACATCTCCACCCCTCCTGTGGGGGGTGGGGTCTAATACCACCACTCCCATGTATGCACATCATTTTGCCCTCAATGCAGTGAATTAGACTTAACCTGGAGCGAGGGCCCTGCGCACTGACACCATCCCTGTGGCAACCCCCCTATTACCTCAACGAGCCTTATACAGGGGTACACCTGCCTTGGTGACACATGACCCTGACTGAGCATCTCCTACTGACCATACAGTATGCACCTCTTCATCTTAAGGGCTAACAGTCTGGAGTCTTTACCTAAGCGCAGCAGCAAGAATACATGTTTACGCACACTTTAGAATGACAGTACTTAGCACATTTGGATATCATTAAAAATGCAGTGCAATTACAGCCCCTAAAGGCATCACAGGATTAAGTTATAAATACAGTCAGACTCCCTTGCAGGAGTGTCTAGCCACTTAAATCCACTTTGCTTAGGACATCACCTTACACCAATACTTCTCATTGAAGTCAGTCCCTCTAAAAGAATAATGTTAGTAAAAGCATTTGTGGTGCAATTACATCTCTTCACCTCCAGGGGATGCCTTCTTCCAGACATCCACCACCTCAGCCTTTCACTTCCAAAAGTACTTTTCAATCACCCTCAGCTCAAGAACAAAAGTTTCCACCCAGAAGGTTTAAAATGCATGCTGAGCCCTTGAGGGGGTATTCTCACCAATTCCCCAAGACACTTAGGGGTCAATTCCGATTCGGGAAAAAAAACGTCCGTACGATTTGTATCCGAAGCCCTCTCTATACGAATCGTACCCGTCCGTCCGAGTCGCGTAGTACGATCCGTATTCCGTGAATCCGTCTGAATCGTCGCGATCCGAATGTATTGCAAGGCTGAAACAGTGAACCGTCCGACTCGTACACATGCCGTACGACTCGTATACATGCTGTACGACCCGACGAGTACGATCCGGACCGGGGTATGAGGACGCAATTCGTATGGTGCACGTCAGGTAAGGGAGAGTCGTACGGAAAAGCACACAAACACATACACACCGCAGGGTCCGTATACCCCATGATCGCAGGGGTACGGTGCGTACCCCTGCAATCATGGGGTGTACGCACCTTACCCCATGTACGATGGGTGTACGCACGGTACCCCATGTACGATGGGTGTACTCATCGTACATGGGGTACGGTGCGTACACCCATCGTACGTGGGGTACGGTGCGTACACCCAGCGTACGTGGGGTACGGTGCGTACACCCAGCGTACATGGGGTACAGTGCATACACCCAGCGTCCATGGGGTACAGTGCGTACACCCAGCGTACATGGAATACGGTGCGTACCCCCCATGATCGCAGGGTTACGCACCGTACCCCTGTTTTGGCACGAACTCTGCTTTTACGGGTGTTTTCAGCTCCCGTACAAAAAGGGTCATACGGTGCATACCGGACACGTATCGTCCATGCTGGGTCGTAAAAACCAGCCACGAAACGTACAGATGTCGCGTACAGCAGGTTCCGAGGGAGAATCATACGGAGATTAGAGTTGTACGGTCTCTGTACGACTCGTACGGATTACGGCTCCTGGTACGAATCGTACTTCGTCGTAAGTATGGGGGACGTTGCAGGGTACGATTTGTATGGGAAAAACGCTATGAACGGCTATTCGGAGCGGTTTTTACCAAATTGGAATCGGCCCCTTTGGGTGGGACTATTCTTCTTTGGGCTGGGGAGGCTTTGTTGCTCCTGCAGCTCCCTCTGCCGCTCTTTCAACAAATGAGGGTGACCCCCTCCTCTGGGGGCCACCAGCACCAGAACCGCAGACTTCCAAATGCCTGGCAAGGCATTATGGGGCGATTGTGCTTCTATTTCTGCATAATAGATGAGCGGCTCTCCCGCTGTGCCAGGGAGAGCCGCAATAGGTGCTCCACGCTGCTGCGGACATTGGTGGGAGGGTCCGGCCCCATCCGGACCCTCAGGTGAGTCATTCAGCTCGGGGAGCTCATCCCTGGCTGATCCGCCGATTTTCTGGGGCCTGGTCCCGCCCAGGCCCCTGGCACCTCTCTTGTTCCTCTTGGGGGGAAGGGGGGGCGGTCCCCTCCGGGACCCCGCATGCCCAATCGTTGGGGGGTAGCCTGGGGAGCCCACCCCCGGCTGCCCTCGCCGGCTCCCCGCCCGGCCAGCGCCCTCGCGTGCTGCCGCGGGAGCCGGCAACTCAGTTCTGGTCTGCCCGCTCCAGCGGGCAGTTGCGCGAGGCTTCTCCAGCCCTCGGGGGGGGAGTGCGGCAGCACTACCTCAGCCTCCTACTCCGTTTCAGGGCCCGGGGATGGGGTCTCCAGCCCCTGGACATCTTCGGGGGGGGGTGCGACGGTGCTCCCCATCCTGGACACTGTGGGGCCCGGAGTTGGGTTTGCGGGCCCCTCCTCCCACATCTCTTCATGGGGAGCATGACGGCACTCCCCGGCGCAGGATTCAGCGGGGGCCAGGGTGGGCTCCTGGCACTTCACGGGGGCATCTTCATGGGGTGCGCAACGGCGCACTCCGGCTTTACTTCATTGGGGGGGGGGGGGCAGCCCCGGGACCTGACCCACCCCCGGGGCATCTCTGAGACTGGCGGCGGAGCCCCATGCGCTTCGTCGTCGGTCTTCTTAGGGGTCAAAGGTCGCCTACCTTGCGGGGGCCACATCTCAGCCCCTGGGGGTCCAATCTGCCCCATTTTTGCATCTTCTTGCTCCTGGTGGCGCTTCCCAGCCACTGGGATCACTCTCCTTCATCCTCCGGGTCTCCCAGACAGAGGGTGCACTCTGCAGGGAGCGGTCTTCACTGTCTCCCTGTGCCTCTTCTTCTGCGCACGGTCCTGGACTCTTCTTCTGGCGCGGTTAGGGGCCTGGGGGGCAGTCAGGGGTGTCCTCCTTCCAACTGCCCATTGCACCAGGCTCCAGCACCTTTCGCCTCAGCAGACCACACCCCATAGAGAGCTTCTCTTCCTGTGCAAGTACTTTTTAAAAGTTGAGTAGGGGGCTGGCAGGAAGTCTCTGTGTGTCCTATCAAACAGCGACACATCACTTCCCTGCCCCTGCTCCCTCCTTCTTGTCCAGCCCCTGGGTTTGTTCAAAATGGCGTCGTCCAGTGTCTCTGGCCACATGGCCTCTGAATCCCAACTCCTTCCCCGCTCACTGCCCTCACTGTGGTTAAGCTTGGTGCCTGGCACCCAGCGACAGCAGTTGATGGATTGGCTTGTAGCTCCATCTATCTTTACTCCTTGGAGGGAAGATCTTTACTCGTGGAAGAAAGGTCATTAATCTAACCTGCCAGGGCCAGACCCCAGCCAGGGACTCAGAGAAATATGACATTTCTGGACAACCCAAAATCAGTACAAATATGGCTTTGGACTCTGCAGAATACTCATTTTCACATCACTGGACATTAGTGCGTGTCTGGAATCTGTAGGCTTTGTGGAAGTCATTTTAGCCATGGGCCCCACATCCCCAAAGGGGAATAATGAAGTGAAAACACAGTAAAACACACTGACTTTCCCTGGCATGTTCCTTCCCAGGGTATAAAGCCTATTCCATGTCACCACCCAATTCTGCATAAGTCCTGCCACACCATTCAATTTGTACCCGCTCCTGGACTGCGCACAATAGGAATCTCCTCTGCACAGCCCCAACACGTGTGCACAAGCATGTACACCCGTGTCTGCATGTAACCAGCACGGTGTCCCATACTCCAGCTGCTGTGCAGAGTCCTAGTCAAGCCAAGGGTACACCAGTAAAATCTCCATGCAGTCTCCTTCATTATGAGTTCACTGTAGGTGAGGCCCAGATTATGAGGCTCCCCCACAGTAAAAGCTCAACAATTAGGTGCTCAAAAAGCGGAAAATCCGGGTGGCCCATAGTGTCAGAACCACCTTCTAACACAATCACACTTAGACAGAGAGCATATGCACTTTAGTACTGATCAGCAGTGGTAAAGATCCCAGAGTCCTAAAGCCAACAAAAACAGGTTAGAAAATGTAGGAGGAAGAAGGCAAATAGTTTGGGGACAACCCTGCAAAAAGGGCCAGGTCCAACTGCTATCAAGTTATATTACCCTTTGTAAACTCTTCCAATTCCTATTCATGGAGCAAGAAGTGAGGAAATATGCGGGGCTTTTGAAATTGCAAAGTTGTCCTGCATTGTCAGGGTTAGAATTCTAAATTGATTAGTGCATATTCTGCATCTAGTGAAGATTGAAGGCTAGTGAGCATAACATCCATTGCATGCTACCTTTTTCTTAGCTGCACCTGTATTTCCAATGTAGTTAACTATTGCTGACATCACAGTTTTCTGCAGATTCCACAGTCCCCTGCTCAATCAACTCTAATTAAACCCTAATGGTACACTCCCCTCAACCAACATCTGTTCATCTCTTAAACTTTAAAACATACATAGACGGCCAAGATAGTGGTCGAGTCTTAGTGTTTCTCCTGTCACCCGAGGAGGATCTGTCGTCATCCTTCCTGACAACGACGCTCTTCTTGATCCTCTATGTACCAGGGCTCCTTGCGGGGCTCTGGGGAACCAAACGGGCCCTTCCTTTAGTCAGCTAGAGATGCTGCTGCATAGTGGAGACCTGCAGTGCTGCGGGCCTCTGGAAGGACAAGGCCTTAACGCGGAGCAACTGGGCTCGTTGGAGTCACCCCAATTGCTTTCTTGGGGTGCGGGCGACCAGGGCCCCAACGGAGGTGGAGTTGATCTGATGGGAGGAGCTTGTCCGAGGAGCAACCCCTTACCTGGTGAACCCTGGCGGGACCCGGCGGCAGCCAGGCGGTGATCAGCTGTGAACTGTTCTGATCCTGCAGTGAGGAGAAATTCAGGGAGTTGGTGGCCTGCTGGGAGGTGAGGGTCCTCCCCTTTCTCGACCTGCAGTGGAGAAGCCCCAAGGAATTACAGAGCTATTTGATGCAGTGCTCCCTTGCAGTCGGTCAGGAAAGCAGTGACAATGCAGTGGAGGGCGCCTTTTACCGGAGGTAAGAACCATGCATCAACTTCCTGGGTGGAAGACCCTGTTCTCTCTTTCCCCTTCTGTCCCCTCCCCGTCTCTACCTGGACCACACGTGTGGTGTTGCCGCTCAGTGGTGGAGATGGCTGTGACGGCCTGCTGGATCTGGGCTCTGGGCCGGAGGCTGCCTTCTTGCCAAGATGGAGGTTGGACTCAGTCTGAATTGAGCTGCGGCGAGATCAGCAGACAGCTGCAGTGGTGGACTGTGGAATGCCACGCTGACACATCTGAGGGTCCGGCAGTGGGGAGAAGACCGTGTCTGATCTGGATCTCATGCAGACGGGGAGCCCCCCGGGACCTGGGTGGTCCTTCCCGAGCCTTGTGATGGTGGCACTCCCTGTGGGCTCCCTGGTGTCTGGAGTGGCTGAGAGTGCGGACTAGAATTTTGCCTCCAGACTGAGTTGGGACCCAGGGAAAGAGGCTCAGGTGTAGGAAATGGACTGCCATTAGACTGTTGCCTCCGGGGCATTGGGGGGACCCTGAGGTGCTCAGGGGGTGAGGGCCAGAAATAGTGGCCTGTGCGGGAACCCTCCTATCTCACGAACCCATCTACAGATTTCTCTTGGGTATTTCTTGCCCCCCTCCCCGGCATTTGCTCCTTGGGGACTTGCTGTCTGATGGTCCGGGTGGTTGTGCCCTGTCCTGGAGGTGTCCTTGCTTTCTGCTTACCTGATTGTTGAGTTCCTGATTCTGGAAGATGGGGCGGGGAAGGTTCCACCGCTAACCCTGGCCCAAACGAAGATGGATCAATACACAGTCCCACCGCCCGCTCCCAACGAGCATGGAGAGGGTTTGATAGATCAGAAGCCTGATTCGGCGTGGCAGGGGGCTGCGGATCTAGATGTGGTCCTCAAGGCTATACAGGACTCAAGGGATGCTGTGTAGTCTAAAGTGGATGGCCTCCAACTGGATCTCTCCCTGCTGCATCAGGATTTGCACAACATGGTGGACAGGACCACAGAGGTCGAGAACCGTGTCTCTTCTGCAGAGGATGAAATTTCATCACCCAAGAGTCAGATGTCCAGGCTATCCACCTCAGTGTCCACCCTGACGGAGGTGGTGGAGGACGACGAGAACAGGTCTCGGCATAACAACCTTCGACTTATTAGTGTACCTGAATCCCTGGAGCAGAGGGGCCTGGCCGTAGTGCTGGAGGACTGGTTCAAAACGTGGATGCCGTAAAATAAACTGTCCCCCTTTTTTGTCATCGAAATGGCAGACCGCTCCTTGGTGACGAAGCCTCCGCTTGTGGCCTCCCCGTAGCCTGCGATCCCGGATCTGCTCAACTTTAAGGGCCGAGATGTGATATTACAAGAGGCCCGAGCCCATCTCAATCTGCAGTTTGACAACTCGAACATTGTCTTGGTTCCTGATTATACAAAGGCGGTGCAACAGCGGCGAAGCTCCTTCGCCAATAAAGCAGGAGCTCCATGCCTTAGACCTGCGCTACATGCTTCTGCTTTGCGCCCACCTTAAGGACTTCTTCCAATCCTTCATTCTCTTCTTTAACACTGGATCAGGCTTGGGAATGGGCAACTGAGCGCCGGCTACTGCAGCGGCCACCCCCGAACTGCGCCATTCTGGGAGCACAAAGAACCATACTAGGTTGCTATGTGGTATGCTTTGTTGCCAGGTGCTAGATTCTATTGTACGGGTGCCTAAGGACCACAGAGGTTTCATACCCCCTATTTAAAGGTTTTGGGTCAATTGATTAGGGCGACAGATGCTTCCGGGTGTAAATTGTGGGGTGGAGGGGTGTTGGTGAGTGGGTAGTCTAGTTGGGCGTCTAAGCCTGGTTTACTTTTTTGGCTGTTCTGTCTTAACAATATTTTTCCCTTCCAGTTTGGTAGCAGCGACTACGCAGATAACAGCTGTTAGCTAGAAACTGTGGACCCTTGGGTATCATGTCCCCTCCTGTTTTGGGTGGGGACTATTCTTGGTTCTTTTGGCTGCATCATGAACCCTCCCATAAGATAACAGTGCTCTCCTGGAATGTGAACGGCTTCCTGGACTGCATTAAGTGCTCTGCAGTGTTACGATATATCAAGTGACATAGGCCAGCTGTTGTTTTCTTGCAGGAGACCCAGCTACTAAATACAAACTGCCCCTTTCTGGGCCGTTTCGGGTATTACAGAGTTTAACACTCTGGTATTACACGTGGCTCCAGAGGAGTCGCTATGCTGTTGCACAAATCTCTTTCCCTAGCAGTTACAGCGTGCCACATGGACAATCAGGTATGCTATGTGGGTCCTGAGGGCCATTTGGAAGCGATGCATTATAAATGCATATCCTGATATATCCTGTTGCCCCTGTTGCAGCCTTTCTTGCAATCGCTAAGATCCTTCATCCTGACTCTCCCTCAGGGCGTTACAGAGATTGGAGGAGATATTAATGAGCTTCCTGATCCCGTTCTTGACACATCCTCCACCCCATGTTCTGCCAGGTGTTCCTGGTCGGTGTACTCATGGGCAGATTCGCTGGACCTCTGCGATGCATGGTGCTCCTGGCATCCCACCCAATGGGCTTACACCCATCAATCTGCCATGCACGCAATGGAATCCCGCATAGACTTGGTGTGGCTACCGGCGGCAGATCTTCTCTCGGTTCAATCGATGTGCATTCTCCCGCATGGTATTTCTGATCATGTCCCGCTGGTGTCATGGGGAGCTCAGCGCACTTTCCTGCGCCCCAGCCTGGAGGTCCAATGGATGGCACTTGCAAAGCTCTGAATGCGAGGCCTCTGTCGAGGTGGAATTACGTCAGTTTTTTTTGTTCAATGTGGGCTCGGTTGCCTCGACGGCAATGCTATAGGCATCTAGTAAACAATCCTTGAGAGGTCGAATTAAAGGCTACGTTTGTCGGACCAAGGCGCTCTGAGTGGCGTACCTGACCAACTTGGAAGCCCAGATACTACGTGTGGAAGTTGCTCTCTGCCGCTGGGACACCAAGCATTCCTGTTGAATCTTAGCCATAACCCGTACAGAACTGCGGCACCTTTCCTTAGAGGGAGCCAGACAATGTTGGAGGGCATCTATGCAGAGGGTATATGCCTTGGGCGATAAATCAAGTAAATTATTGTATTGGCTGGCAACCCGGGATGTCTAAGACCGAGTGGTTCCGGTGATTTGTGACTCGTTGGGACATCCCCAGGAGAAGCTTCCCATAATTGCTCGGACCTTTGCTGACCTTTATCGTGAGTTATATTCGCTATGTCTCCCGCTGTCAGCAGAAGTCACAAATTCCCTCCTAGACAGTATACTGCTGCCAACTATACGCAATGTCTTGGCCCAAGAGCTGGACCAAGCCCTGACGCTTGAGGAGGTGAGTGCTGCGGTGTCAGGGTTGCAAGACGGGAAAATGCTGGCCCAGATGGGGATCCCATTGAATATAACAAATGCTTCCATGAGATCCTGTGCCCCCATCTTCTGAATTTTTATACAGCCGCTGTGCAGCAGGGGTCCTTTCCAGCAGAATTAGATTGCACTGCAATAGTCGTCCTGCCCAAAGATGGTCTTCCTAGGAACCAGTGTCCACCTATTGCCTGATTGCGTTGATTAACACTGACATTAAGACCTATGCAAACATGTTAGCTGTGCAGCTAGGCCGGACCCTGTCTCACCTGGTTCACCCAGATCAGTGTGGATTTATGTCAGGCCGTAGCAAGCGCCACTGTATTGGGAGGGTCCACGTGGGACTGTCACAGGTGCCAGACCTCGATGGCTCTCTGGCCCTTTTGCTAGTTGATTTAACTAAAGCATTTGATACAGTATCTTGGGCCTTATGGATGGAGTTCTTCGACGGGTTGGCCTGGAGAGAGGTTCTATCATATGGTTTGGCTACTCTACCATTCTCCGACTGCTCAGTTATGGTGAATGAGGTCCTGTCTCCTGCATTTCTCATTCAGCGTGGCAGGCGCCAGAGTGCCCACTGTCCCCACTGTTATTTGCTTTGGTGAGAGAGCCCCTAGCACAGCTTTTACATTGTGATGCCCAGGTTTGGGACTGGCAGTGTGGGATGGGTCTTGAGGACCTCATAGCACAATACGCTGATGATATGCTTCTTTTCTTGAAAGATCCACAGTGCTCTGAGCTCGATGTATGACACTCCACCAGCTATACGGTGATGCATCCAAGCTCCAGGTTAATTAAGGCAAGTCATATTTAGTGGAAGTAAAGGGTGAGCGCTAGGGTGGGTTTGGTGTCCCAACATTCCTACTCTGCATAACTCTTTTAAGTATTTAGGGGTGCACGTGTCCCCATCCCAAATTTGGCCTGGGCCCTTCATTTCCGGGAACTGGACCTGCGGCTTGACCACAATCTTGGCTGTTGGGCCAAGCTGCCATTTAACCCCATGGGGCCTACAGCCCTTTTTAAAATGGTGCATATCAATTGGAAATACATTTATTGGGTATAGATGGCCTGCTTGACCTCTTATATGGAGCATTTCTAAAGGGTACAATGCCTTCTTGCAAGTGGGTGCCCCTCTTCTGTTGGAGGGCGACCCTTCACTTCACTGGTTAGGACCACCGCCTAACCGGGATGATCCCTTTATGGCGGGGAACCTGGTTTGGCCAGCTCTTGACCCTGGAAGTTTTTATGCCGTGGGATCAAATTGGGATCTTATAACTCGGAGAGGTTTATAAGGGGCAGAGTATTATGTTATTTCAAGAGTTAAAAGCTAAGTACTCTTTATCTAACTTGCAGTTCTTTTGGTACATCCAATTGCGCCACACCTTGCAAGACCATGAATTTTGGAATGATTCATTGCCTGAATTCAGTCCGTTTGAGGCAAAGATTTTCCTTGTGTGGCTAGGTAAAGGCCCAACTTCTTGGATTTATCGGTCACTAGTGATCCACGCCTCAAACAGTCTTGAAACGCCCCAGCAGATGTGGGAGTCTTGTGTGGTAGACTTGGATGAGGACAATTAGAAGGAGGCTTGCATGCTAGGGGCTGGCGATTTCGATGCAGCAAAAAACACAGTTGATGGACAGAATGCAGAACAATGTCATACATTCACCCCAGTACAAGGATCTGGGCCTAAATCCGTCGTTTTTTTGCACTCCACACCAGATTCTTGTACTGGGGTGAATGTATGACATTGTTCTACATTCTGTCCTTCAACTGTGTTTTTTGCAATTTTCACCCCGAGTGTGCTGGGTATACTCAGACGTGAGTCCCAGGCTCTCCACACCACTGGAGTCAAGCTATCCAGGCTGATGAAGGCTGATAGCCAGAAACCGGTCCTTGGATGCTTGATTCCGGTCTGGGAAAGACATGGCTTGGTAGTTCGGACTGGACTGTTCCCATGAGGCACAGGGTCAGAGCTGATTTGCATATAGCCAGTGCCTAACCCAGGGTGGTGTGGAGTGCAAAAAAACGATGGATTTAGGCCCAGATCCTTGTACTGGGGTGAATGTATGACATTGTTCTACATTCTGTCCATCAACTGTGTTTTTTGCAATTTTCACCCCGAGTGTGCTGGGTATACTCAGACGTGAGTCCCAGGCTCTCCACTCCACTGGAGTCAAGCTATCCAGGCTGATGAAGGCTGATAGCCAGAAACCGGTCCTTGAATGCTTGATTCCGGTCTGGGAATGACATGGCTTGGTAGTTCGGACTGGACTGTTCCCATGAGGCACAGGGTCAGAGCTGATTTGCATATAGCGAGTGTCTAACCCAGGGTGGTGTGGAGTGCAAATAAACGATGGATTTAGGCCCAGATCCTTGTAATGGGGTGAATGTATGACATTGTTCTACATTCTGTCCATCAACTGTGTTTTTTGCAGATTTCGATGCAGCTACATATGATAAAATTCAACTACATGCATGCAATGTACCTCACCTCAAGGTGCTTACATCATTTGCTCCCCTATATGCAGGCAGAGTGTGTGTACTGCGTGCTTCCGGTGGCAGATTATTTCAGTGTAGCCTGGGAGAGTACGATGCTGAGGTCCTTTTAGGAGAAGGTGGGTCAAATACTTTCCGCTGTCCTAGGCCATCCCCTGCAGTTAACGTCTCATACTGCACTACTAGGGTTATTGGAGAAGGTAGGGGACCCTAGAGCTGAAGGTCTTTTTTCTGGGGATGTCTTGATTGGTTGCCAAGTGGCATGTGGCCGTGCATGGAAACAACAGAAGCTGCTGACTGTTAGAAAGTGGCTTGCAGGGGTGGACTAGTGCCCTCATCGGGAAAAGCCGATCTTGGAGGCTCGTGGCTATCCTAAGAAACATGGACATATATGGGGGAAATATTGTGGCTACTATGGTGTAACGAATGACACCGCAATGTTATATATTATTGACGATCAGGCTTGCTGTTATGCCATTCATTTACATCGACCAAGTCTTGCACTGTGTTATTCAGTGTCTTGCCGTAAAGCCCTCAATAAAGTTGGTTATATATATCTTTTTTAAACATGCACAGTGGCTCAATCAGAGAAGGGTAGAACATGCAGTCTTCCACTTGGTTGTCCTCTCTCTCTCCTAGAGTGCAAAGAAAGTGGTTTACTCTACTAACCATAGTGGTTCTCTGCACCTCTTGGATGACTGCATTTATGTTTATTAAAAAATAATTTGTAGAAGTGACCCAATTACCATTTCATACTAGTCTATTAATGGCTCTAATTTTTATACAAGTCACAGGAGTATTTCAAAAAGCCACCAATCTCTTCGAATGTAGTTTTTTTTCTTCACCTAAGGCATACATCTGCTTTGAGGGTCTGACATAAAAAACTATAAGCTACTTCAGCAAACCTACTGCCACGTTTTCCCACTGTTTAAGCATCTGCCACCCTGGTCACATGACTACTTTTTTCACATAACTTTTTATTGTCAATTTTAGGAAATATTCAATACATTTTCTTTCATGTTCCTTTGGGTAACATACATACATAGCTCATGTTATAGGATCAATTGCAGCCATTAAATATATCAACAATCGGTCTCCCCTCCCTACCTTAATCTCACCTCTTGAGAGAGCTTTGTTGGTTATGTATAATTGAGCCTCAACTAGAACAGTAACACATTTTGTCCATGGTCATTCATCTCAATTAAGCATGGGTGGAAAATCCGTTACGTTCGCGGATTTTGCGGATTTTCGGTAAATTCGCAATCCGCGAGATTTGCGAATTTCCTGCAAAATCCGCAAATTCGCACGCAGCTGATTTTTTTTCTTTGCGGTGTAAGTTCGCAATTGCGAACATGTAAGTGCGGCGGGCAGCAACAATCTCGCACTCGCAAAATTACAAAAATTGCAATTCTGCACAAGAAATCTACTAGCAAGCAGCATAGACCTTCTGAAAATGATGATTTTTATCAGAATAACTCCTCAGGTTGACATTTGCCTGCACTTTTTTGGATTTGAGGCCTTTTGATTTTCTTTGGATAACTTTTGGATTAGAAATCAACTTTCTCATATAAGCTTGGTGGGGCATTACAGTTGCTGTAATGCTGTTCTGCAGAAAAACGAGTTTTGCAAAAGTGAAAGCAGGTTCAAAAGTTCAAACTCATCATTAGTAACCGTTCCCTGTAGTGCTTCCTGACAAGGGCCCCTCCAAAGTTCAGTTGCTAGTTGCAACAATTGTATTACCCTGCTCTGACCCTCACAGCATGCTCATAGAATAGCTACAAGTAGGCCACAAAGGTCCTGGAAAAAAAAATTGCACTGCAACAGAAAGCAAATGAAAGATAAGGAAGCAGGTGCCAGACTGGAATTTTAAAACAGTGACACATTAATAAATCAACCCCAAATTAATTCATGTCAGTTGAAGCAGGCAGGTGTGCTTGCTTTTTCCCCCCATAATCTACAGTGATGATGAACCAGAGGGTGGCATAAGGCATTGATGTACCAGAGGGTGGCATGGGTGAAACAGAGGGTGGCAGGGGTGAAACAGAGGGTGCTGGGAACCTGTGATGATGAAGCAGACGTAGAAACAACATAATCGTGACCGTTGCGAGCCGACATGTAAGTTCGCAATTGCGAACTGTTACAAAACCCTCGCGAACTGTCAGAAATCCTTGCGAACTGGCAGAAATCCTTGCGAACACACAAAAAAAATAATCTGAAAATTCGCGAGAATTCGCGGATTTTGCGGATTGCGAGTTCGCAAATTCGCAAAATTCGTAAACGCCAGATTCGCAAAATTCGCCCATGCTTAGTCTCAATCAATGTTTGCTGACTGGCTTTTGGTTTTCTAATTTATTCGTGAGGCTCCTTAGTTCTGGGCACGTGTGCTAGTATATGCGTGATGTCCCTTGGTGTTGCTCTTCTCTAAGCCACTGCTCTGCTAACGGTGGATGCATGCAGTAGAAATTGACTCTTGTCAGGGCGGTCTTTCTTCCTTCCCAATCTTTCTCTTATATATTTACACTATTTCATCCCAGTGTTCTGCTATGGGCTTTTTCCACAACCCCCTATTTTTCTTCCTCTTAAGTGTTCCATTTTTTGCTTCCGCCCGATGCAACACAACCTGGGCCCAGTCTCATACTGTTGGCCATCCATCTTATAGGGATAGCTTGTTTAGTCAAGACCAACGCCAAGTGTGCAAATTGTGTGGCCCATTTTCTTATTTTTTGCCGCAGGGTGTAATACCAGAACATTTTGTTCAATGGTGCTCAATGCAGTTCTGCCCATAGTGTAGTTATGAGGTCTGAAATGTGAGGCAGTCAAACGTATATGTATCAGATTAGCTTCTTCTGCCCTGCATTTGGGGCATTTAGTCAGGACGGTGGGGTATATCTTACTTATTTTGTACGGTGGGAGATATGCTTTCTATAGTATTTTAAACTGGATAAATAGAAAATGTGTGTTGCATGCAACTTTTTCTAATTTTCCAAAGCATATTGCCATTCTTTGTCGTGGAACTTGGTCCTCCTAGTTCTCTCTAAGAGCCTGTAGAGAGATGCATGTGTGTTTATTTAGGGATTTCAATAGCCAGGTGAACATTTTACGCCTCTGTCCCATCGTGTAGATTATTTGCAGTACTGCATGTATTGAGGGCTATTGTATTGTGATGCTCTATTTTCGCCTGAGTACATGTATGACTTTATAATAGAGGAGAAACTGGCCACCCGGAATATCCCATTCATCCATCAGGGTATGAAAGTCCACCAGTGTGATGGAACAGATGGCTGACAGTCTCTATGCCAGCTGTGCTCCAGTGCTATAATTCTTTAGAGTTCAACTTACTGCCTGCTGTTGGAATGCGCTATGGTAGCATTGCCAGGGCATAAGGCACTGTCTGTTTGGTAATTGTTAGGCTCCTCCAAACATTCCATTGCTGTCCGTAGCAATGCAGAGCAATCTTTCATAATACAATTGGTCTGGTGCATGAGTCTCAAGAGTGCCCCTTCCCTTTTTTGTGTTAGTAAAGCCAGTACTGGGAATGTAGTCTCGTACTAGCCACATCGCTACCTAGTAGAGCCAGCCTGTATCCCCTAAAATCTGGCACTCCAATGTCCCCCTCTCAACTGGTAACTTTAGCTTAGCTAAGGCTATTTGTCATCTTCCCGTTTCCCAGATAAAGGTGTTAAGTAGAGTTTCTAGTTCTGCGACTATCTCTTTGGGGAGCACGAATGGCAAATTGATGAAGTAGTAAAGCAGCCATGGCAGCGCCACCATATTTGCAACTACTATGCGCCCTGCTACTGATAGCGGCAGCACTGTCCAGAAGGGCACATGCGATCATATGAATCTAATAGAGTGGCATATGTTTCCTCATACATAGTTGCTTCTGTCTGATAGATGTGGGTGCCTAAATATCAGAATCTAATGGGATCCCCTTGCCTAACTTCAACGTATTTGGAGATTGGGAACATTTCAGGGGAAATTACGCAGGATTTATTATGGTTCATCTGCAGTCCTGTCACATGACCTGCTGCGCGAGAAAAATGTCTAACAAGCCAACAGACAACTTGTTTTGGTGGGTAAGCAACAGCATCCTCCACCATCCGAGCCTGAGAGCTGTTACACCCCCAAAATCAAATTACCCCCTTAGTTCTTGTTAGCTCAAGCAGTAACCTATTTAGTTGAGAATAGAGTCTCTGATAACTTTCTTTTACTCATGTAGTGCTTTATAACAGCTATATCATAAACTGAATACTGTAAAATGAACAGTGGTACTGTCTCAATATTTCCTGCTTAGATGTAATGACTGCCCAGTGACCCATTGGTTTGGTTCTATATTTTTGGTTTCTTCTTGTTTTCTTTCCCCCTTCTTCCTTTTTCCCTTTGTGTTCATTTACCCCCCATAATGTCTTTCCCTTTATCCTTGCTTGTTTTACATATTGTTAATACCTTTTTAGGTCTCGCCTAGTGATGCAGCGCATGCGCTGTTCGCCTTGGCGAGATCAATTGTGTGGGTTTTGCTTCCGAAGGGGGACAGGAGATGTGCACGCTTACGGATAGGAGACGTGCATGCGTACAGGTCATGTGTACGAGTGCACATCTCCTGTCCCTCCCTGTCTCCTGCTCGTTGTGCCTGCGTGGACAGGAGATGCGCACGCGGGGACAGCTTGTTTATCTTTCCACTGTGCTGTAAATCCAGAAAATAAACAGTCCCATTCGGGAAGGACACAACAAAGATGTCTGTAAATGAACGGGGCTGTTGAAGGCTTTGAATGCCAAAGATAAAAAGGGGACAGGCTGCTGACGGCTCAGACAGTGAATTCACAGAGGGCCTGGTCCTGTGAGGTCTAACGAGAGAGGGGGGGACTCTCACAAAAACCAGAGTGACGGGCGCTGTTGATCTGGTTTGATCGAAGACTTCTGTAAAGGGCCCGGGAGATTTCTCTGATCTCTTTTCCCTGCTGTACGGTCTAGTTGTTAATAGGTACCACTTTTAATAATGTATTTACCAAGAAACCATGATCAAAATTAGCACAACTCTTAGCAGTGTCAGCACAAAGGCCAATGACTGAATGAGCATGAAGTCTGAGCTCCCTTTGCACCTTCCTAATGAGTTTTGGAGCATTGTGAGAAGAATGCAGCGCTGTGGTGAAGCCCGTCTCTAAATCCCTCATTTCAGCAATGTTCACCAGAAACAAACCCGCCCGAGTCATCATCTAAGCACCAAGATGTGGTATAATGTTACTGTGCGCCACATAAGAAATTGGCGTTCTCCTACACTTGTCTTATGAGAAATGGTGAGTACCAATAGCAAACCATGGAACGCTTGACTTCTTTTGTGTTCATTATTTACCAGCATTGGCTCACCAACATTTTTCTCCATTTATAGTGTCAGTGAGTTAGCCTTTCCATGGAGGGTGTACGAAATGTGCGTAGTTTGCTTTTACTTAATAATGTAAAATTCTGTAAAAATGAATCGAAATTACGCAAAATTATACAAAATACGAAACCGGTATTTAGCTCTGTATTTTTGTGTGAAATAAGTACTCACATCCATTTTGGATGCAATACTACATTTCACACTATAAAACAAAATAGTGTTCGCTGACGTAATGGCATAAATTTGTGTAATAAGCGGAGTGTATATTGTATGAAATTATGTGAAATTACAATGGCGTAAAACTAATTTTGCACAAGCTTACTTTTCAGTCAGGTGTGGGGGGCCACAGGGTCCATCAGGACTTATTTTGATCACAGACCAAAATGGTCAATACAGATTTTCAAATATATTGTTAAATGTTAAAAGACACACCATGAAGAACAAAATGGCGTGCCCATGGCTTTCTCTCAATCAGCACAAAGTGCATTAAAAACAAGCATTTGCAATGCAATAGGTCTCACATTTACACGAGTTTGAGCTATTGACATTGCAAATAACAATGCCTTTTATTTTTGTTTTCGTTTTTAAAACATAAATAAAAAGCATTGTCATTTACAATGCCAATAGCTTAAATTTGCGTAAATGCAAGACCTATTGCATTGCAAATGCTTGTTAACCGATGTTGCTGCCTTATTTACTACATGTTCATATTTGTCAACTGTCCACTTGCCATTGCAGCAGTACTTTTGACAGCTATTATTGGTACGAAAGGTAAAATATATGCATCCTTTATTTCTGTTGTACTGGGCAGTTTCATGACCACTGTGATTCACCTTTTATATCTTGTTTTCTGTACATATACCCTTTGATAACATGTATTCAAATGAATTCCTTCTGTCTGCTGAGAGAGGAAAGGAGAGCACTTGGTCCTGCAGAAGACACTGCCCATGTGGAGAAGCCCAGTGTGTTTCCGAGCTCAGGAACTACCAGAGAAAGTTGACTAAAACGGAGAGCAAGGCCGGGAGTGACAGTTGCTGTGCAGGGCCGAACTGGCCATAGCAGGCATCAGGCATTTCCCTGGGAAGCTGGAAGGTGAAGGTTGGTTTTGCAGTGGTGGGGGTCGGTTTTGTTACTTGGGGCTGATTTTGCAGCTATGCTGCAAAATCAGCCCCCAGTAACAAAAGCAGCATTGATTCACACTTGCACCCCCACCCCCGGGGGGCTGCTCCAACAAAATTGTCAGGGCTGCTTTGGGTTCCCAGTCCAGCATTATTGCTGTGAAGGGGTCACTCAGTCCCTCCCTGCTTTTCCCTCTGTACACTGTAACAATACTTTGTGAGAACAGGCTTCTCTGTCTGGCAATCCACCTGGAGTTGAGAGACAGGCGCTGCTGTAAACGTAAGTTCAGTAAGAGAAGATGTGCCGCTGTTGAAAATAATTTTGTAAAACTAAGGAGTTAGGTCCTTGTGGGGCATGGGGTAGGCTGGACCCTATTATATCAGAACAACAACAAAAATTGCCTACACCACACTTATTTGAAAAGGAGCCTTAATACTTGGACCAAACCCAAGCTTATTCAGTTTGACCCGGTATCAAACTGAATACCGGGTCAAACTGAACAAGCTTGGGTTTGGTCTATGTATTAGGCCTCCTTTTCAAATAAGTGTGGTGAAGGCAATTTTTGTTTTTTGTTGTTGTGCTGTTGAAAAGAAGGCACTGACCGGCCTGGAAGCTGCAACTGCAGGAGACACACCATCATAACATGAGCTCCTGTGAGCAACAGACCTCAGATGCTGCAAATGTTGACTAAGAGTGCTGCAGTGTAGGCCGCTGTCCAGCTGTCCCTGTTCCAACTCAAGATCCCCTCAACAGCCCTAAAAGAAGAGAAGGTGCCTTTTCGAGGGCAGCACCTGCTGCCCCTAGAGAACTACAGTGCCACCCAGCAGGTAGCCTGCAACCGTAATGAGAGACAAGAACTTGCAAAGGAATCTGATACGTGGACATAAAATCTTCCTAGTGAGTAATGCATGGGGTGAAAGATGTTAACTGATTCGCACATGCAATCAATAGGGCAACTTGAAGCACTCTGCACTTGTGCCCAATTAATGCCTATGCCCACACTATACCGGGGACTATAATCAGTAGAAATCACAGGATGTGGGTTGGGTGCAGCATTTTACTGAAGATTGTTACCAAGTTTACAACCCCATAATTACAATCTCTATAGAAATGTGTAGTATTTTGTTTTGCTTTGTGATTTATGTGATATTAAATTAATTTATTTTAACTAAAAAAAAAACACTGGCCTTGACAAGCTGTTATTGTGTCTATTGGCTGGCTTTAGAATTCTGAGCTATTGTTCCCTACACTCCCTACACTCCCACCCTGAGAAGCCTTTGACCACTGGCCCTCGCTACCCTAAGAGTCAAGTATGGGTTGTACTTGTCCCAGTTTGCAGACCCATAGTGTGACAGCAGGCGCGGTGCGTCCATTAAGGCGTTGGGGCGTAGCCCCTCCGCCCGCAGCCGCCCGCAGCTCCGACGTTTCTGAACTTAAGTAAACTGAATAGTTTACTTAAGTTCAAAGACCGACGTCGAGGGAGAACTGACAATGCATGCCAGCCAGCATGACGTCAGACCACCCACCCCCTGGGCGGTCTGGCGTCATGTTGACTGACATGCATTGTCAGACATGGGGGCAGCAGGCAGCAGCACAACACAAGTGGTCATGAGTGGGGACGGAGGGCGAATTTTCGCACCGTGCCCACTCATGCGCACTTGTGTTTTAACTTGTTAGCGCATGCCCATTAGGAGCCCCTCTGTCTCCTAATGGGTGTGCTGTGGGCGAGGATTAACTGTGCCCTGGTGCTGCAGATTGGCTTAGGGGTTGCCACTCGATGCTGCTGTTCCTGTTCCGGTTCCTGTTTGAAGATGAGGCGCCAACGCGGACCAGGAGCAGAGGCGGTCAGGTAAGTTTTCTTAATGTTATTCTCCCTTGGCGCATCCCCCCCCCTTCCACCCCCCCTCGCGAGTACTGCATTGATTTGTCAGTTTGTTAAAGAAGATGAAGATAAGGTGTGTAACCACTGTTCAGGAGACCGCTTCCAGGCACCAAGGGAAGATCAGTGCTTAGTTGAGTCTATGTGCGAGAGACTACAGGCCTCAACACTCACTGTCACTCCCACATGTTATTGAGGCTTTTGGATACAACGCAAGTGTGGGCAAAGGGACTAACGTGATGAGCTCAAGAAAAAGGCCAGATACCAAGGAACTGGAAAAAGTGTCTGAATGCCAGCACGGTCCCACTTTCCTTTGCAGTGTAGGGTGTTGCAGTGACGAACAGCCTACAATAACACCAGTGTCTGTGTGGGGGCTGCTTCCATTCTTGGGTCTGTGCTGAGCACCCCCAGCTGCTCAGAGGCCCCAGCTGACGTGGTGTTATGTACTGGACTCTGTCACCAGGCAATGTCGGGCCTAAACAGGCTGAAAGACATGAAACCTATTGAGTGCAGTGCATCGAAGGGTGAGTGATGTCTGTGTGAGTGCAGGGTGAGCAGTGTGCCTGTGTGAGTCCAGGGTGAGTGATGTCTGTGTGAGTATAGGGTGAGCAGTGTGCCTGTGTGAGTCCTGGGGGAATGATGTCTGTGTGAGCGCAGGGTCAGCAGTGTGCCTGTGTGAGTGATGTCTGTGACAGTGCAGGGTCGGTGATGTCTGTGTGAGTGCAGGGTGAGCAGTGTGCCTGTGTGAGTCCAGGGTGAGTGATGTCTGTGACAGTGCAGGGTTGGTGATGTCTGTGTAAGCGCAGGGTGAGCAGTGTGCCTGTGTGAGTCCAGGGTGAGTGATGTCTGTGTGAGTGGAGGTTGAGCAGTGTGCCTGTGTGAGTCTAGAGTGAGTGATGTGGATGGGTGAATGCTGGCTTAGTGATGTGTCAGGGAAGGGTGAGTAATGGGTCTATGAGTGCAGGGTGAGCGTGCCTATGCGAATGCAGGGAGAGAGATGTATCTGTGCAAGTGCAAAGAGACTTGTCTGGCTACTCCCAGAGATGTATTGGCCAAGATACCTCTTATTCAAATGTGCTTAAGAATGCACCATTTGCCCACTCTTTTTAGGTTTTGACTGGCGATGCGCACGTAGTGCGCATGCGCCAAAAAACCTTATGATGTGTGTGTGGGGTCGGGTCTACACCCCCTCCTCCCATTGGCTAGCTCCATAAATGGAGGCTAGCCATTGGGAGAAGGCTCTGTCCGTCAATCTCGGACCAGATTCGGGGGCGTTCCAGAGAATTTTTGGCTTTTGGCTACGTCAGCCGTAAGCCTGTTCTCGGGAACGCCCCCGAATCTGGTCCGGCATTGAAGGCACCCGGAAGAAGTCCAGGTGAGTGCTTGCTTTTTTTTTTTGCTTTTTTTTTTGCCCGTTCCCACCCCCTCTCCCGCTCTCCGTGTCTCCGGACCCCATTCCCGCCCCCCTACCGCTGCCTCGCTCTCCGTGTCTCCCCGGCCCCGTTCCCACCCCCCTACCGCTGCCTCGGCTCCCGTTCCCGCCCCCCTACCGCTGCCTCGCTCTCCGTGTCTCCCCGGCCCCGTTCCCGCCCCCCTACCGCTGCCTCGGCTCCCGTTCCCGCCCCCCTACCGCTGCCTCGCTCTCCGTGTCTCCCCGGCCCGTTCCCGCCCCCCTACCGCTGCCTCGGCTCCCAGTTCCCACCCCCCACCGCTGCCTCGCTCTCCGTGTCTCCCCGGCCCCGTTCCCGCCCCCCCTACCGCTGCCTCGGCTCCCAGTTCCCGCCCCCCTACAGGAGCCCTCCAGCACTGCACGCACGGTTGAAAGCGGGTCTGGAGTGAGAAAGGAAGCACCTTTTAAAAAGAAGAAAAGGAAAACGCCGAAGAACGACGCCACAGCTGGAAGTACCAATAATGCCTTTGAGCCAGACAGCTATCACGGAAATGAATGACGTGGGACGGGTATCTTGTCAACCCGGCACTCAGCGCGGCACTCTCTAAAATGGCTGAGCATCGCCAAGAACACACCTTATATTCAAGGAGAAATAAACGGCTGATGCTAAAGTGGCTAACAATGACGTCTGAATCCGTGTAGGTGAACATGCATTTTCTCGAATATCCGTGGCAACTCATTTTGCACTCATGGTGGCAAGAGCATGAGTTGTCGACAGTTTGCTATGCAGCAGCTTGCTCTTTGTTGACTTTAAGGCCCTTCTCTCTCTATGCAGTAGTTACTCGTGACAATGACCGGGAACATGCAGTATGTGTCTCTTTGTCGCTCTTTTCAGTTTCGATAACATGCTTTCCTATAAGAGTTTAACCAAACACCAAAAACATAGCGTCTTCTCTGTGTTCGATTACCAAAGCAATAGACTACTGGCCCTTCACAACACTGAGCGGAGTTTTTTTTTCTGAAGAAACGCGTTTTAAGACGCCAGGTCAGAATTATTCCACTTAGGGTGACTGACAAGACTTTTCAGTCAAAAAACATGGACGGGCACAGACATAGGACTAAATGTCCTTATAGGTCTCAGGGCAAAACTCTCTCTCTCTCTCTCTCTCTCTCTCTCTCTCTCTCTCTCTCTCTCTCTCTCTCTCACTCACTCACACACACACATTCCGTCCAAGTCCAGGGTCCAGCTGCTGGTGGGTCCGGCCTTGACGTATGGCCTCTGCAGCCGTGATTCACACCGCATCAAATCATGCTGTGCTGCTTGCTTGAATAAGGTGAAGTAGCACAGCAGGAGAGTCTATATAAGCGAACTTCGGTCCCGGGTTCTGAAAGGGCCTGTTGAAATGTGAGCCTGCACAACAATGTGATTAATGTACAGGTTCACCGACACTCCCTTATTTTTTTTTGTTTTAGACGAAAGTGCCTGGTTAGTCCTTCAAAAACCAGGACTGTCCCGGCAAAAGCGAGACCTGTGGTCACCCTATTTCCAATCAGTATTTTTATACGCTGTCGGCCACCTACGCTGTAGTAACGTGCGAATACATCCCGGTATACATTTATTTTGCGAAAAGTATCAAGTTGTTCTTTGTGCTCAATTATTACGTTTGCGGTGCACAGTAAATAATATTGTGCAAAATGTTTTTCGCATAATGTCGCCCAACATTTTACCTCCATTGCACATTTTTGAATATGTATTTTCCCCCAGAAAGGGCCTGCAGAAAATTCCCCACCACGAAATCGTGAACGAGCGTTATTTTCCTCTCTTCTTACAACGGGCACGTACTGAAAAAGTCACTTGTGCCAGAGTTTTCACAAGGCGATGTACTCGGAAAATGTTTTAATCCCACACCATCGGCATGCTATTTATCGACCACTGAAGGATGAAAAGCCGAGTTAACATGCCAAGAGAAGTCCAGGTGAGTGCTTGCTTTTTTTTTTGCTTTTTTTTTGCCCGTTCCCACCCCCTCTCCCGCTCTCCGTGTCTCCGGACCCCGTTCCCGTTCCCGCCCCCCTACCGCTGCCTCGCTCTCCGTGTCTCCCCGGCCCCGTTCCCGCCCCCCTACCGCTGCCTCGGCTCCCGTTCCCGCCCCCCTACCGCTGCCTCGCTCTCCGTGTCTCCCCGGCCCCGTTCCCGCCCCCCTACCGCTGCCTCGGCTCCCGTTCCCGCCCCCCTACCGCTGCCTCGCTCTCTGTGTCTCCCCGGCCCCGTTCCCGCCCCCCTACCGCTGCCTCGGCTCCCGTTCCCGCCCCCCTACCGCTGCCTCGGCTCCCGTTCCCGCCCCCCTACCGCTGCCTCGGCTGCCGGAGTTGCAGGAGAGCCCCACTGGCTGAAAGAAGATGCTAGGTTTAGCTTTTTTTCTTGTGTCTTTTCTTTTATTGAGCCATGGGGAGGGGTAGGGGGTAGGTGGAGAGGGTAAAGGAATAAGCCCTTTCAGTGCAATGCAGTTCTCTCCAGTCATCCATCATATCTACGCTATCCATCAAGTCAGCCAACTACATTCGAAAATATGTGCTCTGTCCCTGTTCATTGAGGATATCCATTTTACCCGTCATTACACAGTTACCATTGCTTGTCCGTTTCATAGGGCTCTTGCTTATGAAACATCTATCAGAAGTAATCTTCCTGGTCCATGTTTATCACTTCTAGAACAAATAGATAGCCACCCCTCTGTTGACGGTAGAAGACACAGAATAATATCACTGTCCACCCCATTTCTCTGCTAGCTTGGAATACTCCATGTGCATTTTAATGTGTTTCCTGCAGGAACTCGATTCCTACCCTGTTCTGTTTAAGGAAAGCAAAACAAGTGATGGGTCGACTTCATGAAATAATGTCAGCCACCAGTAATCGTGTGCCCCTGTTGCCTGCGTGTGCCTCTGTGTGCCCCTGTTGCCTGCTTGTACCTCCGTGTGCCCCTGTTGCCTGCTTGTGCCTCCGTGTGCCCCTGTTGCCTGCTTGTGCCTCTGTGTGCCCCTGTTGCCTGCTTGTGCCTCTGTGTGCCCCTGTTGCCTGCTTGTGCCTCCGTGTGCCCCTGTTGCCTGCTTGTGCCTCCGTTTTCGTGCCCCTGTTGCCTGCTTGTGCCTCCGTGTGCCCCTGTTGCCTGCTTGTGCCTCTGTGTGCCCCTGTTGCCTGCTTGTGCCTCCGTGTGCCCCGTTGCCTGCTTGTGCCTCTGTGTGCCCCCGTTGCCTGCTTGTGCCTCCGTGTGCCCCTGTTGCCTGCTTGTGCCTCCGTGTGCCCCTGTTGCCTGCTTGTGCCTCCGTGTGCCCCTGTTGCCTGCTTGTGCTGTGTGGGTGTGTGTGGAGGGCTCTGTGTGGCTGTGTGTGTGGGAAGCTTTGTGTGGCTGTGTGTGTGGGAAGCTTTGTGTGGCTGTGTGTGTGGGAAGCTTTGTGTGGCTGTGTGTGTAGAAAGCTTTGTGTGGCTGTGTGTGTGGGGGGGCTTTGTGTGGCTGTGTGTGTGGGGGGCTCTGTGTGGCTGTGTGTGTGGGGGTCTCTGTGTGTTTGTGTGTGTCATTTGCGAGAGATAAAGCTAGTGGCATTGTAAATGACAATGCCATTTATTTATGTTAAAAAAACATAAATAAAAATAATGTCAAGAGCAATGCCAATAGCTCTAACTTTAACAAAGGCAAAACCATTGCATTGTAAATGCTTGTTTCAAAATGTTCTCCTGGGAGAACCCCCGAATCCCCCATAGGTGGTTGGGCATCGCTCGCTGCGCGCGCTCGTCGCAGTGCAGTATTTACGCCCCACCACTTTCAAATGTCACCAGCTGCCCCTGTGTGACAGACCCCAGTACAACAGTGGCAAATGTCCTCAGCGACCACCTTTGCGTCCCAGTAACCCCTGCCTGCTTGTGGTCCTCCAAAAATGGTCTATTTACAAAGCAGATGGAATTACTCTATGGAAATAGACCCAGAATCGCGACTCTGCATGAGAAAAATGGACTGGCAATTTTGGTCCATGCATGTTGGTTTTCATTCTGTGCCCACGAACTTGGAAAAGTTCAATGCATGAGAGGAAATACTGGCCACAATCCGTTATTCTATCCCTGTTAATTCACCACCCCCCCCCCCCCAAATTTACACTGCGCTACCCGTAATCTGCCCGGTAGTGGATTACAAAAAAGATTGTAATAACAGAGTCCATGGATTTTCCATCCCAGTTTTCCTTAAAGTCAGGGAAATACTGAGGGGGTGTGTTCAAGACTGGACTCTGGAAGCTAGGTTGGAAAACATCTGCAAGGTCTGCACTGGGCCCTGTATAGTCACAGTCTCTGCCACCCTTGCCCCCTGCACTAATCTGTGACATTGCATGTCGCAGAATAGTAGAATTCCCTATTGATTGGCGCACAATGTAATAACAATCCACTTTAAATGCCTATTGGCTTTATTATATGCTTTTATAACAAATAAACCAGGTCTGCTGCATGCATAACTTGTCATAATAAACTGATCAAGCGTATGGTATCCACTTAGCTTTTTCAAATGAACCATTCAGGACTATAACTTTTATCAATGGCTTGTCACCCTGGCAAACTCTTGGCTACTGAACTGAGTGCACTTTTCTCACAAGGCACCCAGCAGGCATTTAGTCATAAAATTGCAAATATACACAAAATGAAAGTTGACACAATAATGTACATCCTCACCTAAGAGGTGTTAACAAGAATATTCAAAGTGAGACTCTTCTACTCTTAGGCCTGGGTTAAAGGGGGAAACCAACATCAAAACCCTCATCTCTTGTGGCAGCCTGAGATTCCTCTAACACAATACCTTTCTGTAAGTTTTAACACAGTGTAATAACAATCCGCCATTAAAAGCCTACTGGCTTTAACATACCTTTTTCACAATATATGTCAGGCCTACTGACTTTGTTATAACTTTTCATAATAAACAGATCAGGTATGTTGCTTGTCCCCATAGCCAACCTAGTCTTTCTGTATAGAGCAGAAGCCTTCCATAAGATAAAGAATTGTAGTATAATCCCTCTCTTTTCAGTTGAAGCACACAACTTCTGCCCAATCAAACATCACATTGCCAAGAGCTGTATCCCATTACAGCAACTTGGTGGTCAGATCTCACAACACTGAAACATTTCCCACATGGGATCAAAACAAAGACCGCATTCTTTCAACCACACACCTTACCCTGTGTAGTGTGCTGCCCATGTAGGCACGCGTCTCGGCACCCCACATAGGTCTATTAAGCGCTATATAAATGTTTCAGTACAATACTATTTTATTTTCTCCTGTTTATTTGTAGTATTCAGTACTGCAGAAAAGCTTTCGCGTGGAAACGCTCTATTTAATTATAGCACAACAGTTTGTCCAGCTACTGTGATAATCACAGTGTATTTGCTGGCTTTTGGCCGACTGCCCACAACATTTAACCATACATATAACTACATACATCAACTAAGGTTGACCGCTTGAGATGCACTGCAAAGTGAGAGGGGGGAACACAAAGCTTGACTTACCCCCACTTACTCCGCATCCTGCAGCGAAAGACAAAAGACGCTTTAGACACCACTAAAACTCATGTCACAGTGCTTGTGTCAGTCTCTTCCTGTTAATGCACTTTTCAAGCAGATTTCCATGCCGCATTTAAAAGTGGTTGCTTTTATTCTCACCACAGAAGAACATGAAAACAATTTGGAAGAGCGCGGCTGCTCTTAGCTTTACTGAACTCATCAGTGTGAGTGAAGTGACACTGCTGAGTTGCTTCAGTTTTGTTTGAGTAAGACGCATCTGTCTTTGCTGATGAGCCGGGGTCTGGGTAGTAGGTTGGACACAATCAAACCTGTCGATTTTGTAATTGCTTGTGAGAGAGCGCAAACTGAACAAAATGCATGAGTGCACCATAAGTATAAGTTAGTCGCACAAATATAATAGAAGTGCTTGTAAGTGTTGAAGATACATTCACCTATACTTAGACGTGTGTAGTTAACATAGAGAATTCATATAGAAGTGGGACTGACGCAGAAATGTGTGGAAAATGTATTCTTATTAGACGTGATTAATCATGATCCATGTTATGTAGCTGCTAATGGAGGAATGTCATGCTGCAAAGCATAGAAGGGAGCAGGCCTCATGGCCAGGGCAGAAGGGTTTAGAAATGTACATTTATGCATAAACATGGATTGCACTAATGTTATAGTGATTCTGTTTATTCGTTAGATTTATATTCCATAGAAGTGTTTCTCATAATCAAGAATAAAGTGTTAACATGTTATTTTAATTCACGAAAGTATTTGAAGAGAATAAAACTTCTGCGAGGAGGGTTGTAGGCCTGAAGAGAGGAAAGGGTTTTTCTAATTTGCACGTGCTGATACATGCCGAGTTGTGTTGAGAAATAAGTTGCCAACTTCTGTTAGAAGTCTATGAGAGTTGGGATTCAAGATGCGGATGTCTGTCTGCAGGTGCAAGGGGGGTTCCAGTCAAAAGTTTGATGAATAGAGCTCTGTTCGAGCAGACTGGTACAGACATGGAGGAGGATTCAGGAATGTTTAGGGGGTATCAGCGGGCCGGAGAAGAGCCTGAGAAGCAAGGTCAACGCTAAACACGAGGCCCAGAGGAAGATCATCATGGAAAAAGCCAGAACCGACACCACGTAAGGGGCGTCTCGTGAGGGGCGTTTCAACTGCAATTGTGTTTTGCATTAGGGACAGCACCCCTGGGTGGAGAGAGAGCAGATGCCTGAGGACCCTTCAGAGAGCGGATGGGTAGGCAGAGAGGGGTCATGACTGGAGATCATAGGTTTTCACCTAAGACTAAGAGTGTGTGATCTTCTTAGGAGGACATTCACAGCTGACACCTTTGATAGGTTGGGACCTGGTTAAGTAGGGATACCATCTAGTACAGGGTAGGGACAGCCTAACCTGATTCCTTCCTTCCTTTGTAAATGACGGACAGATCCCAATTCGTGTCTATGCTTGCATCCCTGCTGATTCTGGAACTAGTTCTAGTAGTGTTCTTTGCTCGCCTAAGAAATTTTAGAGAACATATGTTTATATTAGTGCCTCTATACCTTTTGAATCTCGTTTTGAGATGCCTGTATTTGCAGTTATCAATGACTCTGTAATAAACCTTTAAAACTTAGAAGTAGTATGTGGTTTTTCAGAGTCGAGCCCATTATTGATCAAACTAACCTGGTATTGGATGCACTTTCTTTCCTCAATGACAGGCAATAAAGATTCGATCGACCAGAACGGGATTTAGATCTAGAGTGATAAGATAGAGATCAAAAATCCCGCCCTCCCAGTTGGTAGCTATAGAGGATGGTTGCCTTCTTGAGGAAGGTGATCTAGGCCAGGTTAGATTACCCCAAGGCCCCTAGTGATCGATGATCGGAAGAACCGCCCGCCGAAGAGGGTGCTGACGGCGGGAGAAAGAAAAGCAGCAGTAACGGTCGAAAGTGAGTATAAAGGATCATGCGTGTTAGATTGCGGTGTTTCTGTGTTGCATCTATGTTGTAATGTTTTGCGGAGTTGAATGCCTGTAGAGTGACTGTGGAACAGGTTGTGAGCGCGCGCAACCGGTGCAAATCTTAAGTTCAGAAGAGAGCTTAAGTGGTTCGGGTGTATCGGACATCCAGAGTAATTGTCAACCAAGTGTGAAGGGGGTCATGAGGTACCATTGATCGCCCGCAGGACCGTGATAGGGGGAACGTAAGAGTGAGTGTGTGAATAACGGACGCTGGTCGGAAGTTACTGTGTGTAAGCAACCTATCAGAGAGACGATTGCCTGGAAAGGCATTTCGTCAGTTGTGGTGACAATTACAGATAGACTGTGGACGTACAGTCAAGAAAAGTGATCGCTTGGTCGGAAGTAGTCATTTTTCGGTGTATGAATGGGACGCATGCGTGACCGGGAGACGAGCTGAGAAAGGAGGGGAACTGCTGCGAGAGGGGAGACGAGTGACGTCAGAAAGTGCCGCGCTGGGATTGGCCGGTGAGGGTGAGACCGCGCCGTGATAGGAGTGACGTCAGCAAGTGCCGCGCTGGGATTGGCCGGTATGGGTAAGACCGCGCTGTGATAGGCCAGCTAGCAAAGCCGCGCTAGGATTGGTGGATTGTCACCAGGAAGTAAACAGAATAGCGAAGCAGGAAATTGTACGTTTAATCATGAAATGTTTTAAATGGTTAAGAGCGGCGTTTAAGAGAGAGAGGCGGAGATCTTATGATGGGGAAGAAGCCCCGCCGGAGGGTACGCCGGCAAGTTATATGGCAACGAATGTTGGGTTGCATACTATATTGTGGATTTCAAATTGGTGTAAGATTACAGAAGGGAATGAGGAACTGACGTTTCCAAAGTACGGGACGTTCAGATTAGAGGTATTACATCGATTAAAAGCTGTTATGACCTCAATGAGACCTCTGCCTAGACCGACTCAGTTTGAAGCCCTCAATGCATGGATTAGGGCGGCGCACGATAGAAACCAGAACAGGCGCCAAGAAAGGGTGAAAAGATCGGTAAGAGCAGTGCAGGATGCCAAAGGGATGCGGATGCTAAAAGATGGAGAGTGCATAACCTTGAAGTAAACAAACTGTACCCAGTGATAGAGGTGGCGGAAAACAAGAGCCCATTCGAGGAAGATGATGAGAGCGAGACAGAGGACAGCCTGATAAATAGGTTGCTAACAGATAGACCACCCCCGTACCATAGAGAGACAGAAAATGCCGAGCCCAGCAGAGAAGGGGGGGCTGGCATAGGGGAGTATAGACCGCTTCCTAGCACAGATTGGGATCCCACTGCAAATAAAGCATTGCCTCAACCTAGTCCGGTGCAGAGGGTAGTCGGAAGGTTTGTGGTACAAAAGGCGCCAGAAACGGAGCGTGCCACATCCTATGCACTGCCAGACGCCCTGCAAGTACCTGTTACTATAGGTCCTATAGTATCGATTTATGACCCAGAGAGAGCCAGCGGGGAGGAACAGGTACGATTGGACAGGGAGAGAGTAGAAGTGGCGAGGAGGAACGATACGATCAATTCCCCAAGACAGCTGCCAGGACCAAGGGATTGGAGCACCCCAGTACACACAGCAGTAGATCCCACAAGAGATCAGGGGGGCCCGAGGTGGCCGATGGATCTGAGGGGATCAGGGCCGAAATCCTTCCAGGAGTTAAGAGAGTACCTGAAGGAATGGGATGCGGCAGTGGAGGCTCACAAGAGCCTGATACCAGCGGAAGCTGAAAGGGAAAGCCAAGATAGTAGGATCCGGACTCAGTGCGGGGCTGACGAAAGCAGTCCGGAGTGGGACGGGAGGAGTCAGGAAAATAGAGAAGATACTTGTCGTACCAGAAGTGGAGGTAGACCAGGACTGGAGAACAGGAGCCCGGAGTGTGGGGGGGTGTCCCGCCCCATCCACAGTGAAGGGGATAGGAGAACGCAGGAGTACCGGGACAGCTTTAGGTGCACACATCATACGTCTGGCAATAGTGGGCAAAACAAGAGTTGCGAGAGGTCTCGCCATGACCCCTGTGATCACGGACATGAACGGAATCCGGGGGACATGGGGAGCCGAGAAGGAACTTACCAGATATTGAGTGACACTAGACAAAGAGGGAATAGCGACAGGGTGGAGAACAGCAGAGAGTCCTATCATAGGGCCAAGGAGAACAGGCAGGATGGACAAAATGAAACTGGGGGAAACAGGGCAGTGTTTTACCACCCTCCAAGGGAAGATGGCCGAGCATGGGACTTAGAAAGATGGGAAAGAGGGAGGACTCTCCTTAACACCCCTGAGCCTAGGCGTAGGACTCGGAGCTGGGATGGGAGAGATATCAATGAACACCCTAAGAAAGACATACTGCGAGCCGAGATAAAAGCAAAGAGACTTGATGTCGCCAGTTTAAGATCAGATCTGGATGACATGGTAGATGGTACTTTGCCTTTGGAGAGAATGGACACGTACGAACAGGATGAAATACTGTTCATGGCAAAGGACATCACTAGGAAAGCGAGAGCAGCACATGAGAAATTAGTCGAACTGGCAGGAAAATACATGGTAGACTTGTCAAGGACTAAAGCATTACAGGGTAACCACCGGCTACATTATTCAGATCAGGACCTAGATGAGAGAAGAACAATAGGATTAAAAACACACATAAGGGAACTGATCACTGGAATAAGGACATGGAGAGCACTGGATAAATGGGAAGAAAGATGGTCCAAGAAAGGGACCGTCAGGAGAAGCACACTTGGGATGTCCCCAGAGGGAGGGCTGCAGAAGATAGAGGCATACCCTTTGCGTGAGGTTGCAAACGGGAGCTACGTGCATGTGCCCTGGAGTAGGGGGGACTTAGCTGCCTTTACCAATTCCTTTCCTAAATTGAGGGAGAATCCAGTGGAATGGTACAAGCAGGTAGAGAGGTTCGTAAAAATCTCCAAAGTACTCTGGATTGACCTGAACACCCTGTTTGACATAGTGGTACCAGGAGACTTGTGGTCAGCATGTAAGGTCAGTGCTGAATGGCCCACATCAGAACCAGAGAGAGATGCACGGACTAATGGACCGTCCGAGACAGTAATGGCAAAATATGAGAGAGTGATGACTTGGCTGAAGGATAAGGTGCCAATGCAGGACATAGATTGGGTCAAAATAGATCGAACTAGGCAGGAACCCAAGGAGACAGTCCACGAATATTATGAGAGGTTGCTGAAGGCGTTTAAACAATATAGCGGGTAGGACGTAATGGATCCTAAAGACATAGGGCAGTTTGTGTCTAAATTCGTTTTGGGCTTAAGACCGGATATTTGTTTAATGATCCAGCAACACTTGATTTGTTGGCAAAATAAACCCTTGGACGAAATTCTGAGATATGCTAGGTACTGCAGCGATGAGATAGATTCAAAGGCCAAGAAGCTAAAAGAAAAACTGATGGTGGTACAGATGAAGTCAGCTGGTAAGGGTGGACAACAGCAACAGGGAACAGGGACTGGGGGCAGGAGACAGAATAACCAGAACAAAGGTAATGAGGAGAACTTCAACTCCAGACCTAGGGTGGATATTGCGACATTGAAAAAGACGACCCGGTGCCACCAATGTAACGAGGTGGGACATTGGAAACGCGAGTGTCCCTACAACGTTGAGATTGGAGAACTAGAGATAGAGGAGGAAGGGGTTCAAAACACTCCAGGAAACGGGGCACCAGCATACCAAGGAAAGGTGGTCAAAGGGGGGACCCCAGCACCACGAGCCCAGTTCCCTCAACCACCCCGAATAGCGACAGGGGGAAAGACCTATAGACAGATGCCTCTTTTCGTAGGAGGAGAAGAGTGTTACTACGTTGATCCCCTAACAGGACAGAGAGTGGAAAGAGAAGACTGTACCCTCGGGGCCGTCTTAGAAGTGGATCAAAGGGGACCATACGTTGAGGCCGAAGTGGCAGGGTGCCCCACGACTTTCTTAGTAGACACAGGGGCCACTCGATCCACAATAAGATCAGCCGTAGTTCCAGGCCTGCCAATGTCCGGAGAAACGATTCAAGTGGTGGGGGTCGCAAACAGGAGAATGACAAGCCCATTGACAGAACCAGTGCTAGTGAAAATAGGGAAATACAGCGATGAACATCAGTTTGTGGTTTGTGATTCTAGCCCTGTATGTCTATTGGGAAGGGATTTATTGTGCAAGTTAAATTGTACAATATACTGCACACCGCAGGGAGTGGAGGTACTGACTAATGATGATGACGCTGACTTTAAGGTCGCCAACTCAAGAACGTGCGTGGAGTTATATCCCACTTTGACAGTGGATGAGCTCCCCTGGGATCTAAGGGAGACCGTGGTACCAGAAGTGTGGGATTTCACTGGGGAAGAGATTGGACTAGTCAAGGGAGTGGACCCAGTGAAAATCATAGTGAAACCGAATGCTGAGTTTCCGAGAACACCCCAATATAAATTGACCCCAGAAACGATTGCAGGTATAAAACCTGTGATCGAGTCCATGATTAAGCAGGGAATACTGAAAGAAATCGTGGGTAGTCCGTGTAACTCCCCGATTATGGGTTTGCAGAAACCAAGTGGGAAATTCAGAATAGTGCAGGACCTCCGAAAAATCAATAACATAGTTGTTTCATGTTGTCCAGTGGTACCGATTCCATCAGTGATGTTGTTTCAGATACCGTTCCAAGCCGAATGGTTCACAGTGATATACCTTTGTCAGGCTTTCTTTTCGATCCCTTTGGACGAGGATAGCCACTTTCTTTTCGCTTTTAAGCTGGAAGGTCGCGTATTAACATGGTGTCGTATCCCACAGGGGTATACAGAGAGCCCATCGATCTTCAACCAGCTTTTGAAGAAAAATCTTGAAAGTCTAGTACTGCCCCAGAATTCGGTTCTGGTCCAGTACATAGACGACCTACTTGTCGCGTCAGAAACTGAAGAGGCTTGCAGGGAGGACTCCATTGCATTGCTAAATCACCTAGCTGTAAACGGGCACAAGGTGTCTCCGAGCAAATTGCAGTACTGCCTGACAGAAGTGCAGTATTTGGGGCACAGAATTGAAAAAGGAAAGCGGAAGGTGTCACCAGACAGAATAGAGGCGATCATGAAAATGAACGCACCTAAAACACAGAGAGAGGTCAGGATGTTCCTAGGGATGGTGGGTTACTGCCGACAGTGGATAGCGAACTTTTCACTGAAAGCAAAACCCTTGCAAAAACTGACGCACAAGGAGGTGAGTGATCCGGTACCATGGGACAAAGATTGTTTTATGGCGTTCCTGCAGTTGAGAGAGGACCTGTGTCGTGCTCCTGCTCTGGGAATGCCAGATTACGACAAACCATTCTTGCTTTACTGTTGTGAAAGAGAGGGTTGTGCTTTGTCAGTCCTGGTCCAAATCCATGGGAATGCCCGTAGACCAGTCGCCTACTTTTCGGCTACCTTAGACCCAGTAGCCGCAGCGTTGCCCGGATGTCTCAAATCCGTTGCCGCAACGGGTGTCAGCATTGAAAGGTGTGAGAATATAGTTATGGGACATCAGTTAGAGGTGTATGTGCCACATTCTGTTGAACTGTTGATGACCAGGACCAAAACACAGCATCTGACCAATAGCAGGCTCACGCGCTATGAGCAAGTCATTCTTGCTGCAGAGAACGTGACCCTCAAGAGATGCTCTGTTTTGAACCCTGCTACATTGATGCCACTCCCAAGTGACATTGATGATGATGTATGTACAGACCACGATTGCCTCGATGTGACTGAACTATGCACCAAACCGAGACCCAACATCGTGGATGAGCCACTGACTGACCCTGATGAAGTTTTCTTTGTTGATGGCTCATGTGTAAGAGACGATGTTGGTCAGTTGAGAGCAGCTTATGCTGTTTGTACAATTACCGGAGTTGTGGAAGCCGCATGCCTGGAAGGAGTACACTCCGCTCAGGTAGCTGAAATTATTGCATTAACGCGTGCCTGCCTGGCAAGCAACAAAATTCGAGTCACCATATACACCGATAGCCAATATGGTTTCGGGGTAGTTCATGATTACGGGCAATTGTGGTCTCAAAGGGGTTACATGACCTCTTCAGGTTCCCCCAATCGAAATGGAGAGTTTGTACGCCTATTGTTGGAAGCCTTGCAATGTCCGGCAGCTATTGCCGTCGTGAAATGTACCGCGCACACAAGGAACACAGACTTTGCGTCACAGGGCAATAGATACGCGGACGAGGTGGCACGATACTGTGCCGAGCAAGGATACTCTTTCACGGAGGTGGAAGTGGGTGGAATCAGTGTAAGGACTGAATTAGCTATGATATTGGAAACCGTAGATACTTGGGACGAGTTAAAATGTGTACAAGAAAATGCACCCGATTTTGAGAAAAGAACATGGGAAACTGCAGGATGTGTGATAGGCGAAACAGACTTTTGGGTTTCAGCCGATGGAAGGGCAGTGTTGCCAAACGAGTTGGTGAGCCCAATGGCGAGACAAATACATGGTCCAGTACACCTAGGGAGAGACGCTATGCTGAGAGTATTCAGACAAACCTGGTACAACCCCAAGTTCAGAGTAGCAGCCGAAGCAGTGTGCCAGCGTTGTGTGACCTGTCAGCAGCTGAACATAGGGAAAAGAACACCAGTTGCATTGAGTCACATAGGGAGGTCTGGAGGTCCATTCAATAGAATGCAACTGGATTTCATTGAAATGCCAAGGTGCAACCGCCTTCGATACGTACTGGTGGTTGTTTGCATATTTTCCAGATGGGTCGAGGCATACCCTACACGCAGGTGTGACACCCTCACAGTAGCCAAGTTATTGCTTAGGGAACTCATTCCGCGCTTCGGGGTACCGGCCTCTTTGGAATCAGATAGGGGAACACATTTCAACAGCGAGCTTGTAAAGATGATTTGTGCAGCCCTGAACATAGACCAGAAATTGCATTGTAGTTATCGACCAGAAGCTTCGGGGATTGTGGAGCAGATAAACGGCACCATAAAGTCCCGAATTGCCAAAATGTGTTCATCAACGTCTCTGAGTTGGCCCGATGCCTTGCCACTAGTTCTCATGAGCATCCGTAGTACCCCAGACAGAAGAACGGGACTATCGCCACACGAGGTGTTAATGGGGAGGGCAATGAGATTGCCATCAGTACCGACTGCAGCCTTATTGAATATCACAGATGATATGATCCTGGACTATTGTAAGGGTCTGTCTGACGCCATTCATTCTGTGTCCCTTCAGGTGCAGGCTGCCGAGGTCCCGTCGTGCCAGGACTTGTGTCATGACCTGTGCCCTGGAGACTGGGTGCTGGTCAAAAAGCACGTCAGAAGAAGCTGCCTAGATGTCCGGTGGCGTGGGCCCTACCAGATCATCCTAATATCGAACACTGCTGTGAAGGTGGGAGGTCTGCCCAACTGGATCCACGCGTCTCACACGCGGAGAGTTCCAGCACCATTGGAAGAAACAGCTCCTCTCTCGGATGTAAGTCCAGCTGTGGACAGAGAAGCCATAGAGGGGGCCAGCCAAGCTGTAGAGGTGCCAGAAGAAGCTGGGAGCGTGTCTGACCAAGCTGAGGACGGTCAGTACAACAGTGAAACCGACAACGCCACAGAAGGAGGAAGCAGCTGGGAGTACGAATCAGACGCTGGCCAAGCTGAAAGTGAGCACGAGCAAAACGGAAGGACAAGAAGCGGAAGGGCAAGGCGTGGAGAGGCTAGCTGGCCGCAAAGGAGAAGGTCAAGTCTGAGGTCAACTCCAGAGAGAACCCTTGCTCCGATATCCGAAGACTCAGACCCGGACGAAGGTGCTCTGGGCGCTGAAGCAGCAGGTCCAAGAAGGTCAAGGAGAGTACGTGTGCCGAGCAGAAGATACGCCACTCCTGAGTGGACATTTCTGGCGACAGATGTCTTGGGAACGAGTCACAGGGAGAATAAGGGCGGTGATAGTGACCAGCACTGAACCCATCATTACAGTAGAAGTACAGCTGTTGGTGCCTGGAGTCGAAACAGAAGGGTCACTAACGTTCAAAATCCCCAACCCTCCCTACCTGAGCAAGTTAAAGCACATGTTCTTCACCGAATTACAATTCCCCGACTTTGGAACAACGATAACAAGTCATGAAGAGCACATCCTTCGTTTGGAAATTTTGAACTACGCTATTCAAGCCGCTGGTTCAAGCCTCATTGTAGATGCTTAAAAGACTTTGTAAATAAACGAGAGTGAGAAGCTAACCTAGAGCCTAGGAAGCAGAGAAAACTTAGGGGTTTCCTTTAAGTTGACGGAGAAGGGCTAGGGTTGTCTGTGATAAAGTTCAAAAAGACATTTGCAAAAAGAGATTGCCAGCTTCCGATTGTGTGGTTCTAAAGACTGAAGTCGAGACAAGAGAGACTGTAAAGGAACTCAACGAGAAAGAACTTTGTGTTGAAAAGAGAAAGGAACCATACTGTCTGTAGAACATGGAGGCCGGTAATCCGAACCGCAGAGCCAAATGTATAATAGGCACATTAATAGTGGGAGTGATACTTCTTATAGCTTTAGTAGTTACTGTATCATATGTGATGGGACACGAGAGTGAGGCAAGGGTACCAGACGAGAAATCTGTAGTGACACCAGAACCCACTGCTGCTGGTAAGAAAGGGGAAACAGTACAAGAGAAAGCGTTATTAGCAGCAGAAGCCCGTAGGTTACACATGGATGAGTCCCAAGGCGACTATAGGTCAAATGCTTATGCCAAATTGTTATATGAATATGTAGATGCCATGGAGGTCAAGGACTGTTATGTGTGTATGCAACTGCCTGCGTCTGTAGATGAAGGCATTAGATATCATCACCTACCACTGACTTATGGCATTACATGTAGCTTATTGCTTAGCATATTTTATGGTAGAGATAGTTTTGAGTACTACTTTTCTAATTATGATTCGGTGTTACCAGAAGTCCCAAATTACAAGCAAATGAATAAGTGGGACTATTATAAGAGTGAAGACAGATTGGCAAAGTTCTTCATTCCTTGGGATACTTTAGATACTTCACATGCCCGCAGAAATAACCTGACATGCAAAGTGTCAGAAGTCGAGAAGAAGTTTATAGGGCAAGTGGATGATCGTTATAGAAGGCAAAAGATTCTGAAGAAATCAGGACAGTGGAAGACAGATTGGACCGAGGAGGAGAAGGACCACAAAAGGAAGGGTAGTAGTGGTCCTATAGCTTTGGATAGAACACAGAAAGGGAAGTTATGCCTTCACAGAAGCAAAACGTACTACGAAAATGTATTCGTAGGGGAGGTCAGTTGTGAACATGCTTTTAGATTAGAATATTACACAAAGGACTTTTTGAAGGGAATGCAAGTGATTCCAAATGTATATTTTGTATGTGGAAGAAATGCCTATGTGAGACTGCCTGACAACTGGTACGGATCATGTTATTTGGCAATTGTCTTCCCCAAAATATACCATGCCCAAGACTTAGAGATCATAGAGGGCAAGGTCTCAACAAGAGGAAGAAGAAACGTAGGGGATGCAGAGCTAGTTGGAGATGTATTTGGCGCTGCATTTCCTATTTTAGGACTGATCCTCAATGATGTCAAAATTAGGAGACTGGCAACAGTCGTAGACAGGTTGTCTGCCAGTACTGCTAGATCCTTAATGCTGGTGGAAGGAGAGATGCAATTGATAAGGGCCATGGTGCTTCAGAACCGTCTTGCGTTAGACGTTCTGCTAGCAAAAGAGGGCGGAGTCTGTAAGGCTTTGAAGGTCCAGGAATGCTGCACTTACATTCCGGACAATTCAAAGCCTCTGGAGAAAGTTATCATGAACATAACTAACATTCACAAAGAGATCGAAGATCTGACTAAAGTAAATGTTTGGGAAAAGGTGGGTCATGGAATGGGTGAAGTTGGAGGTTGGTTCGCCAACATAGGGAAGAGCTTTGTACGGTACATACTGAAGCCTATCATCATAATACTGATCTGCGTGATCATGTTGTGGGGATTGGTGAGGTCGTACCAATGGTACAGATCAAATAGGTTGGAGAGATCCAGGAGAGAACAGGAACGGAGATTAGCTGCCATGCAAGACAATCAGTACAAGAGTCTGAGGGCTCTCGAAATGCTGAAACGAGGGGGGATGGCAACTAGTTCAGTTTGAATTTTGGTGATGACCACGAGAGGTCATCAAAGGGGGGAACTGAGAGAGCGCAAACTGAACAAAATGCATGAGTGCACCATAAGTATAAGTTAGTCGCACAAATATAATAGAAGTGCTTGTAAGTGTTGAAGATACATTCACCTATACTTAGACGTGTGCAGTTAACATAGAGAATTCATATAGAAGTGGGACTGACGCAGAAATGTGTGGAAAATGTATTCTTATTAGACGTGATTAATCATGATCCATGTTATGTAGCTGCTAATGGAGGAATGTCATGCTGCAAAGAATAGAAGGGAGCAGGCCTCATGGCCAGGGCAGAAGGGTTTAGAAATGTACATTTATGCATAAACATGGATTGCACTAATGTTATAGTGATTCTGTTTATTCGTTAGATTTATATTCCATAGAAGTGTTTCTCATAATCAAGAATAAAGTGTTAACATGTTATTTTAATTCACGAAAGTATTTGAAGAGAATAAAACTTCTGCGAGGAGGGTTGTAGGCCTGAAGAGAGGAAAGGGTTTTTCTAATTTGCAGGTGCTGATACATGCCGAGTTGTGTTGAGAAATAAGTTGCAAACTTCTGTTAGAAGTCTATGAGAGTTGGGATTCAAGATGCGGATGTCTGTCTGCAGGTGCAAGGGGGGTTCCAGTCAAAAGTTTGATGAATAGAGCTCTGTTCGAGCAGACTGGTACAGACATGGAGGAGGATTCAGGAATGTTTAGGGGGTATCAGCGGGCCGGAGAAGAGCCTGAGAAGCAAGGTCAACGCTAAACACGAGGCCCAGAGGAAGATCATCATGGAAAAAGCCAGAACCGACACCACGTGAGGGGCGTCTCGTGAGGGGCGTTTCAACTGTAATTGTGTTTTGCATTAGGGACAGCACCCCTGGGTGGAGAGAGAGCAGATGCCTGAGGACTCTTCAGAGAGCGGATGGGTAGGCAGAGAGGGGTCATGACTGGAGATCATAGGTTTTCACCTAAGACTAAGAGTGGGTGATCTTCTTAGGAGGACATTCAAGCTGACACCTTTGATAGGTTGGGACCTGGTTAAGTAGGGATACCATCTAGTACAGGGTAGGGACAGCCTAACCTGATTCCTTCCTTCCTTTGTAAATGACGGACAGATCCCAATTCGTGTCTATGCTTGCATCCCTGCTGATTCTGGAGCTAGTTCTAGTAGTGTTCTTTGCTCGCCTAAGAAATTTTAGAGAACATATGTTTATATTAGTGCCTCTATACCTTTTGAATCTCGTTTTGAGATGCCTGTATTTGCAGTTATCAATGACTCTGTAATAAACCTTTAAAACTTAGAAGTAGTATGTGGTTTTTCAGAGTCGAGCCCATTATTGATCAAACTAACCTGGTATTGGATGCACTTTCTTTCCTCAATGACAGGCAATAAAGATTTGATCGACCAGAACGGGGTTTAGATCTAGAGTGATAAGATAGAGATCAAAAATCCCGCCCTCCCACTTGTTTTTCAAGATCTACTTTTCAAGTAAGACTTTTTGACTTTAATAAAATTAAATATATACGTGTAGGTTTTTTAGCCTGCCCTCTTCATGCATAGGTGTGTTGCAGTGTAACAACACAGTTTTTGTTCAGGCTACTACAGTGTGGGACAGTCAGTCAGCCCACTTCAGCCATTGGTTAACTTCACTGCAAGTGATGACATTCTGCTCTTTCACGAGGAGCACGTGACACACAAAGTAGTTCCCTTCAGTTACAGGAAGTACAACAGCAATGTGTGCTTTGAGAAACCAAAACGTATTTTGCTTTCAGACATTTTTTCCTTTTCTATATTAATGGTGGATCAGCATCTACCCCAGCAAAAAAAGGTTTTACAAAAACGATGAAAAAACAAAGGGAATGAGCAAAGGTAAAAGGCTGGCAGCCAACGACACACCTATTGGCTTCATGAGCGCTTGTTTTTGTAAGGCATACAACAAAGTACTCTCAGCACTGGCATAAGTTACAGAACTTTGTAGATGTGGTATTCGCCATTTCTAGCACTGTGCACACCATAAGACATGTGCATGTGCTGAAGACCAATCAAAGGGCAGCAGTTAGTTCAACAGCCCTTGTATGAGTGCAACAAAATAAAACAAGCATTGGCATAGCCAATAGATCTCGCTTTTGGGATCTTCTAAGTGTTTACCTAGACTCGAGCTATCAGTTTTGCCAATTTCTTTAATCTATGTTGTAGAGCAGAGTAAGTGCTGGGCAGCATGTTGAAAAGTTATAATAAAAAAGTGTTATAAGCATTTTTGTTACTTTATATATAACCTATAACACATTGTCTAAACAAGACTTAAACAAGCATTGGAAATGCAATAGGACTCGCATTAGGAAAGTTTGAGATATTGGTCTTATAAATGTTTTTTTTTATTTATGTGTTATTTTTTTCAAATAGTTAAATTAATAGCTTTGTCATTTACAATGGAAATAGTTATAACTTTCGCAAATGTGACACCTATAGCATTTGTAATGCAACATGTTTTGTATTTACGTGACTTAGATGTATTGATATTACAAATAACAATGCTTTTAATTTTTTTTAATAATTAATACTTAAATAATTTATTTAATCTGTAATGACAATAGCTTACATTTTTGTAAATAACTTTTGTGAAGATTATGTTCAGTGTTTTTTATTGTGACGAAAATCCAAGAACCGAAGTGAAATATTAACATCTTTTTGTGATTTGTAATAAAGCGTGAAAGCTTGAAAACCGCTTGAAACATTGAAAGAACATATTTGAACCAGTGATGCTGTGGTGGTGCTGAGTGGTGCTGTTGTTGCGCTGAGTGATGCTGTGGTTGCGCTGAGTGATGCTGTGGTTGCGTTGAGTGATGCTGTGGTTGCGCTGAGTGATGCTGTGGTTGTGCTGAGTGATGCTGTGGTGGCACTGAGTGATGCTGGGGTGGCGCTGAGTGATAATGTGGTGGTGCTGAGTGATAATGTGGTGGTGTTGAGTGATGCTGGGGTGGCGCTGAGAGATGATGTGGTGATGCTGAGTGGTGCTGTGGTGGTGCTGAGTGATGCTGGGGTGATGCTGAGTGATGATGTGGTGATGGTGAGTGGTGCTGAGTGATGCTGTGGTGGTGTTGAGTGATGCTGTGGTGTTGCTGAGTGATGCTGTGGTGGTGCTGAGCGGTGCTGTGGTGGTGCTGAGTGGTGCTGTGGTGGTGCTGAGTGGTGCTGTAGTGGTTCTGTGGTGGCGCTGAGTGGTGCTGTGGTGGTGCTGAGTGGTGCTGTTGTGGTGCTGAGTGATGCTGTGGTGGTGCTGAGTGATGCTGTGGTGGTGCTGAGTGGTGCTGTGGTGGTGCTGAGTGGGAGATGGGGAGAGGGAGAAAAAGGAGAGGGTAAAGAGAGGAGAGAGAGGGGGAGAGAGGAGAGAGAGGGGGAGAGAGGAAAGAGAGAGGAGAGAGAGAGGGGGAGAGAGGAGAGAGAGACGGAGACAGGGAGAGAGGAGAGGGAAGAGAGGGAAAGGGAGAGAGGGAGAGGGAAGTGAGGGAAAGGGAGAGAGGGAAAGGGAGAGAGGGTAGAGGGAGAGAGGGAGAGAGGGAGGGTAAGAAGAGAGGGGTAGGACGAGAGCGAAGGACAGAGGGGAGAGAGAGGGGAGAGAGAGAGGAGAGGAGGCAGAGGGGGAGATGGGAAGAGGGAGAAAAAGGAGAGCAGGGGGAAGGTAAAGAGAGGGAGAGAGGAGAGAGAGGGGGATAGAGGAGAGAGTGAGAGGGTGAGAGAGGAGAGAGGAGAGAGGAGAGAGTGAGAGGGAAGTGAGGGAAAGGGAGAGAGGTATAGTGGCCTGGCTACGGGTGTACCGAGAGCCACCAGAGATGGTGAGCTTTTCCACGAGTTAACGGGTGATAGTCATGATGATTTTATAAATGATGCAGCTGGTTTTGAATATTGTGTGGGCTGGCAAGGCGAGTTCATGTAGTTCCATCAGTATGGGGGGGGGGGTTCTGCCCTAGTCCCTAGATGAGACATGTTGCAGCACGTAAGGTGCCTTTAAGGGGTGTCGGTGTGGAGTCTTGTAAGCATTACCACCATCCTGGGCTGTATAAGTGTCCGCACTATAAATGTTAGAGTACGAAAATGGTGACTGAACCCAGGTGCGCGGCTGCAGAGGAGAAATGTCCCTGTACTTCAACATAGAGATGGGAAGTAATCAAAGAACCTCGTTTTTCCTCTTAAAATCCTGACAACAACAGGGTGTGATTGAGCAAGACATTTTATCACTTTGAGAGCAATCAAGCAGTTGGCAAAAGGGTCTTGGTCGAAAACAATTTGCAATTTCTGTAGCTATTGAGGAAGAAATCCGAAAGTCAGGGGACATGTGAAGTCCACACAAAGACATCCAAGGCGCATCAAAACTAAAGCGACAATTTGAGGACCAACTGCCCTGATTGCATATATTAAAAACAAAACGCCCATCCACGTATTAAAAAATATGATCTTTAGCACTCCAGCATGATTAGCAAGAAACCATCTCACCCACAAACAGAGTTCCCGAATGCACCAACACAAATGCTCCACAGCCACAAAAACGGACTCTGAAACAATGCAGACACAATACTTCAAAAAGACAAAAAAGGAAACCAGCACGTAACGCTTCCTATAGAACTGAATCGAATCGCAGCTGCACAAGCTTTCCAGCACACGCCACGGTAAGGGCAAGCCAGGCTCACAAGCGCCAAGTGCAACGCACTTCCTGTTTGACACATTCAAGACGATTCAAAGCAACATGAATTACTGCATGAAACCTCAACAAAAGACATTATGTGCCGCAAATCACAGATTCATTCTTGTTCGGCTGAGCCCTTGATCAGAGATTTTTCAGTTTCAAGAGGACAGGATTTCTTTCTCACAGACTGGAATAAATCAAACCTGTTCTTTTTTTTTAACTCAGAGCTATTTCTGTTCTTTTTGTTTTACTTTGTTTATATCAGATTATCCAAGTAATGTTATTATTTCTTCCGCAAAGTAATTACAGGCGCAGAATGGAATTTAATAACAAGTAAAAAAAAAAACAAGCATCAGAGAGCATAAAAGGAGACACGGCCTGGTGGCCGTGAAACTGAAAGTACGGCCGGCCGGCCGTGAATAATTAGGGGATGAGAAATGCGCTGGGAGGAGAGATGCAGAGCACACGCTGAGAAGCTTGTGGGAGGGAGGCTGGGCTGCCTTTGATGTGGTAATGCGAGGCAGGCAGGCAGGCGGCTGGTGGCATTGTGCACGCGCTTTTTAGGGCTTGCGCTTGCACAATGACCTAAAAAGCGCACGTGCACTGCATGGAATCACCAGTGGTTAAACTCTGGATAAGCCACTATAGAGCTTCGCCAGCTATGCGCAAGCGCATCAGCAGGCGAGCCCTAAAAATGAGGTGCTGCATGCTTTTTCAACATCGACGTACAGGTTTCCTGGAAAGTCTGCTCAGGTCCAAACGAGTTGTGATGATCATGGGGCCAGGTCTGCCCAGGCTCGCAGCTGGGCTTATCATACACGTAAGTGGAGGGGGCGATGTCATATGCATGCTGCAAGCACTAATTGAACAAGGACTTTGGATGAGACTGACAGGCCAAAGCAACACCTGTCTTGAGATTTTGGTACTGAGAAAATATCTGATACTACATAGTTCTGCATTAAAATGGGGCAGAGAATGAAAGCCTAACAGCTGTTACCTGGAAAAAAAGGCATGGATATAAGGTGACAATGTAGACAACATATAGAATGCAAAGAGCAAGACCGGGCGTAGTGAAGAGATTAAGTGGAGGAAGGAGGTAGAGAGAGGGAAGTGAGGAAAAAGAGAAGATGACAAAGTCAAATAAGTGTAGATGAGAAAAGCAGAGGAAAAATATAGAAGTGAGAGTGAGAAGGGAGAGAAAATGCAAGGGGATGAAAGAGTGTAGAGCGCAAGGGAGGGAGATGGAAGGGCAGAGAGAAGAGAGATGGGCAGGAAGTTTGGGAGGGGGCCGACTCACACTGTGATTACTGACACAGTGTCCACTTAGGCTCTGTGGAGTGCATAGAACTGTACATGTGTGAGCAGGGCCTGCTAACACATATTTTGTTACTCTCAGGAAATCGAAGAGAAGGTTTCCTGCTGGCAAAGCAAAGTACAGCAGCCCTTGTTTGCAACCAGACTGAGGAGGAAGGTGGCCATAGTGATACTGTAGCACAGCAGGTGGGAATCAAGGTTTAGTAATGTGGGCAGCAGCGAATGTAAGCGTTTCTAAAATACATATACTGAATGCCCTGCTGCGTGCATGAATGCTTAAATGGGTGCCCCTGGCCGGATCCCTTTGCGCTGCACATAGGTACGCCCCCTAGCCCCACCCAAAACCCGGCCCCTCTTCCACATCTCAATTTGGAGAGTACCTGCACTTATTTTTTTCCATTTAAAGCACTAGTGAGGATTGCAAGTATCAAAGGTTCGAATAGCAGCTGCGGGGCACCTGGGCATTGCGCACGTTCTGCCATGTCCATTTGAAGAGGGCTGTAAGCTTGTCAAAAGCCCATTTTTAGACTCGGACACATCAAACAGGAGTGGGACTGGAAGGCGAGCTGCATTGAAAGCAGCAGCCAGAGTGGCCTGCCTCGTATCCTCTCCTTCACGCCTCCTGCCCTCTCCTCACACAGGCTTTACAAGCTCTGGACTGCTCGCTTGACTTTTTTACATGACCTCCCATAGGCTGCGAATGTAAGCTCAATTTGTTAACTGACCGCATGGCTTTAAATGGCCTTAGCCTGCCCATTGTAATCATTTCACATACGTGGTTCCATGAACTAACATTTCAGCCAGCAACATGGCTCTGTGAGTTCAAGTTTTGCTCCTGGCAGTGGCATTTCCTGTGATCTGGAGATTGCGAATATCAATCCTGGGAAGGCCAATTCAGTCTTCCATCCTTCTGGGGCCACTAGATTTGACACCATTAAACTGGACAATAAAACACCTATTATTTAACAAGTTTAAAATGTCAAAAGTGTAGTACAAAGCATCATATTACACCCAAGGTATTTCTCATCATTATATTGGTCAAAAGACTCAGTCCTGGAATCGACAACCAGAATCTAGCACTTGGTATGGTTGGGATGGAGTTGGTTTTTTTGCACAGAAGCTGCAATTATTCACAAGGGATCTCTTTATTGATTAAAACTCATGTGCATGAAAATAAAACAATTTGAAGTCCGTTCAAAACTAAAGTAAATGCCAAAGTAAACACTTCTGAACACTGAATAGAATGCATCCAGTCAGTGAAAGACAAATATAGCACAATTATCATGTTGACAGGCTTACAAAATGAGGTCTTCAAAGGATTATGTTTCAGAAACCTACGGGAGGTTTTCAGGAGCAGCACTTTTTCATATTTGTTTGATATTGGTAACATGCATTGCTGGTCTTAATGCACATAAACACATGCCGTATTTGTGAAGTGAGAGCATATTAAGTTTCCTCACGTAGCTTAAGTGGACTAGGCATGAACAGGCGCCAAAAGATAACACTATTGTTCTGTGGGTTAAATAAAAACTATAATCCTGTCTGTTTTGTCTTGCTTCAGTAGAAGGGGACTTTTCCACTGCTTGCTAACAGGCCTAAACAGTTAGGAGCAGCTGACATTTTCGAAAACATCCGTACTTCACATGGAAGGATTATTTTAGCTTGTTGTTGCAAACAGGTGATTCGGGGTGAGTACGATGCTACCTGCTATAGAGAAAAGCTATAAAGAGAAAGGAATATAAATGCGCTGCTATTCGGGAAGAGCAGGGAGAGACCAGGTTTTGCGGGGCACACTATCTGTCGGGACGGGAAACATTGTTTACAACGCACGTGTTACAACGTGTGTCATTACAACACATTTTTTACAATGCGAAATCCATTACAACGCATGTCATTACATCGCATAATCCCTTGCAACGCATTCCCAAAGTAACGCCCCAGCGGAGTTAGAATAGTAATTGCGTTGTAATGGATTATGCGTTGTAATGACATGCGTTGTAACAATATGCGTTGTATTGGATTTCGCATTGTAAACATTTTTTTGTAATGACACGCTTTGTAACAAGTGCGTTATAACGTGTCCTATTTGTCGGGACACTCACCGAGGACACTCTGGCCTGTAACACTGCGGTGGGATTACATGAATGACCAACAAAATTATAATATTATATGATGCTATGATTGAAGGCAATTGCCAGGTTGCCCCGGTGGCCATAGCCATTTGTGTTGGAATGCTTGCCTTCTCTTCATGCTAATGAGTCTGTGACATCAGATAGTTGATCTCTCTGTACCAAGACAGTAAGGGTTTTTCTTTGGCCAGTCTGTGTGTTTCACTTCAATGCAATTTAGCTCCCCTTGCTCACAAATCAATAATCTCCCAGGGTTGTGTAGCGAAAAAGCAAATCCCATGGTGGAGATTCTGAGGGCCCTACGAACGTAACACAGTACCTCACGAAAAAGAGCAAAAATGCAGAAACGCTTCAAAATGAGGACATTGCTGGTCCCAATGAGCAACACACTCTCCACCGAGAAGGAAGTAAAAACAAAAAAAAATAAACCTCATGCTCCCCGAGCAAATAAACAGTAGAGCACTGAACGTTAACAGGAAGATACAAGCAATAAATTACATAGGAGCAATTAACGTCACACCACTGATCAGAAGATCGGAGGCTCACTGTAAATGGTGTGGGTGGTGGGATGGGAAGGAGAGTTGCAACCAAAGCTACATAAGTTTTAAAAGTAGTGCGCCGAAAATAAACATATGGCCCGATAGTGAAAGAATCGCTGTAGCAGGGGCAGTCTCTAGGGCGGGAACTAAAAAGACAAAAGGTGGGATTAATGTTACCTCTTCAGCAACTAAACCAAAGTAATTTAGAAAGGCAGACGAAACAACCAATAAAAAGCGCTCAGTATGTTCAAAGCCCACAGACTGAGTACAGCAAGTCTCCAAGACAGGGCATGCACGCTGCCCAGGCTCAACCTAAAAAAAAAAATGAGGGTACCAGCAAGGATTCTCCAAGACCATTAACCCCTTGCGTGCTGATGACAGAACGGTTCCGTCATCAGCTACGGGTGAGCTGTGCTGATGACGGAACCGTTCCGTCATGACTCCGCCCGCGCAAGGCGGAGTCAGCACAGGCGGAAAATACGCCCCGCACTCAAGGGGTTAAAGACCATTAAAGTTAATGGGGTAACCCTGTGTCCCTCAGAACCTGGGTGTTTGCAATCACGTTTACAATGCGTTCTGATGGGTCAAACAATTGCTTAGACAGATCAAGTGTTTTTGAATAATAGACAATAAAGATTACGTAGCCTACATGTAGGTCTAGACACACCACAAAAACAACAAAGTATATCTATTCATATATGTGATTCATTTGAAAAGTAGGGTTGTCATACATAAAGCGAGAAAACTAACATAGCAAGCGAACATACAGTGGAACTTAGTGTTGTGACATTTGCAAACAAGCATATATTACATTGGTAACAATTGCAAACTTACATACATTACATTGGTACATAAATTATACATGTAAAAATGATATATGTGAAAACAAGGTGTACAAAGATGGTTGTAGAGTGGAGTGTCATACAGTGGCCTAGAGTGGAGTAAAGTGTTGTTGGGTGGAGTGGAGTAAAGTAGAGTTAAGTGGACTAGTGTGTTGTGGAGTGGCGTAGAATGGAGTAAAGTTGTGTTTTGTGGCATAGAGTGGAGTGACATAGATGGTTGTAAAATGGCGTAGAGTGGAGTGTTGTACAATGGCGTAGAATGGGGTATAGAGTTGTTGAGTGGAGTAGAGTAGAGGAGTAAAGTAGAGTTGAGTGGACTAGAGTGTTGTCCAGTGTAGCAGCGTAGAATGGAGTAAAATGGTGTACAGTGGTGTATGGTGGAGTGGCGTAAGAGAGGAATAAAGTGGCATGGAGTGGCATAAATTGGAATAGAGTGTCATAGAGTGGAGTGTTATAGAATGGAGTGTTGTAGGGTGGAGTGGTGGAGTGTTGTAGAGTGGACAAGTGCGGCGTGGAGTAGAGTGGTGTGCAGTAGCGTGGAATGTTGTAGAGTGGAGTGGCGTAGAGTGGACTAGAGTGGAGCAGTGTAGACTGGAGTAGAGTGAAGTGGTGTAGATTGAAGTAATGTTGTGGAGTGAAGCGGTGTGAAATGGCAGGGAATGGAGTAGAGTGGTGTAAAGTAGAGTGGAGTGGTGTAGAGTGGCATAGAGTAAACTGTCCTGGAGTGGTGTATAGTGACATAAAGTGAGGTAGTGTTTTGGAGTGGCATAGAATGGAATAGATTGGCATAGAGTGGAGTGACATAGAGTGTCATGGAATGGAGTGTTTTAGAAGGGTGTACAGTGGCGTAGAGTGGAGTATAGTGTTGTTGAGTGGAGTAGATTAGGCTGGAGTAAAGTAGAGTAGTGTGGAGTGGAGTGGAGTGGCGTAGAATGGAATAACGTTTTCTGGAGTGTGGTGGAGTGGAGTGGCATAGAGAGGAGTATGGTGGAGGGGCGTAGATTGGAATAGAGCCTCATGGAGTGGAGTATTGTAGAGTGAAGTGTCGTAGGGGTGAGGGGCGTAGAGTGCTGTAGAGTAGGGTGGTGTAAAGTGGAGCAGTATTGTGTTGTAGAGTGGGCTAAAGTGTCGGACAATGGAGTTGAGTGTTGTAAAGTAGTGTGGAGTAGACTGGAGTAGAGTGCAGTGGCGGACCCCCATTAGGGCAGAGGTGTATCACCCTCCTGCTGCCAGTGCAGCAAAACTGAAAAACATAACAGTAATAAAATGATTTTTCACTTGGGGAAGGGAGGTTGCTGCTGACTGGCAGCAGGAGAGTGGTGCTCATTCCACCAGATTACACTGTGCAAGTCACTTTGGCCAGTCGTCTTGCAACGGCCAGCCTGACATATGCAGTGTAAACCTCTCCACTAGTGTCTCAGACAGCTGGATGGTGAGCAGGCACAGGTCTCCTGTGCCTGCTTGAGTGTCTAGGCAGCCTGCTCCAGCCAATCCTGGTGGTGCTCTCATGCTGCTCATCTGCAGCATGAGAGCAGCGTCGGGATTTGCAGAAGTGGGTTGCCTGAGGCACCATGAGGTGTTGTTGCGCTGACTCCAGAAGAAATAAGAAAACATGGAGAGCAAAATATGGATAAGTACATAAAAAAAATCTTTTTGCCCTCCACTAGGTTTGTCTCTCGGTCCTCCTAATGCTCTTTCAGTGTTGAGGGTCACTGCCCCCCACCAGTAAAGTAAAGTAGTGTGTCATCAAGTGGAGCTGAGTGCAGTAGAGTGTAGTGGCATAGAGTGGAGCGGAGTGGAGTGACATAGAGTGCCATAGAGTGGAGTGTAATAGAGTAGAGAGGAGTGGAATGGATCGGTGTTGAGTGTCTTAGAGTGGAGAAGAGTGTGCAGAGTAAAGTGTCAGAGTATAATGGCGGAGAAAGGAGATGAGTGTTGTGGAGTGGTCTCAAGTGTCATAGAATGGTACAGAGTGGAGTGTCGTAGAGTGTCATACAGCAGCATAGAGTGGAGTATAGTGTCGCTGAGTAGAGTAGAGTGGAGTAAAGTAGAATAAAGTGGAGTAGAGTGTCATAGACTGGAGTAGATTGTTGTGGAGTAGGATAGAAAGGAGTAAAGTGGTGTAGAGTAGAGTGACGTAGAGTGGAGAGGCGTGGAGTTGAGTAGAGTGCCGTTGAATGGAGTGGTGTTGTGTAGAGTGGAGTAAAGTGGCATGTAGTGGTGTATATTGGAATAGAGTGTCGTATAGTAAATTGTTGTAGAGTAGAGTGTCATATGGTGGAGTTGCATAGAGTATACTAGAGTGGAGTCGGATAGAGTGTTGTAGAATGGAGTGGAGTAGTGTTGTGTAGTGGAGTGGTGTAGAGTGGAGTAGAGTGCTGTGGAGTGGCATAGAGTGTTACAGAGTAGAGTGATGTAGAGTGGAGTAAAGTGTTGTAGAATGGAGTAAAGTGTCATAAAATAGAGTGGGGTAGAGTGGAGTAGACTGGAGTAGGGTGGAGTAGTGTCGCCGAGTGGAGTGGAGTGGCGCAGAGTGGAGTGTTGCAGATTGGAGTGACGCAGAGTGGCGCAGAGTGGAGTGCCATAGAGTGTCGCAGAGTTGTGTCATAGAGTAGATAGGAGTGCAGTGGAGTGGCATAGAGTAGAGTGGCATAGAGTGGAGTAGAGTGTCATAGAGTGCCATAGAATGTCATGAAGTAAAGTGGCATACAGTGGATTGGGGTAGAACAAATTAAATTGGTATGGAGTGGGGTAGAGTAGAGTGAAGTATCATAGAGTGGAATGGCGTAGAGTAGTGTTGAGTAGCGTAGAGTGGCTTTGAGTGTAGTACAGGGGAGTAGAGTGGAGTTGGGTAGAGACGAGTGATGTAGAGTTGAGTAATGTGGCATAGAGCGGAGTTGTAGAGTGCAGTGGAGTAGGGTGTTGTAGAGTTAAGTGTTGTAGAGTGGAGTGTCATAGAGCTGAGTGTCATAGAGTAGAGCGCCATAGAGTGGAGTGGTGTAGAGTAGATTGGAGTAGAGCATTGTAGAGTGCCATAAAGTGTCGTGGAGCGGAGTGGAGTACAGTGGTATAAAATAAAGTGGAGTAAAGTGTAATGGAGTGGCATAGAGTGGATTAGAGTAGATTGTTATAGAGTGGAGTATCGTAGGGTGGAGTGGCATAAAGTGTCCTAGAGTGGAGTGGTATAGAGTGGAGTATGTTGTGTGGTGGAGTGACATAGAGTGGAGTAGAGTATCATGGATGCGATGTAGAGTGGCACTGAGTGTTGCAGAGTAGAGTCGGATATAGTGACATAGAGTGTAGTAGAGCGTAATAGAGTGTCATAGCATGGAATGTCATAGAGTGGAGTGTCGTAGAGTGGACTGTCGCAGAGTGAAGTGGCGTAGAGTTTTGCAGAGTGGAGTGGCGTAGCATGTCATAAAGTGGAGTGTCGTAGAGTGAAATTGAGAGGTGTAAAATGGAGTAAAGTGGTGTGGAGTGGCGTAGAGTGTCATTAAGGTGAGTGGCGTAGAGTGGAGTAGAGTATCATTGAGTAGAAAGATGTGAAGCAGAGTGTCGCGGAGTGGCATAGTGTGAGTGGCGTTGAGTGGAGTGGCGTAGAGTGGAGTAATGTGGAGTAGAGTGGTATAGAATGAAGTAGAGTGCTGTCTAGTATAGTGGCGTAGAGTGGAGTAGAGTATGGTAGAGTGGAGTTGAGTAGAGTGTTGTAGAGTAGAGTGTCATAAGGTAGAGTGTCATACAGTGGAGTAGAGTGCTGTAGAGTAGAGTAGAGTGCCATTGAGTGGAGTAGAGTGTCTTGGAGTGGTGTGGCATACAGTGGAATGGCATAGAATGGAGTAAAGGTCTGTGGAGTGGCGTAGAGTGGAGTACAGTGTTGTAGAGTGGAGTGGCATAGAGTGGAATGCATTAGAGCGGCATAGAGCAGCATAAAGAGGAACGTCGTGGAGTGGAATGATATAGAGTGGAGTAGAGTGACGTGGAGTGGCATAAAGTGCAGTAAAGTGAAGTGGCATAGTGTGTAGTTATGTGTCATGATTGGAGTGGCGTAGAATGGAGTAGAGTGTCATAGGGTGGAGTGGTGTAGAGTAGAGTACAGTGGAGTATGACGGAGTGGCATAGAGTGGAGTAGTAGAGTGGAATAGAGGTGGCACAAACTGGAGGAGAGTGGACAAGAGTAGAGTATTTTAGGGTGGAGTATATTGTCACAGAGTAGAGTGGCCATGGGTAGAGTGGTGTTGTATAGTGTTAAGTGGCATAGAGTGGAGCAAAGTGTCATAGAGTGCAGGGTGTAAAGTGAGTAACAGTAGAGAAGAGTGTTGTAGACTGGAGTGGCATGGGGTAGAGTTTCATGGAGTGGGTGACGTAGAGTGGCATAGAGTGGAGTGGCATAAAATAGAGTGGAGTAGAGTGTCGTAGGGTGGTGTGTCGTGTGGTAAGGTCGAGTGTCAGAAGGTGTACTGAAGTGTCATGGTGTGGAGCATCCTAGAGTGGCACAGAGTGGAGTGGCGTAAGGTAGAGTGGTGTAGGGTGGAGTGACATAGAATGATTGGCTTAAGGTGGAGTGGGGTAGAGTGGAGAAGAGTGGTGTAGAGTATCATAGAGTGAAGAGGTGTAGAGTAGAGTAGTGTACTGTAGTGTAAAGTAGAGTGGTGTAGAGTAGCATGGCATAAGGGGAGTTGTGTAGAGTGAGTGGCATTGAGTAAAGTAGTGTTGTAATGTAGTGTAACGTAGAGTGGCGTGGAGTAGCATGTCATAAGTTGAGTTGCTTAGAGTGGAGTGTGCATAGTGTGTTAGCACAGATTCATTACAGACAGCAAATGTTCAATTGAAATTGCCATTACATTTGCACAGACATACAGTTTTACTGATTAAACATATAAGAAATGTCATTACCTAGTATATTGATTTGTTTTGATCCAATTAAAATATTTGTTCCCCCCCCACACTTCAGAATTACAAAAAGAATTACTTCATCTGTGCTTTCCTATTTCTGATATATTCTGAAATATTTTTACATTGTATTTACTTGCATTTAAATGTTGTGTGCTAGAAAAAGATAACATCTAACTGCCCTTCCTACCATCAGTACCCAGCAGGATCGTTACATAAATCCTCTCACTTTGCAGTCAGACAAACAAAAGTAAACACCAGCCTCCTTCAGATGACCGAGCCTTACATTTGACCTCTCTCTCTCTGAATGCACAGCAAATATGGTAAGATAAAAACTAAATTAATTTAAAGGCTTGTTTATTGGTCATTCACATCTGAACTCCGGTATGGTTGTTTTGAGAGTGCTTTAGCACTCCCCTACTTCCAGCACCTATGGAATAGGGGTGAAATTGAAGACGTTTAATTTATGCTTTTAGTGAAGAGCACTGACCAAAATAAACAAGCTCATAAACAGAACATTGTTCCTCACAAATATGCGAGATTGATGATGAAAGGGGAAAAGATAAGTAGACTCAGTCAAGCAGGAAGATAGGAGACAAAAACGCTCTTTCAAGAAATACAGTACGTTGAGTGCCTCACAAAAAAAAGAGTTTCCAGAAAGCGAGCACTTGTGGAGGAATACAAGGAGCCTGTCAGGGAGGTTGTTAACAGGCTTTGCTCTAGGGGAGGGACAAAGACATGTTGGACAGCCTAAAACAAATAAAACCAACAAATAGAAAACAAGTAAATGTGAGTTACAAAACACAAAGCTAATGGTAAACACTGGGTGCAATGCATTCCCAGGGAAGCTTTCAGAATGTCCCCAAGAAGTGTTTCACAACTAAACAGCTGCACTGTCTGGTACAATTGAACCTAAAAAGAATGAACCACCTTAAATGGAGTAAACAGGCAGAATTAACTACATAATGGTCAGCGTGCAGGTGAGAAATGTATAGTGAACACTACTTTTATTTGAAATGTGTCAGCAGTAATTCAGGCATAGGCAAATCAAAACTCTGGTGTGCAACATTAGCAACTGTGTTAATTTATTGATCTAGTTGGGTGCAGCTTCGATAGCAAAGTCCTACTTTTAATTAAGTAATCAGTAGATTTGTAGAGCGCTTCTTGTCACCCGTGAGGGTATCCAGGTGCTGGCAGCGTCCAGGTAGTTTATGAAGATTACACTGGTTACTAGCCCAACTTTGGGAACATTACACACTTTAATAGCCATAATTTGTGTGGACAACACTAGTTTCAGTCCTTGTTTAGGGAGATTACAACAGATTCCATCTCTGCTTTGGGCAGCTGCGGCCCATGCAGGCAAGAGCGGTAGGGCAGTGGGACCAGTGGGACCAGTGGGGCCGGGTGGAGGGGAGTTTTGATAGACAATGACGAGGGAAAATTCAATAAATAACAAATGTTTCATCATCATCGTCCGTAGAAATTCCCCCCCCCCCTCCCCCCCTCCCCCACTCAGCCTCATTGCCTGAACGGACCATGGCTGGCTTTGGAAACCTTTCGCTAGTTACCAGTTGACCTTTGCATAGGTTAAAGCAGTTACTTGCCCTACATTATGAACTTTACACTCATTACCAGTCCTACCTTTTGTAGATTACACTGGTTACCAGTACTACTTTGGGACGACTACAATGGTTATACCAGATACCAGTCCTACTTTAGGTAGGTTACGCTTGCTATCAGTCCTCCTTTGGGAAGATCACACATATTAACGGCCCTTCTTTGCGTAGACTAGAGAAGTTACCAGGTATACATTTCGTGGATTAAGCTGGTTATCTGTCCTGCTATTGGTAGACCACACAGATCGCCAGTCCTATTTTGGTAAGATCACAGTGATGACCAGACCTACTTTAGACAGATTACATCCCAGTCCTTCTTTTGATAGACTTCATCAGTTACCAGTGCTACTTTGGTTAGATTACACCTTGAAGATGACACTAGTTATCAGTCCAAATGCGGGCAGATAACACTTGATACCAGTCCAACTTTGTGGGGCTTACCACTTTTAAGAATCCTTCTTTGGAAAGATTACACTGACTACAGGCCCTTCTGTGGGTAGACTACATAGTTTACAAGGCGTACTTTAATTAGATTACACTACAAAGAGGCCACCATACCAGTCCAACTGTGGGCAGGTTACACTATTTACCAGCAAATTTAGAGTAGATATCACTTGATACCAGTCCTACTTTGGGCCGATTACGACAGTTACCAGTCCTTGCTTAGAAAGATGACAGGTAACCGGTCCTTCTTTGGGCGTACTACATCAATTACCAGGCCGACTCTGGGTAGGATACAATAGTTATCAGTCTTACTTTAAATAGACCACACTGGTGACCAGCCCAACTTTGAGAAGATTACATCAGTTTCCATTCAGGATTTGGATAGATTACACAGGTTGTTAGTCCCTCTTTGGCTAGAATACACCAGTTACCATCTCAGCTTTGGATAGATTAAACTGGTTATCAGTGCTGCTTGGAGTAGATTACACCAGTTTCCAGTCCTAGTTTAGGGAAATTACACTGGTCACCAGTTCTAATTGGACTAGATTAAGATAGTAACTAGTCCTAGTTTGGGTAGACTGTTGCGGTTCTCAGTCCTCCTTTGAGTGCATTGCACAAGTGATCAGTCCATCTTTGGGCATACTAAGTAGTTACGAGTCATACTTTATTTAGATAGTGTCAACCGGTTACCAACTATGGGGGTCATTAGGATCGCGGACGGACTTGAGTCCGTCTGCGACCCCTGAGGAGGAGGGAACCTCCGCAGGGGCTGCAGCGTTCCCTCCAAGTAGATTAGGATGTGACCGCCAGGGTGGCGGTCACATCCTCTATCTTTAACATTGCGGCGGGTGCAGCTTCAAGCTGCACCTGTCGCAAGGTTAAAAATGCATGCATCGCATTTGCATGCACAAAGCAGCAGGCACTGCGCAGTGCCTGCCGCTTTGTGCACGCAAATGCAGGGGGGTACCATAGGTACCCCCCATGTGCACCCCCCACCCCCCCTTCACCCATGGGCCCGCAACGGGTCCCCGAAGTGAAAGTCTGTATGCTTTTCCACAGCGGAAAAGCCTCCGTGGAAAAGCATATATTCACCACCATCCTAATATGGGTGGCGGTGTCTGATAGACACCGCCAGCCATGTTAGAGCTTTTCCGTCGGAAGGCGACCGCGGCGGAAAAGCTGCAGACGGAATTCCAGGCCCACCAGCCATCCTTATTTGGCGGTGGGTCTTTGGAGGCTCCGCAGCGGTTTTTCCTCATCCTCCGGGCCGGCGGTGGCTTGCGCCGGCCCGGAGGATGAGGAAAAACCTCTATCATAATCGGCCCCTATATCTTAAGAAGATTACATCAGTTACCATTCCTGCTTTGAGTAGATTGGACACAGGTCTTCACTGCCTCGATCCGTCTTTCTTCCCAAAAACTCAATTTAGCCCCTCTCTCGCCTCATCTGTGCTTGGAATTTCACCCCTTCAACTTCTCCCATGATTCCATCCTTTACTGCCACCTCTCCCTTGTCCTTTACTCTCGCTCCGAACTTTGATGCTTTTCTTCTTCAAATACCTACTTTTCCTTCGGTCTCTCCAGGGCTTCAAAGAGTCAAGAAGGGCTGTTTTCCCTTTAGCTGCACTCCCCGACCTGTTAAAACCAGCCCTTCTCATTCGCCTTCTTCTCGCCCCTTTTAAATTCCATTTGAGAGTCTCTGTCCCCCATTATCCTGCTACTTCTCTATCTCTGTGTTGGCCTGCCCCACGCCCCTCCCCTGTGCTGCCCAGTTTCACGTCTACTTTCCTCACTTAGCATCTCCTTCCGGCTCCCTTTATGTTCAGGGTCAAAAGGTGACATACTAGCTCTGGGTATAAAACAACACGTCAGTACCCTGGCGCCCACCCTCAAATCGACACAGAGCTGCCATTGATACAGAATGGCCCGGCAGGACTGAGCGCTGGCGAGGGAAGCTATCCTGGGAAGCTCCCGCGGTTCACAAATCGAGTTTACGTTAATCTAAGATGTTTTAAAACATTTTTTTACATAAGTCCATTTGTTCGCTGTGAATCAATCAATCTACGAGAAAAAAGTGTGCCGACGGAAAATCAAGGCACCATACTTTATAAGAAAAAAACAGGCGAATACAGTGTTCTAGTATCCATATGGTGAGCAGGACAGAACGGTTTTCACTTCCAGTGGTCGTGGTCAGTACAAAATGCAGTGAAAGAGCGTTGTAGAGGGAAGAATGTAACTCACTCATGAAACTCGGGCATTAGCATGAGTGTTTGACTTTAACCACCTATGCAAGACCGAGTGGCCAAGGGATATTGCTTCGGGCCATTCTAACATTACTGGTATGTATTACCAGACCTGCAAACTCCAGCCCCAATAATACTGGGTGTGTAGACATTCAACCCAGATTTTAGAGGCACCCAGACCTGATTTTAGAGAGCAGGGCAAAGGGCTGCAGGAAGCTGCTGCGGAACCTATAGCATTGGGGAACAGCAAACGCCCCCCTTTCTCCAGATGTAACTTAAACCATTGTGGCCTCCCGTTGCCCCTTCTCTTTCCCAACCCCGCATCAGGGTCCTAAAAAGTGTCCCCAAACATATTTACCACCCAGTTGTCTAAGGTCTTACCACTGGGGGAAATGATTGTAGTCTCCAGATTAAGGTGCACGGATACTGGCCAAACTTTGGGGAGTCCGGCCTGGTATTCCGCACCTAAGTCCAGGGACTCCGTAATGAAAGCCTCTGTAGACATCTCAGATCATCTTGGCCTAGAGGAGTGAATGAAGCATTGCGGACCAAGCACCCTCACATCCAGTGGGACTTTAATCGGATGTGTCAGCGGTATATATAACTGTGAATATTTTGTTTACTTTAGCTGGCACATGGCCATTAAGTTTGGGCTACTGAATTTAGAAAACTGATTGAAGGATCTAGTAAACCAGAAATGTCATTTGGAAATGTTAGCACCTATTACAGCTACCTTAGCTTCCTCCAGGTTCATCCCAAAACAAACATGTTGTGGAACACTGAGCAGCTCAAAATATAGTAGTTGAATGTCAAAGGTCTGGAATAGTGACTCCCAATTATGCCACCTCCACAGGTCGGGTTAATCTGATCCTGTGGAAGGAATTACCATCATGGCACCAGACGGCATCATCTCCTCAAAATTAAAGTCCACCAAGCCTTTACCGCTGCAACAACCACCGAGAACGAGAAGAATACACTCAGAGGTTGTGTTACATTCTCAAGTGTCGATTTTATTTGTACGTTTCATAAACTGGATATGCAGCTTTACATTTAAATTATGAGTTCCTAATATGGTTTGGCTGGTTGTTATGTCCCAGTGCTAGCAATTTACTTTCAGGGCTTGTGTCTTCGAAATGGCTATTGTCAGACCATTTATCTAGGGCTCATGGAACTCGGGGGCAACAGGGTAGTAGTCCTTCTTGCAAGTGTAATCATTACCCCTGGGACCTCAGGAACCAGTTACTGCTACAAGCATACAAGCTCACTAAATACCAAGAAGCTACCTCTTAGGCTTTTCCTCTCAGGGGTTAGAGACACTGATCGGCCAAGGATGTTGTGGCGTTGAAAGCTTAGGTACGGGTTACATGTAAACAGTCACTAATTATCTATCTATCTCTATATATATATATATATATATATATATATATATATATATATATATATACATTATGGAAAAACTACCTCTGCCGTACATTATAAGGATATTTCAAGACAGCAAGGAGTTCCATGGTGTCATATAGAGGAACGAGGAGGAAGGCTGAGTTCCGCTATAAGGTCACGGAACTCAAAGGTAATTTGTAATAGTCTTATAATGTATTCCTTATAGTACATGGTCACACCATCACCCTTTCCACAATCTCTTAAATTCTTGTTGTGTTGCTGTTTCATATGAAAGAGATGGGATGTTTGCAGCTATGATGAATACAAATTGAATTTTTAATGCAAAAATAAACACACCAAAGAGCAGTTAAATATGTTTGCAAAATGATATTACAATCAATTTAATATGTCAGCTAAAAAAAAATCACTGTAGCTCACAATGTGTAGAGATGTGCAGAGAAACTCTGTCATTCCTGTCATTTCATAAAAGGTGTACAAAGTAAACATGTTGCCTTAAAAATCTAATGTTTGTTGAATACTTTCCATCCAAACAGCAGTAAAAGATAAAGCCAGGTTTTGCTTTTTTTTTTTTTTAAATGTTAAAACCTTTATTTACAAATAGTGCACACAGCTATTCAGCCTTACATCCCGGAGGCTAGGCAGCAAAGCGAAAAGCAGTAAATCAGAGTGCAATAAGCAGAATGTCAGAACGAATGAAGGTTACATTTTTCAGTTTTTTATATCAAAGGAAGAAGGGAAGAAAAGTACAGAAAGAGGCGCCGAAAAGGGCGCTAAGAAAGAAGGCAATGAAACCAATGTGCAGTGAGGCCTAATCTAGGAGTCGGTCAATCACAATGACCACAGTTATAAGCAGAACAGTAGAGATACTAAGAACGGTGGGAGAGGGAAACACAGAATAATAAGGATATCAAACCGTCAGTTGGAATCATGGGCTATGGGGACAGGTGTTCTTCCTGTGGAGCAGGTTCTGGAGGTATGCAAATGTCACCCCTGTACTCATTCCAAGAACCCCACAATTTCTGCCATTTTTTAGGTTTACCCCTGGCAACATAAACAGTATTTTCCCGGAACATACACCAATCCATATTGGCCTTCCACTGTACCACCTTCGGGGCTGTCGTTGCTCCCCACATCTGTGCAATGTCCCGCTTCGCAACCATATTCCCAAGGGTCACCCATTGGGTCTGGGCAATGTTGTAATCTGTCGGGCCCCAGATATTTAAGAGGCATCTTCGGGCCACCGCGTGTAATTCCACCCCGGTGACCTCACTCATGATCGCGTGCACTCGCCTCCAATAGGAAGCTATCGCATTGCATTCCCAAATGATGTGCATGAAGATGGCGAGTGCACCACAACCACGCCTACAGAGGCCATCAGCAGAATGTCCCATGTGTATAAGCCTGGGGCCAGTGACATAGACTCTATGCAAGATCTTTAGCTGCACCAGCCGAAGACGGGAGGGGATAGCGACCTCCTTGGGGGATGACACAGCACATTGCCAGTCTTCATCGTCTATCTCTATCCCGTCCCGCACCCACTGATCCCTCACCCCCAGGAGGAGATCTGTGCGAACATTGATAAGCTTCTTATATGTCAAGGAGATAGCACTGTACGGCATGTGGCCATCCAGTACTCGATCCTCCAAGGGAGAACTATAGGGAATCTCCTCACCCTCCGGCATGACGGACAATAGTGCATGTCTCAGCTGAGCGTACCGGAAATATTCTGTTTCACCCAGCTGAAACTCCGACTGTAGTTGGGCAAAAGACTTTACCTCCCCTCGCAACATCATGTCCTCCACCCGGTAAATGCCGATCAAGTCCCACTTGTCAAAGCCTTTAGTGTGCCATAGTTTACCCAGTATATCAGAATCGTAAAGTGGGGTCGCCTTTGTAAGCCTGTCTTTCCACCCCTGCGCCTTTGTGATCGCTCTCCAGATGTGCACAGCAGTTTTCGTTGGCCCAGACATCCGCCTATCAAGAGACCTCGTATATAGCGCCCTATGATATTTCCCGCCATCCAAGAGCCACCGATCCATGGCGTACCCTGGATTATCCACGGGGCCATATAGGCCATGATTAATGGCTGCCAACTGAGAAGCCCAGTAATATCTTCGCACGTCAGGCAGCGCTATCCCCCCATCGTACCACGGGAGCGTGAGCTTCGTGATAGCAATGCGGGCCGTCCATCCCAAAGTAGGGCACGTTGCAAGCTCTCAATCTCACCAAAGTATCGGGCCGGGACCGGGTCCTGAGTGTTTTGCAGGGCGTATAGAAATCTGGGCAAGGACATCATCTTGAATAGCGCCGCGCGCCCAAGCAGGGAAAGCGGAAGATTGCGCCACCCCTCCACATCCCGCCGGAGGCGAAGAAGAGGGGGATGCAAATTATTCTCGTAGCGCGCTTTAGGGTCAGTGGAGATGTAAATCCCCAAGTATTTGAATCCCTGTCTCGCGACCTGTATGCCACAGCCTCTCGGGAGGCGAGGCGTCCCCCCTTTCAGGACATACAAATGCGACTTCGACCAGTTAATAACCAAGCCGGAATACTGGCCAAAGAGTCGAAGCACGTCGCAGGCCACGATGAGAGACTTGCAAGGGGAAGTGAGATACAGAAGGATATCATCTGCATATAATGACACTCGGTCCTCGAAGTCCGGGGGGCATCGGATGCCATGTAGGTCTGGGTGGTTGCGTAGCCATGCCGCCAATGGTTCGAGAGCAAGTGCGAACAAGAGGGGCGACAGAGGACAGCCCTGCCTGGTGCCCCTCTGAAGTACAAAAGGTGCCGAAACTCGACCATTGACCGCTACATTAGCCAGCGGGCTAGCATACCGAAGTTTGACCCACCCTACGAATTCCGGACCGAAGCCGAGCTTCGCCAACACTGCCCACAGGTAACTCCATTCAAGGGAGTCGAAAGCCATTGTGGCATCCAACGACGCCAGGACAGCTGGCTCCTCAAGCATGTGGGCCCTAGCCAGGGCTCCGTGAAGTCTCCGAAGGTTAAGAGCAGTGTTGCGGTGTGGAATTAAGCCCGACTGGTCCGGGTGCACTAAGTCGCCAATGACGCCAATCAGTCGGTTGGCGAGCCAGGTTTTGCTTTTGCTGTTTAAACTGCAGGTTTAATTATGCTCAGTGATGTACTACTTTCCATTCCACCCTGTCTGCTGGGTCTGGCAGCAGGCATTATGATGTCAGAACTAGGCTGTAATAAGTTATTACACTATGGCAGTATCGCAACAAATGGTGTCACAAGTCGCCTGTAAAAAGGAAACTAGAGATGGGATGGGATTTAATATCCAGGTTGCAGGCTCAAATGTTATATAAATATGTATACATATATTCAATGAAAAAACCAAAGGTTAGAGCCTAGTTACAGATAGGACAACTCTTTTTCCTATACAAACCAAGGGGCATATTACCAACAACTAGCGATAATTATCGCTAAATTGGCTTAGCGGCAATATTTTTATCGCTCTTCTGTTCTGATACTTTCCTGAGCACTGACACAGGGGCGTAGCTTCAAGGCGGGTGTTTGGGGTGTGACACCCTCCAAATAAATGCATTCTTGGTTTGGTAATTTGGTCTTGGGGCCCTTAGTTTGGGTCTGCTATTTCTGTGACAGTTTTTATCTTTGTGAGCCAAGAATGAAAGACAAAACAATCACTTTGATGTAAACGGGAGAGAGAGAGACAGTCTACTCATCTGGCCTAATTTCAAAATTTGAAACCAGATGTCCTGTAACCAATAGCTGCTTCCCTGCTTGCCCAAACTGTGTAACCCTAGACAAATATTCTATTTCGCACAGCCTCTGTTTTGTTTCTTATCACATATGAGCGTACTTTTAAATACTTGAGCACAGGATGTGCACTATACACCACTTGTGTTTGATTTAATAGATTATAATGCTGTGCAATCTATAATAAGAATCTAGGCCACGTGTAGGGTTTACATGACTACTGACTTGCTCCTTAGTTCACTAATCGCGTTGTTATTGGGGGGTGGGGGGGGGGGGGGCATGACTGTTTTTAAAAACAATGGGCCCGATTCACAGAACTACCTTAAGACAAAACCCTAAACTTACCACCATTTTGGTATTCACAGAAGGCACTTACTCATTTCGGTATTCACAGAAGTTAGAAGTCCTAACTTTAGGACTCCTAAATGCCTTCTGTGAATACGGAAAGTCTTAAAATTAGGATTTTTCTCAGTTTATGAGTAGTGAAGTTAGGACTCCTAACTTTAGGACTCCTAAAAGCCTCTTGTGAATACCGAAAGTCTTAAAGTTAGGATTGTTCTCAGTTTAGGAGTCCTGAAGTTAGGAGTCCTAACTTTACTACAGCTAAACTGAGAAAAATCCTAACTTTAAGACTGGGCAGTGGTGCCTCTGCACCTGCTGCACTGTTGATAGCTACCCCACTGCACAATTTCTGCCAGCCAAACACACTGCCTGTCAGGCTTGCTCACGATCAGCCTCGGCTACTGACAGCCCTGAAGGAACCATTGTGCTCTGCCAGTCATGTACACTTCATTCCCAGTGCAGTGCCAGTACTCACCGCAGTTTGTGCTCTTCCAGTCGTACGTACTATGTGCCAGCCTAGGGCACTGCCAGCAGTAAAGTCTGGCTCAGCTCGAGCGCTCCTACCTCTGCACACTTTGTACAATCCAAGCAATCTGCCTGTCAGACCTGCACACTGCCAATCCTCTAAACTGGTATCAATGTTGGCAGACTTGTGATTTGACAGCCCATTCTGTGAGACCATGATTGAGTCAGTACCTCATCTTCTTTTTGTGTTCCCCGCATACAATGCCCCTCGCACAAGGTGGTTGAAACCCCTCTGCCAAGAATTAGGCACCAGACATTGTGGTGAGGCCCTACGCATTCTGAAATCGGACACACGGCCCCTACTTGTCTGTGGCTTGGCGAAGTTTTTAAACTGGGCTTGGTTGATCAGGTCCAAAAGGCTTTCTTACATTGTTTAGTTGAGATTTTATGGCTATTTTATGTATTTTATTGCCGCCAAGTGTATTTCATACTTCGATTTTTGTATAACTATATTTTATGAAATAAGGCTTCTTATGTATTTTAAATAAGGTTTCCTATGTATTTTAAAACTGTACTGTGTTGCTTTTAAAGATATATTCATATCGAAATAAAGCCTTCTTTGACTGACTGACAGCCCAGTGCACGGCCAACGTGCAAACATTGGGGCAACTCTTTGCCAGCCCTCAAAGCAGTCTTACACTTTAACAATCCTGTACACGGAGGAGCCTAGCCTGCAGCCATGATGGCCGCCTGATCCTTCGGCTCCGCCGACCCTTCCGCTTTCCTCCCATCCCGTCACCTATCCTTGCATCCATCCTGCTCCTGAGTCGAATTCTCGGGCATGGGAGAGGACCCCGACTCCAACGGTGTGTCTCTCTATGCGCTCCCTGCGGTGGAAGCGGTGTAGCGTTCTCGCCTTCTCTTCTCCCGGACGCTGCCCGGCGCTGAAGGGTCTTTGTTCCCCGGGATCGGCTGCCTTCACCCACAACAACACAATAGACGGGACCGAGCCGACCTACGGAGTGCAGCGGCTAAATTGGATCTTTCCTCTGCTACTTTCTATCCTGCTTCGCTTTGCTCCTCTTTAAGCAGGGGGCATGCCGGCTGTGATCGCAACAATGTATCACCGCCCAGACTTGTGGATGCCTTTGTTCGCCTCTTGCCTCGCGGTGTGAGGCGGTGGGGGCCATCTTGAAGACCGAGCAACCGCAACTTATTCCCCATGATCTCGGACTGCACCTGGTGACACGGCCGCTGCTGACGCTCTGTTTACACCTGCACAGTGTACTATGGTCTATGTTCCCTTTGTGCCCCCGGCCCGGCGATGCCATGTAGGGCACCGGCGAGGTGCTCAGCTTTGCGATGGAGACGTGGGTGTCCAGTCTGGTGGGCTGCCACGAGTTTCCGAGCCCCGTCAACAGGGAATTGCTACATCATTCTCTCCTAAGGCACCAGTGCGGACTGCGGACATTTTGGAAGCCCTGTATACCTTTCGAACTGCTTTACGTAACAACGTCTGTGACCTAGGGCACCGTCTAGATGCTGTTCTCTCTGTAGTGCCTCTACCAGACCGGACACATTCACGAGTGCGGGATGCTGCGCCACATCTTGTGTCCGACTTCTGTGGACTACCTGCCCAGGTGTGCTCCGAGGAGTTGGAGGTATGTGATCCCGATACCCTCGAGATGCTGTCTGTGATGGAAACGCAGCGGTCGGATGTCTGTGTGCTGCTTCAGGGGACGGGGTCCTATCTACGGACGCCATGTTTGGATACTCCTTTGTGGTCTATTGGAGACGTCTCCTACGTTATTCTGCAGTTGCTGCCACTGCCCTGGCCGGGTGGTTCCTGTACCATTGTCATCTACATGGCTGTGTTTCGGATGGACTTTGATGGACACCCCCCCGCTCGGATGTGGTCACTTTGCTCGTTCGCCTCTCTCAAGATGTCTACCATGCGGCTGGACTATGTCACTGCCTCACATCGCAGGGGGCAAGGTTGAGGTTGTCTCCTCTTATGTTCGGACTGTTTTTCTTGTACTGCTGGGATCTTGATGGACTGCCGGGGTCATTGAATATAGGTATCGTGTTGCTGGCGGGGTCTGGGATCGGGCGGCCGGAGTGATGTGTGATGGTAGTTTTTGTTTTATCTCTGTGGCCCTCCTCCGGTCTTCTGTGAATTACATTATTTCTTTTCTTTTCTTCTTTCCCTTTTCTGTTCTAAATTTCGGGTTCTATTTCTGGGCGACAGGCACACTGCTAGGGGGGGGGGGTAGGCCGTAGCCTCCGCACGCGTGCAGGGTGGGGGGTTGGGGGTGGGGATTTTGTTTAGTTTCAGTTTCTATGGGCCTTAATTTTTCCTCTTCTTGGTTTCTCTTCCTTTTTCCTTTTTCTTTGGGTCAGACGGGTGTTTAGGGGTACCGCGGACTATTCTTTTTGCTGCTCATTCTTTTCTTATTGTGGATGTGGGAGTACTGAGTCCGTGGGGCGGGCGATTACCAGCATGTACTGTTTGTTCGTTGTATTATCCTGAAGCATATTATTTTTTGCTGCTTTTTCAATTATTCTCTCTCGTACTGTCGCTGATTTGCTGGTTCGTTGCCTGCCATCTGCTTTGATAAATTGTTTGCGTCTGATCCTTCTTATCTACAAAATATAAAATTAACCTAATTCCTCCTTTACCTGGCGGTCCCTCTTTCCGTATGCCATGTCCTGGACACTTTTGCGTTTTGTTGTTTGGGACTGCTGGACTGCCCTATCCTCACTTTTTGTGCTCTTGATTGCTTCGAGGCCGGCCCATGTGGTTGTGGGCCCGTAACTGTATTTTTCTGATGCACAATAAAGATTTAAAAAATTTAAAAAAAAAAAAAAAATCCTGTACACTTACAGCAGTGCACACCCATTGCTAGCATTGTGTATCTGCTGTCAGATTTACCCACTGACAGTCCTAAAGCAGTCTTTTGTCTGCTCGCCCAGCATTGTTAGACCAGCCTTACCAACCACCAACCCTGAAAGGTGCCTTGCAGAATGCCACTCCTGCACCCTATCAGCCCTGCACACATTGTTTGCCAGCCAGGTAAATTGCCAACCACAGTAGCAGTTTTTAGCCCTTCAAGCCATGAACTTTGTCGGTCCTAAACACTGCCTTACACTTGGCCAACCCTACTCATCAGGAGCCCTGAATGTTACCTGACGCACTGCCGACTTCTAACAGTGTTCCCTGTGCATACTGTCTTCATTGAACACAGACAGTAATCAAGGCAGACTTACCTTGTTTTTTTTAGTTTTTTTTTTAAGTACTCATTGCCCAAGTATACCAGAGCTTTGGGTCTCAGGTCCCGATCAGGAAATTATAGAAACCACCCAATCATCTGTATATTGGGACGGATCACTCTACACCTTGCTATCCTTATTCACCCATTGGTAGCTGTTTCGTTATGGCCCCTGTGTGCCACCGTCAGAGTATTAGGCAATATGGTATAGAGGCCTAGTCATCAGATTTTATAGATTCAATCCATTTCTCATATGGAATCCAGAAGTTATTTCTCTTACGTTTAGAAAATCTGTCCAACCGTTCTATTTTGCTGGGAGGTGCCACTTTCACCCAATATTTACATATTTCCCTGCGGGCAAGTAATATGAGGAGGAAAATCAATTTATTTGTATTTTTTATCTGTGATGCGTAAATAGAAGGAACCACAAAATAAATCAAATTTACGCTTACCTGGAACGTCTCTCCAAGTATAACAGAGATTGTATTACTCACTTCCAAACAAAAATCCTGGATCATTGGACAATCATAAAACATATGGATGTCATCGCCTTTCACTTTACCACACTTAGGACATTTTGGCACTGCTCCATTCTCCATTTTGGATAATTTATATGGCGTCCAGGCAGACTTACCTTGTGATAACCCTGTGTATTGCCATCCTCCAGAACTTTTTACTAATTCTGCTTACTGCCAGGGCTGGGACGGCAGGCTTGGCCTGTCTGCCACTATGTCATTTTCCAGTGGGCTGCTTGCCAAGAGGTTAGTTTGAGAGAAACATGACTTGCCATGACTTAACCATGGCCCCATTGTTTCTTTCTATAGACAGCCTCCTGCAGTGGGGGCTGGTATGATCATTTTTGCCAGAGCTGATTTTGTTTCCAGTCTTGCCATGAGTGCTGTACACCAGCAGACCTGCTCTTATACTATATTCCGTGCACACAGAGCCCTCTCCAAAACCTAATAACATTCTGCAAGTTGGCGGTATAGAGTCATAGCTGCCAAGTGATCCCATGTGTTGCACAGGGTGCGCAACATGGGCCCTTGCGGATCCTGCAAGGGAAGTTCCCCCGAACACTTCAGGGGGACTTCAAAACTTCAAGGGGCCCTCACTCAGCCCCTGGCTATTAAATATCGGTGATTTGTGGGAGACTTGGGGGACCCTCATTACATTCTGCAAGAGAGCCCCACCATTTTGTGTTACACCAATGGTCTTGGGTAAACCCTCAATCCAGTCCTGGCAGCTAATTAGCCAGCAGGAGGTTTGAGCCCTTACCTGCAGTGTTCGGTTAATTCCGGTCCACTGAGGTGGGTGTATTACACACGGGCCAGGTTGGCCTTTTTTAGGTCTTGCCTAATCTGTTTGTTGGCAACCAATGTTTTATATCTAATGTAGACCTAGAACAGACTTTTTACCTGCCGTTTGGTGAGGATTCAAAGATTTTCTTCTCTATCTCAACTTCCTGTTCCTAATGTAATGGCTTCCCTCCCTATGTATGTGCTTGTCCCACTCAAGGAGAATTTCAGTCACATCGTGTTTTGACTAGATGATTTGTATCCTTCCCTGACATAAGGATCCTGCATTGAAGTGTACGAAGGACTATTTTATTTGCCAGCCCAGCTCCTTTCAACCCTATGCCCTATTAAATAAATTTATCTCTGAAGCACTATCTTGCCCCTGCAGCCTCCTTTTCAGGTCGCAGCCTACCAGACAGACCAGCTGTTTGGTTTGCTAAAGATATCTTAGGGAAATTGGCTTTGCAGTTTGTAACTCACATTTTCTGGTTTTCAATTTGCTGGCTATAGTTGTTTTAGGCTATCCAGCTTGAGTTTGTCTCTCCCGTTGTTCAAACATTGTTTAATGTATTTTTCTACAAACTTGCTATCTGTAAACAGGCCTTTAAATATTGTTCTTCTCTTGTCACATTTGTTGTGCATTCAATGAGGTCAAATGTCAAGCTCTCGCTTCCAAGGGACCTTGGTGTTTATTTTCTTTCTCTGTCTGCAATGTGAGAGAATTTGTCACAATCCTGCTGAGTATCGATGTAAGAGGATACAGTGTCAGATGTTTTTTCTCCTAGTACACAACAAAAAAAGGACTGCGCTGATGTTTCAGAAAATATCAGTATCTATACAAATGAAGCACATTTTTTTTAAAATTCTGACTTGTAGTGGACACAAATATTTGAATACGATCAATAAAACACATCAATACACTAGGTGATAGCATTTGAACATATTTGAGTGCAGTAAAACCGTATTTCAGTGCAAATGTAATTTTTATTTCAAATAAAAATGTGCTGCATGTAATGGTAGTGTGCTGCCACACCATGCATACTCCACACTACATCACTCCACTCTATACTATGCCCTTCCACTCTATGCCACACCACTCCATTCTACAACACTACACTCCACTCTACAACATGCCATTCCACTCTACGACCCTCCATTCTAAGACAGTCTACGATACGCCATACCACTCAACTCTACAGCCTCCACTCTACACCACTAACTGCACTCCACTCTACCCCACTCAACTCCTATCTACCCCACCCCACTCAACTTCGCTACAATCTACCCCACTCTGCCGATTCTACCACATTCCCTCCAATTTACCCCAATCCACTCTTGTCTACCCCACTTCATTCTATCCCACCTCAATTTAACCCTCCCCACTCCACCCCACCCCAACCTATCCCCCACCCTACTCCAATCTACCCCACTCCAATCTACACAAATCCACTCCACTACGATCCAATCTACCCCACTACAACCTACCCCACTCCAATCTACGCCACTCCAATACAATCTACCCCACTCCACTCCAATCTACTCCAATCTAACCAAATCAACCCTAACCCATGCCAATCTGTCCACTCCATCCCAATATACCACACTCCACTCAAATCTATCCCACTCTGCTCCAATCTACCCCAGTCTACCCCCACTCTACTCCAATCTACCCCAATTCACCCCACTTCAATGTACCCTGAGCCAACCCACTCGACTCCAATCTATCTAAGTCCAGTCCAATGTACCCCACTTCTCTCTAATCCACTCACATCTTCCCAAGTCCACTTCATTCCAATTTACCCTACTCCACCCCACCTGCTCTAATTTACCCCAATCTACCCAACTCCACCCCAATCCACCCAACTCCACCGCACTCCAATCTACCCCACCCACTCCATCCAAATTGACCCTACTTCAATCTACCCCCACTCCAATCTATCCCTATCTACTCCACCCTACTCTAGCCAAATCTACCCCACTGCAATGTACTCTGCCCCATTCCAATCTCCCTACTCCACTCCAATCTACCCTGCTACACTTCAATCTACCCCATTCCAAACTACCCCACTCACTCATCTTTCTTCAGTCTGCCAAACTCCAAAGTACCCCACTCTGATCTACCCACTCCATTCCAATCTGCCCTGCTCTAATCCACCCAATCTACCCCGCTCCACCTTAATCTACCCCACTCCACTCTACCCCAATCTACCACACTGCAATCTACCCTCTCTAATCCACTCACTGTACCCCACTCCACTCTTCCCCAGATTACCACACTCCATTCAATTTTACCCAATCTACCCCACCCCAATTCACTCCAATCGACCACATGCCACCCAAATCAACTCCACTTCACTGCAATCTCACCCACTCCACCCTAATCCACCTCACTCCATCCCATTCCAATCTAACTACCACACTCCACCCCAAACTATCCTACTCCATTCTAACGCATCCAATTTTCCCCATTCCAATCTACCCCATTCCTATCTACCACAATCTACTCCACTCCAATCTACTGCACCCCAATCTACCCCACCCCACTCTATCCACCTCTACTCCAATCTACTCCACTCCAGTCTACCCCAGTCCACTCCAATGTGCCCCAAACTACCCCACTCCTATCTATCACACTCCAATCTACTCCACTTCACTCCAATCTACCGTACCATAATCCACCGGATCTGTCCCACTACAACCTACCCAATTCCACTATACCACACTCCACCCTATTCTACCCCACTCCACTCCAATCTACTCCTTTCCACTCCTGTCTACCCCGCTCCGCTCCATTCTACCCCTATCCACTCCAGTCTACCCCACTCCACTCCAATCTACCCCACCATACCCCAATCTACTCCCCTCTAGTCTACGCCATTCTACCCCAATCTAACCCACTCTACCCCACTCCAATCTACCCAACCCCATCCCAATATACCTCATACCACTTCAATATACCCCAATCCCCCAATATACCTCATTGCAAACTACCTCACTCCATTCTATTGAACCCTACTATAGTCAACCTAATCTCCCCAAATCCACTCCAGTCTATCTAACTCCACTCCAGTCTATCCCACTTCACTCCGATCTACCACAATATATCCCACTCCACTCTACCCCGTTCTACCCCGATCTACCCTATACCTATCTGCCCCACTCCAATCGACCATTCTCTAATCTACTCCAATCTACTCCACTCCAATCTACCTCAATCTACCCAACTCCACCCAATCTACCTGTATTCAATCTACTCCAATCGACCACACTAATCTACCCAACTCCCTCGTTCCAATCTACCCAAATACCCTCACACTCCATTCTACCCCACGCTATCCCCACTGCACTCTATGCCAATATAGCCCACTTCACTAAACCACAATCTATGCCATTCCACTCTATCCCAATCTACCCAACCCCACCTCACTCCATACCACTAACTTTTAATCATGCTGAACAGCAGCAACACTTATGTTTATAATAACTAAAACACATTTCCAAAGCCAAGAGCTCTTGCCTAGGCGAGACCTATTGGCTTTGCCAATGCTTGTTCTATCTATTCTATGCGTCTGTGTCATCAAATGATTATGTTTGAATAGCTTAAAACTTTCCAAGGTAAACTACCTCGGTGGTGCTGCGAAGGTCCAACGGCCGACGCGGCCCCACCCACTCCGCGGAACCTCCGCCCTGCCGCGAAATAACGGCCGCGGCTAAAGTGTTAAAGCTGCAGTGCGGAGATAAAAATAGGTAGATACAATATATACATTGGTGTATTTGCAGGGTAACCGTGGGAAAGCAGAGGTTTTAAAGCTGCAGGGTCAGAATAAAAATTAAAATTAATTATAAACAATATATATTAGTGTATTTGCACAGTAATCGAGGGGGAGTGGGGGGAAAGGAGAGGTAGGTGACAAAGGTGTTTTCTCACTCCTGTGTCACTGCGCCGTTCACCGTCACTAGCACATTCAGTACTGTATATAAAATTGTACTGTAGTGCTGTTATAACTACTTACAAATACTTCTCTATACCCTACGAAATCCATTGGTGGTCTCCCTTCCTTTATTCTCCCCCTCCTTCGAGTGATTTATACTATCTCTATAATACTCCACCCGGTCTCACCTGGGTTAACGGGTTTACTCCTGTACTTTGTTTTCCTTTCTTATAGTAAAATCATTCATTGATGGGCACCATACATGCTCACACATTGATGTGCAAAGTGACTGCCATCTTGAAACGCTTTTCCTTACATTTCAGAAAAACACTTCCAAGACTGCCACCCACGTGTGACCAGGCATGGTGACCATCTCAGGAAAAACAATGATAAAGCCGAAAGGGCTGCACCTTGCTGTCATTGATGAGACCTATTGATTTAGCAAATGCTTGTCGCTAATTGCAGGCTCTGTGCCCAACCCAGTCCATAGTTGTCCACCAACTCTCTACAGAGCCTTTGGATGAATAGGCGAGACACACTGAACCACAACGACATGCAAAGTAGATGTTGAACGCCTTTACAGACTCTCATAGATGCATGGTGCACCTTGCACCTTCAGTCTAGCCAAGCTACATTCACCTACTCATTCCTGAACCAGTCATTCCAATAGAGGAAGGCACACAGTTAACTCCTGTTTACACCAGGGTCACTCAAATAATATCAAGCACCCACTGGGATCACAAAATTAAAATATTTGTTTATTTTGAACCAACTGCGTCTTGGGGAATGTGAATCACTGGTCAGGCCGCGGGCAGCGTGTTCTGTAGTGCAGTATCAAGAACCCGGTGGGCTTTCTAAACTTTGCTCCTGTGATAGTGAGTATAGCCCAGTGGGGGTTTTGTGCTTGAGACCTTATACTGACCTTGTAAGGGGTACTATAGATGAGGCGCACTGGCAAATCTGCCAATAGATCTACTAGACCATCAGCAATTGTTACAAGACACAATTGAGATGCATCAGCAGAGCTGCAGGGAGCTCAGAATAGGATCAGTGATCTTTGAACTGCATTTTTGGCTAGAAAGGGTTAGCAGCCTGTCTTGTTCTCTGCCATCTGATTTCCTTGTTGGTCATCATAGGACTAGGCACATGCCAAAGCATGTGGCGAGAGGAGTTACTATTTTAGCCAATCAGAATGTGACACCTCTGTGCCGCTTTGTAAATAATGTCTAGGTTAGGAAGTGGCAAGGATGGCTGGTGTAGATGAGTGTTGTAATGGCTCCGAGCACAGAATATCAATATATTACTGAACAAATGTGTCTCTTCTGGTGCTCTCGACATCCCGTAACACCTCGTTGGCTATTCTGTGGAAGGAGAGGCTCTGCTCCAAGAGCTGATGCAAACCACATGCTGAATCCAAAAGTTCCCTCTACTTGCAGACTGTGCTTCCAAAATGCACTGTGCGTCACTTCCAGAAACTGTCCTCTGGCTGCCTGCCCCCACCCCGGCAGGCGAACACACTCCACTGTGTTGCAATACTCTACCTCCACAACATGTTGCAATTCCTGGCTGCTGTCTGCGTACTTAGTTCAACGTGAAACCTCTGATAACAAATTTTAAAATGCCTTAGTCTTGCTTTGCCTTTTACTTGACTGTGCGAGGCCTTTTATTTAGGTTCTGGGGCAGTCAGTGGTATCTGGGCAGCATCCCCAGGGCAACTGGTACCCTAAGAACTTGGTTATTAAAGCATTCCAATTGGCTAACCATGGATCGCTTTGTACTGTTAACTGTTCAGTGGTAGTGAGGGAGAGCATTTAAGGCTTTATATAGGGAGTAGTAGAAGGTTTGGAACTCAGGTACTGCATCACACAAGTGTTCCTTGAATGTCCAGTCAGTGTTTTAGCTTTTAAAGAGAGTAAGGGGCATATTACCAACAACTAGCGATATTTATCGCTAAATGGGCTTAGCGAGTTTTTTTTTATCGCCAAGCATCGCCGGATATTATCGCAGAGATAACGTGCTATTAGCAACATTTATCTCTAAAGCGATAAAATATCCGGCGATAGCGGCGAAATGCGTGAATACCGCTGAGAATACAGCGATATTCACGGATTAACCCCAATTGGGTCTTAGCCAAAATATCCACCTCCCACTGGATATAATGGCTAAGAACTGGTCTGAGCAGGTGTTAGGTTTTGGAGATATTCGCGCTTAGCGCGAATATTTCCATCGCTACGCCTGCGTTGATAATAGGCGATAGCGATGTTAGCGACTGCTTTCAGCCGCTAACAGGTTGGGTACGCCCACTTTGCATGTCATTAGCGATAAACATCGCTGACATTAAAAGCGGGCCCCAAACCGCTCGCTATCGCCTACAAGCTGTCGCTAACTGCTGTTAGCGACAGCTTTCTAATAGGGCGATAGAATTATCGCCGCTTAGCGGCCGAAAACGGCCGCTAAAGCGGCAATAATCTCTTATCGCCCTCCTTGATAATATGCCCCCAAGTCTCTTCTCTATGTGCAGGAAAGTAGGACAGTTAAAATAAGGAACAATATAATGGCTTATACGATAAGGTGCTGTAGTTTAAGTGATATTGAGTACTAAGGCCAATGTTAACCTCAGGCATGGTCGCCTATCTTTCAAAATCCTTAGGACACAAGCTGTTTACAAAGGCAATGTTTACATGCTCTTGTCAATAAGCCACATATGCCAGACCAAGTCCTATAAGCATTACTTTGCCTATGGTAATTCTGCCCTTTGCTATAGTTTCTAAGCAGGTTCACTAGGAGCACCACATATGTGGCTTTGAGTCAAGTTTGTTGAGAAAAAGCCAAAAATGTTCAAATCAAAATTAGTAACTCTGGGTCTTTCCAATGTTTAGGTTGCAAGCTGCTCGTGTTTATGAAGCACACTTACAACGCCAACAACATTCTACATTTCTCAACCTAGCTGAAAATTACTAAAAACCAAATATTTGTGTCAACCAAAATACCACCACCCAAAATAAACTGGGACCAGCCAAAGTCAAAAAGAGAGTAGCTTTAGATGCCAACCAACTCCTTCCAAAAGTCTTGGGCATAGATTCATCAACCTAAATTGCGATCGCAATAGCTGCGAAACAGCTATTGCGATCGCAATTACGGCTCCCGCAATTCATCAAGCAAAAAACAGTAAATTGCGAATTCGCAAACATAAATTTGCAGAATCAATGTGGAACCCCCTTAGCGAATCTGTAGCAGCGAATTTCCACTTATTCTGCAAATTAATTTGCGAATTCGCAAATAATTCGCAAATTCAATTAATCAAACATCGCTAATTGCAAAAAAAAACATAATCGCTAAATGCGAGTTGCAATTTAAGGAGAAGTCAAACCAAGTGGTAACCATGAAGTTCAATTGGGGGGGGGGGGGAAATTCCACAAAAAAAATGGGCGGGGCAAAACAAACACACTTAAGGAGACACTGTAGGAGCATGGGGACATTCACAATGCCAGGTCTATACATCGTGGCAAGGCGGCTGAGGCTCCAGGCTGCAGCCCGGAACCAATGCAGGATCCAGGAGCGCATGTTCCGGCTGCGGATAACACTCCTGGGCCAGACTGAAGAGGAGATACACTCCAAATACAGGCTGAATGGGGCAATGATAGCCAAGTTCATCCGAGACCTTGCCCCCTGATGCAGGACCCGACAAGGAGGACCAATGCCGTGCCCACCCATGTCCAGGTCCTGTGCTGCCTGCACCTCCTGGTCTCCGAAAGCTTGCAGGGGATAGTTGCATATGCAGGGGGGATCTCCCAGAGCACACTGTCACGCTGCCTACGGAGTTTCCTGGATGCCATGCTGACCCGGATACACCACTACATAACCTTCCCAACCACCCAACAGGACTTAAATCAAACAAAGCTTGACTTCTATAACACAGCCCAATTCCCCCATGTAATTGGATGCATTGACTGTACCCACATCCACATCTGCCCACCCGCTGAGACAGAATACATTTATCGGAGGGAAACATCCTTTACACCGCGGATGTTTCAACGCAGTGCTGTTACGACGCGTCCTTTACAACACAAGTCGTAACCACGACTTGCGCTGGAGGGCGCTACAGGATTAAGAATAGTATATTTACTATTCCAACACCTTCCCTAGTGTCCACGGGGACTGGTGTTAGAATAATAAATTATACTATTCTCGATCCGCACCCCCAATGCAAGTCGATGTCACGACTTGCGTTGTAAAAGACGCGTTGTAACAGCACGCGTTGTGACGGTACGCGTCGTAACGTCATACATCCTGTACCGGAACCGCAAGTCCTACCACTCACTCAACATCCAGATGGTCTGCAACGCAAAGACAATTATCACCGACATAGTGGCCCAATACCCGGGGAGCACGCATGATTCTTTCATATTCAGGCACAGCGGCATACACACCCGCCTGGCCTGTCTGTTAACATTTTATCAGCCTGTACTCAATCCTTATCTGGAGGGACGGAAGAAAAAGGTGGCGATCCTGTTTGAAATGTTTGAAAAGTTAAAAAATTGGAGAAAATTAAACCAGGTTCCCTGGAGAATCAGTATCCACTATCACGATCATATCAGACACACTATTTTAAAAAAAGCTGCTGAACTTGCTGACTTTAAGTAGGACTCCGTGAAATTTAAAATCACAGAGGTGTAATTCAGGCAATTTTGTGAATTTCACATTATGTCTGAAATTACACTGTGCTTAATTACGCATCATTCATGGTAAACATTTGCTGCAAATGCGCCCTTTGTGGTAAATGGGGCAGGGTACTATCCATCAATAATTGCCGGGAGTCTTCCGATGTATAGGTAGTAGAGGGAGTGTATACCTTCTCCAAATGACTCGCGAAAGCACCTGCAATTTCCTGCGGGTCAGATACTCTCGCACCCGTTGCAGTAGATAGTTCTGGCACCCATCTATGTTCCTGCTCTCTCCGCTCCATCCAGGCCAGCATCTTGCCTGCCCTTTCCCCCATCTCATACACTGTATGACGTGTGGACAGTACTCTTGCACTTGCTTTTTCTTGCATAAGGGCTTTATACTCAAGACGTTTAATCGTCAGGCAGTGTGCTGTGGTATCACAGGGTAAGGAGTTATAGAGTGACTCTAATTGTTGTAGGTCGTTCTCCAGTTCAAGTATGTGCTCATTTTGACGTCGGATATAACCCATTTTTAACGCTAATGCATGGCCCTTTAACAGTGCTTTTATATGCCTCCCAGATCGTCTGCGCTGACTCCACAGATCCCAGGTTTTCTGTAAAATAGTGGTCCGTCTGTTCAGTTAGTTGGTCCCTAATGTCAAGTATCTTAAGAAGCCACGGGTTTATCACTATAGAGCTACATCAGGATGTATGTTCTTGACAAGAAAAACATGGTCATTCCCAGTGGCAGTTGGTGAAGTTTGAGAGTGGTGGGGCTGCGCTATGCACATGGGGGCGGCGTTGGAGAGCACTTTAAGGGGACACAGCATTTTTTGGGAGGGTAAATGTTTATTGTGGTTACCAAGGAACAACTAAATGCGATCAGCTGTTGCTCGGGTGTTTTTTTTGCACTTTATCCTAAAATTTTAAAATGTACTCAAGTACGCACCATGCCATTCCAGTTTAAACCCAGCCATATGCAAATCAGTGCTGGCCCTGCGCCCAATGGGGACAGTCCAGCCCGAACTGCCAGGCCAGGTCCTCCCTGGACTGGAAACAAGCATCCTAGGACTGGTTTCAGGGTTTAACCCTCATCAGCCAGGATAGCTTGACTCCAGTGACATGGAGAGCAAGGGACCCACGTGTGGACATACCCGCCCCACTCGGGGTGACAAATGCAAAAGAACAATTGATGGACAGAATGCAGAACAATGTCATACATTCACCCTAGTACAGAGATCTGGGCCTAAATCCATTGTTTTTTTGCTCACCATGCCATTCCAGTTTGAACGCAGCCATGCGCAAATCAGTCTTGACCCACCGCCCAATGGGAACAGTCCAGCCTGAACTGCCAGGTCAGGTCCCCCTGAACTGGAAACAAGCATCCTAGGACCGGTTTCGGGGTTTCACCCCTCATCAGCCAGGATAGCTTGACTCCAATGTCATGGAGTTCACAGGACCCACGTCTGGGCATACCCGTCCCACACGGGGTGACAAATGCAAAAAGAACAATTGATGGACAGAATGCAGTACAATGTCATACATTCACCCCAGGTCAGAGATATCAGTCTAAATCCTTTGTTTTTTTGCTCACCATGCCATTCCAGTTTGAACCCAGCCATATGCAAATCAGTCTTGACCCTGCGCCCAATGGGAACAGTCAAGCCCAAACTGCCAGGCCAGGTCCTCCCTGGACTGGAAACAAGCATCCTGGGACCGGTTTCAGGGTTTCACCCCTCATCGACCAAGATAGCTTGACTCCAGTGCCATGGAGAGCATGGGACCAACGTCTGGGCATACCCGTCCCACTCGGGGTGACAAATGCAAAAAGAACAATTGATGGACAGAATGCAGAACAATGTCATACATTAACCCCAGTACAGAGATCTGGGCCTAAATCCATTGTTTTTTGCTCACCTTGCCATTCCTGTTTGTACCCAGCCATATGCAAATCAGTCTTGACCCTGCACCCAATGGGAACAGTCCAGCCCGAAGTACCAGGCCAGATCCTCCCTGGACTGGAAACAAGAATTCTAGGACCAGATCTCTTGACTAGGGGAGAATGTTTGAATCATTCAGCATTCTGTCCATCATTTTTTGCAGTTACACTTTTCGCCCTAAGTGGGTTGGGTATGCCAAGACGTGGGTCCCTTGCTCACTATGCCACTGGATTCAAGCTAGCCTGGCTGATGAAGGATGACATACCCTGAAACCGGTCCCAGGCTGCTTGTTTCCGGTCCAGGGAGGACCTGGATTGGCAGTTCGATCTGGACTGTTCCCATGAGGCACAGGGTCAATACTGATGTGCATATAGCTGGGTTCAAACTGGGGTGGTTTAGTGGGCAAAAGAACAATGCATTTAACCCAGAACTCTTGACTGGGGGAAAATGTTTGAATTATTCCGCATTCCGTACATCATTTGTTGCAGTTACACTTGTTGTCCTAAGTGGGATGGGTATGCCCAGATGTGGGTCCCTTGCTCACTATGTCACTGGATGCAAGCTAGGGGAGAGTGTTTGAATCATTCAGCATTCCGTCCATCATTTGTTGCAGTTACACTTTTTGCCCAAAGTGGGATGAGTATGCCCAGACGTGGGTCCCTTGCTCACTATGCCACTTGATTCAAGGTAGCCTGGCTGATGGAGGGTGACATACCACGAAACTGGTCCCAGGATGCTTGTTTCCTGTCTAGGGAGGACCTGGCTTGGCAGTTCGGTATGGACTGTTCCCATGAGGCACAGGGTCAAGAATGGTTTGCATATGGCTGGATCCAAACTGGGGTGGCGTAGTAGGCAAAAGAACAATGGATTTAACCCAGATCTCTTGACTGGGGGAGAATGTTTGAATCATTCAGCATTCCGTCCATCATTGGTTGCAGTTACAAAAACTAAGAGACTTGCCATAGTACTGCGTCTCAATCATAATGGCTCACCTCTCTGGTACACTACATTCGCTAGGTCAGAATGTGTACACAGCTCAACATCAGGCACATTGTGTCGAATCATTAATCTCTTCACTTGAGCTAAACTGAAGAAACAAGTTTAAATGTGTGAAAATGGAACACTACACTGGCACAACTGCAGGAAGAAAACACTTTAGTAACTTTAAAAAATGACAATGTGGTACGACTGTGTGAAAATCCTTAACTTGTACCGAAGCAGAACGTTTCCTATGATAAAACTACACATGTACTGAAGTTGGAACAAGTTTGGGTTGACTGTCGCCTGCTGACTGTGATTAGAAGTTGGTTCATTTGAATTGTAACATTTAATATTAATGGTGACCCAATGGGGATACCTGGGGGAGATTGCTCTCTCTAAGCTCTGTCCTAGTAGCATATGGGAGCCTGGGCCCTTGGCCCATGATATACAGTCCCATTCCACGCTGCTGGAGAACAAGCTTTGCTTGCAGTCTTCGGCTTGTTTAGCTTCATCATGTATTCCTGTGACTTCTCATAGTACTCGGGCCATGACTGAGGGACAAACCATGCAGGATACACAATGCAAGCATGTGGCTGATGTGTGCAAGCCAGGGTGGCTGTGGTGTAATATAGCACTTTGTTGCTGGGGCGGGTCCAATATATTGTTTGTGAAATCTTTTGGCTGTGCTAATAGTTGTCTTTTCTTCTTTAGCTTACCGATCTTTAATGCTTTGGGTAAGTAACATGGCAGGTCCCAAAGTCCTAGTAGTATAATGACTTTACTACTATTCAACTTCCAGTCTGATGTATTTAGTGTTTATGAAGGTGATCAGATGGCATGGATGTGGTGTAATCCTTTTGTGGATGTCAACTGAAAGCTTTGTGCTTTGTGGTCTACAAGTGCTGAGTACTGTATGTGGTTCTTGTTGTCAGAGGGGTGCTGCATAGGCTGTTTGGGCTAGGGTTCTAATTGGCTCCTAGGGCTAGGGTTTCCTATTGGATTTAGGGATTAAGGCTTTGACTTTGATTGGATATTAGGGCTAGGGCTGTGATTGGTTAATAGGACCACATCTCCCATTGGTTTTAGGGTGTAAGGTTCTGATTGGCTAGGGTTAGGGCTAGGATTCCATTGGCCAATTGGGGAATTTTAAGCATAGGGCTAAGGGTGTCACAGCCTGGGCCTCGGGGCTAAGGATGGAGAAGACAAGGACAGTTGCCTATTTGGAATGGGCAGAGAGGACAAGGGCAGTTGCCTGTTTGGGCTGGATGGAGAGGACAAGGAAGGTTAGTTGCCAGTTTGGGCCTTTTCGGGTCGGGCATAGGGCAGCAGCTGCCCAGTTTCCACTTACGAGCTACCACTTTAACCCCTCCACATCCACCAACATCCAAACACAATATCAGCAAAGGCAGTCTACTCATGTACCACAAACTTCATACAGATTTTGATGTGTATTGAAACACTACAAGGCCCGATAAATCACACCTACACAAAATTCTACCCCAACTACAACACTATGGCACCTGCATTTTCACATAAAACACAACTCTGACCTATATCACTAATACATCACCAACACAACACAAAGACACTTTAATGTATCCAGACACACACTCCATGTTCAAACAAAACACCTGGGCTAACCACTACTTGCTCCTGGCAGAGCCCCTTTTATCATGACAAAACCTATACTCAGCCTTCCATCCACCATCCACCAACACCTGCCCCCTCTTTTTATTAATTACACACAACCATGCAATCCTTACACACCACTCCACTACAAACATTACTTGATCCAGTGATCGAATCTAACATAAACACTCATAACCCTTGTTCATCCTCTCTTACACACCACATACTGTTATCCAAAACACATCACCACCCCTGTACTATTCAAATACAGCTCACCGGCATTACTGCAGATACAAATCTTTCACAGAAAACCACTATGTCAATATTTTTTCTTACTACTCCCCAAAAACAAAACACACAAATATCAATAATTAAATTCCTTACACATACATTCCTTACCTATGTAATCATGAATCTATATATTTATCATTTTAGTCCTATTGTACAAGGATAATAATTACCCTCGCGAAAGCTTTACTCTGTTCTACCATCCCCCTACACCTTTATCAATGTATCCTCTATCTTCACTCTCTCATCCCAAACCCTTCCTAATACTATAATCTCCAAAATAACCCTTCCTAGACCCCTCCCTCTACACCTCCAGGCTCACCTCAAACATCAGTTTACTACCATGATCTCTCCCAAACAACCCTACTAAATTCTCTGTCCTGTTTTCTCACCTTTGACTCACCCCAAACTTAATTTTTCTACTCTGATTTCCTTTCTCCCTAATCCCTTTCTACAGGCTCTTCCCTCCTCCATCTCTCCTTATACTCATCCCAGACCTCAATTTACTACTATGATTCCCCAATTAACACTTCTGGTTTTCTTCCCTCTTCTATCCCTTAAGTACTCTATTTAGTCCAACTAACAGACTCATATGTCATCTGTTGAAATTTACTTGTACCTCCTTATACTAATACTCTACTTATATTTCCCTATACTAATCCACCACTAATTCTTTTGGGTTCCAGGCAGGGGCGGATTGGCAAGGCGGGCATTCGGGAATGGGCCGAAGGGCCGGTGCTTCAGTGCCCTCTGTGGGCCGTTTTTTTTCTCCCCTGTCCCAGTCCACAGAGTGGACTAGGAAAGGGGAGAAAAAAAACGGCCCACAGAGTGCACGGAGACAGAAACACAGAAAAGGAAAGCAGCCTCGCTGTGCGGCCAGACAGCGATTGCCAGCTGTGGGCTCTCCTTCACCCCTGCCCTGCCAAGTAATCAAGCTGAGGCTGGGCTGGGCAGGGGTGATTGTTTGCAATAATCGGCCTCCCTGGGGGCAAGATGTTTCTCAGGCCTTTGAGCCCTTTGCACCTCGGCCCCCTGGCGCCCATGCAGCCCAGAAACGGTGTTAGTCTTAGCACCTCGCCCACAGCCCTTCACATTCAGGGCATAGTGGGCGAGGAAGAATGGGTCTTGCTGTGGGGGCCTGGTGATGTTTGGAATTTTTTTGTTTTATTTATTTATTTAAGCGATTTTATATAGCGCGGACTTTACCCGAAGGTGTCAGAGCGCTTCACACTAGGAACAGCAATAATACATGAGGAGAAAATTATAAGTGGACAAATTACAAAAGCAAACGTTAAGTTACATGAATCAAAAGTGACAATAGTGAGCAACCAAAATACAAGAGGAGCAAACGATACATTACAGGAGGAAAAAGTGATATGTGTGCAGGTTACAAAAGCGTACAAAATACAAGTAGAGGTATAATACTGCAATTAATGGCAGACACTCCAGCACAAGAACAAACGTTACGTAGGCAATGGTGGCACTTGTGCAGGTATCTAAAGCAAACAAAAGTGAGAGGTAGCAAACAGTGTGTTACAAGAGTAAAGTGACTTGTGCAAGTTACAAAAGGGTACCATACACAGGTACAAGGGTAATACTACAGTAAATGGTAAATACTCAAACTGCCAGAACACACTGGGAAGGCACTTCCCATGCACCAGCTTCACCTCAGCCTCCCCCCTGGCTACCTGGCTACCTTGGATGACCCAGAAAGCTGTGTTTTGTGCTCCCCTGCCAGGACATTTTCCCAAGGCCTGGAGGGTTGATTAATTTACTAATTGCAGGGGCCTTACCTCTGTTCATGTGCTCCTGAGCTGAAGGTCTGGGGAGGGCTAAGTAGGTTAGTAATAGCAGGGGCTTTGCTGCTTTTCAGGTGCTCCTGTGCTGGAGGGCTGGAATAATTTTTTGACAAAAAGGGGCCTTGCTATTTTTTTTAGTTGCTCAGCATGTAGGCCATTGTCACCTTGGCCCTGTGTCCTGTGCAAGAACAGTATCCTCCCACTTTCATTCCTTGTGTGTGCAAATGGTGTTTCATGAAAGGGCACGCCCCTTGAATGTGGGCCAAGCCCCTTAAATATGGGCCAGGCCTCTTGAATGTGGGCCACTTTTTTCGTCAGTGCCCGGGCCGAATTGTGATCCAAATCCGACCCTGGTTCCAGGGTAGCGAGCTACTCACCGAAAAACGCTTTGACACTTCGTCAGGGGTAGTAAGCGCTATATAAATACAGCTACAATACACCACAGGCCACACATTCAGTGAAACGTTAATTGATTGAGCTCTCTGATCTGTTAGCATCAAAATGTTTCAGTATTCGTTCGCTCTCTGAGGCATCTTTTCATATTCCTCTCTCATTATATCACCACTTGCCGCCCTCCCACCCCTGTTGTGACAAGTCACAAGTGTCCAGTTCTTAGTGAAGAACGGTGTCTGGAGATAGGACAGGCGGGTGCCTCTCAAAGTTAAGAATTGGTGAGCCGCAGGCTAATGTAGAGTTGTTTTGGCGGGCCACCAGCCGGCCTCTGAGAATAACAAAGCATCTAATCTGCCAGTAAAATAATGTCCACTAACAAGTAATCTCCTATTGCTTCTGCGGCTTTCCAACCCTTTCTCCAATTTTATTGCAAGACACCAAACTTTCACGTTCAGGGCTAAAAAAAAAACCACGAAATATTTTCGATTTCTCGACTGGAAGGAAGACAAAACACTTCTTTTGGACCGAAAACTCAGGGTCGTGTAATTCAAGAGAATTGCAAAATATCGCGTAGATTGTCTGGACTCTGTTTTTCTTTCCGCTAGGCCCTTCAGTCTCTTGACGGGAGCTGAGGCCTGGTGTGCCGCGGAAGGAGTACTCACGGCATCGGCATCCACCCGCGCAAAATGGCTGTAGCGAGATTCTGTCCTCGCGACCACCAGGAACAGGGGCGTATTCATATCTTAATCCGTCGCCGTTGATTGCTATCAGAGCTATACATTGGATGTAAAAAATGTTGGTGGGTCTAAAATGGGCGTGGTCTATTTAATTAAGGCTGTGGCTTAAACATACAAAGCACATCTGTGATCCTGTAGTTTGCCACCCACGACCAGACCGATATTTTGGTGCACGATTATGTGAAATGTAAACAGGAAGTATGTCGCTCAGATGGTTTACCTCATCGTTTTTTACGTGAATTGTTCAGAAATCGATCAGGGTTATTTACCAGTACAGGTAAGGACACGAATATAGCACTTGATGTGGGCCGATATAAATGACCGTCTGAAATTACTAACGGGTCTGAGACCGAGAGGGAACCGGCCCACTTAAAGCTCTGGGTACTATCTGAAGGATTTTTAAGGCCCTGGGCAAGGTATAGTTCGGTGCCTCTCATTGAAACATCTTTGAATATGCATTTCAGCGAATTCCAGCAGTCTTGATGCCAAATCGTTTAAAATACACGTGCGTGTTTTGCGTGGGTCCGGTTTCAGAAACCGAAAACGCGAAAAAACAGCCAAAAGTTCAAGCTGCCCGGTGCCGGCCAGTCAAATAGCACCAAACGAACACCTGAGAAAGCATTTAGGAAACCATGTCTTTTTGCTTTTCGAATCTATATTTTTTTTGTAACAATATTTTTTCTGGAATCTACCAGCCTCTTCTAGGGACACAGTAAGCACAACATGGCGGGTGTTTAGTAGACTAGTACACCATACATGTTAAAATAAAACATGCACATAGGGCTTGACATTTAAACTTTAAATGGTGGACATTCGCCTTCCCATATAAATCATACCTCACAGCTGGAATTCTTGATGTGATATTGAAAATCCTAGCATTACTTTGAACATTTGCCAGTGGGGCCCGGGCAAGTGCCCACTTTGCCAATGCTCAAACGTCTCTGCAGCCACTAATTAGGGGAGGTACAATCAGCTAGGTTGACCCATGTCCCGGAAGTATTAGTGTCAAGTGGATTGATTAGCTGTCAGGAGGCAGAGTCTGGATCAGCAGACTTCATTTCTAGCCAATCTTTTCATTTTAATTAGCATTTAATGTTGACTCATTAGGCTTTAACTTAGAAGGGCGGGCATCATCCTTTGGTCAGCAGGGAGTCACCTGTCATCAGAAGGTGTTGTTTTTAGGCCCTCCACATTCGCCTCTGCTTACATACACTTACAAAGAGCCTATGGTCAGGTCCTGCACTCAACCCCCCATGCACCCACCCCCACAGTGCATGGCTTGTGGCAACACAAAATGATTCTGGCTGATGCCCTCCTGCTCACTCTCCCACCTCTGGCTCCACACTTCCATTGGCGGTGCACATCAAGGCCTTACCCAGTGAACAAACTTCCGCACATGCATTCCCCATTGCACAAAGCCAAAGACCACACGCCCATCCCTCTGCCCACTTTCCGCTGCTGTACGTAACAGACATGCATTCTTTCAGCCATTAATAGTAGGCTCTGGGGGCGACATTCTGTTCCCACCGAACCAGCTGCATAATGCCTTAGGCGGTGCACAGACTGTGACCAGGCCCTGGACCAGTATCTTTGCAACAGAAGCAGTTGTGGATGGTCTTTGGGCAAGCTAAGTGAACCCTGGCCTCTGTACCTCTGAATCAGCTGTGCAAGCAATGGCCTGCCCCTGAACCAGCCACAGGGTCCACTTTCTCACTGTGCATGTTTTTTCTGTACATTATTACAGCACAGGGAGTTTCTTTATTGTTTAACTTTTTTTCAGAATTTTTGAAAAAGCATATTGCAGTTTTCAAAACAATTGCGGCTCTACTGGCAAATAAATTGGATTCACAAATAATTCCATGATAAAAATTGGGAATTTATTGAAATGTTGGGATACAAATTCCTACATCTTTCTTGGAGACAGGTGAGGCTCCACTAGCCCTCTTGTATTTTCCCTGTCACTTTTTGTGAGGAGGAAGACTTTAGTGCACGGCGTACAGTATGGCAGCCGCATCCAACATCTTCAGTTGTTTCCAGACTGTGAGATTACCCTGATCCTTGAATCCTCTAAGAATCTGCAAAATTTTAAAACCGTATTTAGTTATTATTTTAATTTATTATCACACGACGATTTAAGGATCCAGATCCTCGAGGAATTAGGGAACTTAGTCTCAGGAAGAAGGAATCCAAATGGATCCAAATTCCCTATATATATATGTGAACAAGGCTCCAGGGAGCCGAAACGTCATGCGGCATACTTTGCTTCAATACATTTTGCACAAAGAATTGGTCCGTGTCCGAGGAATCTGTGGCAGCGATGCACGAACAATTGGTGTGTTTGCACTGAGACGCGGTATCTACACAATATATATATATATATTACCTACTGGCGGTCGCCAGTAGGTATATATAGTTAGGATTTTTTCCCTATGGGATTTCTGAAAATTCTATGCCTAATAACTTTTGCGTTTGTGGACGGAATTGGCTGACATTTTCAGGAAAATGGCACATTTTGTTTCTGAGCAGCCCTTGAAAATTTGGGGGGGTTTTGTGGAGGGGGGGCCGAGAAAAAAGGGGGGTCCCAAAACGCCTTTTTCCCATGTTAATTTCCATAGGGCGGTTGGACTCACTTTTAGCCCGAACGGCTGAATGGATTTTCACGAAACTTGGCAAAATTGTAGGGACTGTTAGCCCGATGTGCCTTTGCTAGGTCTCAATATATGTGCTTCAGTGGATTTTGAGAAATTAACGTTTAAATCAAGATATATATCTGTAACAGCGCTCCGGGCAGCGATCCGGTTAGCGAACCTTTCGCGTATCGGAACTTTGCGATGCGAAGCTGATTGGCCCTCCGGTGTCTGTCAACATTCTAAACAGTCCGGAGCGGCCGCCATCTTGTCTCTCGGTAGGATCGAGAGACAAGAGGAGGCCAAAACAAAGGGGGAAATTACCATAAGGGGGCATAGTAGATCCTCGTTGACCCCCTAGGTTTTATGTGGAGGTTTTAAAAGGGCCTAGGAGGGTCCAAAAAAAAAAAAAAAAAATTTTTTTTTTGCGTGGTAAGCGCCAAGTTCGCGAACCGGAAAGCGTTCTGGGCAGCGAACTTTATGGATAAAAGAATGAAAGACTTTTCTAATACTGCATGTTAATTGTTTGTTGTTTTTCTTGTTTTTTTTTGTTTTCTTTTTTTTAAAGTGTTTTTTTTATTTTGATTCTTTTTCATAATTTATTAAACTTTCTAACATTTCAGTGTCTGAAATGTCATTATTTTCTTGAAATATTGTTTGCAATCTGTGAGGTTGCAAAATGTCCTCATTTGCAAGGAGGACATCTACTGCTTGGACACATTGCAGCAGTTCATTATCCAAGCTTTCATCCATAAATTCCATGTCAATTTGTTCAATTAATTCCTGGCTGCTCTCTTGCAGGTCCATCTCAAAAGAAACTTGCTGCTCGCCTTCCATTTTGCCTGAAATTTGGATTAAAAAAATATATATTAGTAGAGATAGGGCACTGTTGGGATTAATTTTAGATAGGCAGTTTTTATCAGTGAATTTATCTTTTGGCAGTGTATAGTATGAGAGTGGAAATAGGACTATAAAAAAGTGTATGTGATTTAACCAAGACAAGCCTTACTCCATTCATAACTATAACAGAGAAGTCTATCTAAATACATTACTACTACAGAGGGATAGTGTATATCTAGCAGAAAAAGTCTACTATATTAAGTTATAGTGCACAATATATTAAATTTTAACTTACCTTCACAAAGAAGTTGAAGTTTTTTGAAGCTATTGAAATAGGAGGTACAACAAGAAGTAGTAGTCAAAATGGCTGTGTTTCTTTCTCTCCCTTTATATATATACAGGTATATAACCAATCAAATGTCAGGTAATAAAAGTAGAAAATGAAAGTAACATTTTCATTGGTTGTCAATTCCAACAATTCAGATGTGTTTTGTGAAGTAATTTACCTCACGGTACTTGGAGAGGTCTACAGGCTAAATGGCTAAATGAAATTTCAATGAAATTTGTGAGAATGGAAGGGATTGTTATGTAGTATGAGCTAATCTATATTTGGTGAGAGTGTCTCTAGTCGTTTTTCTGTAAATTACTTTCCCACCTTTTTTTAGGACCGCTTTCCGGAAAGCGGCCCGGTTAGCGAACCTTAAGCGTCACGGGAGTCCACCATTTTGTGTTTCGGTCGCATTAAGATACAAGATGGAGGGCAAATAATGTTTAGAATGGGTAGAAGGGGTCATGGTAGACTTATCTTGACCCCCTAGGTTTTCTGAGCGTGGCTGAGGAGGCTTATATGTGCGGAAAAAAAACTTTTTAAAAAAAATCCGCGAGGTTAGCTTTCGGTTAGCGAACCGGGTAGCGCTCCGGGGAGCGAATTTTGTGGAAAATTAGTGAAAAAAGTTAGAGAAAAATAATAATTGTGAGTGATCAGATGTAGGGTAGCTCTGAGAAGAGCTTTTGGGTTTATGGTACATTTAGGTACTTATAAGTAGGTACCAATGCACAGTCTTAAATTCAGAATGAAAATTCTGTTGCCCTCATCTGAGAAGTGAACTCCATCTCCTCTGTAGATATCTTGCATGTAGTAACGCAAGTTATTGTTGTACAGAGAGCCCATTCCATGGTCTCTCATGTAAGCTGAAACAGATTTGTTTACATGCTTCCTCGCTTTCTCAATTTGTGGACAAAATTGGTTGGACCACCTCCATTTCTGTCTTTGGCATATATTGGAATATACCAAGGCAGTTTGAGGAAAAAGTGCCATTAATTGCTCAAAGGTGTCCTTTAAAAGCATTTCCAGACCTACCCCTGTCAAAGTGCCCAAATCATTACCTCCACAGTGCACTATTAACAGGTCAGGTTTTGGCAAATGCATAAAGGTTTTCACCAATGGTATCAATTGGTGACATTTTAATCCTCTTTGGCCCAACCACTTAATTTCCACATCTTGTAAATTGAGGTTAGGTAAATTTCTGCTCTCAGCATACCTTTGAGCCCAGTGGATGTAACTATGTCCAACAATCCAGACCTTAAACATGGTGGGAGAAGGTTGTTCTGCAGTCAGATGAAGTGTGGTAATGAAAGGGCAGTTGAAACAGTAGGAGTTTCTAAAGAAAAAAAACTGTGGATTTAGAATGCTAATGATTCATTAGCAGTGATTGGTGCATTTCCATTTCTGAAAACAGAAAGTTAGGGTGCATGGATGTGTTCTTTGAAACATGTAATTTGAATGGTCAAGGAAGAAACATTTAATGAAAGATTGCTCTGGATACGCAGGTGCACTGAGAGTTCAGAGTTCAATTGAAACATTGTTGTGTGAATTTGCAAACATGAGAGGTCTTCCAGGAGGTGGTTGCTATGGAAACAAGGCAGAGAGGGCAGAGGGGGGAAGGGTTTTGATTTGAAAAAAGTGAGGGAAGAGGTATGATTGGCTAATATGAGAGATATGTGAAATGAATATCTGTATTTCTGTGCTTTCAATAGCTGCAGCCTTTGGAGTGCATCCTTTTTCTTCTGCTGAAGACAATTTGGTGTATTTCTGAGACTGTTTTCAAAACTCAAAAAATATTTGCTAAGGTGAGAAAAGATTTATTTAATTTAGATAGAGAATAGTATGATTTAAGGAGAAAATGATGAAGAAAGCTGTGTTTTTAAAATGTGGTTTTGTCTCTAGTGATATACTAATAGAATTAGTTTCATAGAGAAATTGTAATTGCATATTTTTTGTAACATTCTGGCATGCAGTAACACAAGTTATTGTGGTACATGGAGCCCATTCCATGGTCTGTTATGTAAGTTGAAACAGATATGTTGTTTTTAAAAACGATTTAAGAAATCAACTACATTTCTGGATATGTACTGCTAGAGCTTCATAGGTTGTTTTGAGCCATATTTATAAGGTATTTGAGTGTCTAAGATGTTATGTTTTCCTTTTAAAATGTAAAGTGTTCCTCATGGGGCAAGTGTCTTGTAAATACGCTCCCACTTGTGCTTGGCAAATTTAGATTTTGATTATGGGAGTTACCTAGCCATGTTAATAGTGTCCCAAAAATGGTGCTAGGGCATTCCAGAAAACACTTTCATGTGTCTCAAGGACATTTTTAGTCATTTCTTCATGAATGCAGGTATACAATTGATTTATATGCTGTGTTTAAAAACGAATTTTGAAATCAATTAAATTTCAGGATATGTACTGTTAGAGCTTCATAGGTTGTTTGGGGTCATATTTAGAAGGCATTTTAGTGTCTTTGATGTTATTTTTCCCTTTTTAAATGGAAAGCGTTCCTCATGGGGCCCTGAGCAGTTCTTAGCCATGTTATTTAATAGGAAGTGGATAACATGGCTAAGAGCATTTGCTGGAAAATGCATGAATATCGCTGACTTTTCTGCGATATTCATGCATTGCGGCCTTTTTTTTCGCATTTGCGAGCAGTTCTTAGCCATGTTATCCAATGGGAGGTGGATAACATGGCTAAGAGCATTTGCTGGATAATGCATGAATATCGTTGACTTTTCAGCGATATTCATGCATTGCGGCTGTTTTTAATCGCATTTGTGATAAACAATTACATTTCTTGATATGTACTTTTAGAGCTTCATAGGTTGTTTGGGGTCATATTTAGAAGGCATTTTAGTGTCTTTGATGTTATGTTTACCTTTTTAAATGGAAAGCATTCCTCTTGGGGCAAGTGTCTTGTAAATACGCTCCCACTTGCGCTTGGCAAATTTAGATTTTGATTATGGGAGTTACCTAGCCATGTTAATAGTGTCCCAAAAATTGGGTTAGGGCATTCCAGAAAACACTTTCATGTGTCTCAAGGACATTTTTAGTCATTTCTTCATGAATGCAGGTATACAATTGATTTATATGCTGTGTTTAAAAACGAATTTTGAAATCAATTAAATTTCAGGATATGTACTGTTAGAGCTTCATAGGTTGTTTGGGGTCATATTTAGAAGGCATTTTAGTGGCTTTGATGTTATTTTTCCCTTTTTAAATGGAAAGCGTTCCTCATGGGGCCCTGAGCAGTTCTTAGCCATGTTATTTAATAGGAAGTGGATAACATGGCTAAGAGCATTTGCTGGAAAATGCATGAATATCGCTGACTTTTCTGCGATATTCATGCATTGCGGCCGTTTTTTTCGCATTTGCGAGCAGTTCTTAGCCATGTTATCCAATGGGAGGTGGATAACATGGCTAAGAGCATTTGCTGGATAATGCATGAATATCGTTGACTTTTCAGCGATATTCATGCATTGCGGCCGTTTTTTTTCACATTTGCAAGCACTTCTTAGCCATGTTATCCAATGGGAGGTGGATAACATGGCTAAGAGCATTTGCTTCAAAGGTTGTTTGGGGTTATACACCATTTTTGGGAAATTATTAACATGCCTATCTAACTTCCATAATCAAAATCTAAATTTGCCAACCGCAGGTGGGAGCGTATTTACAATAAATTTGCACCATGAAGAACGTAAAATAGCATACTAGACACTCAAATGCCTTATAAATATGACCCAAAACATCTTATGAAGCACTAGTAGTGCATATTTCCAGAAATGTATTGGTTTTCATTTAATGATTTACTTCATTGGTAGGCCTTCACATGTTTTTTTACCTTGGTTTTTTTCAGTGAAAATGTTATCTGCAACCATGTGTTGGCCTCACCTCAAATAAACAAAACAGGTGATGGACTGAATGTGGATCAATGACACACATTCACCCCAGTCTAAAGATCTGGGCCTAAACAAATCTTTCGATAGGCTACATCTTATCGTCATCCTGAATTAATGATTTAAAATATTAGGGAGTGATTTATGAGTGTTGTATGCCTGTTTTGTACCATTGAGTGTCATTTTTGTGATGCAGTGCTGGTGGAAAACATTTGCTATGTTAAATAATTAGTAGGGCATTAAGTTTTAGATGACTGTTATTTATTTACTGTTTGGTAATAGTGATTAATAACATTTTATATTATATTTTTCCACAGATTCAACTGCAGATTCTTTCATAGTTTGGAAAATGCCTACAAAAAACAGAATGAGAAAGGCGAGAAAAAGTCAAAGACAGCAGGATGATGTTTTATTGCAGCAGTCCTCTTCCCCAAATACTTGTCAAAACAGCAAGAAAGGTCCGGGTAAGAGCACGAAATCATTCTTAAGAAATATTTGTAGTAAAAAAAGTTTTGCTCAAAAAAATGTTTCAGTTCACAAAAAGAAAAGTAATTTAAATGGAAAGGAGAGACCCATCACAAATGTTACTGGTAGAGGAAGAGATAACTCTGTGCATGATAGTAGAAGGAAACAACAGTTTAGGGACATTCGAAATCGAATGTTCCGTAATAGGATATTAGTTAATTTATTGAAAAATATTAAAAAGAAAGGCCAACAGAAAGCGGCATTTTATAAGAAGAAGAAAAATGTAGAGAAAATTATTGATCATGCTTTTGAAATTAAGCGAAAGTTGTTTATTTTGGTAATCAATAGAATTAGGAAACTAAGCAAGGTAATTTCTGATTTCAAAACAAAAAGTAGATGGAAGAGAGTAGTAAATCGTACTAACTTTTGTGAAGTTTTTTCCGGAGAATGGATGCATAGTTCAAGTTCTGAGGCATTTTTTAATGAGGAGACTTATTTTCAGGATAATGATTTGGTGCATGCAGTTGACATCAGTGGTCGAGCTTATGAAGTGAAGGATGGTTGTCCAGTTGAAAAAGAACAACTTGTGACAACAGAGACAGAAGAGGCGCTAAGTGATGAGGTTTTAGGAAGACGTCCTAAGGGTCCTGTGTACATTTGGAAGTGTAGTTCTATTTGCAGTGTGCGACAGGTTTCCATCAATTTGCTTTGTGATTTTATACGGACATTTAATAAGAAAAGTTTGAAGCAGAAAATGAAGTTGTTGCAAGATTTAGATCCTTGCAGAGTGAGACAAATGACAGGTTTGCGTGGTCATTCACTGGCTTGTCTTTCCAGGAGAGTATGCCAGAGTGTTTTTCATCATTTCAGGATGCTAGCAGTGCATCATAATAAAGTGAGAAAATTAGTGAGAATGTTGTATTATGCTAAGAGTCCAGCAATTATGCTTAAACAATTATGTGCTGCTCTTTTCTGCATGGTTCTGAAATAGATGTGAAGAATATTTGTGAAGAAATTGAGTTTTGTTACTTTGGTAGTAAAGATGAGAATGTTCAAATTGACCCTGAAGTAGAGGGTAATGTGGAAGATAATGTACAGGTTTCCAGTACAGATAATTTTGAGAAGGAAATTGCCACGTTTCAGATGAAATCAAGTGAGAGGCCTAATTTCACTTGTGTATGTTGTCGACGCACTTATTATAAGAATCAGACTAAGGTAGTGGATTTATATGCAAAAAGTGAAAGGGAAAATAATAGTGAATGGAAGGATTTTGCCACATACTTGATGGTAGAAAATTATTTTGATTTGGGATCGGATCAACGTGTGTGTACTTATTGTTGTAATAAATTAAACCAAAACCAGATGCCTGCTAGGGCAGTTCATAATAATCTGGAATTGGTTGAGATTCCTTCTGAATTGAAGGATTTAAATACTTATGAATCTATTTTGATTCAAAGTATCCATCCCTTTCAGGCTATTGTAAGAATGGAGCCAAAGACAGGGAAGTTGCCTCCAGCAGATTTACAGAGAGGATTAAAGGGAAGAGTTGTTTATTTGCCTCTAGATTTGAACAAAAACATTAACACAATTGGAATAGAAAAAGTGGAAGAGGAACCTCTGGTTATCTTGGTTAATGGGGTTCCGACAAAGAATAAGAAAATATGGCAAGATTTAGTGGATGTTAGGAAAGTCAAAAAGGCAACAGTGTATTTGAAGAAAAATAATAAGTACTATATGAATGTATATGTTGCAGAAGAGGAAGTAAGTGATGAAGAGGATAGCGATTTGTGTGCTGGCCAAATTGAGAAAGTAGAGGCCTCTAAAAGTGAAGAAATATATGAACATTATAGTGTTCATCCTTTGCATTCCAAGGAAGTCATGGGGAATGCTATTGAGTTGTTTCAAATGAAACAAGCCAAAGGGAGTCCCATTAGTGTTTGGGAGGAAAGTTTGGAAGCTCGGTGTTTCCCACAGCTATTTCCCACAGGTCAAGGAGGAAGATATGATGAGCGACCTCATCAAATTCCTGCGTCTGAATACCGGACTTTACGATTGTATGCAGAAGATCCTAGGTTTCGGCAATGCATTCCCTATTTGTTTCATCTCCTGTTTGAAAGCGATCTGTCTGGACTGTCATATGCAGTGAACCACATCTTAAAAAGTGGTATACAGATGCGAAACATCTCGGCAAGTGACTTTATGCATAAAGTCAATGTCCAAGACAGTATTTTGGATTCTCACTTAATTAATCTCATGGCGTGTCAGCGTGGTACTAATGAGTACTGGTACCGTCGTCATGGTGATTTAAAATGTATGCTGAGGAACTTAGGAACTCCAACATGGTTCCTCACTCTGAGCTGTGCCGAGTATGGCTGGGAAGACTTACTTGAATTTCTACGAGAGGCAAATGGAAATATTGAAAACATTGAATTCAAGACACCTGGAGAACTGTGTTCTTTGGATCCAGTGAATGTATGCAGGTACTTCAATCATAGATTTGAAGCTATGATGTCTTTCATCACAAATAAAAAGAATCCACCTCTTGGAGAGGTGTTGGATTTCTTCTGGAGAAAGGAGTACCAAGCAAGAGGTGCCCCTCATATACATATGTTGTTGTGGATCAAGGATGCACCTAAATTTGGAACAGATCCGGATGACTTAGTGATGAATTTCATCGAACAGTATTCTACGTGTGCTGTTCCAAACGCAACGGAGAAGAAAAGTCTAAGAGAACAAGTTCTACGTTTCCAAAGCCATCGTTGTGGAAAGTACTGTCGTCGTAAATTCAGAAACAAGGACAAGTTCTACACCAAATGTCGTTTCAACTTTCCACGACCGGTGATTTCTAAAGGAAGAGTGAACAGTTTGATGTCTTCGCTGCGACATAATGTGACGAGGAAATCACCCAAGAATACATACAATTTGAAAAGGAACGAAGAGTCCAAGTACATCAATGACTACAACCCAGTGATTTTGTCCATGTGGAATGCTAACATGGATATACAGTTTGTGGCTGACAACTGTATGGCTGTGGCTCGGTATGTGACATCTTACATCACCAAAAAAGAAAAGACCGAACTGAAGGATATGTGGGAGGACATATCCCATGAAAAGAGCCTCAGCAAGAAGTTGTACAGTTTCAGTCTGAAGATGTTGTCGCATCGAGAAATCGGAGCTTACGAATGTTCTGATCGATTGTCTTCAGCAAGTCTCTATGCCAAATCCAGGAGTCTCGTTTGGGCGAGTCTTGGTCTTGCTGCAACGCGAAATCGAGTTCTAAAACCTGTCCGGGAAATTGAGTATTTGGCAGAAAAGGAACCAAACAGTACCGACATTTTGAAGACCAACATGTTGGATACATATTATCCAAATCGAAGCAGTCACCTTGAGAATGTTTGTCTATATGAGGTTCTCCAAAATTATATATTCAAGAGGAACATCAAAGAAGATATTGAGAAAGGAGTGTTTGCTGTAATTGGAAGTGAGGGATGCCTGGTCAAGCAAAGAAAATGCCAATTAGTAAACCATCGAAAATTGAGTGGTGAATCTCCAGAAAAAAAGGAGATTTTTTATTTAGCACTTTTGCAACTTTTCAAGCCTTGGCGTGCAGAAGAGGAACTGCTTGGAGATTTCCTCTGTTACGAAGACTCTTTCAATGCAGCCAAGGAGTCCATAGAATGTCCTGCTTTTTCTAAATATCAAGAAATGCTAACTTTGGAAATTGAGCAGGAAGCAACGATTGCAGCCGAGATTGCCAGAGACAGTTCTCAGGACAGTCAGAGTTCTGTTTCATTGAGTCAAGATCCACTTGGAGGACCTATTATCGAAAATGAAGCTGCCACTGCTATGAATGAAGTAGAAAGAGCCATGGCACATGCTCAGGAGGATTCAGTTAACTTAGAAGACTTGGAAAAACAACTCAACGTTGAGCAGAGGAAAATATATGATGAAGTTACCAAGGAAATTGAGCACGGATTAAGTCATGAGAAGAACAAGTGCTCATGTACATCGTTGAAGCCTGTCCGACTGTACGTGAGTGGAGAAGCGGGAACTGGAAAAAGTTTCCTCATTAAAGCAATCTCTTGTTATTTGCAGGAAAGGACTGAGTCATCGCTGTCTTGTGTTGTCACCGCTCCTACTGGACTGGCAGCACATAACATTAAAGGTATTACTTTGCATCGTCTACTGATGCTGCCGGTGGAGCATGACAACAAATTACAATACAACAAGTTATCTGGAGATGCTTGCTGTGAAGTTTCAAGAGTCTTGAGGAAAATGAAACTACTTATCATTGACGAAGTAAGCATGGTTTCCAATGTCATGCTTGCCTTTGTGCATTTGAGAATGCAAGAAGTACTTAAAACTGAATATGATGTGTTATTTGGTGGGAAACACATCATTGTTTTCGGAGATCTTCTGCAGCTGACACCAGTAAAAGGTCAACCTGTGTTCAAAATACTCACGCATGAAGATACCAGGAAGTGCCTAGGGAGCATTGGCAACGTCAATATATGGTTAAACTTCAATTATGCAGAACTGCATCAAAATATGCGTCAGGCAAAGGATGAAGATTACAAGAATATTCTACAAGATATTAGAATTGGAAAAGTGACTGAGCATGGGAAAGAAGCTTTAAATGCACGATTACTGTCAAATTTATATCCCAAACAAGAGATTGTGCCTGAGAATATTTTTCAGAAAATTACTGAGAAGAAATCCGGGATATGTCTCATGCCAACTCTTGCAGAATGTGCCATCTTCAACAACAAAATGTTGAATTTAGAAAAGCAAGAGATTGTGAAACTTGAAGCTATCGACAAATTAGAGCATATGGGATCAACAATTATTTTGTCAGACAATTTGAAATCAAAATTGGATTCATTAGAGAAGACTATATCGAAAACAGCGGGTTTTGAAAAGACTTTGAATGTGTGTTTAAATTGCCGAATTATTTTGAGAAGGAATTTACATGTAGAAAGAGGTCTGGTAAATGGATCAATGGGTAATGTTGTTGATTTTGAGAAATACAGAAATAGAGATGGAATAGAATTTTTAAGAATTAAATTTGATGGCATTGAGGAAGTACAGCAAATTGGTCGTTGTTCTGCTAGGTTTTTGCTTGTTAAAGACTTATATGTTCGCCGTAAACAGTTTCCTGTTTGCTTGGCATATGCGGTGACAATCCATAAATCGCAAGGTTTAAGTGTAGACTGTGCATTGGTGAATATTGGCAGTTCTGTGTTCAAGGAGGGTATGGCATATGTGGCATTGTCACGAGTTAGAACTTTATCGGGATTGTACTTAATTGACTGTGATGTCACAAACATTTGTGCGGATCTAGATTGTGTTAAGGAATACAATAGGTTAAGAAGAGAGTATGCGCCACATTTGCCTCAATATCCTTTGTTTGAGAAACGTGTGGTAGGCCGCAAACGTAGAAATAGCAGTAATAGTAGGGAGGTTGTTGCAAAAAGACTAAAAGTCAATGAACCGAAAATTGTTAGCAGAAAGAAAGTGGATTCTGTTGAAGATGTTGTCGGTTTTCAATTTGAAAACAGTTCTGGTGTCAACTGCTATGCAAATGTAGTGGTTAATGTTCTCTTTTCACTAGAGAGTTTAAAAGAACAGATTCTGTTGAATTCTGAACAAATTTTATGCTGTTTGTTGAATTCTGTTTTCGAGAAATGTAGCACTGATCGAACAAAAGTAGAAAGTGTGTCTGAAGTTCGTTATCTGTTAGATGAATGTTCAGGTCAAACAGACTTCTCTGAAAATAATCAGCAAGATTGTCAGGAGTTTTTAATGTATATGCTTGATATATTGCAAGATGAGGGTGTAGATGTAGATCAACTGTTTGGGCTTTCTTATCAATGGCAGCATGACTGCGAGAATTGTAGGGTATCAAGTACTACTAGTGTAGACTCAGAAAGATTTATATATTTAACTTTGCCAGACAGTAAATCAGTCTCCTTTAATAAGCTAGTAAATGCAGCGGATCACAACATGGAGTGTAGCCAATGTAAATCTGAAATGATGTCAACATTACTTATACGTAGATATGGACAGTATGTCATTTTAATGATGCAACGATGTAGGCCTGATGGATCAAAATTGTCAACTTTAATAAAAAATTTTGTGGCTTCTCAGCTTTCAATATCAGGAAGGACTTTTGTAACTGTAGCAATTATCTATCACGATGGTCCTTCAACAACTTCAGGACATTATACAGCTTATTTAAAGTCTCGAAACGGCTGGTCATTCTGCAATGATTCCGTTGTAAGTTTCAAAAAAAATTGCCGTTTGACCTTAAAAATTCTTACCTGGTGTTTTTAAAACCAAAATTTTAAAGAAAGAATCTCGAGATTTCCTGTGAAGAATTGGAAAAGGTTCATCAAGTTGAGGGAATGTAAGTCTGCAATGCTGTCTAGACTATTGGTCCAAAACTTTTAATTATAATGTTATTTTGTAAAATCCGACTATATAAACCTGATGCAAGTAAGTCTGCTTCATAGTAAGCAGTATCAGTGTCATAGGAAAAGGAGAACATGAGTGACAAAGAAGGGTAAGATATTAGTAGTCCTGGATTGTGAAAGTTATCTTAAATGTTTTCTTTTTGAAAGTTGCGAATATAGATAATGACGGGATTTGATTGGAAGAATTACAAGACTTGTGAATAGCTGCAACATGATTTGGCCAAGTGGAAACATGTGGTAGAATGTGAGAAGTCTTTTCTTGTATGTAGCATATTTTTCGAATCGTTGAAGGTTTTCTTTCAGAAAGTGGCGGGCTGAAAATATTTATAGCACAACACAGTGGACGCTGTTCATAGGACATCCTTCGACGTCATTGAAAGTAAGTTAATTTTAAGGAGTTTTGAATTCAGATTTCTTATGTTGAATGGGTTTTTTAAACACAATCATTTTGATTGTGTTTTTTTTTCCCCGCTGTTACATGATGAATACCTTCAAGTCACTGATTTAAGTGAAATTTGATACATTCTGAGAACAGCAAAAATAAACCATTTAACATGTATAATTAATGTTTTGCTTTTTGTACTTATGATATACATTTAGAAATGTGAAGTAGATATGGAGAAACTGAGTCTTCTGTAAGTGTCAATTTTAATGCTTACAGTGCTGTACTTCTGGGTACTGTTTTTTTAAAAAAAAAAAATGAATAGGCCTCACCTCAAAGAAAGCTGTTGAAAGCACACATCTTATTTGCATCCTGACACAATCATTTAAAATGTTAGACACAATTTTATGATGGCTTTACATCTTTTTTGCGCTGCCATTGCATCACTATTGTGAGACATTAGCAGTGCAAAAAAAGCACCATGTTCCAAAATAGGCCTCAGTTCATCAACATCAAGATACAGTTTCTTTAAAATATATATATTTAGGATTGTGTAGGGGACGTAGAGAAGCAGAGACTTCTGTAAATGTCCAAGTTGTTGAAAAACTGTTTGTTCTTGAACCTTTTCCCTTGTCTTTTCTAATTTTTAAATACATGTTTTAATATTTTTGGAAATGTTTGTTCTCTGTTTTACAGATTGAAAGTATGAAAAAATATTTTAAAAAGGTAACAAGAATTATAAGGTACATGTTTTCTACTCTTTTTACCCGCAATGCACTGCTGATGATGTCACTGACACTATCTCTCATTTACTCTCTATAGCTGTCTTTCTTTTTACATTATTCTCTGTTTACTTCCCTTATACTAACTTCTTTTTTTAAAAAAAATATTTTTTTGGTTCGCTTCCAGTTCGCGAACCGGTCAGCGAACTTGAAGCGAACCAAAAGAAATAGAGCTTGCCAGAGTGATAAACATTCTAGCAATTTTATTTGAAAGGGGAGGTAGTTCTGAAAAGAACTTTTTTTTTTGTTTTTGTTGTTTTATATATTTTTTTTTTTTCTGAACATTTTTTGATTTTTTTGTATTTTTAGAACAGTTTTATGTTTTTTTTTGTGTTTTTTATGGAGGGGAAACAACAAAAAAACAGGCATTGAAAACGGCTCAACAGGAGCAAAAAAAAAATTACTGCTTGGGTGCATTAGGGCACTTATGGTTTTCGAACACCATATTAATCAAGTTGACGCTCATGTTCCCATACGACAACATAGCACCACAATATATACAAGTAAACCTCATATGTTTAAAATTGGGTTGAATGTTTGGCACAGTTTCCTGTGCCTCTCTTCCTGTCAAAGACATTGTTGAGGTAGATCTGGCCACAGGAGTTGTCGGGGGATTGTCTTGTAGGTCCCTTAACTCAGCCCGGCTGTAGTTTAAGGGATGCCACCTGGTCATATGTCGATGCATAGTATAGTTGCCCATACTATATTTTTTCTCTGTGCCTCTAGACAATCTGTAATCACAGATGAGGCAGGTGGCATATTTCGCGTTCACCTTCTTCTCCCCTGGAGGGATGGAAAAAAACTGCCAGATGAAACTGGTTTTTCTCTTAGAAACACGGGGCAACTCCGGGATAAATTGTTGTTGATCTGTATCCTCTTCTTCTTCTTCCTCCTCTTCCTCTTCTCTGTTGGAGGTAAATTGACTTGGTGGTCCTCTCTTCTTATGAGGAGGTGGAGGTGGTGGTGGGGGTGCACCAGCTGCAGCAAGTATGGAAGCCATTGTTGGACTCCAGGTAAATGGTCTTTCTCTCACCAAGATGAAAGTCAGAGTGAGGAAAGAAGGAGGGGTTTACATGATTTGGGAAAAGCAAAAGTTCTGAACCAATGAAAAGTGTTATTTTTAGGTCACATGACCTAGTCATACATCATTTGGAAACCAAAAGTGAAATGAACCAATGAAAAGTTTGATAAACAAGTCACATGACCTGTTCCGCTTACGTTACGCGGTCCGCGCCGCGTCTCGGATCGCTTCCGGTTAGCGGTCCGGACCACTTCCGGGAGCGCTAACGCAGCGCGTCATTAGACGCATTACGCGACAACGTGATACGTCGCGCTTCCGCGACGCGTCACAGTTCCGCTAACGTAACGTTGACTGGTTCGCGGACTAGGTCGCGGCATCAAGATGAGCTAACGGAAAGCTTCCCGGTTCGCGAACTAGAAGCGAAGAAAAAAAATATTTAAAAAAAAATTATTAATAAACATCTAAAATATATTTTAAGATTTAAAGAAGAATACATTTTACAGCTACAGATGTTAGCTTTTAAAAAACCAATGAAATTCACAGAAAAAACCATAGGTTATAGACCATATATAGTTAGGAATTTGCATTTACAAAACCTTGAAAATTCAGTGAAAAAACCATAGGTTATAGACCATATATAGTTAGGAATTAGCATTTACAAAACCTTATTTTACTCGCATAAAACCATTGAAATTCCATGTATAGTTAGATGCGCTAACTATATATCGCGCACCCGCAATCCACTGCTGATGATGTCACATATTACATCATTCATGACATGGTCAGTGACATCACTGATGACATCACTGATGACATTATCCAGTGACTGTATGTTTCTGTAAAGTTAAAATATGTCTTACATATTGAAGAATGAGTGGATGTATAAGTGTCTGGATGAAGGATTTAGTAGGTGCATGACTGACTGTATGAGTGAGTGATTAAATGTGTCTCACTGAGGGCATGAGTTAGTGACTAAACTGTCTTAATTTGTGCATCATTATGTCTGTTGTTCTGTAAACTGTTGCATGTGTTGATAAGTAGCTATATGGGTAACTATATGGGTTATTGATTGGTTGCCCAAGTATTTGTATGGGAGACTGAGTGTGTGTGTGGGTGGCTGGGAGGTGTATGACTCTGTGCATAGATGTGTGAGCAGTTGATTCACTAGATGTATGGTTTCAAAAGTGCATGTGGAAACAGCTGTATGGGCGGTTGACTGGGTGCATGAGTGTATTGGTGAGTGAATGGATATCTCAGTGCTACATGTCAAAGTAAGTACATATGTAAAACACAGTACATGTGAGAGTTGACATATATAAATAACTGTGCATAAGAGCTAGTGAATGTGTGAGTGGCTGTATGGATCATTGTGAACTTGTATCAGGGATTGTATAAGAGAGTAAATATGTGTTAGTATATGTCTGAATAAGTAAAGTTTGTATAACTGTATAGTTGAGGAAATGGAGGTGTGATTGATTCTTTGCATGACTGACTAGGTGTGTGAGTAACTCCATGGATGAGTGACAGTCTGTGAGTGTCTGTTTACACTGAGTGTATCTAAGGTTATATTAGAGTCGGAAGAGGTTCATCATATTATCACATGAATGATATCATCAGTGATGTCATCAGTGATGTCATTTGAGATGTCAGCAGTGATGTCATCAGTGATGTCACTGACCATGTCATGAATGATGTAATATGTGACATCATCAGCAGTGGATTGCGGGTGCGCGATATATAGTTAGCGCATCTAACTATATATGGAATTTCAATGGTTTTATGCGAGTAAAATAAGGTTTTGTAAATGCTAATTCCTAACTATATATGGACTATAACCTATGGTTTTTTCATTGAATATATATATATATATATATATATATATATATATATATATATATATATATATATATATATATATATATATTCAGTGAAAAAACCATAGGTTATAGACCATATATAGTTAGGAATTAGCATTTACAAAACCTTATTTTACTCGCATAAAACCATTGAAATTCCATATATAGTTAGATGCGCTAACTATATATCGCGCACCCGCAATCCACTGCTGATGATGTCACATATTACATCATTCATGACATGGTCAGTGACATCACTGATGACATCACTGATAACAACTCAAATGACATCACTGATGACATCTCAAATGACATCACTGATGACATCACTGATGACAACTCAAATGACATCACTGACAACATCACAGATGACATCATTCATGTGTTAATACGATGAACCTCTACAGACTCTGATATATCCTTAGATACACTCAGTGAAAACAGACACTCACAGATTGTCACTCATCCATGGAGTTACTCATACACCTAGACAGTCATGCAAAGAATCAATCACACCTCCAATTCCTCAACTATACAGTTATACACACCTTACTTATTGAAGCATATTCTAACACATATTTACTCTCTTATATAATCCCTAATAAAAGTTCACAATGATCCATACAGCCATTCACACATTCACTGGCTCTAATGCACAGTTATTTATATATGTTAACTCTCACATGTACTGTGTTTTACATATGTACTTACTTTGACATGTAGCACTGAGATATCCATTCACTCACCAATACACTCATGCACACAGTCAACCGCCCATACAGCTGTTTCCACATGCACTTTTGAAACCATACATCTAGTGAATCAACTGCTCACACATCTATGCACAGAGTCACACACCTCCCAGTCACTCACACATATACTCAGTCTCCCATACAAATACTTGAGCAACCAATCAATAACCCATATAGTTATTCATATAGCTACTTATCAACACATGCAGCAGTTTACAGAACAACAGATATAATGATGCACAAAGTAATATAGTTTATTCACTAACCCATGCACTCAGTGAGACACATTTAATCACTCCCTCATACAATCAGTCATGCACCTACTAAATCCTTCATCCAGACATTTATACATCCACTCATTCTTCAATATGTAAGACATATTTTAACTTTACAGAAACATACAGTCACTGGATGTTGTGATCAGTGATGTCATCAGTGATGTCACTGACCATGTCATGAATGATGTAATATGTGACATCATCAGCAGTGGATTGCGGGTGCGCGATATATAGTTAGCGCATCTAACTATATATGGAATTTCAATGGTTTTATGCGAGTAAAATAAGGTTTTGTAAATGCTAATTCCTAACTATATATGGACTATAAGCTATGGTTTTTTCATTGAATTTCAATGGTTTTTTGAAAGCTAATATTTGTATCTGTAAAATGTATTCTTCTTTAAATCATAAAATATATTGTACATGTTTTTTATACATTTTTAAAAAAAAAAAAATTTGTTCCGCTCCTAGTCCGCGAACTGGTCAGCTTCCCGTTAGCTGAATTCAAAGCCGCGACTTGGTGCGCGAGCCGGTAATCGTTCCTTAAGCGTAACTGTTACGTTATCATGACGTTTTGCGTTGTCGCGTAATACGTTATCCGACGCGCCAAGTTAGCGGACCCGGAAGCGGATTGGATAGTGGCGCAAAGCGCGAAACGTAAAGACAGCAGGTCATGTGACTCGATAATAACACTTTTCATTAGTTCATTTCACTTTTGGTTTCCTAATGATGTAATACTAGGTCATGTGACCTAAAAATAACACTTTTCATTGGTTCAGAACTTTTGCTTTTCCCAAATCATGTAAACCCCTCCTTCTTTCCTCACTCTGACTTTCATCTTGGTGAGAGAAAGACCATTTACCTGAAGTTCAACAATGGCTTCCATTCTTGCTGCAGCTGGTGCACCCCCACCACCACCTCCACCTCCTCATAAGAAAAGAGGACCACCAAGTCAATTTACCTCCAACAGAGAGCAGGAAGAGGAGGAAGAAGAAGAAGAGGATCCAGATCAACAACAATTTATCCCAGAGTTGCCCCGTGTTTCAAAGAGAAAAACTAGTTTCATCTGGCAGTTTTTTTCCATCCCTCCAGGGGAGAAGAAGGTGAATGCGAAATATGTCACCTGCCTCATCTGTGATTACAGATTGTCAAGAGGCACAGAGAAGAAATATAGTATGGGCAACTATACTATGCATCGACATATGACCAGGTGGCATCCCTTGAACTACAGCCGGGCTGAGTTAAGGGACCTACAAGACAATCCCCCGACAACTCCTGTGGCCAGATCTACCTCATCAATGTCTTTGTCAGGAAGAGAGGCACAGGAAACTGTGCCAAATATTCAACCAAATTTCCAACATATGAGGTTTACTTGTATATATTGCGGTGCAATGTTGTCGTATGGGAACATGAGCATCAATTTGATTAATATGGTGTTCGAAAACCATAAGTGCCCTAATGCACCCAAGAAGTAATTTTTTTTTTGCTCCTGTTGAGCCGTTTTCAATGCCTGTTTTTTTGTTGTTTCCCCTCCATAAAAAACACAAAAAAAACATAAAACTGTTCTAAAAATACAAAAAAATCAAAAAATGTTCAGAAAAAAAAAAAAATATATATAAAACAACAAAAACAAAAAAAAAAGTTCTTTTCAGAACTACCTCCCCTTTCAAATAAAATTGCTAGAATGTTTATCACTCTGGCAAGCTCTATTTCTTTTGGTTCGCTTCAAGTTCGCTGACCGGTTCGCGAACTTTAAGCGAACTAAAAAAATATTTTTTTTAAAAAAAGAAGAGTTAGTATAAGGGAAGTAAACAGAGAATAATGTAAAAAGAAAGACAGCTATAGAGAGTAAATGAAAGATAGTGTCAGTGACATCATCAGCAGTGCATTGCGGGTAAAAAGAGTAGAAAACATTTACCTTATAATTCTTGTTACCTTTTTAAAATATTTTTTCATACTTTCAATCTGTAAAACAGAGAACAAACATTTCCAAAAATATTAAAACATGTACTTAAAAATTAGAAAAGACAAGGGAAAAGGTTCAAGAACAAACAGTTTTTCAACAACTTTGACATTTACAGAAGTCTCTGCTTCTCTACGTCCCCTACACAATCCTAAATATATATATTTTACAAAAAACTGTATCTTGATGTTGAAGATGTAAAGCCATCATAAAATTGTCTCTAATATTTTAAATGATAGTTTCAGGATGCAAATAAGATGTCTGCTTTGAAGAGCTTTCTTTGAGGTGAGGCCTATTCCTTTTAAAAAAAAACAGTACCCGGAAATACAGCACTATAAGCATTAAAATTGACACTTACAAAAGACTCAGTTTTTCCATATCTACCTCACATTTCTAAATGTATATCATAAGTACAAACAGAAGAACATTAATTATACATGTTAAATGGTTTATTTTTGCTGTTCTCAGAATGTATCAAATTTCACTTAAATCAGTGACTTGAAGATATTCATCATGTAACAGCGGGGAAAAAAAAACACAATCAAAATGACTGTGTTTAAAAAACCCATACAACCTAAGAAATCTGATTTCAAAACTCCTTAAAATTAACTTACTTTCAATGACGTCGAAGGATCTCCTATGAACAGCATCCACCCTGTTGTGCTATAAATATTTTCAGCCCGCCACTTTCTGAAAGAAAACCTCCATCGATACGAAAAATATGTTACATAGAAAAAAAGACTTCTCTCATTCTATCACATGTTTCCACTAGGCCAAATCATGTTGCCGCGATTCGCAAGTCTTGTAATTCTTCCAATCAAATCCCGACATTTTCTATTTTCGCAACTTGCAAAAAGAAAACATTTGAGATTATTTTCACAATCCTGGACTACTAATATCTTACTCTTCTTTGTCACTCATGTTCTCCTTTTCCTATGACACTGATACTGCTTACTATGAAGCAGACTTACTTGCATCAGGTTTATATAGTCGGCTTTTACAAAATAACATTATAATTAAAAGTTTTGGACCAATAATCTAGACAGCATTGCAGACTTACATTCCCTCAACTTGATGAACCTTTTCCAATTCTTCACAGGAAATCTCGAGATTCTTTCTTTAAAATTTTGGTTTTAAAAACACCAGGTAAGAATTTTTAAGGTCAAACGGCAATTTTTTTTTGAAACTTACAACGGAATCATTGCAGAATGACCAGCCGTTTCGAGACTTTAAATAAGCTGTATAATGTCCTGAAGTTGTTGAAGGACCATCGTGATAGATAATTGCTACAGTTACAAAAGTCCTTCCTGATATTGAAAGCTGAGAAGCCACAAAATTTTTTATTAAAGTTGACAATTTTGATCCATCAGGCCTACATCGTTGGATCATTAAAATGACATACTGTCCATATCTACGTATAAGTAATGTTGACATCATTTCAGATTTACATTGGCTACACTCCATGTTGTGATCCGCTGCATTTACTAGCTTATTAAAGGAGACTGATTTACTGTCTGGCAAAGTTAAATATATAAATCTTTCTGAGTCTACACTAGTAGTACTTGATACCCTACAATTCTCGCAGTCATGCTGCCATTGATAAGAAAGCCCAAACAGGTGATCTACATCTACACCCTCAACTTGCAATATATCAAGCATATACATTAAAAACTCCTGACAATCTTGCTGATTATTTTCAGAGAAGTCTGTTTGACCTGAACATTCATCTAACAGATAACGAACTTCAGACACACTTTCTACTTTTGTTCGATCAGTGCTACATTTCTCGAAAACAGAATTCAACAAACAGCATAAAATTTGTTCAGAATTCAACAGAATCTGTTCTTTTAAACTCTCTAGTGAAAAGAGAACATTAACCACTACATTTGCATAGCAGTTGACACCAGAACTGTTTTCAAATTGAAAACCGACAACATCTTCAACAGAATCCACTTTCTTTCTGCTAACAATTTTCGGTTCATTGACTTTTAGTCTTTTTGCAACAACCTCCCTACTATTACTGCTATTTCTACGTTTGCGGCCTACCACACGTTTCTCAAACAAAGGATATTGAGGCAAATGTGGCGCATACTCTCTTCTTAACCTATTGTATTCCTTAACACAATCTAGATCCGCACAAATGTTTGTGACATCACAGTCAATCAAGTACAATCCCGATAAAGTTCTAACTCGTGACAATGCCACATATGCCATACCCTCCTTGAACACAGAACTGCCAATATTCACCAATGCACAGTCTACACTTAAACCTTGCGATTTATGGATTGTCACCGCATATGCCAAGCAAACAGGAAACTGTTTACGGCGAACATATAAATCTTTAACAAGCAAAAACCTAGCAGAACAACGACCAATTTGCTGTACTTCCTCAATGCCATCAAATTTAATTCTTAAAAATTCTATTCCATCTCTATTTCTGTATTTCTCAAAATCAACAACATTACCCATTGATCCATTTACCAGACCTCTTTCTACATGTAAATTCCTTCTCAAAATAATTCGGCAATTTAAACACACATTCAAAGTCTTTTCAAAACCCGCTGTTTTAGATATAGTCTTCTCTAATGAATCCAATTTTGATTTCAAATTGTCTGACAAAATAATTGTTGATCCCATATGCTCTAATTTGTCGATAGCTTCAAGTTTCACAATCTCTTGCTTTTCTAAATTCAACATTTTGTTGTTGAAGATGGCACATTCTGCAAGAGTTGGCATGAGACATATCCCGGATTTCTTCTCAGTAATTTTCTGAAAAATATTCTCAGGCACAATCTCTTGTTTGGGATATAAATTTGACAGTAATCGTGCATTTAAAGCTTCTTTCCCATGCTCAGTCACTTTTCCAATTCTAATATCTTGTAGAATATTCTTGTAATCTTCATCCTTTGCCTGACGCATATTTTGATGCAGTTCTGCATAATTGAAGTTTAACCATATATTGACGTTGCCAATGCTCCCTAGGCACTTCCTGGTATCTTCATGCGTGAGTATTTTGAACACAGGTTGACCTTTTACTGGTGTCAGCTGCAGAAGATCTCCGAAAACAATGATGTGTTTCCCACCAAATAACACATCATATTCAGTTTTAAGTACTTCTTGCATTCTCAAATGCACAAAGGCAAGCATGACATTGGAAACCATGCTTACTTCGTCAATGATAAGTAGTTTCATTTTCCTCAAGACTCTTGAAACTTCACAGCAAGCATCTCCAGATAACTTGTTGTATTGTAATTTGTTGTCATGCTCCACCGGCAGCATCAGTAGACGATGCAAAGTAATACCTTTAATGTTATGTGCTGCCAGTCCAGTAGGAGCGGTGACAACACAAGACAGCGATGACTCAGTCCTTTCCTGCAAATAACAAGAGATTGCTTTAATGAGGAAACTTTTTCCAGTTCCCGCTTCTCCACTCACGTACAGTCGGACAGGCTTCAACGATGTACATGAGCACTTGTTCTTCTCATGACTTAATCCGTGCTCAATTTCCGTGGTAACTTCATCATATATTTTCCTCTGCTCAACGTTGAGTTGTTTTTCCAAGTCTTCTAAGTTAACTGAATCCTCCTGAGCATGTGCCATGGCTCTTTCCACTTCATTCATAGCAGTGGCAGCTTCATTTTCGATAATAGGTCCTCCAAGTGGATCTTGACTCAATGAAACAGAACTCTGACTGTCCTGAGAACTGTCTCTGGCAATCTCGGCTGCAATCGTTGCTTCCTGCTCAATTTCCAAAGTTAGCATTTCTTGATATTTAGAAAAAGCAGGACATTCTATGGACTCCTTGGCTGCATTGAAAGAGTCTTCGTAACAGAGGAAATCTCCAAGCAGTTCCTCTTCTGCACGCCAAGGCTTGAAAAGTTGCAAAAGTGCTAAATAAAAAAACTCCTTTTTTGCTGGAGATTCACCACTCAATTTTCGATGGTTTACTAATTGGCATTTTCTTTGCTTGACCAGGCATCCCTCACTTCCAATTACAGCATACACTCCTTTCTCAATATCTTCTTTGATGTTCCTCTTGAATATATAATTTTGGAGAACCTCATATAGACAAACATTCTCAAGGTGACTGCTTCGATTTGGATAATATGTATCCAACATGTTGGTCTTCAAAATGTCGGTACTGTTTGGTTCCTTTTCTGCCAAATACTCAATTTCCCGGACAGGTTTTAGAACTCGATTTCGCGTTGCAGCAAGACCAAGACTCGCCCAAACGAGACTCCTGGATTTGGCATAGAGACTTGCTGAAGACAACCGGTCAGAACATTCGTAAGCTCCGATTTCTCGATGCGACAACATCTTCAGACTGAAACTGTACAACTTCTTGCTGAGGCTCTTTTCATGAGAAATATCCTCCCACATATCCTTCAGTTCGGTCTTTTCTTTTTTGGTGATGTAAGATGTCACATACCGAGCCACAGCCATACAGTTGTCAGCCACAAACTGTATATCCATGTTAGCATTCCACATGGACAAAATCACTGGGTTGTAGTCATTGATGTACTTGGACTCTTCGTTCCTTTTCAAATTGTATGTATTCTTGGGTGATTTCCTCGTCACATTATGTCGCAGCGAAGACATCAAACTGTTCACTCTTCCTTTAGAAATCACCGGTCGTGGAAAGTTGAAACGACATTTGGTGTAGAACTTGTCCTTGTTTCTGAATTTACGACGACAGTACTTTCCACAACGATGGCTTTGGAAACGTAGAACTTGTTCTCTTAGACTTTTCTTCTCCGTTGCGTTTGGAACAGCACACGTAGAATACTGTTCGATGAAATTCATCACTAAGTCATCCGGATCTGTTCCAAATTTAGGTGCATCCTTGATCCACAACAACATATGTATATGAGGGGCACCTCTTGCTTGGTACTCCTTTCTCCAGAAGAAATCCAACACCTCTCCAAGAGGTGGATTCTTTTTATTTGTGATGAAAGACATCATAACTTCAAATCTATGATTGAAGTACCTGCATACATTCACTGGATCCAAAGAACACAGTTCTCCAGGTGTCTTGAATTCAATGTTTTCAATATTTCCATTTGCCTCTCGTAGAAATTCAAGTAAGTCTTCCCAGCCATACTCGGCACAGCTCAGAGTGAGGAACCATGTTGGAGTTCCTAAGTTCCTCAGCATACATTTTAAATCACCATGACGACGGTACCAGTACTCATTAGTACCACGCTGACACGCCATGAGATTAATTAAGTGAGAATCCAAAATACTGTCTTAGACATTGACTTTATGCATAAAGTCACTTGCCGAGATGTTTCGCATCTGTATACCACTTTTTAAGATGTGGTTCACTGCATATGACAGTCCAGACAGATCGCTTTCAAACAGGAGATGAAACAAATAGGGAATGCATTGCCGAAACCTAGGATCTGCTGCATACAATCGTAAAGTCCGGTATTCAGACGCAGGAATTTGATGAGGTCGCTCATCATATCTTCCTCCTTGACCTGTGGGAAATAGCTGTGGGAAACACCGAGCTTCCAAACTTTCCTCCCAAACACTAATGGGACTCCCTTTGGCTTGTTTCATTTGAAACAACTCAATAGCATTCCCCATGACTTCCTTGGAATGCAAAGGATGAACACTATAATGTTCATATATTTCTTCACTTTTAGAGGCCTCTACTTTCTCAATTTGGCCAGCACACAAATCGCTATCCTCTTCATCACTTATGTTATGTTATGTTATGTTATGGAGCTTTTATATAGCGTGCAGCTACTCACAGGGAGTGTCCCGACGCTTTCCACCCTCAACTCATAAAGAAATAACACAACACAGCTAAAAACAGGCAACAAAAACGGAACAAAAGCAACAATGAGCAGTAGAAAACACACTAAGAGTTAAAAAGCCAGGTCTTCAGGCCCCTCCTAAACTGGAGTAAATTAACAGTACTCCGCAGAGAGAATGGAAGCTGATTCCAAAGCTGGGGGGCTCTGCAGCCTTTGCCTGACGCATATTTTGATGCAGTTCTGCATAATTGAAGTTTAACCATATATTGACGTTGCCAATGCTCCCTAGGCACTTCCTGGTATCTTCATGCGTGAGTATTTTGAACACAGGTTGACCTTTTACTGGTGTCAGCTGCAGAAGATCTCCGAAAACAATGATGTGTTTCCCACCAAATAACACATCATATTCAGTTTTAAGTACTTCTTGCATTCTCAAATGCACAAAGGCAAGCATGACATTGGAAACCATGCTTACTTCGTCAATGATAAGTAGTTTCATTTTCCTCAAGACTCTTGAAACTTCACAGCAAGCATCTCCAGATAACTTGTTGTATTGTAATTTGTTGTCATGCTCCACCGGCAGCATCAGTAGACGATGCAAAGTAATACCTTTAATGTTATGTGCTGCCAGTCCAGTAGGAGCGGTGACAACACAAGACAGCGATGACTCAGTCCTTTCCTGCAAATAACAAGAGATTGCTTTAATGAGGAAACTTTTTCCAGTTCCCGCTTCTCCACTCACGTACAGTCGGACAGGCTTCAACGATGTACATGAGCACTTGTTCTTCTCATGACTTAATCCGTGCTCAATTTCCGTGGTAACTTCATCATATATTTTCCTCTGCTCAACGTTGAGTTGTTTTTCCAAGTCTTCTAAGTTAACTGAATCCTCCTGAGCATGTGCCATGGCTCTTTCCACTTCATTCATAGCAGTGGCAGCTTCATTTTCGATAATAGGTCCTCCAAGTGGATCTTGACTCAATGAAACAGAACTCTGACTGTCCTGAGAACTGTCTCTGGCAATCTCGGCTGCAATCGTTGCTTCCTGCTCAATTTCCAAAGTTAGCATTTCTTGATATTTAGAAAAAGCAGGACATTCTATGGACTCCTTGGCTGCATTGAAAGAGTCTTCGTAACAGAGGAAATCTCCAAGCAGTTCCTCTTCTGCACGCCAAGGCTTGAAAAGTTGCAAAAGTGCTAAATAAAAAAACTCCTTTTTTGCTGGAGATTCACCACTCAATTTTCGATGGTTTACTAATTGGCATTTTCTTTGCTTCCTTACTTCCTCTTCTGCAACATATACATTCTTATAGTACTTATTATTTTTCTTCAAATACACTGTTGCCTTTTTGACTTTCCTAACATCCACTAAATCTTGCCATATTTTCTTATTCTTTGTCGGAACCCCATTAACCAAGATAACCAGAGGTTCCTCTTCCACTTCTTCTATTCCAATTGTATTAATGTTTTTGTTCAAATCTAGAGGCAAATAAACAACTCTTCCCTTTAATCCTCTCTGTAAATCTGCTGGAGGCAACTTCCCTGTCTTTGGCTCCATTCTTACAATAGCCTGAAAGGGATGGATACTTTGAATCAAAATAGATTCATAAGTATTTAAATCCTTCAATTCAGAAGGAATCTCAACCAATTCCAGATTATTATGAACTGCCCTAGCAGGCATCTGGTTTTGGTTTAATTTATTACAACAATAAGTACACACACGTTGATCCGATCCCAAATCAAAATAATTTTCTACCATCAAGTATGTGGCAAAATCCTTCCATTCACTATTATTTTCCCTTTCACTTTTTGCATATAAATCCACTACCTTAGTCTGATTCTTATAATAAGTGCGTCGACAACATACACAAGTGAAATTAGGCCTCTCACTTGATTTCATCTGAAACGTGGCAATTTCCTTCTGAAAATTATCTGTACTGGAAACCTGTACATTATCTTCCACATTACCCTCTACTTCTGGGTCAATTTGAACATTCTCATCTTTACTACCAAAGTAACAAAACTCAATTTCTTCACAAATATTCTTCACATCTATTTCAGAACCATGCAAAAGAGCAGCACATAATTGTTTAAGCATAATTGCTGGACTCTTAGCATAATACAACATTCTCACTAATTTTCTCACTTTATTATGATGCACTGCTAGCATCCTGAAATGATGAAAAACACTCTGGCATACTCTCCTGGAAAGACAAGCCAGTGAATGACCACGCAAACCTGTCATTTGTCTCACTCTGCAAGGATCTAAATCTTGCAACAACTTCATTTTCTGCTTCAAACTTTTCTTATTAAATGTCCGTATAAAATCACAAAGCAAATTGATGGAAACCTGTCGCACACTGCAAATAGAACTACACTTCCAAATGTACACAGGACCCTTAGGACGTCTTCCTAAAACCTCATCACTTAGCGCCTCTTCTGTCTCTGTTGTCACAAGTTGTTCTTTTTCAACTGGACAACCATCCTTCACTTCATAAGCTCGACCACTGATGTCAACTGCATGCACCAAATCATTATCCTGAAAATAAGTCTCCTCATTAAAAAATGCCTCAGAACTTGAACTATGCATCCATTCTCCGGAAAAAACTTCACAAAAGTTAGTACGATTTACTACTCTCTTCCATCTACTTTTTGTTTTGAAATCAGAAATTACCTTGCTTAGTTTCCTAATTCTATTGATTACCAAAATAAACAACTTTCGCTTAATTTCAAAAGCATGATCAATAATTTTCTCTACATTTTTCTTCTTCTTATAAAATGCCGCTTTCTGTTGGCCTTTCTTTTTAATATTTTTCAATAAATTAACTAATATCCTATTACGGAACATTCGATTTCGAATGTCCCTAAACTGTTGTTTCCTTCTACTATCATGCACAGAGTTATCTCTTCCTCTACCAGTAACATTTGTGATGGGTCTCTCCTTTCCATTTAAATTACTTTTCTTTTTGTGAACTGAAACATTTTTTTGAGCAAAACTTTTTTTACTACAAATATTTCTTAAGAATGATTTCGTGCTCTTACCCGGACCTTTCTTGGTGTTTTGACAAGTATTTGGGGAAGAGGACTGCTGCAATAAAACATCATCCTGCTGTCTTTGAGGTTTTCTAGCCTTTCTTATTCTACTTTTGGAAGGCATTTTACAAACTATGAAAGAATCTGCAGTTGAATCTGTGGAAAAATATAATATAAAATGTTATTAACCACTATTACCAAACAGTAAATAAATAACAGTCATCTAAAACTTAATGCCGTACTAATTATTTAACATAGCAAATATTTTCCACCAGCACTGCATCACAAAAATGACACTCAATGGTACAAAACAGGCATACAACACTCATAAATCACTCCCTAATATTTTAAATCATTAATTCAGGATGACGATAAGATGTAGCCTATCTAAAGATTTGTTTAGGCCCAGATCTTTAGACTGGGGTGAATGTGTGTCATTGATCCACATTCAGTCCATCACCTGTTTTGTTTATTTGAGGTGAGGCCAACACATGGTTGCAGATAAGATTATCACTGAAAAAAAACAAGGTAAAAAAACATGTGAAGGCCTACCAATGAAGTAAATCATTAAATGAAAACCAATACATTTCTGGAAATATGCACTACTAGTGCTTCATAAGATGTTTTGGGTCATATTTATAAGGCATTTGAGTGTCTAGTATGCTATTTTACGTTGTTCATGGTGCAAATTTATTGTAAATACGCTCCCACCTGCGGTTGGCAAATTTAGATTTTGATTATGGGAGTTAGATAGGCATGTTAATAATTTCCCAAAAATGGTGTATAACCCCAAACAACCTTTGAAGCAAATGCTCTTAGCCATGTTATCCACCTCCCATTGGATAACATGGCTAAGAAGTGCTTGCAAATGTGAAAAAAACGGCCGCAATGCATGAATATCGCAGAAAAATCAGCGATATTCATACATTTTCCAGCAAATGCTCTTAGCCATGTTATCCACTTCCTATTAAATAACATGGCTAAGAACTGCTCAGGGCCCCATGAGGAACGCTTTCCATTTAAAAAGGGAAAAATAACATCAAAGACACTAAAATGCCTTCTAAATATGACCCCAAACAACCTATGAAGCTCTAACAGTACATATCCTGAAATTTAATTGATTTCAAAATTCGTTTTTAAACACAGCATATAAATCAATTGTATACCTGCATTCATGAAGAAATGACTAAAAATGTCCTTGAGACACATGAAAGTGTTTTCTGGAATGCCCTAGCACCATTTTTGGGACACTATTAACATGGCTAGGTAACTCCCATAATCAAAATCTAAATTTGCCAAGCGCAAATGGGAGCGTATTTACAAGACACTTGCCCCAAGAGGAACACTTTCCATTTAAAAAGGTAAACATAACATCGCAGAAAAGTCAGCAATATTCATGCATTATCCAGCAAATGCTCTTAGCCATGTTATCCACCTTCCATTGGATAACAGAAAGCTGATTGGCTCTCCGGTGTCTGTCAACATTCTAAATAGTCCGGAGCGGCCGCCATCTTATCTCTCGGTAGGATCGAGAGAGAAGAAGAGGTGAAAAACGAAGGGGGAATTTATTGAAAGGGGGCAAGGTATACCCCTCTTGACCCCCTAGGAATGTTGTTGGGGTTATTAAAGGGTCCCGTGGGGAAAATAAAAAAAAAATGATTTTTCACGGTAGAAGCGCTTCACGGGCCGCAAACTGGGCCGCAAACTGGTAGCGAAACGGGAATTCGCCATTTTGTGCTTCGTTTTAATTGTTTAGAGACAAAAATTATCGCCGCACATCGGCCACAATGCATGAATATCGCTGAAAAGTCAGCGATATTCATGCATTATCCAGCAAATGCTCTTAGCCATGTTATCCACCTTCCATTGGATAACATGGCTAAAAACCGCTCTGTGCGTGAGCTTTTTTTTTTTTTTTTTTGCTGCGTGACGTTTGTTAACGTTCGATTCGATGGAAATCAGGAAGTGTTGAACACCATTTTGTCACTGCGAGTAAATATTTTATTATAAATGAATCCTTATTGATAAACATTGTCTGCACCATCTTGCGTTTTTGTCCAATGCCACAATTTTGTCGTGCACGGCAGCCATTTTAGATGCCTTGACCAGGGCCACTCTCTGCACGCCGCCGATTCTCAGCATGGCTCCCCACCCTCGCACGCATCTCCCCCACGCAATGGTCACCCCCGCTCTCTCTCTCATGCATGGGCCATATACTTCCCCCATCTGCGCTGCTCTTCTCTGAGAATCACACCCTGTGCCCGCTCGACACCTCCCTTTCACCCTATTCACTACCGCACCCTCTGACACTTCTCTTCCTCTGTGTCCGATTGTCCAGGCCGGACCTAGGCTATCACCTAGCCCTGCGGATGTAGTTTATGGCTCCAGCTGTAGAGTATCCAGACATGCCAACCCTCCCGATTCAGGTGTCAGTTTACCGATTTCAGTGCTAGTCTTTCGCTTCCCGATTCCTGCAAGGAAAAACCCGGGGGCATATTTCCAACAACTAGCGGTAATTTTTGTCTCTAACTTGTTTAGAGACAATAATTATCGCCGCACTTCGGCGAATTTTATCGCACATAAATTGATTTCTTAAATCGTTTTTAAAAACAACATATCTGTTTCAGCTTACATAACAAACCATGGAATGGGCTCCATGTACCACAATAACTTGTGTTACTGCATGCCAGAATGTTACACCAAATATGCAATTACAATTTCTCTATAAAACTAATTCTATTACTATATCACTAGAGACAAAACCACATTTTAAAAACACAGCTTTCTTCATCATTTTCTCCTTAAATCATACTATTCTCTATCTAAATTAAATAAATCTTTTCTCACCTTAGCAAATATTGTTTGAGTTTTGAAAACAGTCTCAGAAATACACCAAATTGTCTTCAGCAGAAGAAAAAGGATGCACTCCAAAGGCTGCAGCTATTGAAAGCACAGAAATACAGATATTCATTTCACATATCTCTCATATTAGCCAATCATACCTCTTCCCTCACTTTTTTCAAATCAAAACCCTTCCCCCCTCTGCCCTCTCTCCCTTGTTTCCATAGCAACCACCTCCTGGAAGACCTCTCATGTTTGCAAATTCACACAACAATGTTTCAATTGAACTCTGAACTCTCAGTGCACCTGCGTATCCAGAGCAATCTTTCAATAAATGTTTCTTCCTTGACCATTCAAATTACATCTTTCAAAGAACACATCCATGCACCCTAACTTTCTGTTTTCAGAAATGGAAATGCACCAATCACTGCTAATGAATCATTAGCATTGTAAATCCACAGTTTTTTTTCTTTAGAAACTCCTACTGTTTCAACTGCCCTTTCATTACCACACTTCATCTGACTGCAGAACAACCTTCTCCCACCATGTTTAAGGTCTGGTTTGTTGGACATAGTTACATCCACTGGGCTCAAAGGTATGCTGAGAGCAGAAATTTACCTAACCTCAATTTACAAGATGTGGAAATTAAGTGGTTGGGCCAAAGAGGATTAAAATGTCACCAATTGATACCATTGGTGAAAACCTTTATGCATTTGCCAAAACCTGACCTGTTAATAGTGCACTGTGGAGGTAATGATTTGGGCACTTTGACAGGGGTAGGTCTGGAAATGCTTTTAAAGGACACCTTTGAGCAATTAATGGCACTTTTTCCTCAAACTGCCTTGGTATATTCCAATATATGCCAAAGACAGAAATGGAGGTGGTCCAACCAATTTTGTCCACAAATTGAGAAAGCGAGAAAGCATGTAAACAAATCTGTTTCAGCTTACATGAGAGACCATGGAATGGGCTCTCTGTACAACAATAACTTGCGTTACTACATGCAAGATATCTACAGAGGAGATGGAGTTCACTTCTCAGATGAGGGCAACAGAATTTTCATTCTGAATTTAAGACTGTGCATTGGTACCTACTTATAAGTACCTAAATGTACCATAAACCCAAAAGCTCTTCTCAGAGCTACCCTACATCTGATCACTCACAATTATTATTTTCCTCTAACTTTTTTCACTAATTTTCCACAAAATTCGCTCCCCGGAGCGCTACCCGGTTCGCTAACCGAAAGCTAACCTCGCGGATTTTTTTAAAAAAAGTTTTTTTTCCGCACATATAAGCCTCCTCAGCCACGCTCAGAAAACCTAGGGGGTCAAGATAAGTCTACCATGACCCCTTCTACCCATTCTAAACATTATTTGCCCTCCATCTTGTATCTTAATGCGACCGAAACACAAAATGGTGGACTCCCGTGACGCTTAAGGTTCGCTAACCGGGCCGCTTTCCGGAAAGCGGTCCTAAAAAAAGGCGGGAAAGTAATTTACAGAAAAACGACTAGAGACACTCTCACCAAATATAGATTAGCTCATACTACATAACAATCCCTTCCATTCTCACAAATTTCATTGAAATTCCATTTAGCCATTTAGCCTGTAGACCTCTCCAAGTACCGTGAGGTAAATTACTTCACAAAACACATCTGAATTGTTGGCATTGACAACCAATGAAAATGTTACTTTCATTTTCTACTTTTATTACCTGACATTTGATTGGTTATATACCTGTATATATATAAAGGGAGAGAAGGAAACACAGCCATTTTGACTACTACTTCTTGTTGTACCTCCTATTTCAATAGCTTCAAAAAACTTCAACTTCTTTGTGAAGGTAAGTTATAATTTAATATATTGTGCACTATGACTTAATATAGTAGACTTTTTTTGCTAGATATACACTATCCCTCTGTAGTAGTAATGTATTTAGATAGACTTCTCTGTTATAGTTATCAATGGAGTAAGGCTTGTCTTGGTTAAATCACATACACTTTTTTATAGTCCTATTTCCACTCTCATACTATACACTGCCAAAAGATAAATTCACTGATAAAAACTGCCTATCTAAAATTAATCCCAACAGTGCCCTATCTCTACTAATATATATTTTTTTAATCCAAATTTCAGGCAAAATTATACTCCTATTTCCACTCTCATACTATACACTGCCAAAAGATAAATTCACTGATAAAAACTGCCTATCTAAAATTAATCCCAACAGTGCCCTATCTCTACTAATATATATTTTTTTAATCCAAATTTCAGGCAAAATGGAAGGCGAGCAGCAAGTTTCTTTTGAGATGGACCTGCAAGAGAGCAGCCAGGAATTAATTGAACAAATTGACATGGAATTTATGGATGAAAGCTTGGATAATGAACTGCTGCAATGTGTCCAAGCAGTAGATGTCCTCCTTGCAAATGAGGACATTTTGCAACCTCACAGATTGCAAACAATATATCAAGAAAATAATGACATTTCAGACACTGAAATGTTAGAAAGTTTAATAAATTATGAAAAAGAATCAAAATAAAAAAAACACTTTAAAAAAAAGAAAACAAAAAAAAACAAGAAAAACAACAAACGATTAACATACAGCATTAGAAAAGTCTTTCATTCTTTTATCCATAAAGTTCGCTGCCCAGAACGCTTTCCGGTTCGCGAACTTGGCGCTTATCACGCAAAAAAAATTTTTTTTTTTTTTTTTTGGACCCTCCTAGGCCCTTTTAAAACCTCCACATAAAACCTAGGGGGTCAACGAGGATCTACTATGCCCCCTTATGGTAATTTCCCCCTTTGTTTTGCCCTCCTCTTGTCTCTCGATCCTACCGAGAGACAAGATGGCGGCCGCTCCGGACTGTTTAGAATGTTGACAGACACCGGAGGGCCAATCAGCTTCTCATCGCAAAGTTCCGTTACGCGAAAGGTTCGCTAACCGGATAGCTGCCCGGAGCGCTGTTACAGATATATATCTTGATTTAAACGTTAATTTCTCAAAATCCACTGAAGCACATATATTGAGACCTAGCAAAGGCACATCGGGCTAACAGTCCCTACAATTTTGCCAAGTTTCGTGAAAATCCATTCAGCCGTTCGGGCTAAAAGTGAGTCCAACCGCCCTATGGAAATTAACATGGGAAAAACGCGTTTTGGGACCCCCCTTTTTTCTCGGCCCCCCCTTGATGAAACCCCCCCAAATTTTCAAGGGCTGCTCAGAAACAAAATGTGCCATTTTCCTGAAAATTTCAGCCAATTCCGTCCACAAACGCCAAAGTTATTAGGCATAGAATTTTCAGAAATCCCATAGGGAAAAAATCCTAACTATATATACCTACTGGCGACCGCCAGTAGGTAATAAATATATATATATATATATATATATTCCGAATTACCACATCCACGACTGCCTTGCTCACATGACAACGTCCCTCATACAGTTGCTCAATTTTAAAGTGCTAGTGACTGATTGGATCAACATCACGTGACATGAACATTGAATGGACATGGAAAAAATACTTACAGTCAAATACAATTCATAGTTAAATACAGTACATTATTCAGTGGCCACTAAAATATTGGTACAATACCTAACCCACTCAGTATTAAAATAGGGCAAATTTATTAAAACATCTGAAAAAGTTCCCATGCAATCATAGTCAGATTTGCTCGCATTGTACCTATGATCTTATTCTGTGCAAACTATCGCAATATGTGCAAAATGCGCAATGTAAACAATTTCATACCACAAAATCCTATTGTGGTTATCAAGAGTGAAGGTTGGTTTTATTAAATTAGCACAGTTAATTAAAACCATTGCTATAGAGTATCAACAGTGTAACTCCATTTCATAATGTGCAAAATCGCAAATTGTGCAAATTCGCATTGATGAAATTTAAATGAATGTGCAAAATTACACCAATAGTAAAAAAACACTCATCTTTTTTTCTATATAATATATATTCACAAAAAAAAGCAAAGGCTACAGGGACATGATAGTTGAGAAATAGAATTTAAAAAACCTTAGAAATTAAAAAAATCAACAAAGGTTACAGGGACGTTATAGTTAGGTACAGATTTTAGACACACAAAACCATAGAAATTCAGCAATTATAGTTATACTTATCTCAAGAAACTATAACTCCAGCCCTAAGGTAACTAAGACTTGCGACCCCACCATGCACAGTTTTCTCATTAATAATTAAATTGCAAATGTTGCAGTGATATTATCAATGATGTCATAGAAGATGTCTGACTGATATAATATGTAGGGTACTTAGCAGTGCATGGCAAGGGTTTTGTGTGGGTAAAACCTGAACCTAGCTATTATTTCTCTGTAACATTTGTTTTTTGGGCGAATTTCTAAGTTTTTTAAAAATTCTGCTTCCTAACTATAACGTCCATGTCAACTTTGATTTTTCAGTGAATTTCTAGTTTTTTTAACATAAGGTAATTTTTAATTACCATACATTAATCCAACCGCTGACGCACATTGCCTTTGGCCTGGGGCCAACACCCTGTATGCAGCCAACACTATTCTGCACTCAGCCCATGGGGCCCAGTCAAAGTTAATAAGGAAGAGGGGGAACGCATCCCCCAGGGCCTGGATGCAATCGGCCCTGGGAACCCCAGCCCCTGGGGTTTAGCCAATTACTGAAGGGGGCCACACAACCCCCATACAGGGTCAATTTTGGCCCCAGGAACAGCATCCCCTGGGGCCCAATCAACAAAGGGTGGGTGCCCTGGTGTCTGCCCAGGGCACCCACCATGGTCTTGTTGGGGGCCGCAGGGGGAGCCCCAAGGCCCTCGCAGCCCCAGCTGGCTCCCTGCATCCAACGGGTGCCGGCATTGATCCTACCTGTAGGGAGCAGCTGAAAATACTGCTCCCTACGAGCAGGAGAAATATTCAGATCTGTTTCCCTGCAGGAAAATTTTTCATTCTCGTGCCCACCCGCTGGGAGCAGACTATGTGTTTGCTCTCGCTTGGCATGAACTGTGAAATTGCTCACGCCAAGCACACGGCCCCCTTCCCTTTCTAATTTTGGCTGGGGAAATGGGGTCCCCAGGGCCAAAATCGGCCTTGGGAAGAGCGCTGCTTGCCCTCCCCCTTTTCATCTATAGCCAGGCACCCCGGGCTGAAATTGGCCAATAAAGTGGACCACCTGCCCCCTCCCACTTATATATGAGGCCGGAAGCAGGGGGATGGGGTCCCCGGGTTCAAAATAGGCCTGTGGAGGAGGGGAGCGCATGTCCCCTCCCCCCAAATCTATGTGTCGTCCTCCCTGGTGTCGTGCCCACACAGTGGCACTAGGTCCCTGGGGATTCAGGGCCAAGGGACAGAGACACCGGACACCACATCCGGTCAGGGGAGGGGATGAGGGTCAGTTGGAGCAGGACCTCGGGGCAAGAGGTCAGGGGAAAGAGCGCGCCGCACCAAGAAGCAATCTGTACAAAATAAAGAATTGCCTACCATACCTGTGACGTCTCCTGCGTGGTCTGTACAGGGCACACGACGTGACAACTGGCGACGAGGCGGGATCCGAATACTGCGACGTGAGAAGAGGCGATTTTCAACCAGGAGCCCACCCTGGATCGCGTCGTGGCCAGAGAAGGAGCGCAGGAGCACAGCGACGTCAGCGCAGCAGCAGCGACACGGGAGCACACCCCGATTGCTGCAGGAGGACCAGAAAAGTGATCAAGCGACCCCCGGTAAGCGCCCAGCAAAATCAGCAAAGAGCGCGCAACTGGAGAATTCGAAGTGAAGAAGGCAGCGCGAGCTCTCGCGAAAGTCTCGGCGGCCATTTTGGGGTCAGGCGCGATAGCCAATAACAAGTGAGAATACACGCGGCGGCCATTTTGAAGTCAGGCGGCGTGGTGATTGGACGCGAAGTCCCACGAGATCAGCGGCGGCCATCTTAGGAGCAGGCGAACAGACCAATAGGAAGCAAGAAAGACTCAGCGGCCATTTTAAAGTCAGGAACAGATCGAGTTTGGACAGAAAGTGCCAATTAATAGACAGAAAAGTAAAGGAAACACAAGAGAAACGACAATAAAGCGAGGAAAGGCCTATAATAAAGGAAATAAAGGACAATAAAAGGAATAAAAGAGTAAAGGTGTCACAAGACAAAGTAAGAGAGACAGAAATAATACAAAGCAGAAACAAGTCATGGCGGAGGCAAAACAAAGCGCGCAGTATAGAAGACCATTGCCATTTAGCCTGTCCGAACCACAAACAGGGATAAGATGGGAGAAGTGGCTCAGACGGTTTGAAAATTACGCAGAGACAACAGATGTCACAGAAGCAAAGAAACGAGGACTATTTGTAAACCTAGTGGGCGATGAGGTCGAGGACCTGATGGTGACGCTGCCAACCAAGGAAATTGACACCTATGACAAACTAAAAAAAATGCCTAACAGACAAGTTTGACCCGCAAAGAAATGTGGATTTTGAGAGATACAGCTTCACGATTGCCTTCCAACAAGCGGAGGAATCATTGGATGAGTTCGCAACGAGGCTGAGGAAACTGGTGACTCACTGCGAGTTTGATAAATTTGACAATGAGCAGGCCATACGATTACTAATAATAACAGGTTGTCGAGACATAGAGTTCCGAACAAGGATACTAAAAGAACCTATAGCTCTAGAAAACATCCTCGCCCTTGGGAGGGCAGAAGCGCGAGCAACAACACAGCCTCAAGTGATGGAACGTGGCAAAGGAAGAGGTGGAGAACAAATAAATAGAATGGCAAGCAACGGCAGAACAGGAAACCGGAGACCAGACAGAGGGGATCAGCCAGCAAGGAAGCCGCAGGAAGGAACATGCTACCGATGTGGACTAGAATTCCCACACCGAGGACAATGCCCTGCATTTGGCCAGACGTGCAGAAAATGCAACGGAAGAGACCACTACGCAAGCGTGTGCCGTGGAGCACACTTCAGGAGCGACCGGGGAAGAATGAGCAGAGGAAGAGTGTCGACAAGGAGACACATAAGACATGTCGAGACTGAAGTGAGAGGCTCATCAGCAGAGTCAGAGGAAGAATAAGAAGAAGAAAAAACAGAACGCCTATACCTCATGACAGAGGGCACGACGGACTCGGAAGACGATGAGGAAAAGGGAAATGAGACAATATGCCTAATAGACAAGAAGAAGATACGGAAAACGGAGTCGGTAACAATAAAAGTGGGGCCACACGACGCCACGTTCGTTCTGGACAGTGGTGCAATGTGCAACATTATGTGCGTTTCGGAGTATGAAAAAATGAAAGTAAAGCCAATCCTGACGCCATCACGAGTGAAAGTCTTCACGTGGGGGGCAAAACGACCAGTGATCAACCTGGGAAAGTTCAAGGAAGAGCTAAGGTACAAAGACCAAAGGACAATGGAGCAGATACATGTACTCAAAGGAGACATCCCCGCGCCATGCTTGTTGAGGAACGTCACAGCGCAAGTGATGGGGCTAATGGAAATGACATACCACATGGCAGAAAAAAAGAACATCTTAAAAGAATATCCAAAACTGATAGAGGGACTAGGAAAACTGAAAGGGCGACAGATAACACTACACATTGATGAAACGGTGAGACCGATTGCGCAACATCACAGAAGGGTGCCCATACATCTACAACCACAAGTGGAGGAAGAGCTGAAGGCACTCCTAAAACAAGAGATCATCGAACCAGCAGATGGACCGACACCGTGGGTGTCACCCATCGTGGCCGTCCCCAAGAAGGACAAGTCAAAAATAAGAATATGCGTGGACATGAGGATCCCAAATAAGGCAATTGAACGGGAGCGACACCCAGGCCCACACCTAGACGACATGATTAGCTGTCTCACAGGGACAAGAAGATTTTCAAAGCTAGATCTATGCAAAGGCTACCATCAGCTGGAACTAGACCCTCAGTCACGGTACATCACGACATTCTCCACCCACATGGGGTTATTCAGATACAAGCGCCTGAGCTTTGGGATTTCGTCAGCGGCGGAAATATTTCAAGAAACAATTAGGCAAGTCATCAGGCCTGTCAAGAACAGTCTGAACTATAGCGATGACATCCTGGTGTTTGGCAAATCAGACGAAGAACACAACACTGCTTTGAGAGAGGTGTGCTCACACCTAGAAGAAGCAGGTCTAACGCTAAACGAAGAAAAATGTGAACTGGGGCGAAATGAGTTAGTGTTCTTCGGTCACATCTTTTCCAAAAAAGGAATGCGGCCAGATCACAGCAAGGTAGAAACCTTGGAAAAGGCGAAAAAGCCCACAGACGTGGCAGAAGTGAGATCGTTTCTGGGATTAGCGAGCTACTGTTCGCGCTACATCAAGGACTTTGCCACTGTCAGCGCACCTCTGAGAGAGCTGACAAAACAGGGACAGAATTTTCGATGGACCAGCGAATGTGACAAAGGGTTCGAAGAGATAAGGAAGGCGGTGACAGCAGTGGATCACCTGGCCTATTTTGATCCAACACTGTGCACAGAGGTGACCGTGGATGCGAGCCCCGTGGGCTTGGGAGCAATCCTTGCGCAACATCAACCTGGAAGGGATTCCCCACGACACATCGTCGCATATGGGAGCAAGAGTCTGACAGAGGTTGAGAAAGGATATTCACAACAAGAAAAAGAGAGTCTGGCGGTAGTGTGGGCCTGTGAACATTACCACATGTTCGTATACGGAAAACCGTTCATGATCGTCACAGATCATCAAGCCCTGATCACGATATATGGCAACCCAAATGCAAAGATACCGCCGAGAATAGAAAGATGGGGAATAAGGCTCATGGACTACAATTTCAAAATAATCCACAAGCCAGGCAAAGAACAAAATCCAGCAGACTACGTTTCAAGACACCCACTACCACAGAACTCTCAAGTGGCTACAATGGCAGAAGAATACCTCAATTTTGCACTGAAACTAAGTACACCTGCGACAATAACAATGAGTGAACTGGAACAAGCAACGAAACAGGATGACACCATCCAAGAGGTGGTGAGGATCAACAAAACTCAACGATGGAGGCACGTGAACAGCAACATGCACGCAGGCAAAGGAGTAGACAAAGAAGAACTGCTGGCATTCAAGAGAATACACGAGGAACTATCAGAATGTGAAAATGGAACAGTAATGAGAGGAACGAGAATAATAATGCCTCAATCGCTGAGAAGAAGGACAGTGGAGTTGGCACACGAATTACACCGGGGCATGGTGACTACAAAAAAGATGCTGAGGGAAAAGGTGTGGTTCCCGGGACTTGACAGCATGGTGAAAGAAATGGTAACAAAGTGTCACATATGTCAAATCATAGGGTCACCACCAAGACCAGAACCACTGAAAATGTCTCCACTACCAACAGCGGTATGGACAGAGCTGGCTGCGGACTTCTACGGGCCTCTAGAAACAGGAAAGTACTTCCTAGTAGTGATCGATGAATACTCAAGGTTCCCAATTGTAAAGGCAGTGTCGTCGACGTCTGCGAACGCTACATTACCAGTCCTGGATGACATCTTTGCAGCGTGGGGTTCGCCACAGACACTGAAAACAGACAATGGTCCACCGTTCTCAAGCGAAGAATTTAAGAAATTCATGGCATACTTAGGCATACATCACAGGCGCATAACGCCCCTGTGGCCGCAAGCAAATGGGATGGCGGAGAGGTTCATGGGGACCATCAAAAAGGCGGTGCAAAGAGCAAAACTGACAGAAATTTCAATTGAACAAGCGCTATGCCAGGTACTGAGGGACTATCGAAACACGCCCCACAGTTCCACTTGGAGATGTCCCGCGGAATTGGTACTAGGGCGAGTGAGCAGAACACGTCTGCCACAGATGAAAGAAGAAAAAAAAATGGGCCAAGAAGACATCGCCGTCAAGGACAAGAGACAGAAAGAAAAGATGAAAGAATACGCGGATCAAAGACGACACGCAACAAACAAAAAGATGGAGGAAGGAGACATGGTGTTCGTGAAACAGCGACAGACAAAAAAGTCGGACAGCGCATTTGCAAAGGAACCAGCAAAAGTGGTGAAAGTAAATGGGCCAATGATCACAGCCACAACGGGCCAACGAGAGATCACCAGAAACAGCTCCCACTTCAAGACAGTAAAAACAGAAGAAGAAACAGGGATGCTAAAGCAAGAAGAGACCTACAGAGAGACACCGCAGGAAGATCCTGCACCAGAGGTTGGAGAACAACGACCAAGGAGAGAATGCAAAAAGACAAAGAGACTGATAACAGAGATGTAAAGGAACATTAGCAACGTCACATCTCTCTCTCTCTCTCTCTCTCTCTCTCTCTCTCTCTCTCTCTCTCTCTCTCTCTCTCACTCTCTTTTCTGTTTCGTTTCCACATTCTCCTTTTTGGACAGCTAGCAAATAATTTTGTTCGCAACAAAGGGGGAGATGTCGTGCCCACACAGTGGCACTAGGACCCTGGGGACTCAGGGCCAAGGGACAGAGACACCGGACACCACATCCGGTCAGGGGAGGGGATGAGGGTCAGTTGGAGCAGGACCTCGGGGCAAGAGGTCAGGGGAAAGAGCGCGCCGCACCAAGAAGCAATCTGTACAAAATAAAGAATTGCCTACCATACCTGTGACGTCTCCTGTGTGGTCTGTAGCACACGACGTGACACCTGGGACCTGGCCCAACCAGGGGGCATAAAAAAACAAGCGTGACCCTTGGCAAAATAAAAATAAAATACATTTTTGGCCAGGCATAGGGGGTTAGAGTATTCTTACGCTGTCCATATATATATATATATATATATATATATATATATATATATATATATATATATATATACATATATATATTACCTACTGGCGGTCGCCAGTAGGTATATATAGTTAGGATTTTTTCCCTATGGGATTTCTGAAAATTCTATGTCTAATAACTTTGGCGTTTGTGGACGGAATCGGCTGAAATTTTCAGGAAAATGGCACATTTTGTTTCTGAGCAGCCCCTGAAAATTTGGGGGGGGTTTCGTCAAGGGGGGGCCGAGAAAAAAGGGGGGTCCCAAAACGCGTTTTCCCCATGTTAATTTCCATAGGGCGGTTGGCCTCACTTTTAGCTCGAACGGCTGAATGGATTTGCACGAAACTTGGCAAAATTGTAGGGACTGTTAGCCCGATGTGCCTTTGCTAGGTCTCAATATATGTGTTCCAGTGGATTTTGAGAAATTAACGTTCAAAACAAGATATATATCTGTAACAGCGCTCCGGGCTGCGCTCCGGTCCGCTTACTTTTCGCGTAACGGAGCTTTGCGTAGCGAAGCTGATTGGCTCTCCGGTGTCTGTCAACATTCTAAACAGTCCGGTGCTGCCGCCATCTTGTCTCTCGGTAGGATCGAGAGACAAGAGGAGGCCAAAACAAAGCGGGAAATTACCATAAGGGGGCATAGTAGATCCTCGTTGACCCCCTAGGTTTTATGTGGAGGTTGTAAAAGGTCCCAGCAGGGCAAAAAAAAAAAAATTTTTTTTTTTTTTGCGTGGTGAGCGCCTAGTACGCGAACCGGAAAGCGTTCTGGGCAGCGTACTATAAGGAAAAAAGAATGATAGACTTTTCAAATACTGTATGTTAATTGTTTGTTGTTTTTGTTGTTTTTTTTTGTTCTGTTTTCTTCTCTTGTACTTACTCCTTTATTTATTTATTTTTTTTAATTTGGGGTTAGCTCCCGGTTCGCGTACCGGCGAGCTAACCGGAAAGCGAACTAAAAAAAAACAGCTTGCCAGAGTGTTACACTTTCTAGCAATTTTTGTAAAAAGGGGAGGTAGTTCTGAAAAGAACTTTTTTTTTATTTTTTTCTTTTATATTTCTTTTTACTTTTTTGAACATTATTTCATTTTTTTGTATTTTTTGAACACTTTTTTGTTTTTTTTGTTGTTTTTTTAAAGGGAAAGAACAGAAAGAGGCATTGAAAATGGCTCAACAGGAGCAAAAAAAAAAATTAAAACTTCTTGCGTTTGGAACATTGGTGTTTCTCAAAAGCCAGATTAATCAATTTCACACTCATGTTAGCGCATGAAATTAGTGTTCCACAATACAAGCATGTCAGCTTCATATGCACAAATTTTTTTTGTATGTTTGGCACTGTTTCGTTCGCCTCTGCCACTGTCAAAGAGAGATCAGAAGATGTTCTAGCCACTGAAGTTGGGGGGTTTTGTTGTAGTTCGCGCATCTCTGCACGACTATAGTTAATTGGATGCCACCTCTGCATATGTCGGTGCATCGTGTGATTTCCAAAACTGTATTTTTTATTTGTTCCCCTGGATAACTTCTCTTTGCAGATAAGGCACGTAGCATACTGTGCATTGACTTTTTTTTCTCCAGAAGGAATGCTAAAAAATTGCCAGATGAAGCTTTCTTTCCGATGAGATACCCGGGGTAACTCTTGGAGAAATTGTGGTCCCTCTTCTTCCTCTCCGTCTTCTTCTTCCTCTTCCTCCTCTATGTTTCCAATAAATTGAGGAGGGGGTCCTCTCTTCCTATTAGGAGATGGGGGTGGTGGTGGTGGTGGGGGTGCAGAAGCTGAAGCTACTATTGAAGCCATCAGAGAAAATTTTCAGGTCTTCCTTTCTCAAAGTTGAAAGTCAGAGTGAGAAAAAAGGTGGGGGCTTTCATCATTTGGGAAAATAAATAGTTCTAAACCAATGAAAAGTGTTATTTTTAGGTCACATGACCTAGTGTTACATCATTAGGAAACCAAAAGTGAAATGAACCAATGAAAACTTTAATGAATAAGTCACATGACCTGTTCCGCTCACGTTACGCGGAGCGCGCCGCGCTTCGAATCGCTTCCGGTTCGCGTTCCGGAGCACTTCCGGGAGCGCTAACGCGGCGCGTCATAAGACGTATTACGCGACAACGTGATATGTTGCGTTTCCGTGACGCGTCACGATGTTGATTTCTGATGCGGTAGTTGCGTGAACGGAACGTTTACCGGTTAGCGGACCGGGTCGCGGCATCAAATTGAGCTAACGGAAAGCTTCCCGGTACGCGAAAAAGGAGTGAACCCGAAAAATATTTAAAAAAAAAATAATCATAAACATATAAAATATAATTTGGGATATAAAGAAAAAGACATTTTACAGCTACAGATATTAGCTTTTAAAAAACCATTGAAATTCAATGAAAAAACCACAGGTTATAGACCATATATAGTTAGGAATTAGCATTTTCAAAACCATATTTTACTCGCATAAAACCATTGAAATTCCATATATAGTTAGTTGCCCTAACTATATATCGCGCACCCGCAATCCACTGCTGATGATGTCACATATTACATCATTCATGACATGGTCAGTGACATCACTGATGACATCACTGATGACATCTCAAATGACATCACTGATGACATCACTGATGACATCTCATTTGACATTACTGATCACATCACTGATGATATCATTCATGTGATAATACCATGAACCTCTTCAGACTCTATTATAACCTTAGAAACAATCAGTGTAAACAGACACTCACAGACTGTCACTCATCCATGGAGTTACTCACACACCTAGTCAGTGATGCAAAGAATCAATCACACCTCCATTTCCTCAACTATACAGTTATACACACCTTACTTATTCAAACATATACTAACACATATTTACTCTCTTATACAATCCCTGATACAAGTTCACAATGATCCATACAGTCACTCACACATTCACTGGCTCTTATGCACAGTTATTTATATATGTCAACTCTCACATGTACTGTGTTCTACATATGCACTTACTTTGACATGTAGCACTGAGATATCCATTCACTCACCAATACACTCATGCACACAGTCAACCGCTCATACAGCTGTTTCCACATGCACTTTTGAACCAATACATCTAGTGAATCAACTGCTCACACATCTATGCACAGAGTCATACACCTCCCAGCCACCCACACACACACTCAATCTCCCATACAAATACTTGGGCAACCAATCAATAACCCATATAGTTACTCATATAGCTACTGATCAACACATGCAACAGTTTATAGAACAACAGACATAATGATGCACAAATTAAGACAGTTTAGTCACTAACCCATGCACTCAGTGAGACACATTTAATCACTCACTCATACAGTCAGTGATACACCTACTAAATCCTTCATCCAGACACTTATACATCCACTCATTCTTCAATATGTAAGACATATTTTAACTTTACAGAAACATACAGTCACTGGATGTTGTCATCAGTGATGTCATCAGTGATGTCATTTGAGATGTCATCAGTGATGTCATCAGTGATGTCACTGACCATGTCATGAATGATGTAATATGTGAAATCATCAGCAGTGGATTGCGGGTGCGCGATATATAGTTAGGGCAACTAACTATATATGGAATTTCAATGGTTTTATGCGAGTAAAATATGGTTTTGAAAATGCTAATTCCTAACTATATATGGTCTATAACCTATGGTTTTTTCATTGAATATATATATATATATAGAGAGAGAGAGAGAGAAAGAGAGAGAGAGAGAGAGAGAGAGAGAGAGAGAGAGAGAAAGTCACAGACCCGAACTTTGTGGCAGAAACAGTTTATTTACTCATAAGCCATATGACGCGTTTCGGGCAGTGAAATGCCCATTATATATATATATATTATCTGATGACTTTGGATGACGAATCTTTGCGAAATTTTCAAAACTCGTGGGGATCTCCGGTCAGCTCCTGTCTTGAAAGTTTCAGGGTGATTCGTCAAGCAGGGTCAGAGAAAAAAGGTCGGTCCCAAAACGTGTTTTCTCCATGTTAGTTTCCATAGGAAACTTTAGACACGGCTACAGCTCGAACTGCTGAACGGAATTACACCAAATATTGCAAAAGGGTAGCCCTTGGTTCAGAAAGAGGCCTTTTTGTTAAATGGTGTAAATCCATTCAGTAGTTCCTGAGAAATAAAAAAAAAAGAGGCCGGAAAATCAATTTCCCATAGGAAACTTTAGACATTGTTACAGCTCGAACTGCTGAATGGAATTACACCAATTTTGGCAAAAAGGTAGCTCTTAGTTCAGAAAGATTTCTTTTTTAAATGGTGTAAATCCGTTCAGTAGTTCCGGAAAAAATCAAAAAATAAAAGTTTCGATATCTAGAGGCGAGGTGGATCCGCGGACCCTCCCGGCCACGAGCTTTATTCTAATTGGCTGTCAAAACTCCAAACCCGGAAGTGTTGGCAGCGATCTTGTGACTCGGTACAACCAAGTCACAAGAAAAGAGAAAAACAAACATGAAAAACAAGAAAAGGGGGCAGGGTAGAAACACCCTGACCCCTAGGCTTGCTTAAGGAGTCCCACAAGGACCCCCAGGGCCCAAAAAAGCATTTAAAAAAACGTCTGAATATGCGCTGGGTGCGCGAATCCGGCAGAGAAAAAAAAATGAAGCGTGGGCTCCCACACTTCATTGTATTGAAGCCCCCAAGGCTTGATTTATGAGTTGCTGGGGTCATGCAGCCCCCCTGTAGCCCCGGGGACCGCCACCCCCTCAGGGCTAATTTTTAAATGTGTGGTGGGCCTCCAAGGCCGCCCAGCCCCGGGGACCACCACCCCGGGGCTTTTTTTAATTAATTATTTGCGGGGGCACACGGCCAAAGCGCCAAAGAGCTACATTGCAGAGATGTAGAAAGGGGAGTAGCCTCTGAACACCTCTCTGCAACGCAGCTCCCTGGTGCATCCTGGAGGTACATGGTGGGCTAGTTGGCCCCCAGGGACCCTCAGGATTCAAAGGGACTGAATTCCCTAACTTAAAATGTGCCACAGGGCGCATTTGCACACTGGTCACGTCAGGCCCTGTCCCCTCCCTGCACCACTGTGCAAACGCGCCCTGTGGCCCAATTTAAGTTGGGGGATTAAGTCCCCTTGAATCCTGAGGGTCCTTGGGGCCAACTAGTCCACCAAGTACCTCTAGTAAACCCCAAGGAGCTGCCTTGCAGAGAGGTGGTCCAAGGCTATGCCCCCTGTTTACACCACTCTGTAACGCAGCTCTGTGGCGCTTACTGGAGGTAGCTAGTGGGCTAGTTGGCCCTCAGGGACTCAAGGGGACTTAATCCCCCAATTTACAACGCACCAGGGGGTGCGTTTGCACAGTGGTGCAGGGACGGGGCGTGGCCTGATGTGACAAGTGTGCAAACGCGCCATGTGGCGCATTTTAAGTTGGGGAATTAAGTCCCCTTGAAAATCTGAGGGCCCCTGGGGGCCAACAAGCCCACCAGATACGTCCAGTAAGTGCCACAGAGTCGCGTTGCAGAGAGGTATTAAAAGGGTTGTGGTCTCGAACCACCTCTTTGCACACAGCTCTGTGGCACTTACTGGAGGTACATGGTGGGCTAGTTGGCCCCCAGGGACCCTCAGGATTCAAGGGGAATTAATTCCCCAAATTAAAACCTGCAAGGGGGTGCGTTTGCACAGTGGTGAAAGGAGGAGGCGGGCCTGATGCAACATGTGTGTACTTATGCAATCACTCCACCAAAACCCAAGCACTTATAAATTCACCATGCACTCTCCTTGCAGCACTCTAATCATCCAGTCCCTACCCATGCACTCATGCAATGACCCATGCACTAACTCATGCACTGCTACAATACCCTGAGCTATACCCATGCAGTCCAGCCATTGACCTGTCACTACCCATGCACTCCTCCAATCACCCAGCAAGCACCATGTACTTATCTAATCACTCCGCCAAAACCCAGGCACTTATAAATTCCCCATGCACTCCCCTTGCAGTACTCTAATCTTCCAGTCAGTACCCATGTACTCATGGAGTGACCCAGGCACTAACACATGCACTGCTACAATCCCCTGTGCACTACCAATACAGACCTCTAACCACCTACACAGTACTGATTCACACCTCCAATTACCCAGGTTGTACCCATGCACTCCAGAAATCCCTCTGTCACTAACCATGCACTACTCCAATCACCCATCCAGCATCATGTACTTATCAAATCACTCCTCCAAAACCCAAGCAGTTATAAACTCACCATGCACTGTCCTTGCAGCACTCTAATCATCCAGTCTCTACCCATGTACTCATGTAATGACCCAGGCACTAACACATGGCAAATACGGAGGAGGTCATGCTCATTACAAGGGTACCCCAACGCATAGTGTTCCCTAGGGTATGTAGGTGTTTTCACTGTATTCTAAGTGTCTTTTAGCATAGCACTGGCTCCGGTCCTGGTTAGTCAGAGTCAGTTACCACCAGTTCCTGTCACTAAAAGTTGGGGGCACAGGAGGACTTTCTGCTCCTCTGTTGGTTATTTCTGCACATCTCTTGCTTCTTCCTGCAGTTTTCTTCATCTTTCTGGACTTCTGTTGCCTTTTTCTTTATGTGTCTTGCTTCTTGCTGCGCTTTTCTTCCTCTTTCTTCACATGTCCTAACTTTATTGGCATAGTTAGAAATTAGCATTTATAAAACCATTGAAATTCACTAAAAAAACATAGGTTTCAGGCATGTTATAGTTAGAAATTAGCATTAAAAAAAATATTGAAATTCACTGAAAAAACCATAGGTTTCCGGCACGGTATAGTTAGAAATTGGCATATAAAAAACCTTAGAAATTCACTGAAAAAAACACAGGTTTCAGGGACGTTATAGTTAGTTGGATATTTCACTCGTACAAAACTATTGAAATTCCCCTGTTATACTTAGTTCAGCTACCTATAACTCGCGCCCCCACAATGCACTGCTGATGATGTCACATATTACATCATGCAGGACATGGTCAGTGACATCACTGATGACTTCACTGATGACATGATGACATCTCAAATGACATCACTGTGCAGGGGTGACTGATGTGACTGATGTATGCCAGGGCAGTGTGTTTGTGGGCATGGCACAAATAGATGAGTGCCATGTTAACTCTTTGTTTAGTTCTGTACCAGGACACTCAGCCTGCAAAGGCAGCGTGTGTGTCAGGGTACAAGGCCCCTAAGGGTGGGACAATAAGTGCTGCAGCCCTTAGGGGTCTTCTCTGGTCACAATGCCCTGGGTACCTAGGGTACCATTTACCAGGGACTGACATGTGGCCAGAGATAACAATTGGGTTTTGGTTTCAACACAGTTCTAGGGAAGGAACACAGGCCCTGGGCACCTGATTGGCAGGAGCCCTGGGCACACTCAGTCATAGCATATCAGCAATTCAGCAAAATGTGGGGGTATACCTGTCAGAAAGTGGCTCTATATATTCTGGACCAAAGTAAGGTACAGTGTGTATAGAGTCCCCAGTTTCCAGAGGTATAACAGAGGCTAAAGTCAGATATGACCGTACTCTCTAAAGTGGTAGCTTTGTCGAGCAGTAAGGCAGTATCAGAGGACAGTGTAAAGCATTTGTTGTACACACTCAGTCAGCAAAAGGTTTCACATACTGTCAGCGTTCACACACGAGGCTCCTGACGTTTCCTTCCTGGCGATGCACGCTCCCAACTCCCTTATGAACTAACCAGTCAGCAAGAACATAAACTCTTGCATGTCGGATTAAACCACAAGGGAAAGGGGAAGTGGATTGAGAAACAAGACAAGAAAAAGAAACACTGGGTGTCTTCCTTCAGTGCTTGTGTCAACGTCTGCTTCTCTTGGAGTGTTCAGGACTTCTTTCGTAACACCTTTTCAAAACATTAAACATAACCTTTTAGGTTTTTACATTAACAGACTTCTGTGAAACTCTTGAATCGTGTCCTTTTTAGTGCATACCGAAATATAAAGAAGTCCTTTCCTACACTCTTATTTGCCTGGCTTGATCTGAACTGGATTCAACCCTTAAAAGTGCAATACCAAGAATTATTTCTCTAGAACTCTTACAGTCAGAATTACAACATTACAATGTAAAGGTAACACTCAATGATATTAGTTAACGAGGTTAGTGAGTGGTAGTTAGTCACACGATGAACCTTGCCTACCTGGCAAATGCTCGTTGGTGTCCTTAAAGGGATTCTGCAAAACAATGAAGTAGAAAAGAAAACACCAAGATTCTCTTGCAATTTTTTTAATTGCTAAATCACTAAGTGAAGGGAACGTGGAATCTGTTTTTTGATATAACAATTCTCACAATCAGTATTAATTGTAACATAAACACAATCATTTTTTTTATAAAACAGTTTTATAACTCCTTTTAGTCAGTTCGAGTTATTGTCTTTGCCAATGCTTTATTTGAGCATTGAATAAACCACTCCTGAGTATAGTCTCCTCGAAGATCTATTAGGTAACAGCGCGCGATTGTCTTTTCTCTGGTTGCTTTTACCAATGCTTTTGTTTTTTCTCTAGTTGTTTTTACCAATGCTTTTAATTGTCTTTTCAATGTCTGATTACCAGATACCTCTTACTTGTTTCTGAAGGAGGTCGGAACGATGCTCGGGACACCACCGGAAGCGCCGGAAGAACTTGATTGTTGGACTCACCGGAACCGCCTAGGAAATGCAGATGATGCCGAGGCTGTCCAGGGATCTTGGAACAAGACTGAGTCTCAAGAAGATTCAGGTAAGGAGAGGGAATTCGGGAGGGTTCAGGGAAGAGAAAAACTGGGAAGGCAAGCGAGATCAAGGCATGATGAGCAGAAGTCTCTCGATGGCTTCTGGGCTCAGGAACGCTCGTGGTGAAAGCATCAAACGAAGCGAAGCTTTTCTGAAACTGCAGCCCAGGTATTTATAGCCAGGTCTGGGCGTGTGCTCGCTAACTCACGTGCAGGACACCAGCAGTTTAAAACGTGAGAGCGAGAAGGTTCTTCCAAAGGGTACACGCCTAGGAACCTCTTTAAACAACCATTGGTGCACACAAGGATCAAGATGAATGTGCAGCAACTAAAAAAACAAGCATTGCTAACAACAACGAACCATATTATTAAAACACTGTTCTTTAAGCAAGGTTTTTGGCATAAATACAATACAGGTGCTTAAAGGAATTAACTGGCAATTGCTAAGGAACCCATGACACATACTCAAGAACTGAACTCTAGGCCAATTGTTTTTATATCAAAAGATATAATTGTTTTATTTTAGAACCAACAGGTATCAAAATATACTTTTCTCAATATGAGTGACTTTAGGTAATTACTTTGCAGAAAGGCAATAGACTTTGCAATTACAATAGCTACAGTGGTTGCAATACGCAACACAATTCTAAACACAATTTAACCTTGAGCTCTATGGGTTTTTCTACATACATGCAGTTGATTACTTTAAGGATTACTTTTTCTAACCACAGGACTGGATCCTGGATTCAGTCCCAGGACCTAAGCTGTAAACAGTTAAGTAAAAGTGGATTGGTTACAGTTGTGATTTTTAAAGAATACAAATGTATTTTCAAAGTTGACTCTTAGAAAAACTAGCAATGTTATCCTATGGAGGGAAATTCAAGTCACAGGTAAAGTAAGTTCTCATTACTTTTGTAATCCAGTACTGGACTCCTAGGTTCAGCACTGGGACCTCTACCTAAGACAGGTAAGTAATTACGTTTTAGTTTTTGGTACGATTTTTAAGGAATATTTCTAGTTTGCAAAAATCGACAGAAGAAATTTCAGAGAAAAACAGTCAATGGTTTCCTATGGAAGAAAAGTCAAGTTACTGGTAAGTACAGTTAGGATAACTTTTGCGCTTCAGTACTGGGCTCAAATGTACAGTACTGACTTCTCTCCTGATCACAGGTGAGTATTTTGGAATTCGTTATTCAGCAGATTTTTTTTTTTTAAAAACCTTTATTTTAGCATTCAATAAAAATACAAGCATGGGCCTACAACCGCGGGGGCCGGCCGCTAGACAAATTAATACCACCGATATTACAGTACAACACAGCTCATCAGCCGACAACCCAGAGGTTCGGCAGCGATTCAGGACAAAACTTATATTAGAATGCACAACTGGGTTCCAGGATAAGTCAGAGGTTTCATTTTATATTATATAAGAGAGGATCAGGTGCCATACAATCAAACAGAAGAATGCGGGGGACAGGGCAAGTGACAGGATATGCATATAATAACCACTATAATGGAGCATTGGCGCCAAAGCATACAGATCGATGCAAACGAACACACAATATACATTCCATGTTGCGCCAGTTCTCGGAGCCTGCCTACCCGGAAATCAGGATATCATAAAAGCATAAGCACTAAATACAAGCATACGATAAGAATCCGAATGATTCGTAGCTATACTGATCCTTAAGAAAGAAAGAGAAGGAAAAGAAAGGCCATAGAAAATAAAAAAGGCAAAATAAAAAAAACCTGTCCAGCCCCCCACCCTGCACCCCTGCAAATGGCTACAGCCTGACCCCACTAGCAGCGTGCCTGTCGCCCCTAATAACTAGAACCCTAAAGGTAGGAAAAAGAATGGAGGAGGGCATATCCATTTGGGCTCCCAGCCCCTTTAGACCCCCCGCCAGAAACGGCCACCCCTATCACTAAAAGACGCAGTTATGACAGCACTATAGAAGAAAGTAGAGGGTACCTTGAGACACTCCCAGCCTCTTAGAGCAAACAGTTGCAGGTCCAACACTTGTGAAAGCCACTCCAACCCTTCCCGACCTAGTCAATCTTAACCCTGGCCCTTCCGAACAAGAACACAAACCCCCCCAGCGAGACCCAAAGGCACGCAAAGAGGTAATAAAGGAGAAAAGAGTCATCAAAAATCAATCCATGGTGACTCGCACGCAGTGGGTCCACTGGAACTTTAGACGCTGAAGAACTCTCCCTCCTAGATGAACAGTCCCAATGTATCCTGCACAGGAGTCGTAGAGTCACCAAGAAAGGAGACCCCCACTCACAGCCAGCAGTAAGCAGAATCACTCCTCCATCGATACTGAGCAATAGAGACGATCGCCGCCAAATTCGGGCTTAAACAAATCCTCCACTCCGGTTGACCGGACCCAGCCTGGTTCTTCTGGCCGATGTTGTTGCACTGGAGCCCAGCTGTGAAAGTACTCGAGGCCCCGGCTTCACCGCTGGAGCAGGCTGCAAACTTCAACACGATAGAACTTTGTCAAACAAGCCGATAAAAGTTTCCGGATTTCACCATCGGAGTGCGGAACAGTTCATGCACACAGAGACCAGGCGTAAAGTCAGGGTAATGTACAGGATATCGTGGTGGGTTACGGAGGTCGGCGGAGCCGGGAGCCTAAGTAGCCATCTTGTTTGCTGACGTAGCTCCTCCCCATTCAGCAGATTTTAGATGAATATTTTACAGTTTCAAAACTCCACACTTAGAAGAAATTTTAGTGAAAACCAACCAATGTTAGCCTATGGAAGGAAAGTGAGTTATCGGCTTTCAGGTGAGTAATCAACTGGTGGGGTTAAGGTTCTGGGCGTAGACTCAGGGGTCTCCCAGGGTCAGAAAGTTAAAGTTGTTACACCCTCAGCTGCACAGGGGCAGCTGGATGCAGAGAGAGACTAGGCCCAATGCAATCCAATGGGGGTAGGGTGCCTTTGGTTCGTGGCTGCAAGCAGGCAGGCCACGCGGCTGTGGGAGCTGAGCTCCTGGTAACTTACTCAGGGTAAGTGGGGGAGTAGAGTAGGGTAGCAATTGTACTTCCAGCTGCACTTGGGCGGCTGGGTGCAGGGTGCTTTTGAGCCGGGGGCGCTCAATGTTATCCAATGGGAAAGTTAAAAACTGAACAAAGGCTGCAGGCTCGGAACAGAGATTCTTCAGGTGCGACCACCACTTCGAGAGGTAAGTTTGGATCTTGGAGAATAGGTAGGTACCCCAAAGGAGGGCACAGGGGGCCGTGGGGCGCCAGGTGCAGGGGTGCCTTTTGGTGTTGGGAAATCTTACCCACGGCTGGTCGCCGTTGGAGGGGTCCCTGGTTCTGAGGCTGCAGGCGTCATCTGGGTCGTCAAGGAGGGTATTTGGGCACTGCAATTTGGGTCCCAGTCACCGGGGGGATGTCCTTGTGGTCTTGGATCACTCAGGTACAGGCCGGGCTTGGCGGGTGCAGAGTGGGCTGGATTCGCGGTTCCTGGCTGGTACCAGGGGTATTGCTGTTGGAGCAGAACCACTGCTCATGGGAGTCCCAGTCTTTTGGAAGGTTCAAGGCAGGCAGGTCCTCCTGGGTTGTCGAGGTTGCTGTCCACTGGAGACGCCGGAGTTTCCAGGTGCAGGTTCAAGCATCAACAGGCCTGTAGAGTTCTGGGGCCAAGTCAGTGAGCGTCGTTCTTTTTTTTAGCAGCTGCACGGCAGGTCTTCATGTTTCTTGGTCTTCTTGGTGTTGCAAATCAGGATCTGAGGAAGGAAGGTTCAGGGTGCCCCTAAATACTAGATTTAGGGGCGTTACAGGTAGGGCAAAGGCAGGGACCAATGGGTCCCTGTCCTGGGGTGGGTACACCCGCTAGCCTGCTCCTCTCCTGTGAGAGGGGGGCAGGAGCCTACCTGTGATTGGGCAGGGCTCCCCATCTTCAGGATGGCCAGAGCCCGGAGTCATGCATCACCTCGACTCTCCCTCCTCAGGGGTGGAGTTGGCACAGGCTGGCACACCCCCTTCCCTCACTTAGGGTTTCCCGCCAGTCTTCCTGCTAGAGTGGGGATCAGAACTGGTGGAGGCCAGTTACTGAGCACAGCGAGTGGCCCGGAGAAGCTCACAAAGGCGGAATGCCTTTGAAGCTTCCCCTGGCCATCCTGGGGGAGGAGGCTTGGCACCTTGTCCCAGGATGTGCATTGTTGCAGGCCCAGGAGAGCGAGGGCTCTCCACCCAGGGGCCCAGCAACATGTCTGCTGGGTGGCAGCCTAGGCAGCCTCTCAGACAAAACGTGGATTGTAGGTTAGGTTTCAGGGGGCATCTCTAAGATGCCCTCTATAGTGCATTTTACAATAAATCCTACACTGGCATCAGTGGGGGTTTAATGTGCTGAGAAGTTTGATACCAAACTTGTCAGTCTTCAGTGTAGCCATTATGGCGCTGTGGAGTTCATAATGACAACCTCCCAGCACCATATACTCTTAATGGCATCACTGCACTTACAGTGCCGAGGAATGGCCCTGGGTACTGTAGGGGCAAAGGGCTCATGCACCTGTGCCCACACCACTGGCATAGTGTACCCAGCTAGAGGGGTGGATGATGTATGCCAGGGCAGTGGGTTTTGTGGGCATGGCACACAGGGATGTGTGCCATGTCGACTCTTTATTTAGTTCTGTACTTAGACACTCAGCCTGCAAAGGCAGTGTGTGGGTGTCAGGGTACAGGTTCACTAAGGGTGGCACAATGAGTGCTGCAGCCCTTAGGGTCTTCTCTGGTCACCATGCCCTGGGTACCTAGGGTCCCATTTACTAGGGGCTGACAGGTGGCCAGAGATGCCAATTGGGTTTTGGTTTCAACACAGTTTTAGGGAAGGAACATAGGCCCTGTGCACCTGGTTGCTAGGAGCCCAGGGCACACTCAGTCGAAGCACATCAGCAATTCAGCAAAAAGTGGGGGCATACCTATGCAAGTGGCATTTTCTCACAGTACCATGCAAGAAAGATGGCACTTTCTCACAGTGGTATAAAGTGTGAATCTGGCCATTAGCTATCTTGACCTAATAGATCTGTAGGCTCTAAATGTGAATAAAATAATTTTAAAAGGAACCTTTTATGCACTGTCAATCAAAGTAAGGCTTTCAAAGCTTCTGAGGCCGATGATCGTCTTGGAAGTTTCAGTATCAATCTAGACGCTGCATGTTGCACAACCTGAAGTTTCTGGATAGTTTGTATTTATGAACCTGCATACAAACTGTTGCCGTAATCCAATCTAGAAGTTATTAGTGCAATGGCAGCTGTCTTTCTTCCCATCAATGGGAGGTAGTCAGAAAATGTTTCCGTGTTTTTATAAGACTAAAATACATACCTACTACTGCAAGGGATTGTGGAAGAAGAGAGAAGGAAGCATCAAATTTGACTCAGGAGTTTCTTACAAACGCAACAGTAGCGGGAGAGGGGGCACCATGTTTGACCAACATTGAGCAGGCATGAAAAAGTTTGACTTCCTTGGCAGCATGAACCCAGTCTTGTCCGGGTTACATTTTAAATGATTGGATTGCATCCAACAAATAACTGCAGTAAGGCATTTTTTAAAATTGATCTCTTAGCCAAAGGATATTTTATCCAGTGACCAGAAGACCATCTGCATATCATCCACATATGAGGTGGTTTATATTCCAAAAGATGTAATCAACTAATTCAGGGGGGGCATGTAAATATTAAATGACGCAGGGCTGAGCAAAGAGCCCTGTGGAACGCCTGACATGACAATCCTTTCAGGAGATGAAAATGGACCGAGTACAACACTTTGTCCCCACTCTGTAAGGAAAAATTTGATCCAAGACAGCGGGAGTTGAGAAATCCCATAGTCCCTAATACATTGGAGCAGGATATCATGAGAAAGGGTATTCAATGCAGCGGATAAGTCAAATAAAATCAACACTGCATTGTTTGCAGAATCCAAAGTAAATTTTAAGGTATCTGTGACTTCTAATACGGCTGACTCAGTCTGGGAGCCCCTACATCTTTCCTGGAGTCAGGAAATGCTCCCAAGGTCCTCTTGTAATGTCTCTGTCACTTCTTTTGAGGATGAAGACTTTAGTGACACACTTAGGGATCGCCTCTCGTGACAGGCCCTTCCCACATCCAACAAGGGTAATAAATAGCGTATAACACTCTGCTCATATACTATTATAAAATGATCAAAACATTTGTAAAATCAGTATTTTTTTACAATGTATGCTTTTGCAACATATCTTTTTTCAGAAATAGACATTTTGAATTGGCATAATCCTTTTTTTAATAACATAATATTGTCTTTTCTGTCTCGTTTTAGCATTCCATACATCCTGTAGCTCAGACTTAAGGTAGACTTCCACTGCATCTAAGGGGCCAGATTCCACTCCGACCCTGGTTCTAGCAAACATCAACCAGAACGCATGGAAGTTAAGAGACATCTTTCATACTGGAAGTGTCAGTATATTGAAGTTGCAGTTGCTCATGCCAGCCATGAATGCCCAGATTATTTGTACCAAACCACACTCCAATCCCACCTGCTAATAACAAGCATTAGAAATGCAATAGGTCTCGCAGCATTAGAGTTAGTGCTTTTAGAATTGTTTATGGGTTTTTTTGTAAATCTTTAGCATGAGGTTGAGGGTGAGTGAGGGTGAGTGAGGGTGAGGGGTTGAGGGTGAGTGAGGGTGAGGCTGAGGTGGTGAGGGTGAGTGAGGGTGAGTGAGGGGTTGAGGGTGAGGGGTTGAGGGTGAGTGAGGGTGAGGGGTTGAGTGTGGGTGAGGGGTTGAGGGTGAGTGAGGTGAGGGGTTGAGGGTGAGTGAGGGTGAGTGAGGGTGAGGGGTTGAGGGTGGGTGAGGGTGAGTGAGGATGAGTGAGAGTGAGGGTGAGTGAGGGTGAGGGTGAGTGAGGGTGAGTGAGGGTGAGAGTGAGGGTGAGTGATGGTGAGGGTGAGTGAGGGTGAGGGTGAGGGTGAGTGAGGGTGAGTGGTTGAGGGTGAGTGAGGGTGAGTGAGGGTGAGTGTGAGTGAGGGTGAGGGTGAGTGCGGGTGAGTGCGGGTGAGTGAGGGTGAGGTGTTGAGGGTGAGTGAGGGTGAGTGAGGGTGAGGGGTTGAGGGTGAGTGAGGGTGAGTGGTTGAGGGTGAGTGAGGGTGAGGCCGAGGTGTTGAGGGTGAGGGTGAGTGAGGGTGAGTGAGGGGTTGAGGGTGAGGGGTTGAGGGTGAGTGAGGGTGAGGGGTTGAGGGTGGGTGAGGGGTTGAGGGTGAGTGAGGGTAAGGGGTTGAGGGTGAGTGAGGGTGAGGGTGAGTGAGGGTGAGTGAGGGTGAGGGTGAGTGAGGGTGAGTGAGGGTGAGTGAGGGTGGGTGAGGGTGAGTGTGAGTGAGGGTGAGGGTGAGTGGGGGTGAGTGTGGGTGAGGGTGAGGGTTTGAGGGTGAGTGAGGGTGAGGGGTTGAGGGTGAGTGAGGGTGAGTGAGGGTGAGGGGTTGAGGGTGAGTGAGGGTGAGTGAGGGTGAGTTAGGGTGAGGGGTTGAGGGTGGGTGAGGGTGAGTGAGGGTGAGGGGTTGAGGGTGGGTGAGTGAGGATGAGTGAGAGTGAGGGTGTTGTGTAGACTAAAGTTGACCTTGTGTCTCCAACGCTGGACACAGTTTTTACAGATGGGCGTTTCTTACAGCGGTAATTTTTTTAACTAAAATGCACATTTCTGCCGAGTGCCCGCAAAGTCCAGATGTCCTTCGTATGCCCTTGAGGGGATTAACGTCCTCCTGCCAGAATACACTTCCTCTGGTGGGTTTCCATGGTTACCCTCATTACCTGCCTGCTGAAGAGGAGCCCTTGGTTCCAATTGAGCTTTTTAACTCCATATCAGGGGTGGGCGGTTCCTTTCACCACAACCTTGATGCCGCGAGGAGACCAAGGCAAAAAAAATAAAATAACAACCCTTGCTCACAGCCAAGCAAGCAGATGTCGCAAACACAGTCTGTATTCTGTCAACAGCCATTAACGCTTCGAAAGCCACCCGGGCCTGGCTGCAATCAGTGGGCCCAGGGCGGCCTGCGCCACTGCAATGAAGAGAGGATGTGTGTATTATTGTTCAAAATTATCCCCACGGCGCGGCCGCCTGGGAGCTCGGAGCACAGATTGCTGGTGGCGGAGCACGAGCCTGTCCTGTACACAGTCACAGCTTTCACCAGGATGACGTCTATGTGGCCAGAGAATAACAGGAAGTGACCAAATCGTGCATGTGCTGGTGGGACCAGCCACAAACACAGCCATTATCAGCGTTCTCCAACATTCCTGGCTGTCTGCGGGTCTCGGCCTGATACTAGACCAATCCAAAATGGCGTGCGCCTGTATCCCAATTTCAACACAGTAGCGGGCGCACTGAATTTGTGAGCGGCCTATATCCTGTGCCAACGCGACTGTCACTGATCAAGGTAAACTTGGCTCTCATGCACTGTGACTCTTAAGGAAACTGAGCTCAGAGCTCATGTCACTTTGATACACGCTGAGAGCACGAACAAAGAGGGAAGACATGTAAACAGACAGACGGCAGGCAGGCAGGGGAGGAGAGTAGGAGGAGGAGGGGGGAGGAGAGTAGGGGAGGCACGGCCTAGCGGCAGGCAGGCAGGGGAGGAGAGGAGGAGGGGGGAGGAGAGTAGGGGAGGCACGGCCTAGCGGCCGTGCAATCAAGTAGTGAGGGGGCGGAGCTGGGGGAGGCTGCGAGAGAGAGTAGGCAAGGCTAGCGGCAGGCAGGCAGGGGAGGAGAGGAGGAGGGGGGAGGAGAGTAGGGGAGGCACGGCCTAGCGGCCGTGCAATCAAGTAGTGAGGGGGCGGAGCTGGGGGAGGCTGTGAGAGAGAGTAGGCGGCTGGGGGCATGTGCACGCGCATTTAAGCTCAATGCGCATGCGCATTGAGCTTAAATTTCTCGTGCACTGCAAGGAATCGCCACGATTCCTTGCAGTGTGGATAAAGAGCGGATAAGTGCCAATACTCTCGCCTTGCTCGATGCGCATGCGCATCGACAGGCGAGACCTAAAAACGGTGTTCCAGAGGTATCATCTTTTGTTTAAATGTATTTTATTATAGTTTGTAAGTTTTCCACAACATCTGATGCATCTGCAATACAGCACAATTTACACATTCAAAATGTTTAAGATGCAGTTCTGGCATGATGCCAGTCAGTCAAAGTTCTTTATTTTGATTAATTAAAATCATAAAAGACAATGCAACATACAAAATCATCTTCTGCACAATAAAATGTATAAATATTTAAGAACGAGTTTGAATCTTACATTTCATATGTTTCATATAAGCACAATTTAAAAAATACTAGCATGATGCATCTCAGCCGTTATTGTCAGATTCAAGTCCAGTGCGCTGACAGTTGGCATAACGTCTTGACGTTCAACAAACGGAATTCTTATTATTATTCTAGAGGTGTCCATGCGGGTGCTGACTAGCAGTCGATTTATGTTTATCCTGGCCCTTATATTGGCTGTACTATTGCATGACACATGATTTTTTCAATCTTTGCAATGACACTGTGGAGCCTGTCTGAATGTAAACAACTATTGGGTTGGTTAGTTGTGGTTGAAAATCAATAAACAAATTAAAACATTTTTTTTTTTAAATAACGTCTTGACGTTCAAATCTTAACTATTTCCAACACAACATTGATATAACATAACATTGACCCTTCCCCTTGGATCGAACACATTATGTTAGTGTGTCACCTCATCCATCATGCCTGAGGTTACTGTATTTCGTTAAACTGCCCCAACCACCCACCTTCGCTCTTGCTGCATGTAAACTTAATTTCGTATGTCTGCCAGTGCCCATAATTCCTAATCAAAGTACTTTTGGCCTGGAAGCGTGTCAGGGTGAGGGGTGGATGGGGGTAGAAATTACCACATCCACAAGTCTGCATAGGTGTCTTCGGCTGGGTGCCATTTATCTATCCCCTTTCCATGTGCCTTATTGTTGCAGTGGTATCATGATGTCTGCTGTTTCTGGCATAAGTCTTGAAACTGGTAATCAAGGAACACAATGTGGAGGAGGTGCCTATGCACAATAAAATGGCAAAACTCCAATTAAGGACTGGTGTGCATTATTATAACATCTCTGCCCACTTATCTTGCTGAATACTGATCATATATACTAAATGCCCATTTGATTGAATGTTATTAAAAATGAAGATTCGTCTTTAATAATTCACTTCGAGAGCTTCATGATGTAGAAATAAATGTAATTCTGATGGGTACTTCTTCCCAGCTGATACTTTTCGATTGGCCACGTGCTCGCCGTTGCATACTTTTCCAAAACATGACTGTCTCGCAGCCAGGCATGCTGTGATGGATACATTGCCAAGACTGATACATTCGTTAATCAGCAGCACTCAGTCATCCATCACAGGGGATACTGATTTCCTAGACTTATTCATAGCATGAGGAATCTGTGGGATGAAGTTTCTGATAACTCATCGCCCTCTCCTGATAAGTTAGTACAATTCAAGATAATAACATCTCAAGTTTATGCCTATTTGTCATTTGCTGGGACTGTCTGTGTCGCCAATGCGCTTTCTGTTGGGTCCTTTCCACACACCTCTTTTGGATGAGGAAAGAGAAAACGTAATTGAATCAGTGTGCCATTTGGCAACATATATAGCCTGATGTTGTCACATCCGGTGGACACAAAGCTGTTCCTTGAGTCATGTCGCACCACATGGCAGTGTTGGAGAGCTTTTGCTTGGGGAAAAGTGTTCCAGATCCAGTGTGGCGCCTGGAGGATATTCATAAGGCGAGGAATCAGCAGGAAGAAATAATATGCACTGGATATATTGTTACAGAAAGTAAGAAACCTCTTTTTGATCACTTCTTTGTGAACAATGCATTGTGCTTACTTAATAAATGTGTTTATTCAATACTTACAAACATTTACATATATACCTTGTGCTATACACTCATCCGCAACAAAAGTACATACGTGCAATATTCAAAGTTTATTAATTGCAAAATAAAAAGAACATATTTGCCATTCATCCGCCCTTTGACGCGTTAATCAATCGTTTGGATCCTTTAAGATATGTGCCCACATCTACAGTGAGTTCACTCGTGCAGGATTCACAAGACGCCTCCTTTCATTTTAACGACTTGGCATTTTCCAGTTATTTGAGAGTGGGAGAATACAGTTTATTGTCATTTTTTAACTGACTAAGATTAAAAGGTATTTGTGTAACGGTTACAAATTCACTCCCACTAATTTATGTTACATATCTTCTTTTTTAAGACCAGGCCCAATATACTCAATGTCCAAGGCAGATGTCTGGCGAAACCAGAAGAACATATAATCATTGCTTTAAATGGGCCGGTACTGTCCGGTACTGAGTACCGGCACTTCTTTATTTTGAGAGGGAGAGTACCTGCACTTCTTAGGAGAGACGTAATACTTTTAATTGGAGAGTACCAACATTTCTCAGAAACAAGCAGGTACTCTGGAGCAGAGTACCTGTACTTCTATTTTTCCATTTCACGCACTGCATATGATAAGGCCTCCTTTCAAATTCAGGGAAGTCAAGCCGATAAATAGGAGTACTACTGGCACTTAAACATCTAAAGCGAGATAACATTTGAACTTGTTATTACTCACTTTGCTTCAGTTCACAGGGCTAACTAAGTGTTTCATTTACTTGTGCGAAAAGGCAATATCCATAATCGGGTGCACAAGATGCACCTCTCTGCCCATTGACATCTTCTTTTATTGTACTCAGAGAGGTCCCTGCCACTCGCTCAGCTGCATCTCGTGATGCGTTCTAGTGATTTTTGCTGACTTGATTGTCATGGCGTAGGAAAGTGTAAACCCAGCACCAAACGTATGACTTTACTAGCAGTGGCAGCTGGTGACATTTGAAAGTAGTGGGGCTTAAAAGTTGTGTATGACTTTTATGTCGCGAGCAACACAAGCAAGCTAATGGACACACGTAGGGTCTAGGGTGGGTCTTCCTCCCAAGAAACCTTTGAAAAAATATTGGCAAATGGTGCATTTTAAAGCAAATGTATTTATTGATAGTGAAAGTAGTATATAGCAGTTGAAACGTATAGCCTTGAAATATTAAACACATTAAAAATGACCCCATATCTTACTGCATTTATGTGCTCAACAGTTATTCTAATGTGCAAATTGTACAGAGTGACAACTTCAGCCCTTTAAAGTGTGTGCTTGCCAAGTGTCTTGCATTGCATGCAGCATTAACTTTGGAAGAGAATGCTCTAACCAGGCTTCAGGAAGCACCCACCCCTGCTGGCTGCAATCGGTCATATAGACATATGTGCAGAAAGGTCTTTAAGTGGGATGAAAAAAGTGGGTGCTCTCTGAAAGGGAACATGTGAAATACATTGCTGTGATTCCCATAGTGCCACCGACCAGTATTTTAGTTTCTCTCTGAGATGTAATTGCATCCTTTCAGTACGATTGGCTTTGTGAATGGTTCATAGCTGTTGAAGATAAATTAGTAACAATGATTTGTTATTGATAATTAGCATTGGAAATGTTTCTATTCGGAAATTGTGAGTCTGTAAATTAAATAGTATTCAGGCCTGTGGAAGGAGTTTTGGCCTTCAGTTATGTGCACTTCATGTTAGATATGTATGACCTTTTTTCTCTGCACAGCTCATCCATCTGCACATGTTCAACCGCCTCTCTTTCCTCTTCAGCACCCTCTTTTCACTCTTAGCTGAATGCAATTCCTCGCATCTCCCTCACTTCATCACTTCCAAACATATACTGCATTCATTCACATTTATGCAATATATTTCCTTTTGCCTTGTAAATATTTTGACATCTGTGTACCCCCTTCTCACACATTTCCACGGTATTTCAATTTCAACTGGAATACATGACCATTATTCTGTGTGCTCTGCAGTGAGGCCAGCCCACTGGCAGGCACTTTGCTTTGGTTTCAGCCTCATCATAAGAGCTCTCAACCAAAGGCCCTCATAAACACCTGGAACTGCTCAAAGTATGCACTATACAAGAGTAATGAAATACAGAAACACATCCTGATAAAGTAGCAAACACTCTTGGGGAATGCCAGATTAAGTAAAATGTAAAATAAGAGAGGAACTAATTAGCTGATATGCATTGCCATAACGTTATCTGATAGAGACATCTAGCTGCAGTTTCCTTAACTTTTTAATTCTACCCAGGCGCCAGTCTGGAATTAGGCATTTTTCAGCAGTATATCTGCGCGACGGGGGAAGGCGTCATACATCTCCGGGATGACGTCGACTCCGGTCATGACATCAGTGGAGCCATATAAGTCCCCTCTGGCACGCAGACGTCAGTTTTTTCTTTTCCGTGCTGCAACGCAGATCCGGAGAAGTGGCTCCTCAGGTTGGATATTTGATGTGCTTCGACACTTTGTTACGGTGGAACAGTGTGCCTTTGTCTAATGTCTGCAGGTTTCAAACCTTGTGGGTCTTGTAGCTGACATTTGTCGGTGACGGACCTACATACAATTTGTATGTGGTGTTTAGGCGAGCACCACGATGCCGAGGAGTGTGGCTCCTGACAGAAAGTAAAACCGAAGTTGTTAAAGGAGCAACATTTAAATTGCTTCCCAACCTCTGTCTTCATCGTCTCGGGAAGAGCATGTGCGGGGTCGATCTAGGAGCCGTAGCCGTTCTGAAGGACGTTGTTCTTTGGGGAAGTCAAAAGGTAAGCAAGTTAAGTTGAGGCATTCTATGACTTCACTGAGTACAGTCTCCCATTACCCCTCCCGTTGGACCGTTGAGGAGGCCGTACGCAACTCCGCACCACACCCAGGGCGTCGATGGCTCAGGTGACGGATTACATTTCCTTGGACCTCATCTTTGGTACCCCATCTTCCTCGGGCGTGCCTTTATGCACCAAGGAGGTGAGTGGGGCGCAGTCCAAGGATTTTCCCTTGGTGACGGTTGAGTCATTGGAGTCGAGAGGTCAGCCCCCTTCGACGTTGGCTGGCCCTGCTTTGGTGCAGGTACATAGTCCTTCGGGATCTCAACCTACGACACCGGACTTCGATCAGCTGACTCTGACACTGACGTCGGCAGCATCAGTCGAAGTTGTTTCTTCTCCTCTGTGTAGGCTTTATACTAGATCGGTTACAGAGACTGAGGGGAATATGCAGGTTTTGATTCCTTCTCAGCAAGAGGTTGTGGAAAGACAGCCTGTGTCAATTGAGGCACAGGCCTCAGATGGAGGAGTGCTGGTTGTCTACGCTAGGAGAGGCTAGGGGCCTGGATTCTCACCGGCTTCAGGGTTGCTTTATCCCTCTGGCCTTGCAACAATGCAAGTTCCTCCTTTGCAGACATGATAATGAAAGTGGCTACAGTTTTAAACTTGTCACTTCCTACGGCGCAAAGGTCCACAGACCCTTTGATTGAAGTCCTTTTTCAGGGACAGGAATGGGAAGAACCTGTTCTTCCGTTTGAGGAGGCCCTTTTTGATATTTCACTAGGTATTTGTGCCAAGCCTGAGTCGGGGGCCCCAGGTGACCAATATATTGCACATAGACACCTGCCTGCACCTGTGGACCCAGTTTATCTTCATAGACACCTTCCACCTGTAGCTTGTTGACTCAGGTTGCCACTTCTTCACAGGATGTAGATTCTGTTCCTAAGACTCCGGTGGGTAAGGAGTCGTGATGCATGTGGTAAACACATCTTTTCTTTGGCAAGCTCAGCCGTGAGATCCACAAATATGTCTTGTGTGCTGGGGCGATATTCCCCTGCTTTATGGGATTCGCTACAGAATGTGTTGCCATCTCTTCCAGGTAACCTTCACTCGGAGATTGCTGATTTGATTAAAGATGGTCAGCAGGCTGCTAGGCTTACCATTAAGTGTGATATGGACCCTAGGGACTCTGTGGGCTGCGCTATGGCATCAGCAGTGGCAATAAGGCTTCGGGCTTGGTTGGCAACTTCGGGTTTCTCTGATACTGTCCAGTCAACTTTGCTCAACATGCCATTTGATGGTGCCCATCTTTTTGGGAGTCAAACTGATGCAGCGTTAAGATGCTTCTGTGAAAGACGGAGGTCTTCAGAGTCATAGCTTTCGTTGTTTGTTACTGGTGTAACTTTTCTTTATACTTGAGATGCAGGCTTTTACTGTATAAGCAAGTAAGCTTTTTTAGGGCATTTTACATGTCCGTTGCTGGTCTGACCACTTAGTGTCCTGCAATAGCAGATGTTTTATTCTCAGTACCATTTTACCCTTTTTTTACGCTTTTAGGGTATTGATATAGATGACTGAGGGAAGTTTCCCTTTGTCCCTTGGCCTCTCAGGATGTGCTTTTTGCTCAAGAGATTATTTTCAAGAGATGTATCTTCTTGTATGGAAGATTTTCTGACGCAAGCTTCTTTGAAGCAGTTCAGTATGCTAAAATGTGCATGGTTTCAAATTTTCATTATCTCTCATAGGGACACGTTGGTATACTGGTAGTAAGTCTAGTATATAGGGAGGTGTGGCTCACTGGTTAGAGGCGGCAGACCCGAGTGCAGAGAACGGCCCGGGACCAGGGTTCGATTCCCGACGCGGCAGGGTCTTGGACCAGGATCAGCGGACTGATAATTCTCGCATCGGTGCCCACTCCGACCAGGGAGCACACTCGGCAACTCTGGGCATTAGCTTGCCTCATCTCTACAACGGCCCCCCACAGACGCCAGGGATGCCTGGTTTCACCCTGGAGATACCCAGAAAAAGGGACCATCTCACAGGGAAAACCAGGACGGGTTCCCCAGCGGTCTACAGCGCCGGGACACTCGGGTAGAGTAACTGTGCGCTATACAAGTATCCCACATTTACATTTACATTTTTACATATAGGGACTCTCTGGTCTTTACTCCTTAGTCATCAGCATAGTGTGCCCTCACTACTCTTGTGGTGTGCATATTTATTATGGTGTATTTATTATGGTGCTGATGGATTCAGGGCCTACGTTTTTTATTCTTTTGAATACATGTTCTTGTGGTTCATGCTTCATTAAAGTCCTCTTGGACTATGTGTTTTTATGGTGTAGGTTATTTTTTTCCTTATGAGCAGACTGTCTATCTACATTTTTATAATATGTACTTTACTTTTTGGAACATTGTGAGAGTAAATTCAGAGTTTATGGTCGCCTTCTTTGTGGAGGGGATAGGTAATTCATTTGTTCATTCTTGAACTCTGTATCTTACGCTGTGTGTTAGGTAGTGTCGGAAACAATCTGATGGAGACTTCTAGCTGCAGTTTCCTTACCAGTTTTCGGTCATACAATTTATGGTTGGAGTTTTTAGACTTTATAAGAAGCTCTTATTGTTATTCTCCCACAATGCTTTTTGGATCTGTCTGGGGGTTATATATTAGCTGTCTTTTTGGGTATGTATCTATATTCTCTGTGCTTTACAAGTCCTTGGGTCATAGCTGCTACGTCTTAAGGCGGACTTGTGATCAAATTGTGTTTTGTATCACTAGTGTTGTTGCATGCGCTTGCTGTTAACAAGGATTCATTTAATATATTATTTCCTTTTAATATTGAGTTTCTTTCTTATTTAATGTTTTGATACTGAACTAATTGGAGCATTCCCTTTTCTTCTTTCGCTTGCCTTGGTGTTTTGAGCGTGGCCACAGGCCGGGGTCATGTTCAGACTTTCGGACAATGACATTGAACGCCATTCAGATGCAGGCATTGTAGATACCTGTGGTCCTGCAGTAAATGTGGGTCAGTAAAGCTCTATGAGTTATCAGATCACTCAGAGGCTATTGTGACACAATTTTATATATATATTATGTATATGTCTTGGTGATACACTTTTGTGGCAAATTGTTTTGCAACTGGGAATAATTGATGAATATCAATATTAAATTCAAGCCCGTTAGCGTCGTTTCAGTCAGTCTTTACAGTGCATTATGTAACCTTTGAATGGTCATTATGTCAAACAAAATTCTCTATACCATAGAAGTATTATTGTTCATCTTTCTTTTGGTGTTTATTCATTTGGTATAATGCAATGAGTTCTGAGAGTCCTTCTTTTGGATTTTTTCAGAACAGTTCTTTCTCTGATATTTCTTTATTCTTGTGAAGAATAAGGATTACATGACTTTTGTCTTGCACTTGGCCCTTTTGGTCAATGAGTTTTCTTTCCCCCTGGGGGATAGAGGTTAATGTCTGATAACTGACAGATGGTTCTTTAGGGCCTTTTCCCCTTTTCCTTCAAGGATCGATTCTCTTGGGCCTTTAGGGTTGTTTATTATTAATATGTTCTGTGGCAGTGATCATGGATTCTATTAAGAGCCAAGCTCTTGTTCTGCTATTCCTACATACATTTGGTTGTTTGTTAGTTATGACCGGCTGGTTCTCTTGAGAACCTTTGTAGGATTGGTTCGCAGACCCTCCTCCATGGGGGTATAGCAATAGGTTGTGTCTAGATGTTGCCTCACTGTCCATTTCCAAATGTAAGTGGTCAGTAGGGTGGGGGAGTTTTCTCTTTCACACTGGATTGGACATCAGTGGGCAGTATTGATGTATTTGTTCTTTCTTTGAAAATCTTTGTTTGGTATCATCATACCTTGTATTGGCACTATCAAGATGTCACATAATGGTGTGATTCAGCAAACAGCTTGTTGTTGGTTTTATAGGTTTTATTTAGCTATTACCATGTCACTCATTACTACTGATGAATGGACTATACAGGTTAAGAGTGTCTTCCCTTATGTGAGGGTTATTCACCAAGACATAGGGTTTCAGTTCTCTTTAAACAACAGGTCTGGTATTAACACAGCATTTGATGTTTCTTCTTTATTAATGTTTTAAAGATTTTTGATGAATGGTCCATAGAGTTTAAGGTTTTCTTCTCGTACATGTTGGTTACTCACCAGGGTGCAGGGTTTCACGTAGCCCTGTGCTTCGTTGATTCTTTTGATTTTTTTCGTTAAAATCCATGTTGGGTATTAACATACTGTGAGAGGCTGGCCTGGTAGATGATGTACACTTATGTAAGTGGCCACCTTGCCCCAGTCCAGACAGTCCTCATGGTGATTTAGGAGCTCTTAGACAATCGTAGAAAGCTCTCTAAGTGGAAACTGTGGAGAGCAGCCTTCAGGCTTAGTCCAGAAGGAGTGTAAAGCGGCTTGTTTTACCAGGATGCAATCTTATAGGTGTAGATTAAATGAAAAAGAACCACACAAGTTATCTATGAAAATATGTATTTATTTTATAGGACTCACTAACACTTTTATATATCTTATACCCGGAGATATGCACAATGTACACAATACTTTGCATAGAAATCACGCAAATAGCACAGAATTCCCTATGGACCCCAGTGGGGACCAAACCATATATTAAGAAAGTGGTATAAAAACCACAACTCGTGTCAAGACAGTGTCCAGAGGACGTAGAAGTGCTGGGGACCCAACGAACCACCTAAGGTGAGTGACTAGGAGCCCCACGGAGATCGTGTGCAGTGTGGGAACACAACCGCTTTCTCCGTACAAATCAACTTGTAAGTCGCAGTGGCAATTTTAAAGAAAAAGGTCCCGTCCCAGTGGACCCTGAAGAAACCCCATGGAAGACAGACGGTTGGAGAGCCATCCCACCCATGGATACACTAGTACCCACGTCACCTACACCAGGGAAGCCGGGTGCATAGGTGCAAAGTGATGTTGGAAACCGCTGTTGTTTCCAATGGAGGGCTTCTGGAAATTGCCGCTGCTGGAGAAGGAGAAAATGTCCAGTGGAATCCGAAGATGGATTCTTATTGAGAGCTACATGCAAGCAGAGGGGACAGAGTCTATGTCACTTAGGAGTGACCCGGAGACCTGGAAGACGAATGCCCACTGATGCCGGGTGTTGCAGTAGAGTTGATTGTGATCTTGACTCTACATCTGTAAGGACCAGGCAACACTGAGGAAGACCAGGAGCTGTGCATACGCTGTCCTACGTTGGATGTCAAGAGTTGAAGGTGTGTCCCCGTCAGAAGCACCAACAAACCTTGGCAACGGCAAACAACGTGGATGCCGAAGAAGGTGCAATGTCGGGACCAGCAAGGTCAAGGAGACTCACCACAAGCAGAGGAGTCAGGGCAGGGCCCGAGCAATCAGGGTAGCCCAATAGAAACAAAGATGATCCTCAACAGGGCCCACAGGCCGGAGGGGCAGCTCACCAAAAGACACAGATGCAAACGATGTTGTGTAGACAAAGATTCTGGTCACTGGAGAGGCTTGAGGTTGGGGCTACTTGGAAACCGAAGATCTTGGTGGAAAGAAACCAACAAGCCTTGGCAACTGCAAGTCGACATGGTGCACAGGGGTTCGGTTCCTGCGGCTTCCACGAGGGATACGGGCTTCAAACTTGGTAAAAGTGCAGGGCAGGCCTAGGGAGCTGGGGAGAACCACCACCTGTGTTGTTGAACCTTTCAGAGTCCGTAGGAGCTCAGGATCAACAGACTGGTCAGTTTAGTTGCGGTGCCTGCAGATGCAGGGAAGTGACTTCTTCACTTCAAGGGAAATTCCTTCAGGTGTCTTTGATGCCCAAAGGCCTTGGAAGGTTCCAGTATGGTGCACAGGCACAGATGATGCAGCAGACTGGAAGGGAGACAAAGTCGAGCCCAAACATAGTCCAGCGTAGTCCAAAGTGCCCAGACAGTAGAAATTGAAGTGGTGTCTGAATTGAATCATGTCCCATGATGATCTAGGGACCCACCCACAGGTAAGCCCTTAAGTACCCTCAGGAAAGGGTTGGGGCAATTCAGGTGATCCTCCCAGGTGAGGGTCTGGACAGTGCTGAGGTTACTCCATTGTCCTTTGTCCAGTTTCGTGGGAGCCTACGGTGCCCAAAGCTGGTTTGAACTGGACTATGCAAGGAGGCACCAAATGTGCACCTCATGCAGACTGAGTGGCACTGGCAAGTGCACCCACCAGGCCCCAATACACTAAATCCTGTATAGGATGTGTGACAGATACCTATTGTTCTGCCTACCCCTGCTCGAGCTTGGCTCATCAGCAGGAGGGCAGAATCGTGTCTCTGGTCGGCAGCAACCATTTTGTGCTGTTTGGGTCTAGAAGGCTGGTACCAGGAGCATGGAGAGCTTAATGGAGGGCTCTTCCAGTGCTTGGAATCATACCTACCAAACTCTTTACGTTGCGGGGGTATGATTCCAACTTGTTTGATACCAAATATGATAGGATTAGTTACAGCCAGTTTGAAGATGGTCATTGCGTAATTACGCAGTGCCCCTTTATATGGTATATGGCTGCTTCACTTACAACCAGGGACAATGGACTCCGTAGGCTGTAGGGGTGTACTGCTCATGCAGGGGCACCCTCACACTTGGAACCAAACACCCTGCCCTCAGGATTGTAAAGGCCTGCTTTAGGGGTGACTTATAGGGTTTAAGTTCAGTGACCCTAAAGGAAATCTATAACTTTTGTAAGTGGTGCTAGCACCCACTTACACAGGCTACAATGGCAGGCATGTAGTTAAAGTTTGAATGGTCTCCCATGGGTGGCATAATACATGCTTCAGCCCATGGGGGACCTCTGGGGTACCTATGCCCTGGGTAGTACCATATACTAGGAACTGATAAGGGTATCCCAGTACCCAATGTGGGATGTACCTAAATACTCAACATAACAATTTACGGCCGAAAGCAGAGAGACTGGGGTCCTGATTAGCAGGATCCCAGTCAGACTAGTCCAAAGCAGCTTAGCACCAGGCAATAAGTGGGGGTAACAATGCAGAAGGATCCTACCTTCCTACACATATCATTTTATGTTTCTCCTTTATTAATGTTTCAAATATTTTTTGATTTTTTTGGCACACTGTTCCAACACCCAGTTTCTATAGTCGCTCCGTGTTCTGGCGCGGTGGTTTTCACAAAAGAAACTGATGCCATGCTCCAGAGGGGACTCATATGGCTCCACTGATGTCATGACCGGAGTCGGTGTCATCACTGAGCCGTATGACACCGTCCCCTGGCACACAGAGGTTCGGCTGGCAAACTGGAGCCTGGGGAGAATTAAAAAGTTAATGAATCTACAGCGAGACTGTGTCTCTACCAGATACGACGTTACCGAAGCTAAGTAACTTTTACTTTAACATTCATTGTTCGTACATCAATCCATGTTTTGGGCATTAATGTTAAGGACATGAAGATAGGGCCACCTTTGCCATCATGCAGCAGATAACTGCCTTTACTGTAAGCACATATTCTCCCTTTGCTCTTGACTCGAAAATTTGGATCAATTTCGCAAGAGAACAAAAACTCTGCTCGTCTTTTGCATCAATTTTGCAAGGGAACAAATACAGCAGCTCTGCTTCTAACTGGTCCAGCGACCTGCAGCCAGGGTCTGGTGTGTCACAATGGATGAGATTAGCATGACTAGGGGTCTCAGCACAATACACATAACAAAAAATTAGCATTATACCACTTACCATTACAGAGGACAATGTACCAAATCACATGTGCTTACATCCACTTACACCTGTGATGATTGGTTAAGAGTGGGATCTATGCCTATCAATGACAAACATCTTGCATCACGCAGGGATGGCGACTCCGACACCTGAAATCATGACCCTGAAAGCGTCACTAGCCTACAGTGGATACTACCATAGACTATAATAGAAATGAAGGGCTTTAAAACGGTAATACCTGCATCATGTGTCACAGTTCAGAAAGCTGATTTACTGCCTGGCTTCCATCTCTTACTTCGGAGCAAGGCAGGATAGGCAGCCTGGGACAGACAGCCCAGAATTAAAAACTTCGATTTGTTTAGAGATGCTATGGTATCTCTAAATAAATTGATCTATTTACTATTTGTGCAGGAATGTGTAGGAATTTCAGTGGAGCACAGCCCCAGAGCCCTAATGGAGAAACTGCCCGTTTAATAGGGGTTGGATTGTACAGACCAAACACATACTTCCACAAAGAGTTTTTTCTCACATCCTTATTCAGTTTTTTGTTAGTAATAAACTCACCAAGGCAGGGCACACTTTGCCTTCATATGCTCTCTTTAGTGGAGTGTAACAACAGGTAGGGGAAGAAATGGATCAAATTATGGTCCAGTAGGGCTAAGATTACCATTCAAAGAAAAGAGAATGGAAGGTCCAGCTACAGTCGAAGCCCCAAAGTATGTGAACAACAAAATGACTGAGCTGTTCCTGGAGAAAAGGAGAAGAAAACGGTCACTAAGGTAGGAGGGATAGTACTCTATGGAGGACCACCCTTGGGTATCCAATTAGTTGGATATAATGGCCTCACAGACCCTTGTGAGTGTCATGCTTCATCATCGGCAATGCTCCTCGTTGGGCAGGAGGTGCAATGCCCAACGGGCTCACCTCAAAAAGGGGCTCTTTGGCGGAGATCTTTTATCCAACTGCCTATGGGTGAAGTGTGGGTGAGGGGCCAGGTCAGGATAGATACTGTGGGTGAGGATAAAATGTGGCACAAGGTACCGGAAAACAATTTTATTCTGGTGGTCCTCTGCCGCAAGTAAAATCGGGAATAGTCTGTGGTTGCTGGAACTGAGGTTTCCAAGGAACGCGACAGAACTAGCGTGCAAATGGTGTGGTCAACATGTTTCTCGCTTATAGTACATTGACTGCGATTCTTCAGGACCTAACAAATAACTACTATCAACAAAACATGACCTGTAATAGTATCAGTTTAAATACAGTACATTAGTTGTACTACCTGTTTGACACTGTTCTTGCCTAAAAGGGAGACAAAGGAGATCATTACCACAGGTAAGTAACAACAAGTGACCCTGTAGTGACCGTGAGCACACCGTGTTGATGTGAAAATGTGACATACTAGTGAAAATAGTGACTAGTACGTAGTTAACATAACAAGTTAAAAACAACTGATTACAGCAGCATTCAAAAGGCATAAAATGCAAAACACTGGGTTCGGGTGTACTGTTACTCACCTAAGGGTTAGAGTATAAGTGTGTCAACAGTACCCGGTAGGTCTGACATCAAAGGGGTAACCATAGTGGTAGAGGCTATGGAGGGAGGGATAAAAATATTCGATGTAGCAATTAACACGATATGGATTGGACTCCTGATTCGCCAGCAATCTGGAATGGCGACTGGTCCAGTCTCAATGCTTGATAATGTAAAAACAAGTTTATCATTAGGTGGTGTCTAGGATCTCAAATATTTTTAGGATGCCGAGAAGCAATGAAAAGGAAGATTGTTGATACATATACACACACAGATATGGCGCTGTACAGTCCAGGGTGCGGACCTACTCTGCCCTCGAGTAAATCAACTCATCAAGTACTCGTGGTCATGTTGTGTGTATCAAAACTGTTCAGTTGGAAGTGCGTTGACTGAAAGATAATGCCCACCTCAAGTCATGCTGCTTGCAAAATACTCGTGGTCATGCTCAGTGCAATAAAACCGATCAGTTTGAGGTGCATTGACTGTCAAGTAAAGCCCACATCGAGTTTAATTATTGCCCCATAGTGAGCTGGGGGGGGTTTGGTTTTAGTAAGCAGACACAGTTAAAGTTAAATACTGGCCGCTTGGTCTGAACCTGAAAGGGAATGGAACAGAATCCGTCTCCTAACGTCAAACCGACGTGTAGCTCCGATTGTGCAAGTACCGCAGCGCGGCGTATTGAAAGAGACCTTTGACGCACGGTCGGGAGGCCAGTATGAGGTGCTAGGGTTGAGCCTCATGAACTAGAAGGGATTACCAAAGGGAGCGTGTAGCCCTGATTTTTAAAGGGACGCTAAATATAAATATAAACCGGATCTGTGAGTTCGGGAGCCATGGCGCCAGGGTAGTAATAAAAAGTTCACTTACTTTCTGCTGCCTATGTCAGTGCCCGTTGTGCCTACCCATAACTACCGGGTCCGGATAGTGGTGTGCTCGTGGCGTGTCTCCTAGTTTAGTAACATGGAGGGCGTGGCCTCAACCTCCAGGACAGGAAGCTGCTAGTCCCTGTGGAATGGAGAGCTGGGTTAGGCTTAGATAGTGGGTGAAAACACAATATATGTTCTCTCCTTGTGCTAGGGGTTATTCGTTGGCAAAACAATTGGAGATTAACTGGAGGCGGGCCTATCAGTGGTGGTTAGTTACACACCTTATGTTTTCTCCATGTTCTAGGTATTCCTCAGTAGAGGTCAGTGGTGGCTAAAAGTTGTAGGTTTTATTGTAGTGGAGGATCTTTCATCGCACGTGCCTTTGTGCGGTCAATGGGGCCCAGTAGGGCTGCCGGGGTAACCGTCTGCCTGTGGGCAGCAGAAAGTAAGTGAACTTTTTATTACTACCCTGGCGCCATGGCTCCCGAACTCGCAGATCCGGTTTATATTTATATTTAGCGCCCCTTTAACAATCATGGCTACACGCTCCCTTTGCCTTTTAACAAGATTGTAAAGTGAGTAGGATCATGCAAATCAAATTAAAAAGGCGGCTTGATTGGAAACCAGCACACAATGGATATTACTGGGGGTGGAGGTATTGTGCAAAGTCTCACACTCTACTCCGTGGTTCTTAACCTTTTAGGTATTTGGACCCACACAACATCACTACTGGAGGGGTGGGACCCTGGCGTAAGCAATTTCTACTATTTCAACCTCAAAACTGTCCAAAGAAAGTACATAAACAAGTATACATCAAAAACATACACAAATTATGAAATACTACATTTAAATTCACAACCAAAAACGTATAGAAAAGTGTAACTTTAATAGGAAGGTTTGAGCTTTCCGAAATGTTGTTTTATTTCTCAAAGACAAAGCAATACAATAGACTCTAACATATAAATGTGTCTTTTTTGGTCCTAATGCATGAACTCATTTTGCTGGCACAAACACGTGCTTTAATTGAATTAAAATAATTACATACTAGATTCTGTTTGCTGTACTTGGGGTACTTCCATGAATCACACAAATGATACCAACTTAAAATGTTAGCCTTCACTTTCAAATTCCTGCATATTTACAGATAGTGTAAACATGTTTATTTTTACATTTGTTTTTTTTGCTCATACATGCTTTATTAATCAGCTAACATTAAATAATTTTCCCCAACAGTCGCAGACTCCCTGAGTAAGCATCATGGACCGCTACGGTCTATGAACCCCAGTCTAAGAACCTCTGCTCTACTGAATAAAATGGTCTGTAGTGGGGAAGTTACAGGTTTTGAAGTGAGTTGTCCTGAACGGCAGCCTCATTTCTCCTACTTTAACAAACTGTTTGATCTTGGCCAAAGCATGTTATCCCTTCACCTCTATAGCCGTTCTCTTAACTGCTCATAGGTAAGAACTTCAACAAAGCTCAATAGAGAAATAAGAACTAAGGACATATTCCAGCAGCAGCCCCTAGTGCATATTACATTCAGACATGCATAACATTTTTCATATTTTTATGAGTACAATTTACAGAAAATGTCATCCTAATATGCCACTCTACCTCCTAGATGAAGCACCATAACACAATCCTCGGTGTCAAGTTCAACCTTTGCTGTTATTAAACATCTTTTATTGAAATATTTCCATTGAAATTCGCATATATAGTTAGTTCCACTAACTATATATCGCGCACCCGCAATCCACTGCTAATGATGTCACATATTACATCATTCATGACATGGTCAGTGACATCACTGATGACATCACTGATGACATCTGAAATGACATGACTGATGACATCACTGATGACAACATCCAGTGACTGTATGTTTCTGTAAAGTTAAAATATGTCTTACATATTGAAGAATGAGTGGATGTATAAGTGTCTGGATGAAGGATTTAGTAGGTGCATGACTGACTGTATGAGTGAGTGATTAAATGTGTCTCACTGAGGGCATGGGTTAGTGACTAAACTGTCTTAATTTGTGCATCATTATGTCTGTTGTTCTGTAAACTGCTGCATGTGTTGATCAATAGCTATATGAGTAAGTATATGGGTTATTGATTGGTTGCCCAAGTATTTGTATGGGAGACTGAGTATGTGTGTGGGTGGCTGGGAGGGGTATGACTCTGTGCATAGATGTGTGAGCAGTTGATTCACTAGATGTATGACTTCAAAAGTGCATGTGGAAACAGCTGTATGGGCGGTTGACTGTGTGCATGAGTGTATTGGTGAGTGAATGGATATCTCAGTGCTACATGTCAAAGTAAGTACATATGTAAAACACAGTACATGTGAGAGTTGACATATATAAATAACTGTGCATAAGAGCCAGTGAATGTGTGAGTGGCTGTATGGATCATTGTGAACTTCAATCAAAGATTTTATAAAAGAGTAAATATGTGTTAGTATATGTTGTAATAAGTAAGGTGTGTATAACTGTATAGTTGAGGAAATGGAGGTGTGATTGATTCTTTGCATGACTGACTAGGTGTGTGAGTAACTCCATGGATGAGTGACAGTCTGTGAGTGTCTGTTTACACTGAGTGTATCTAAGGTTATATTAGAGTCTGAAGAGGTTCATCGTATTATCACATGAACTATATCATCAGTGATGTAATCAGTAATGTCAAATGAGATGTCATCAGTGATGTAATCCGTCATGTCATTTGAGATGTCATCAGTGATGTCATCAGTGATGTCACTGACCATGTCATTAATGATGTAATATGTGACATCATTAGCAGTGGATTGCGGGTGCGCGATATATAGTTAGTGGAACTAACTATATATGCGAATTTCAATGGTTTTGTGCGAGTAAAATAAGGTTTTGTAAATGCTAATCCCTAACTATATATGGTCTATAACCTATGGTTTTTTCAGTGAATTTTTAAGGTTTTGTAAATGTTAATTCCTAACTATATATGGTCTATAACCTATGGTTTTTTCAGTGAATTTTTAAGGTTTTGTAAATGCTAATTTCTAACTATATATGGTCTATAACCTATGGTTTTTTCAGTGAATTTCAATGGTTTTTTAATAGAAAATATCAAAAGCTGTAAAATGTATTCTTCTTTTAAACGAAAAATATATTTTATATGTATGAATTAAAAAAAATGTATGCATCTGCCAAACCCTGACCTCTTAATAGTGCACTGTGGTGGAAATGATTTGGGCACTATGACTGGGGGGATGATCTTGAAATGCTTTTAAAGAACACCTTTCTTCATTTGATGACACTTTTTCCCCAAACTGCCTTGGTATATTCCAATATATGTCAAAGACAAAAATGTAAGTGGTCCAATCAATTTTTTCCACAATTTGAGAAAGCACGGAAACATGTGAATAAATCTGTTTCTGCTTACATGAGAGACTATGGAATGGGTTTAATATACACCAATAACTTGCGTTCCAACATTCAACACATCTACAGAAGAGATGGTGTGCACTTCTCCGATGAAGGGAATAGAATATTCGTCCTTTATTTAAAAGTGTGCATTGGAACCTACTTGTAGGTACCTAAATTAGCCACAGAACCCAATAGCTCTTTTCAGAGCTACCCTACCTCTGATCATTCAAAACGTTTATCTTTTTCTAATTTTTTTTTCTTCACCAAAGTACGCTCCCCGGTTCGCTTACCGGTGCGCATATCGGGCGCTCCCCCCGCGAAATTTTCAAAAATTTAATTTTTTTATTTTTGCATATATCAGCGTCCTAATCCCCCCTCAGAAAACCTAGAGGGTCACAAAGTGTCTACCATGCCCCCTTCTACCCATTCCGAACATTGTTTGTCCTCCATCTTATGTCTCTATTCTACCGATACACAAAATGGAGGACTCCCGTAACGCTGCCGGTTCGCGTACCGGGGAGCGCACCGGTAAGCGCTCGATAAAAAAAGGTGGGAAAGTAATTTACAGAAAAACCACTACAGACACTTTAATCAAATATAGAATAGGGCCTACTACATAGCAGTCCCTACCATTTACCCAAATTTGATGGAATTCCATTGAGAAAATTATGCTGTAAGCCTGACTAAATATCCTGAGGTAAATTACCTAACAAAAACACTTATGAAGTGTTAGAATTGACAACCAATCAAAATGCTACTTTCAATATCTTCTATTATTTCATGACATTTGATTGGTTATGTACCTGAATATATATAAAGAAAGAGAGAGAAACACAGCCATTTTGACTACTACTTCCTGAAGTACATATCAAGTGCATTTCAACTGAGAACTTAAACTTCTTTTTGAGAGGTAAGATGTTATTTTAAAAACTGAAGTATGTTCTGCACTTTAAGTTAATTAGGAAAACATTTTCTGATAGTTATATACTATCCCTCTGTAATAGTTATAGAATAAGATAGACTTCTCTGTTTTAGTTATGGATGGAGTTAGGCTTGTCTTGTATAATTAAGAATTAACTTAGGCTTTATCACATACATTTTTTTATATTTCTACTTCCAGTCTGATACCATACACTGCCCAAAGATAAAATCACTGTTTAAAAAAACAAACTACCTGTCTGTACTTAAACCCAACAGTGCCCTATCTGTACTGATATATTTTTTTTAAATTCATTTTACAGCACAAAAATGGAAGGAGAGAACGAATAGGTTTGTCACGCTGCTGCTGATATTTGGAACTTTTGCTGAGTTACAAAATATATTTAGAAGCACTTGCTCGATTTTTAAAAAATTTTAAATTTACTGTGTTAATTGATTGTGGTGAACTCTTAATTGTACCCCACGCTCCCCCTTTGCTCGCACTGCCCACAAAGCAACGAAGACCCCATAGGACTCACCAATCGGGTGAACCTAGCGCCGCCTCACTCCCGACCGCCATTTTGGGTGTGGGCTTAGTAACGCTCTAGGGACTAGCGCTCTAGTGTTTGCGAGTGCCCTTCGACAAACACTATTTAGGGGACCAGTTAGCCTCGCGCGGACAACGAATAGGTTTGTCACGCTGCTGCTGATATTTTGGAACTTTTGCTGAGTTAAAAAATATATTTAGAAGCACTTGCTCGATTTTTTTAAATTTTTAAATTTACTGTGTTAATTGATTGTGGTGAACTCTTAATTGTACCCCACGCTCCCCCTTTGCTCGCACTGCCCACAAAGCAACAAAGACCCCATAGGACTCACCAATCGGGTGAACCTAGCGCCGCCTCACTCCCGACCGCCATTTTGGGTGTGGGCTTAGTAACGCTCTAGGGGCTAGCGCTCTAGTGTTTGCGAGTGCCCTTCGACAAACACTATTTAGGGGACCAGTTAGCCTCGCGCGGACAACGAATAGGTTTGTCACGCTGCTGCTGATATTTTGGAACTTGTGCTGTGTTAAAAAATATATTTAGAAGCACTTGCTCGATTTTTAATTTTTTTTTAATTTACTGTGTTCATTGATTGTGGTAAACTCTTAATTGTACCCCACGCTCCCCCTTTGCTCGCACTGCCCACAAAGCAACAAAGACCCCATAGGACTCACCAATCGGGTGAACCTAGCGCCGCCTCACTCCCGACCGCCATTTTGGGTGTGGGCTTAGTAACGCTCTAGGGGCTAGCGCTCTAGTGTTTACGAGTGCCCTTCGACAAACACTATTTAGGGGACCAGTTAGCCTCGCGCGGACAACGAATAGGTTTGTCACGCTGCTGCTGATATTTTGGAACTTTTGCTGAGTTAAAAAATATATTTAGAAGCACTTGCTCGATTTTTAAAATTTTTAAAATTTACTGTGTTAATTGATTGTGGTGAACTCTTAATTGTACCCCACGCTCCCCCTTTGCTCGCACTGCCCACAAAGCAACAAAGACCCCATAGGACTCACCAATCGGGTGAACCTAGCGCCGCCTCACTCCCGACTGGCATTCTGGGTGTGGGCTTAGTAACGCTCTAGGGGCTAGCGCTCTAGTGTTTGCGAGTGCCCTTCGGCAAACACTATTAAGGGGACCAGTTAGCCTCGCACGGACAACGAATAGGTTTGTCAAGCTGCTGCTGATATTTTGGAACTTTTGCTGAGTTAAAAAATATATTTAGAAGCACTTGCTCGATTTTTTAAAATTTTTAAATTTACTGTGTTTATTGATTGTCATGAACTCTTAATTGTACCCCACGCTCCCCCTTTGCTCGCACTGCCCACAAAGCAACAAAGACCCCATTGGACTCACCAATCGGGTGAACCTAGCGCCGCCTCACTCCCGACCGCCATTTTGGGTGTGGGCTTAGTAACGCTCTAGGGGCTAGCGCTCTAGTGTTTGCGAGTGCCCTTAGCCACATCTTATATAAAGAACAATATGCAGGCGTGCAGGGCATGCAGCGCACGCGCGCAGCGTCGCGCCGGAGGAGCGCCAGAGGAAAGCCCGTCTGTGCCCGTCCGTGCCTCGGACGGGCTTAGGGCCAAGACCGCTGCCTTCTGTAGGTATTCCAAGGACAAGCTACTGGCCATAGGTAAGCGTGTAGAGGGAATATCCCAAAATTCCCTACCACAGTCCGCTGTAATGCTGGGTTGTGGGCTGATCAATAGTAGATCCCTAGTAAAACATAACCTGGAAGTGTCAGAGTATTAAATGCCATGGGCCTGGATGCCCTATTTATAACGGAGACGTGGACTACTGTGGACACCTCTTTTGAGTTGGGCTTGTCATGCCCTGAAGGGTACAAACTATTTCATAAACCTAGGCCACTGGGAAGAGGAGGAGGGCTTGGAGTGATCTATAAAGATAAGTGGGACTTTTCCCCTCTACAGATCGATGGGGTGGCGGGGGTAGAGTTACTGGGGTTCTCCCTGCAAGAACCAAAAGGTAGGATCCTGGCTGGATTGATATGTTACAGACCACCTGGTGCGGAAACACAATATCAGGCGCTGTTTGACACCATTGCTGCCCTTGCCTTGTCCCACTCCAGAATGTTGATCCTGGGAGATTTTATCCTATGGGACAATGGATCCCTGGGGAGTCACCTGAGGGATCTGAAGGACAACTGTGGAAACTGGGGCCTGGATCAGCTGGTACAGAAACCAACCCATTCAGGCGGACATATCCTAGATATGGTCTTCGCCAACCAGACTGAGACTAGGATGGTTGATATCCTACCTCAGCACAGGACCGGCCACTCCCTAATCCACTTCCAGATCTCCATACCCACTGAGGGGAACAGAAGTGAGCGACTGGTGCCTCATAGGAAGGGACGGAATTGTTCTAAACTACCAAAGTATAAAACAAAGCCTATTTTTATGAGCAATGTTTCCTATGATCCAGAGGAATCGGTAGATCGGAACTATCAAAAATATTGTAATCACATCACAAAGACCCTGGATAGATTTGCCCCTCTGAAAATTATAAAGAATAAGAGGAAACCATCTGCTCCCTGGTTTAATGAGGAGCTGAAATCTCTACGCAATGCACGCCGACAGGCAGAAAAGAAATGGCGTAGATGCTATTCAGAGTTGGATAAAAAATTGTTGAAAGTGGAACAGGCAAAATATAAAGGAGACATCGCCAAAGCCAAGGCACACTTCTATGCCACTACTATTCTTCAATCCCCTAACAGTAACAAAACCCTTTTTAATATCATAAGGGATCTCTCACATCCCACCTGTACGAGTAATAAGGTGGTTGCTACTCAAGAACTATGCGATGAGATTGCGATCTACTTCAAGGAAAAGATTGCTAAAATTGTGGGGGGGCTGAAGGAGGAAAGGGACAGCTGCAAAGATGTAGTGGCACTGACAGAAGAAAAGGAACCTATACCAATACTGTCATCATTGAAAAACTTCACCCCTCTTACAGAGGAGCTCTTTTTCAGTCTGGCCCAGAATGTGTCATCTGGGTCACCTCTAGACCCCCTTCCGCATAGGATCTGGAAGGAATATGGGCCAGAGTTGTTCCCCTGGATGCATCAGATCTGTCGCCAATCTCTTGAGGAAGGCATAGTGCCGGATGCATGGAAGCAGGCAGTGGTTACTCCCTTGCTTAAAAAGCCTTCGCTGGACCCTACTATTCCGGCGCATTTTAGGCCCATATCCCTCCTGCCCTACCCGATAAAAATTTTGGAAAAGGGGGTCAGTAGATCCCTGTCAGGATATCTGGAAGACAACTGCCTATTGGACAAGGACCAATTTGGCTTCCGCCCAGGCCACGGAACAGAAACTGCATTGGCAACCATGTTGGACACCCTTCGAATGCGAGCCGACAATGGCAACTCCTCAGTCTTGGTGCTGTTGGATATGTCGGCTGCATTCGATACGGTTAGCCATACAGTTCTGCTAAGTAGGCTGGAAAAACTGGGCGTGAAGGGCAAGGCCCTGAGGTGGATACAATCCTACCTGACAGGTAGACAACAGATGGTGACCCTAACACCCTTTTCATCCCCAAAGTCCCTGGTCAGTCATGGAGTACCTCAGGGCTCCTCGATCAGCCCTATTCTCTTTAATCTTTATCTGCAGCCCCTGATCCCCATGATTAATATTTCGGCATAGATTTGATAAACTATGCCGATGATACACAACTGGTGTTCTCCTTAGAAGGAAGACAGGCGGTGAGCATGGAGACCTTTCAGAACTGCATGAGCAGGGTCTCCAGGTGGCTGACCATAAACTCCCTTCAATTTAATGAGGGGAAGACAGAGGTTGTCTACTGCTCGTCAGCCAAATTGAGTCAACAACCTTCCCACAAGATCAGGCTTGCGCCGGGAGCTGAACCTTGTATCCCAGTTAAAACCGTGCGCAATCTAGGGGTACTGTTTGATGCGGATCTCCAAATGACCTCCCAGACCAATAAAACCATCAGTGTCTGCTTTGGATTGTTGAAAGCACTCAGACGGATTCTGCCCCTTCTGCCTAATGAGTCTAGACCACTAGTAGTTAGGAGTGTTATCCTGGCCAGACTGGACTACTGTAACTCTCTATATCTAGGGGCCCCCTTATACATCTTACAGGGGCTCCAGAGGGTCCAGTCTATAGCGGCCAAGCTGGCACTTAAAAGACCTCGCAGTTCCTCCACTACGTTGGCGCTAAGAGATCTACATTGGCTGCCAATCGGGAGTAGAGTTGTTTTCAAATCCCTATGTATTGTGTACAGAGCCCTGCACAACACAGGACCTATCCCTCCACAGGAAAGGCTCTCCTGGTACAGGCCTTCCAGGTCCCTGCGCTCCTCTAGCCAGAGTTTAGCAGCTACTACCAGGATCAGGAGATCGAGGATGGGAGGCAGAGCTTTCTGCATCTCTGCCTCTAGGCTATGGAACGAGCTTCCCCAGAACATCAGACAAATTGACACCTTACTGGGCTTCAGAAAGAGCCTGAAAACATGGTTGTTCGCCAAAGCTTAATTCCCGTGACTCTACTCAATAGCTCCGGCGGCTGCTCTATATGTCTTGACAGCTAGTGTATTGTAGTACCATCTGACTACTTCCTGTTTGGGCGCCAGGATACCCGTAGGGTGACAGTTGCGCGTTATAAATAATAAATACAATACATACAATACAATACAATACAGAGAACAAAACTAACTTAGAAATTGTTGCAGGAAGCAACACAGATACAGAAATTGACTCTGAATTCTATGATGAATCACGGGACTTTGAACTTCTGCAATGTGTGGAATCAGTAGATTTCCTAATTGAAAATGAAAAAAATTCTGACAATGAATTATTAGAAGTTCTTTTTAATTTTGAAAACGAATCAGAAAAATAAATTTTTATTTAATAATTCAAAAATTGTTTGAGACATTATTCATTTTTATACTTATTTTGTAGCAAATTGATTATAATGTAAAATCAGACTTTAAATATACTGTGCAACTTTTTTGTGTTACATAGTAAGTTTGCTCATATTTACTTCCTTTCTTCCACTATATTATCTCCAATGTGTATTTAACATCTCTTTATCATCTCCTGCCTCCAGGGTGTTTCTGCTTTCCTTACAGACTACGCTATGAATTCCATATACCACAATAACTTCTGAAACAACATGCAAGATATTTACAAAGAAAACAGTGTATTTTTATTTTTAGACTCTGCATTGGTACCTACATCTTGGTACTTAAATAAAATAAAAAATAAAAATAAAAAAGAACAATCAATAAACATACAATATTTGAACATTCTTTCATCCTATTTTCCCAATATTACGCTTCCCGGACCGCTTCCCGGTGCGCGTACCGAGCGCTCCCCCCGCAAAAAACGATAATACATTTTTTTTTTTTTGCCTTGCGGGCCCTTTTAAAGCCCCCTCATCAAACCTAGGGGGTCAGGGAGGATGTACTCTGCCCCCTTATGCTCATTTCCCACTTTGTTTTTTCCACCTCTTGTGTCTCGATCCTACCGAGACACAAGATGGCGGCCGCTCCGGACTGTTTAGAATGTTGACAGTCACCGGGGAGCCAATCCGGTTCTCCTCGCGAAGTTCCGTTACGCGTCAGGTACGCGAACCGGGGCGCTAACCGGGACGCTGTCACAGATATATCTGTTTTTTAAAATGTTAATTTCTCAAAATCCACTGGAGCACATATATTGAGACATAGCAAAGGCACGTCGGGCAAACCAAATCTACAATTTTGCCAAGCTTCGTGTAAATCCATTCAGCCGTTCGAGCTAAAAGTGATTCCAACCGCCCTATGGAAAAATGAATGGGAAAAACGCGTTTTGGGACCCCCCTTTTTTCTCGGCCCCCCCTTGACGAAACCCCCCCAAATTTTCAGCAGCTGCTCGGAAACAAAATGTGCCATTTTCCTGAAAATTTCAGCCAATTCCGTCCACAAACGCCAAAGTTATTCGACATAGAATTTTCAGAAATCCCATAGGAAAAAAATCCTAACTATATATACCTACTGGCGACCGCCAGTAGGTAATAAATATATATATATATATATATATATATATATATATATATATATATATATATATATATATATATATATATATATATATATATATATTATTTATTTTTTGCCACAAAGTGATCCTGCAGACAGCGAGTGCGCTCACCAGCGTGTGCTCGGCTCAGGGGTCGGATCCTGACCCAGTTTAGAGTTTATGTCACAAAAGGAGCGGCACAACCAATTTCTTATTGAAGCCTCTTAATCAGAGCTTCACCCCACCCCCTTTCCGCAAAAAAAACAGCCGCTAACAGTGTGCTACACGGGACCAGTTTCCATCCTAAATTGATGCAGAAAGGTACGCCCGATTTTCCGTGACTGAAGGAGATTACTTCTTGGATGACACACCCTCTTCCCGAAGGGCAAGAGAACCGTGCGGCTGTGTGGGACAACTGCAGACTACTCGCGAGGAGGTGAGTGAACTGAATGAACAGTGTAATACAATAAGCGGAAATCGAAGCGGCCGTGTCTCGTATGAGTTCAGAGACACCGCGTTTGTTTATCTAACACGCGGCAAACTTCTACGAAACTGACCAAAATCTGTGAGCCTTAAAGGAACAGTACGCAACATAAATTCACCCTTTTGGTAAATGGTGTGGAAAAGAAACAACTAAACATGGAAGCGCGAGTGGCAAAACGCGCCTCCAAAGCAACAACGATGTTTAAATCCGGGGCAACAGTGGCAAATGTAACCCAGGATAATGTAACGCCAGACAGAATAAATATAACGCTCAGACAACAGATGAATTTGTTAGAGCGTCTATACAAAAAAGAAATAAACAAGAGCTGGGAAGTGATAGCGCTTGAAAATTATGTGGAGGTCAAACGCATTCCCCGTGGCCTGCGCATTTTCACCATGCCCACACACCCGGATACTAAAGAGGATCTAATAACAGAATGGATGGAAAACAATACCAACTGTTCATTAAATATGATGAGATTATTGATTAAACATGCTAAAATTTATATTGATGACATAACGATCAAAATCAAAGAAGCAGAAGAAATACTACAAAAGAAGTAAATCAGGAGGAAATTACCAAACTAAGAAAAGAAATGGAAATAAGGCTTGATCAGTATGAAAAAGAAATTGAAGAAAGAAAAGAACGAAAATTTAAACGTCATGAACAAGACTACTTACATGGTAGAATTTTGACATTTGCAAAACGTTATGACAACTTAAAAAAGAACTACCCTCTGCATAAAGTAGCATCGAGTGCAAGTGAATCTGACATTAGTGAGGATGGAACCACACGCATAGTACCCCAGACAAAAAACCTGTCTGTTTTAGACGAAGTGACACTGATGAACTTGGAAAAGGGCATCTCACGTGGCGGAGGAAGGGGAGGAAGACCATACCGAAGAGGCGGACGAGGAACAACAACGCAAACACAACCAACCCCCTCGCCAGCACCCGAAAAACCCGCAGATCAAAGCGGCGGAAGAAGACAATATCCCCTCCGCAACAGGAAATAGTGAACCTGATTGTAAATCTCTCCAAGCATCAACTAACAGAAAAAGAAAAAATGGTACTTAACAAGGGACTGTCGTTTTGTCCGGAATCTCACTTTGACTGCACACAGACCAAAATCGACTTGTACAAGTTTGTCAGAAAATTAAAACTTGCTAAAATACATGCTAACAAACCCTCAACCACAAATGACCAGACTGTGAATACTGCAGAAAGCGAGACAACAACCACAATTGAACAATTGCCTGATTTAAGGCGAACTTTTGAGATGCTGTATGATCAAGGAGACAACAATCTCTCAGACATCCAAATGTTGGAACAAATGGATGTTAGAACCAATGAGAAACCCAACACTGGATTAAAAAAGAAATCCCGGTTCTATCCCATTTTATCACCAGGTAATAAAATTGATCTCTTCTCGGATGCTCTAAATGAAGAGTTGGATAAACTAATGAAGGTAAGAAATAACAGCAGAGAAAACTTAACATCGGATGAGAGAAAGGCAATAAAATCCCTGATGGAAAATGAAAGCATTACAATAAAACCCGCTGATAAAGGGGGAAATATTGTGATAATGGAAACAACGGATTATGTCACAGAAGCGATGAGACAACTGAGTGTACAACAAAATTACACGAAACTAATGAATAATCCTATTGCCAACATGATAAAAAAACTTAAACATCATCTAAATGAATGGCACAAGAGGGGACTGTTAAGTGATGAGGAAAAGAAATTTTTAGATACTGATTTCCCGACAATGCCCTGCATATATTTCTTGCCAAAGATTCACAAGACTTTGATAAATCCACCAGGGAGACCTATTGTTTCCTCATGTAGCTCCCTATATGAGAACATTTCTAAATATGTGAACACGTTTCTAGCACCTATCGCTCAAAGTATGCCCTCCTACATTAAGGACACGGGAGAATTTCTAAGAACACTCCTGAATGTAACTTGGAATGAGGAATATCTTTTAGCCACAATTGATGTGGTATCTCTCTACACATCAATTAGACATAATGTGGGGATAGAGGCATGTCAGTACTTTCTGAAACAACGCAGAATCACCACACTGGAACACACGAACATGCTTTTACAAATGATTAACATGTGTCTGACTAACAATGTATTCCTGTTTAATAAAGAATTGTATGAACAGGAGTGTGGCACCGCCATGGGCATATCATTTTCGCCGAACTACGCGAATACCACCATGGGATGGTGGGAAAAGACCATTGCATGGAACAACAACAATCATGAAGATGTAGATCGTATAATTCTATGGGTACGCTACATAGACGATTTGTTTTTAATTTGGCACGGATCTGATCTTGAATTTCAAAATTACTTTTCAAGATTGAATATAAATGATGTAGGTCTGCAATTCACCTGTACAACGAGCAAAAAACAAATCGACTTTCTTGACACCAAGATCTATATATCTGATGGTAAATTAGAATCCACACTGTTCCGCAAAAAAACAGCCACTAACAGTGTGCTACACGGGACCAGTTTCCATCCTAAATCACTGTTAAAAAGCATTCCGTATGGAGAATATATAAGGTTAAAAAGAAATTGTTCTAAACCTGAAGATGCTGAAACTAAAATTCAAGAGAGTAAATCAAGATTTAAATCAAGAGGCTATGATGAACGCATCCTAAAGAACTGCAAACAGAAAGCTGACCAAAAAACAAGAGCAGAAATTTTGATCGAAAAACCAAAAAAATCAATGGAAAAGGATCCACCAAGATTTGTGACCACATACAGTAAAGAAAGTGGAATCATTGCCAATAAAATGAACAAATATTGGCATCTCATATCTGGAGATACGGACATTGGAGAACTAGCGGGAAAACAACCAGCAATTACCTATAAAAAGAATATCTCTCTTCAAGATCTCCTAGTAAAAAGCCATTTTCAAAAAAAAACTCAAACAAACTGGCTACAAGACCAACGGAAAGGATTTCAACCATGCTCCACGTGTAAAGCATGTAAAATAGGAACTAGCAAAAAAAGCTATGAGGAACCGAATGGTAACATCATGTATATTGACCAACAGATAACATGCACGTCTAAAAATGTGGTATATATCATAGAGTGCAGATGTGGCATCAAGTATGTAGGCAGTACCACCTGCATGCTGAAAAAGAGGATCTTAGAACACATCAGGGCGGTCACAAATAAAAACATGCTTTACGCAACAGCAAAACACATAAATGCTTGTCAAGAAGGAGATTGGAGAACAATGAGATTCTATGGGGTGAAAATGCTCACCAAAATGGAAAGAGGAGGCGACACAGTTCGTAAATTGCGACAAATTGAATCTCGCCTAATCATCCGATTACGAACAAAAACACCAAGAGGCATGAACTTTGGGGAAGACCTCCATATACATTTAGAGTGAACTTGATAGTACCAGCTGAAATACTTCCACTTTAATTGGGTACTATACCCTACAACAAACTGCTAGTAATAACTGGAACTATTCCAATCATTAATACAAAAGAATTATTTTGCTCATGTGATTTAACATGTTAAGAAATGCATATGCAATTAATGACACACCAGTCTTTCTTTTAAATATGTGAATTGTTTGTTAATACTGTTTTCATACTACAACTCCCATAATGCCACCTAAGGCTAATATGGGCCAGTATAAAAAAGAAAATAGTAGAAGGACTTATGACCGTGAACAAAGCCCTGTGATGCTGAAACGCGTTGGTGGGGTGAAGCTCTGATTAAAAGGCTTCAATAAGAAATTGGTTGTGCTGCTCCTTTTGTGACATTATATATATATATATATTCACTGAAAAAACCATAGGTTATAGACCATATATAGTTAGGAATTCGCATTTACAAAACCTTATTTTACTCACACAAAACCATTGAAATTCCATATATAGTTAGTTGCACTAACTATATATCGCGCACCCGCAATCCACTGCTGATGATGTCACATATTACATCATTCATGACATGGTCAGTGACATCACTGATGACATCACTGATGACATCTCAAATGACATCACTGATGACATCTCAAATGACATCACTGATGACATCACTGATGACCTCTCATTTGACATTACTGATCACATCACTGATGATATCATTCATGTGATAATACGATGAACCTCTTCAGACTCTAATATAACCTTAGATACAATCAGTGTAAACAGACACTCACAGACTGTCACTCATCCATGGAGTTACTCACACACCTAGTCAGTCATGCAAAGAATCAATCACACCTCCATTTCCTCAACTATACAGTTATACAAACTTTACTTATTCAAACATATACTAACACATATTTACTCTCTTATACAATCCCTGATACAAGTTCACAATGATCCATACAGCCACTCACACATTCACTGGCTCTTATGCACAGTTATTTATATATGTCAACTCTCACATGTACTGTGTTTTACATATGTACTTACTTTGACATGTAGCACTGAGATATCCATTCACTCACCAATACACTCATGCACACAGTCAACCACCCATATAGCTGTTTCCACATGCATTTTTGAAACCATACATCTAGTGAATCAACTGCTCACACATCTATGCACAGAGTCATACACCTCCCAGCCACCCACACACACACTCAGTCTCCCATACAAATACTTGGGCAACCAATCAATAACCCATATAGTTACTCATATAGCTACTTATCAACACATGCAACAGTTTACAGAACAACAGACATAATGATGCACAAATTAAGACAGTTTAGTCACTAACCCATGCACTCAGTGAGACACATTTAATCACTCACTCATACAGTCAGTCATGCACCTACTAAATCCTTCATCCAGACACTTATACATCCACTCATTCTTCAATATGTAAGACATATTTTAACTTTACAGAAACATACAGTCACTGGATGTTGTCATCAGTGATGTCATCAGTGATGTCATTTGAGATGTCATCAGTGATGTCATCAGTGATGTCACTGACCATGTCATGAATGATGTAATATGAGACATCATCAGCAGTGGATTGCGGGTGCGCGATATATAGTTAGTGCAACTAACTATATATGGAATTTCAATGGTTTTGTGTGAGTAAAATAAGGTTTTGTAAATGCGAATTCCTAACTATATATGGTCTATAACCTATGGTTTTTTCAGTGAATTTTCAAGGTTTTGTAAATGCTAATTCCTAACTATATATGGTCTATAACCTATGGTTTTTTCAGTGAATTTTCAAGGTTTTGTAAATGCTAATTCCTAACTATATATGGTCTATAGCCTATGGTTTTTCAGTGAATATATATATATACATACATATATAAACATATATCATCTGTATATCTATATTAATACAAACATAAATGCATGCATACATATACTTATATGCATACAGATGCATGTTATTTACATGAAAGTTGAAAAAAACACTAATAAAAGCAAAGCTAAAAAGCCACCTCATTACAAACAGAATGGCTTTAACTTAAACGAGGGCGAGATCTATTGCATTTTCAATGCTTGTTTACTTTGGTTCCATCAAGAAGGCATTCAGATGTGTCACACATTTGCCATAAATTCTGAATGTTAGCACTCTAGTTGCACATTAGATCACTGTAGTAAAGCTACTGCTCACCAGGGACGTCTGCTGCTGGTATTCAAAGTGCATGTTTCAGTCTGCATGTCAGAATTTTTTTAATGAAATAGAAGAGGATTTGAGAAGTCACTCAAAATGATCCCTAATTTTTCTTTCTGAAGCACTAATCATACTTTCTATGGCAAAATTAACCCCCTCATGTTGTTCCTTTTTAAATTGAGTGTTTTCAGACTTACCACTTCATTCCAATCAAGATGGCTTCTGGTGTGCCATACTTTTGTCATAAGTAAGACTGTTAGCGCTCTAGTTGTTCTTTAGAACACTCTGGGACATTCTGTCATTGGGCTATACTTGGGGTACATCTGGGTGATATTTGGGCTACATTTAGGCTCTTTTGTCTCTGGTGGCCATCTTGGGAGACTGTATGTCAGAATTTTTTAATGAAATTGAAGAGGGTTTGAGAAGTCACTCAAAATGTGCCCTAATTTTTCTCTCTGCAGCACTAATCATAATTCATATGGCAAAATATACCCCCTCATTTTGTTCCTTTTTAAATTAAATGTTTTAAGAGTTACCACTTTATTCCAATCAAGATGGCTTCAGGTGTGCCATACCTTTGTAATAAGTAGGACTGTTAGCGCTCTAGTTGTTCTTTAGAACACTCTGGGACATTCTGTCATTGGGCTATACTTGGGCTACATCTGGGTGATATTCGGTCTGCATTTGGGCTCTTTTGTCTCTGGTGGCCATTTTGGGAGACTGCATGTCAGAATTTTTTAATGAAATAGAAGAGGATTTGAAAAGTCACTCAAAATGTGCCCTAATTTTTCTTTCTGCAGCACTAATAATACCTTCTATTGCATAATATACCCCCTCATTTTGTTCCTTTTTAAATTAAATGTTTTAAGAGTTACCACTTTATTCCCATCACGATGGCTTCAGGTGTGCTATACCTTTGTAATAAGTAGGACTGTTAGCGCTCTAGTTGTTCTTTAGAACACTCTGGGACATTCTGTCATTGGGCTATACTTGGGCTACATCTGGGTGATATTTGGGCTACATTTGGGCTCTTTTGTCTCTGGTGGCCATTTTGGGAGACTGCATGTCAGAATGTTTCAATGAAATAGAAAAGGATTTGAGAAGTCACTCAAAATGTGCCCTAATTTTTCATTCTGCAGCACTAATCATACTTTCTATGGCAAAATATACCCCCTCATGTTGTTTCTTTTTAAATTAAATGCTTTAAGAGTTACCACTTTATTCCAATCAAGATGGCTTCAGGTGTGCCATACCTTTGTAATAAGTAGGACTGTTAGCGCTCTAGTTGTTCTTTAGAACACTCTGGGAGGCTGCAGTAGAACACAAAGGAATCAACTGACAGTCTCTGTCCTTGTTGGATGTACATGTTTTACTGAGAATGTCAGACTTCATTTTCACATGACTGAGAAAGATAATGTGAATTTACAGAAAATATGCTTTCAGTTTAGCTTATAGATCCCCTTCCAAACCACTGTAGGAAAATCATGAGATATTAGTTTTCTTTCAAACAATATTCATGATATCACAGCAGAAGGTTTTTTCACATGGTAAAATCACCTTAGAACCCACCACAATTCCTAAAACGAGTATGGTACCATCAACAAATGATTTATAATGTAACTAAAGTCCTAAAACCCTCTATTAACTACAATGCTTTTTAATGAGGTGCTATCATGTATATTGGTCCCAAGATGGCTGCCAACACTTCTTGGATGAAGTGCTGACAGCCAATCAGATCAGATGTGTGGTTAGGCTCCGCCCAGATATATATCTTTTTTTGAACCTAAATTACTCAAAATCCACTGGAGCACATATATTGAGACCTAGCAAAGGCACATCGGGCTAACAGTCCCTACAATTTTGCCAAGTTTCGTGCAAATCCATTCAGCCGTTCGAGCTAAAAGTGAGGCCAACCGCCCTATGGAAATTAACATGGGAAAAACGCGTTTTGGGACCCCATTTTTTCTCGGCCCCCCCTTGATGAAACCCCCCCAAATTATCAGGGACTGCTCAGAAACAAAATGTTCCATTTTCCTGAAAATTTCAGCCAATTCCGTCCACAAACGCCAAAGTTATTAGACATAGAATTTTCAAAAATCCCATAGAGAAAAAATCCTAACTATATATACCTACTGGCGACCGCCAGTAGGTAATATATATATATATATATATATATATATATACATATATATATATATATATATATATATATTTATTGCATGTTCATTTTTACAGCTTCACATTTGTTTAGTCATTTGAGCAATGAGCATCAGCAGACAACTTGACATGCTCTTAAGCTAGGTAACGTTGATGTAAGTTGTTCAACAAATAACATAACTACTCTTTGGCGATGATAAGCAGAAAGAAGACATAAAGCAAACGTAGAATCATGAGGTCTTGGTGGGCTCATGGGAAAAAGTGTTCAATGGACTTGAGTAGGGGGCATCTAGAGACAGTGCAAGCAGTATCAAAAGACACAGGTGTTCTATTGTCCTAGACTGGGGCAGCTCCTCCGTTTGAGCGGAGGCGCGTCACCCTTCTTAAAAATCTCCCCAAAGCCCCGAGATGAAAAATAAAATGGTAATTCATTACCATTTTATTTTTCATCCGCCCGTCCTGAACCGAGCGTCAGGATGGAGGTGGGGTCGCCGCTGAATGACAGCAGCAGAGAGACAGGTGGGCTATGTGTGTATTTTTCAAAGTGTGCAAGTCCTCTTGGCCGGCCGTCTTAAGACACCCAGCCAGAAATGCGCACTTTGAAACCTATAACCCAGATGTCTTAAGAAAGCTGGGTTAGAGCAAGTGCAGGCCTCCAGAGCACTGTGGAGCGCCGAGTAAGGAACACACCCTCCAATCAGGGCAATCCTCTCACAGCATGAAAGAAGTGCCAGGATTGGTCTATGGACTTTCCTGGTGGGGGAACTGCAGTACTGAGAGGTCCGGAGCAGGAGTAAGGTATGTTTACTTTTATTTTATTTTAAGTTTATGTGCGCCTGCATGCCCAATAATTTTTATATTTTTTAATTTTTATTTGAGCGCCCCTCCCCCTCCCCTCTCCCCCCCTCCCCCCCCCCCCGTTGATGGCAGCCGCCACTGGTCCTAGAGGAAACAGCTAGGGTGAAAGGATGTTATCCTTGGCTTCCACCTGAAAATGAGACAGCAATTCGTCCCATCCCTGTGATAGGTGGTACTTTCTGAGATCCTTGGCCTCCTCCGGCCAAAGTTCATTGCTCTCAGATTCAGCCCAGGTCACCACCCACTGGCCTCATATGGGGAGAGAAGGGAGGGGACACATTGGTATTCTAAAGCTGTGTAATGGCACGTTTGCAAGTAGCAGGCCAATATCTAAGAATCAGGCTCTAAGTTTATTTTTTTTGTAGCGTTTACATAATCCTAGGGTGCAAACCTCCCAGCTGCTCAAAGTGGTGTGTTCTGTGACCAGTGGCGGATGGTGACATTTGCAACAGATGGGGCGTAAAATGATTGTCATACTTCACCGTAGCGAGCGAGCGAAGCAAGCTAGCCAGAACACCCTAAGAGGGGTTTGGGGGGGTTCTCCCCACAAGAAAATTTTGAAAAAATGGCGGGAAAATGGTGCATTTTCAAGCACATTTGAAAAAGCAGGAAGGTTAATAAAGCAATTGTGAAAGTGCAGTTATTACATTATTAAAGAGATGTCATATAACATAGGTAGCTGCTTATTCAGTATAACCATAGAGATTCATAAGCTCTATGGTTATACAGAAGCTTTTTATTAAACAAAGAACTAAACAGGTCGCAAACTAGAACCATTAAACATGTTTACTTTTGGTATCTAAAGTCAGCACCTCTGTCTTTAAGTGCAGCAAATTTTTCAATTACTTGAATGTTAAAGTCAGCGATATTTTGAACAAGCTTGCTCTCTATAGAGAGCATTGCCAACGCATTGAGTCTTTCCTGAAGCATGGTGTTCCCCAGGAAAAAGATCGTTCTGCCTCTGAGGTTATCATAGGAGTGGTAATGACACTTTTTAGTAAAGCCACTGTCTCTATAAATGTCTTTTCTATATTAAGTTCATGAATTAAAGACAGCAAAGACCTGGCATCTTTGGCCTTCCGGTACACAGGCATTGAGTACATTGTAGTCAACTCAGTTTTCAGGTCCTCTTGGTTGAGCATCGGATAAGCTTCCACAGCCTCATGCAGAGCATGCTCAGGGAAGGATTCATCATATTTTGCAAAGTATTTACTTTCCAATAATGCAGCACTCCCCAAATGTTTTGTGAAAGCAAAACACTCTTGTGCATGCACAATTACAATGTCACATATCTCTTTTGCTCTTCGGACCAGAGTGATGACGTTTTTCCTGTGGTTTGAAAAATTTGAAGCCGCTGACAGTTGGCTGTCTAAATTGTCAACCTCATCTCTCACTTTGTTTATGCTTCCGACAAAGTCTGCGGTATATCTTTTCACAGAGACAGTATCTATGTCTCGTCCTTGTAACTGATTGTAAAAAGTCTCGACAGCTGACATTATCTTTTCAAATAAAAACAGAAAGAACTGAAACTCTCTATCTTTTAGTGTTCTAGCAAAGCCACGGGCTTCACTGTGACTTTTGAAATCAAAGGTTTCATTGGCTTCTATGGCTTCAAAACATTTCACAAGGTCCTCCCTATATTGAAATATTAGTTGGACTGTACCTATGTTATAGTTCCAACGAGTTAAGGCTCCCCTTGGAGCCCTTTTGTCCACAATCTCCTGAAGTGCCTCCATTCTTTTTGGGGAACGTGAGGAGAATGCTGCCATGCCTCCTACATCCTGAAAGAAAATTTGTGTCTCGGAGATCTTTGATACTGCCTATTGCATAGTAAGATTAAGTTGGTGGACGTAACAGTGCACATAATGAGCATATGGGTACACATCTCTAATTCTTTTCTGTACTCCCCCATGGCTTCCACTCATTACGGACGTACCATCATAGCTTTGTGCAATAAGTTTTTTTTTTGATGCACCTCTGGAAAAATGAAGTTCAGTTGACGCAGTATAGCTGCAGCAATGGTTTCTGCAGTGGAGTCTCTTAAATGGGTGAAACCATAGAACCTCTCCACAACATTATAGCCATTGTCCAGGTACCGAAAGACTAATACGGACTGTGTTTGTGTGGCCACATCAGTGGTGTCATCAGCCTGAATAGCCACAAAGTCTGTGTTTTGCAACTCTTGGACAATATGGCTTCTCATAATTTCTAGCATACACTCAAGGAGTTCATTTTGTATCATTTTAGGGGTGCCCTTAAAGACTGTAGCACTTGCTAAATGTGCTTCCATTTCCTTGTCTATGCTTGCTACTAAATCCACAAGGCCTAAGAATATTCCAGGATTTGTGGAACCTTCTGATTCATCATGGCCTTGCAATGCCAGATTAAAAGCACCACAGAAACGAATGCAATCAATTATTATTGATAGTATGTGTCTATTCCTATCAACTGTTTCATTGTGTTCCTGTGTTGTTTGGCGATATGCATCGCTTATGTGCTGCTCAATCGGTGCGTCTCCGAACATTCCCAGTCTCGTCACATTTTCCATATGCTTTCTTGTGTGTGCATGCTTTTTTATTTTTTCAGACAGATGCTTCAAGTCTTTCACTCCTTCTCTTGTCTAAAGAAAGTCACCATTAAACAGCAAGCAGGGGAAGCAGAATAGTCTGTTTTTTGAAGGGCACCCTATAAGCCAATCAGCTTTTGTGTACCAGGTGTTTGAGAATGTACGATTGTAAGATTTTCCTCTGTCCTGGGTAACTTGTTGTAGTTGTAGGTCAGGCCGATCAGGTCCTAATCTCTTTATCTGTAGTTTATCTTCTAGTGGCCGTGCATGGAATGACCGTGTAATTAATTGTTATACGGTATTCATCATGCCGATGCTGTCCTTACCAATATGAAAGAAGCCTGTCAATAGTCAAGTATAAGATTTTATGCAATAATATCAAATTTCAGTACAAATACATATATCTTGTGCATTACCACAATATATCTTCAAAAGCTCCCCTCTGGACAACAGGACTCCTAAAAATACAGCCTTACTGCCTGCTTCCTCTGTGTGCCATAGTGGATGCTGAAGGCACTGAAACACACTGTTTGAGGGCCTTGAACAGGGCAAGGAATAGATAGTGCCTTTAACAACCTTTATTGCCTAAAGCACAGGGTTAAGGCTCAGTATTAGTAAATACTATCCACTGAGGGTACAATGTTCAGAATGCGCACCCACCCCAACCACCATGTAGAGTGACCACAAACATAGCCCTAACTCCAATCTAAAAAATATATCATCAGTTTCCTTACCTTGAACACAGTTATTTGCTGGGTCGTAGCCTGGATGAAAGAGCAGCAAAGGAGGTTGGGGCCTCTTGTTTTTTCTCCAAAAATTGCCAAAAAGCTAGGTAAAGGTTCAGGTTGTCAGGCTTTACCAGGTGCTGAAAATAAAAATATAACAATTTATTTTCGAGACATTAGGAATGGGTAATCAAACAAAGACTGGGGGGGGGGGGGGGACATAACGCTACCATTTTTACCTTGCAGTTTTCATGCAGCTCTAAGATGACAGTTAATAGCTCACTGTTGTATGTTTGGATTTTTACTTACAAACTGCAAGTAACAAAATTATCTCTCTGACAAATGTAGTGACTCACTGACCTATTTACATCCTGTGCATTTTGTGATATGCATCATTTACATGTTCTTTGCAGCAGGCACATTAACCTTCTGTGCTACCTTTCCATGAGTCAAAACTTCCATTAGACAAAACTCTGATCTCTCTCTAGGAAAAACATTAACAATATCCTTGGTGCAACAACACCTTTAGGAACTTGATATGGGCTGGGATCTATGCTGCCTAGCCTTGGCTCTTCTTGTCAGCAATTAACCAGTGGGAGCCCGAGGTGCCTGAAGCCCTTACCTGGTGACTGGGGCTCTTCTAAGGCATCCTTCATGCTTACGACTGCTTCTTCACCCTGCCTTCACTTGGAATCCTACATTAAGGCTTTTCCACTGAAAAAACAAGGATCAAACGTTTGAGGCAAAATGTATCTTTTCCAGCGCTCGCTGCAGTACTGTTGTAGCTTTGTAGTGTAGTACATACGTATTCCTTTATAATTTATTAATTAAAGATCTGGTTTCAGAGATTGATCTCTAACCTTACCTTGGTGTGTAGGGTCGCCAAGCAAGGTTGATCTCTCTCTCTCCCCTTTTATTTGAGTTGGCAATGAAGCCGCTATACAGTCGTTATCGCAGGGCCATGACAAGTGATCACTCCTGCATTGCCCTACTCTTAACCAAGTTTGGGGCAGCATTGGGCCTCTGTGCCAGCTGGAATAAATCCTGACCCTTTCTGTTATGCTCCACAGTCACCCCAGTACAGTTGGACTTGGGTGAAGAGCCAATGTGGTGGGAAGATGCTTCCTCTTGGTACCCAGGCATCCACATTTTTCACACAGATCTACACTTGTTAGACAGGAACTTAACGTTAGCAGCGATATCCCTCTGAACGCAGGTCATCTTTTAATAGTCACGCCTCCTGTCTGCAATGGGACATATTGCAATCTCCAACACGGGGGTGCTGTCACATCTCCTGTAAAAGTTTGCCAACTCTCAATGTTCCTACCCAAGTAGTTCTTTCAAGATTTGGATAAGCTTCTTGGAGACTTCATTTAACATACCTCTCGCCGACCTGTGACCTTGTCTAAATTGCAGGTGGGTTGGGCACCCCTAATTTTGAATATTATTATCTAGCGGCCCAGCTTCAGTGGCTGACCCACCGGTTATTGATGCGATCCCATGAGGAGACTAGTACTACTAGACCTCCCTCAGCCACTCCGATGTCTTGGCACTATCAGTCTTAGGTCTTTCTCCCATGAAGACCACCCTTGCCTCCTTGCTGTGGTGCTTTTTTGCCTGACTAGAAGCATATACACAGCTAGATGCCTTCTTCAGAATGCCCCAGCGATACCCCAAACCAGAGAGGACACCGAGAGAGACTTGGGCTGCAATTCTGGGACCAAGCTGACACGACAGCTCTAGGAGACTTGTTCCTAGAACTAAGGCTGGCTTCTGCCATTCCTGGCCCTCACTGAAATATTTTGTCTTCATGAGGGTCAGTTCATAACCACAGTCTATAACAAAAAACCCTTGGGTGATATGGGCAGTGATTGACACAGAGCCAAATATGGATAGGTCCATGAATATTTTTCATGCATTGGGTGATGACCGCAGGCTAATGAGCTGGATCAAAAAAGCTCTAGTAACTCATTCATTGGTCTCACTACAATCTACGCAAGATGTTTGAGAGGACAAATTTGGTATGGCTTAACATGACAAAGACTGGGCTGGAGCTCTGAAATAGCCGTAGAAAGTTTCCAGCAACATCAGACTGAAGCTGATACAATTCTATGTACTGCCAGAGTCTACCTTTCTCTTGTACGAATTGGCAGCATTTTCCCTGGCTTTTTTTTTATTCTTGTGCTAGGTGTAAGGCCCCCACAGCTGACTTTAAACATTGCTTGTGATTGCCCCTGCTTTTGACAATATTATGCCGAGGTGACACATAGGCTGGAGACAATCAATATGCTACATTGGATTGACTCCTGTGAGGCTGTTACACTCGAAATTTACAAATGACCAACAAAATCTAAGGTTGCCACCCGTTTTCTCGACTTTGCACTAGTTTTCGCACAAAGAGCTACCTCTTTGAAGTGGAAGAGTGCTCATTCCCCTTTCAGCTCAGCACGGTGCCAACCACTGGGACTGTGGACTAAGGCCAAGATTGAGAGTGTAGTCCCTCACAGGGAAGAGGCCAGAACACTCCATTCCACCCATTATTCACGTTTACTCAGGTCTGCAATAAAGCGTCCACTTTTATATTGGTTCCCCGCATTTTGTGTGAGGATTAAGTAATTTGCCCATGATCACAGGACGTTGGATTGGTTTGTAGGAAGGTGGATACCTGACTATGGTTACCCCCAACTTTTTGCCTAGTGTTTAGCTGGTTTTCGACTTAGTTGGCCTGGGATCCTGCTAATCAGGGACCCAGGCTATCTGCTCTCACTGTATAATGGACTCCATGTACTTTAGGTACATCTCCAATTGGATATTTGGTCACCTTATGAGCCCCTGTATAGTGTACCATAGGTACCCGGGGCATAGGTGCATCCAAGGCCTACCAGGGGCTGCAGCATGTGATATGCCACCACTGGCTGGCCATTCAAATTGACACAACTGGCTGAGGGGCGTGGCTAGCCAAGCAGCGAGATGGCCGCTCAGTGAGTGAGCTCCGCCGGCTACATTTCATAATCCTACCATAATCCTTCTTCGGGCCCTTGCGAACCCCCGTCTCACCTGGGGTTCGACCACAGTCACCCAGCGATCCTGCAGCCGGAGGTTGGGGTACGGAAACCCCCGGATGGCGGAGTAATCACCATCCTGAAACCTGCCGACCTGAGCGCCGACGACGACCCGTGGCCGTGGAGCTGGAGCCTGGCTGCGGCGGGCTACTGTGGGCCGAGGCTTCGGAGGCCTTGGGAGATCCTGGAAACGAGGTCGCGAGGTCCGGTAACGGCGGGACCACCTTGACGGCACACACTGGCGAGCCCCTGCTGCATCGGGGAGGAGACTCGCACACTACTGACCAGAATAGAGTGGAGGAAAGGGATCCATCCCGTTGGTGGCGATACCGGCTGCGACCCTGACGAGGTGCCGGCCATTTCCCTATGACCGGCACAAAATAAGCGGCGCTGCTACGATCCGGCTGGAGGCTGGGGCTGGCCTCACACAGCGGTCACCTATCACTCAGCAAGGTGAGGAGGAGACTTCGGGGCAGAAGTGCGGGACGGCCGCCTTTAATTACGCGCGCACTGCCCTGCCGGGGGGTGTCTTGAGCCCACCGAATCGGGACCTGCCGGTTACGTCCACGCATACAGTCCGAAGGGATCGGGGAGACGGGGGCCACCCACTGCGACCTCGGCCCCATATAGTGGAAATATCCTGGGCTGGATTTGGCGCTAAAAGACCGAATACCGAGGTTGGTGCTGCCGCCATTTTGTTGCCGGAAAACACTCGGAGCTGCATTCAAATGGAGGAGGGGGACTGGTGGAGCTATGTGCCTGTGGCCTGAGTGACTGCACGTTAAACTGCGCTCTTCGTTGCTGGCGCGTACTGCTTCGGGTGTCGCACAAGCTGGTGTACAAGCACTGCATATTTACGAGAGTTGCCAAAGCGGATCGCTTGCTGCCCGGGAACTGCCATCACCATGGGTAAAAATGAGGCCAGGCAGCCCAAAATCAGCTTCGATAATAAGAGACCACCAAAGACCCCTACACCTGAAATGACTGGAGGGGAGTTGTCGTCACAGGGAGAACCGCCGGAAATAGATTTTGGGGCACTTATGATGGAAGTTAGGTCTAGTTTGAAGAGCATAGATACCAAACTGGATGCCATGTCAGAACAGCTAGAATCAGTCAAATCCAAGGTGGGCGCACACGAGACCAGGCTAGATTGTTTGGAGAACAGACAAACTGAATGCTGCGAATTTCAGCAGCAGGCCAAGCAACATATCACAAACTTGGAGAAAGAACTGGATAACCTGCGCGCTAAGTCAGATGATTTGGAAGCGCGTTCCCGAAGGTCTAACGTGCGCATCACGGGTATTCCAGAGACGGCGAACACTGGCAAGATGGAGGTATTTGTGGCTGACCTACTCCACGAACTCTTCGACCCGGCCCTATCGCCAGTTTTTACGGTTGAGAGGGCTCACAGGTCGCTTGGGAAGAAACCGCCGGTGGGTGCGCCGCCGCATCCCATACTAGCCAAACTGCTAAATTACCAGGACAGAGATCTAATATTGAGACTGGCGAGGGAGAAGGGGAAGATAACGCACAAAGGGAATACCATCTCCTTTTACCCGGATTTCACCCCTCTAGTGCAAGCGGCCCGCAAGGAATTTCTGCCGGCTAAAAAAGTATTGCTGCAGTCTGGTGTGCAATACTCTCTGTTATATCCGGCGAAACTGAAGGTGCTCCACGACAACGAAACGCACTTCTTCACGGATGCGAAGTCCGCACTCTTTTGCGAAACACATTGCTGGTCCGGGAGCCAGACGGAAATCCCCCAGACTGGAGGAAACGGCTGAACAACTCAGTGATAATGACTAGATGAGCTGTCCCCGTCTGTTATGTAACACTGCAATCCCTGCTGCCCTCACGTCTTGGATTGGTGATCGGGAGCATCCCCACACCTTTTGCTGGTGCACTTGAACTGAAAAACAGGTGGGGTAAGACACTGCTATATTACGAGCTGTCCATTTGTGCTTGCCCGGAACTTGGACCTTAAGTGGCAGTGACTGAGGTGAGGTTGGTCGACCCTGGGGCGGGGGCAACAATGGGGCCACGGAGACTTCATACTTAAATGTAGCCACCCCGCTAACACGGGGTGTAAGCTGGGTGCACCACGACCCCATGGGGTGCATCCCATTGTTTCTTGAGTTGGTTATATATCACGCTATGCGTGTTTTACTAAGGGGTTCGTCACAACCTGATTGGGGGGTTGGTGAGGGTGGAGGGAGGTGGGGGGAGTTGAAGAAGTTGTTGTTTGTAGCTTTACATTGGTGCATTGAGAACTGCTTTATAGCTACATTTTCACGCACAGGGGCCCGAAGTGTGCTGCGGGCTAGATCTGACGAGACTGGGAAGATGGTACTGTTGGGTAAACTGCAGGCCTGTTTGTACTTCTGTAATGGGGGGGGTTAGGCTGTGGACCTGGAACATTAGAGGCCTTGGGGACTACAAGAAAGCCCGGTTAATGCACAGTACGCTAGCCCGACATAATGTGGACATTTGTTTTTTGCAAGAGACTCACCTCAATACCGTCCCTTCGCCTAGGCTGAGAAATGCTAGATGGTCAATGGTGTATTCTGCTATATACTCTAATTATGCGAGAGGGGTGGCTATACTTGTGCGCAGAGGGCTGGACTGACGAGAACAAACATGTGTGCAGGATAAAGATGGGAGGTATGTTATCTTACAGGGCACCTTGCAGGGGCGCCCGGTGGTGATGGCTGCCATATACGGTCCAAATGTGGACGATCCAGACTTCTTTAGAAATTTGTGGGCACGTATTGCATTGCTTGATTGTCAATCGGTGATCATTGGAGGCGATTTTAATGTTGTGCTGAATGATGTCATGGATCGAAGAGGTGTGGGTAGGCCTACACATACCAGAGCTAGACAGGCTGTCCTAGATATAATGGGAGAGGGGAGGCTGGCAGATGTGTGGAGAATTCGACATCCTGGGGAAAGGGTGGGGACCTGCTTTACATGTCATCAGTCTGCTTGGTCACGGTTAGATTTCTGGCTGGTGTCGCCTGAGGTGGCAACATGGGTGAGAGAAGTTGACATCCAAGCTAGATCCCTATCAGATCATGCCCCATGCATGATGGAGCTGTGTCTACCTGATGCCATTCATAGGGAGTTCACATGGCGTCTGCCCCCGCATGCTCTAACAGATCCGGTATTCGTTGAAGAGATCAGGGAAGACATAATTAAATATTTTGCTGAAAATGCGGGATCAGTTTCATCAGAGGCCATTGAATGGGACGCCTTTAAGGCGGTGATACGGGGACAGTGCATAGCAAGGCAGGCGGGGGTGTTACGATCTATCCGTAGAACACTAGCCCAATTAGAACGGGAGCTGAGGGACCTGGATGCGGCCTTTTGCCGTGACCAATCCTTGCAAACTGCAGGCGATTTCAAGACCAAGCTACTTGCCTTTAATGAGGAGGCGGATCGTGGGGTGAGATTCCTAGGAAAACAGGACGAAGCTTGAAGATATGGGGAAGGGGATAGGCCCAGCAGGACCCTAGCTAGATTGATAGCCCCCCGTACACAATCGCATTACATACACGCTATCCACGACACTGGGGGATCCCTGGTTCTTGGCCAGGAAGCAGTACTGCAAGCCTTCACAGACTTTTACACGTCCCTATACACCACCAAACAACCCGAGATCCCGGCTTCCCTGGAGAGCTTTTTGGATTCCATCGCCCTAGTCTGGTTCAATAATAACCATAGACAATATATGGACCTCCCAGTAACTGTTCAGGATATCATTCAGGTAATAAAAAGCATGCCGGCCAACAAGGCCCCTGGCCCTGACGGTCTGACAACGACCTTTTATAAAACGTATGCGGAAGAACTGGCGCCGAAATTGCATTCGGTGTTTGTTGAGGCCCTTGAATTGAACTCCCTTCCAGACTCCATGCATGAAGCTTTAATCATTACACTATTGAAGCCTGACAAAGATGAACTGTTTCTGGATTCCTATAGGCCCCTCTCCCTGATCAATGTGGACGCTAAAATCTATGCCAAAATCATTGCGGACAAACTACAGCCAATGTTGCCGATCATCGCACTCCCCAACCAGTCGGGGTTCATCCCTGGTAGAGCCACATCACATAATCTCAGAACCATATTCTCAGTCCTACATTACTTACACCCCTCTGTTCATGCAGCAGTAGTGTTCCTTGACGCCACTAAGGCGTTTGACTCCTTGGAGTGGCCTTATTTATTCAGGGTCCTGGAACGGATGGGATTCAGTCGGAATTTCATAACCCTAATCAAACTCCTGTATAGTGCGCCTAGGGCCAGAGTGAGTGTAAATGGACTTGTTTCCAAATCCTTTGCGATCTCTAGAGGGACCAGACAGGGATGCCCACTGTCCCCTCTCCTGTTCGCCATTGCAATGGAGCCGCTTGCGGCCAGGGTACGACAACACCACACTGCGAGGGGAATTGGGTTCAGCTCACGGAGTTTACTAATTTCGTTATACGCGGAATATGTCACCTTGTATATCGTCAATCCCAGAGATAACATGAATCCGCTGCTCCGTGAATTTGTGCGGTTCGAGGGCATTGCGGGAGTGTCCATAAACTAGACGAAATCTGTTGCATTCCCCCTCACTGACGAGACCAGTCAGCCGTCACCGGACTACCCCCTGCGTTGGGAAACTGACGCGGTTAAATACCTGGGAATCTGGATTAGTCGGGATACACAGGAGTTGTGGTCTCTTAACTTTGGCAGAGCGGTGGACTGGCTTGAGAGGAAAATTGAGGTCTGGAACAAATTGCCCTTGTCCCTGGTGGCACGTATAGCATTGGTGAAAATGGTGGTAATCCCCAAATTCCTATATCTGTTCGTGAATGTTCCGCTGCCCATGACTGCGCACTTCCATGCGAGGGTCCGCTCCCTGTTACTCCAACTGGTTTGGGCGGGGAGACAGGCGAGGGTATCCTGGAACCTGCTCACACTCCCGCTGAGACAGGGAGGTCTCGGAGCTCCTGACTTCAAGCTCTACGCCCTGTGCGCTCAGGCGCAGTTCCTGCATTTCTGGGCCTTCCCCACCCCTTACCAGCCACACGTGGCGGTGGAACTAGCCGTTGCTGCCCCGCTGCCACTCCGCGTGGCGCTTTATGGTAAAGTCAAGCGACCCTCAAAGGATGTGGACACTGTGGAGATGATTCGCTGGTCTTGGCGCGAATTACAAACCAGAGCGGGCCTCTCCTTGCTTTATGCGCCAGCTATCCCCCTACGGGGCAACCCAATGTTGCCTTGCTTGAGTACTAGAGGAGACACGCTCACGATCCGAGGGCAGAGGCTGCATACATTTGCGGACGTCTATCCCGAGGGCACTTTTATGACACTGAATGCGAATGGAGACGACAGACCTGATTCCTTTGCGGATGCACTGCTGTACCATTCCCTACGGGAATCCTGTAAGAAATTGGGGCCCCAATTCCCTGAGGAGCCGCCGGCACTGGATGCCCTTCATAACCTACTTTCCAGACCTTCCCCCAAAAAACTAGTGTCAAGACTGTACAATTGCATGCAGGAGCAGGCCCCGATAGCAATATCCACGGCTAGACAGGCTTGGGATGCAGACCTGGCTGACCCTCTGACAGACGACATATGGGAATATTGCTGCAAGCAACTCACGGCCCTGTCTCCGAACTATCGTTTGAGGCTCATCCACTTCAAATTTCTGCACCGGTACTATCGCACACCGGCTCTGCTGCACCGCATGGGCATCCGCGAGGATGCCAATTGCTGGAAGTGTGGAGGAGCAGATGCGTCCTTCCTTCATGTGGCGTGGAGCTGTCCTAAGCTGGACGAATACTGGTCGGACATCTTCACTGCCATTAACCAGATTCTACATAGAGCAGATGCACCGTCACCGCTCCTAGGCTTGTTAGGATATGTCAAGGACACAGACCCTTGTGATAGAAAATTACACGCATTGCTCCTCCTATACGCCAAAAGACAAATATCACTACATTGGGGCAGGAGAGTCCTTCCATTATACACAGACTGGGTAAAAGATGTCACGTACGGACATACACAATTAACTAATTATTGGGAAACAATGCCAACTGCTTCCAGACCTAATGATATATGGGAACCCTTCTTACGTTGGACTAGGGAGCAAGCGGGCTCAGACGCGTCTGATGATGCAGCGGATGTGGGTGTGTCAGATGATATGGGATGAGAGAGGTGAGGAGTAACCGTGGGCCTGCTGCCCCTGTGTCCGGTGCCGGTGCAGACTTTACTGGGAGTTGAGACAAGCCCCGATCCCACAGTCCAAATCGCTTTCCACAACCAGCGGTTACTGTACCCCCTACCTCCCCTGAGGCCGCATGATCCTATAGCTTCCCCCCCCCCCCCCGCCCTATGTCCCCGCGCTGGTGACCTGGCGCGTGAGAAATCAAAACCCCCACAGTTTCTAGACATTCGCAAACAGCTGCCCGGCACACGAGCGCACTGCCCCACATGTGAGTAGGTATCGATTGAATGGTATTTCTCAACTGCACCGTTGTTTGTTGTTCAAGCTTTTCTTTTGTCTGTTTGGACTAGTTGGGTGAAAACAGTGCTGATAGACGCATCCTCTTGACCTGCCGTTTCCACAGGCTGCGTTCTGGTGCCAGCTTTGTAACGGCCTCAGAACCTTCAAATTCATTTGTTCGGCTACAGCACTGATAAAATGTAAGACCATTAATCATGCTAATGTTACACTGCTCAAGTAAGTGTCATTCTCTTTTTGTATGCTTCCTTCGGGGGTCACACGACCTGTTGTGTTGGTTCCCCCCAGACAGCTACACTGTTGGTTATAAGATGTGAACTACATAGCGGCCTGCCTCCGGGTTGTTGGCGTGACGCAGTGTACCTCTTATCCTTTTATCTGTACAATAAATGTCTTACACAAAAAAAAAAAAAAAAAATTGACACAACTGGCTGATCACTCAGCTAGGGCAAGGTCGTGTAATTACCCCTTGCTTAGATATATTATTCCTATATCTAACCATATATATAGACACATATATACCTATAAGTCACTCCTATGGCAGACCTTAACAATCCTGGAGGCAGAGTGCTTGGTTTTATGTGAGATGGTGCTCTAGCATGAGCTGAGCCTGTCTGCAGCTTTCGGAACCATGTCCTTATAGCTGTTCTATGATATAGCCATACCATATACTCTTAAGTGCAATATAATCCTCGCGGTTGAATGCTAACTTTGGTTTGGCTTTATCAAAACATGTTGTGTAAGGTGTCATACGCTTTGGAATACTACCCCCTCGCTAGTTCTGGTGACGGGGGTAGCATTCCACCCTTCTAGAGGGAGAAGACATGTTGTTCCTGTTAAGCCCGGTTAAAGTTAACCAGAGCCTCAGCATCACAAAATGGATGCTGCTGCCACAGACACAAGTCTGACCTCCTGCTGCTGGGAGTCCTTCCAGCGAGGGAGGCTTGGACAATAGGTTTCCTGTCTTGGGAGGTGCTAGCACCACCCCAGACAGGCCATAGTGTATTTGGGCAGGGAGGGCTGAATGAAATGAGACACTGCCTGGGGCACACAAGGTGCTCCATGCATAGTCCGGTTGAAACCAGTTTCTGGGGCACTCCAGCCCCAGCTCTGGCGCAAAACTGGATAAAGGGAAAGGGGTGTAACCACCCCCTACCCTGGTCCCACCCATAGGAGGGACCTAGCAGGTAATCTAGACCCTCAGATTGGTGTATAGGTAGGAGCTGAATCAAGAGACTTTAGATTAATCCTGAACTGAAACTTGAAACGAAACTCTGGACCTTCGAAATTCTACTGCAACTAGAAGACTGAAGAATCTCCCTTGTGGTCAAGGAGTGACCACCCTGTGCAAACAGGCAACATCCAGCGATCTGCAGTTTGCTTTGTTGATGCTCCTGCCAGAGCCCGAGCACAGAGCCTGACAACAACCAGACTTCCAGATTTCACTGAGCGCGATCCACAGTCCCAGCAAAGCTGGGACCCGTGGAGGCGACGAGAGACGTGGGACCAGCCATCTTGAAAAACCTGCAACTTGCTACTTGTGCAGCTTCTGAGGCACCCTCGAAGTTGTGCATTGGGGATTAAGAAGCCCCAGCTGGGTTTCTAATAAATAATAACCAGAAGGGCTTCATCCCCGGAAGACAATTACAAGACCTAACACAAGAATTGTTTGCAGCCATAGACATTGCCTCCAACAAGAAACTCCCCCTATCAATAATCACTATCGACGCCGCAAAAGCGTTCGATAGAGTCAACTGGGTATACTTAAGCGAAGTTCTGAAAAAGTTTAACCTGGGGGCAAATATCCTGAACATGGTGGCAAAAATATATACTTTCCCTAGAGCGCAAATCTTAATCAATGGCATCCTTACTACTAATATACAGATAAAGAGAGGAACCAGGCAGAGATGCCCCCTCTCCCCCTTTCTTTTCAACTTTTATATAGAACCAATGGCGGAACATCTCAGCATAGATCCTTCAATATCACCCTTTTCCTTCCAAGACTGATCTAAAAAGATTGCCCTCTTTGCAGACGATCTGATGATCTTTACAGACAACCTCAGTGGATCGCTAACAACAGTGGAAGAGGCCTTAACCAGTTTTGGAAGTATCTCTGGCTATCAAATCAACCAAGACAAGACGGAAACAATGAGCTGGAATGACATCTCCATTAGCCCTTATAATAAGGATAAAATCAGATACCTTGGTATAGACCTAGTCAAAGACTTAGATAAGGTAACGCACATCAACATCCAAAGAATAAAAAAGGAAGTCAAAAGGTTATTGAAAGTGTGGGGGGGACTCCCCTTGACGTTACTAGGCAAATCGAACATAATTAAAATGTCAATTTTACCAAAATTTACTTTTGCCTTCGGCGCCATTCCTCTTGAATTAAAAAAAGAATCAATAAAAAAAATCCAGAGTGAAATCTCAAGTTTTATCTGGTCTTCAAAAAACCCCAGAATTGCCTGGAGTAAGCTGAGAAGAAAAAAAGACCAGGGGGGAATCGCAAGCCCTGATCTCTTCGAGTACTGCAGAGCTTTTCAATTTAAATCAAACAGAAAGCTCCTAAACACATTTGAAAACTATCCGTTGTACTTCCAAACAATGACTAATAAAACCAGCCATTTCTTATACAAATTTGGACACCCTAATTTTTTTTTTTAATTAAACTCAGATGCTGAAGTCTGCGGCCAAATCTTGGTTTGGCATAAGATGTACTTTAAATATTCCCTACTACAGTGACCTGGCCCCCATATGGGACTCACCTGGCACCCCAGAGTGTCTCAAAGACAAACTAGCACACCCGATAAAATCAGCAGGAATAACCAAGCGGGGTCATCTGATGTCTCAAAACAATCTTCTGGATTGGAATACCCTATCCTCAAAAACTAATGGCTCAGTAGCTAAATTCAAGTATTATCAGCTATCTAGCTGGGCTAAATCCCTAAAAGAAGTCAGAGCGGGAAGCCCAACCCTGAAAAGAGAAATTCTGAAAAAAGATACTATACATAAAGAAATCTCGCTTTGGTACTGGGCTTTGATCCTTGCAGGGGAAGAAGAATTTCGGATACCGGAGAGAGTATGGGGGAAAGATCTGCCGACGCTGGAGTTAAACAACCAATGGCAAGTATCTATGAGCAAATGCTGGACAATTGTAACATCAGCTGCCCTAAAGAGAAACCATCTGTTCACTTCTCATAGAGCTTACTGGACCCCAAAAAAGCTGTCGAAATTCGCTGGGACGACAGTGAAAGTCTGCCCTAAATGCGGATTGGAAAGGGACAACGACTTACACATGTTTCGGCAGTGCCCCCTTCTCAACGGCTTCTGGAATGATGTGGGTAAGACACTTGATGGGGTTTTAGGAAGACATCTAAACGTAAGTATTGATTTAATTATCTTTGGGGTAAGGAATCCAAATGTACCAGAAAAACTCTCTATAGTACAGGAAAATCTTCTTTTCCTGTTAATACTGCTGGCAAGGAGAGAAATATGTGTGAAATGGGTAAGTCCGGTCCCACCAACGCACAGTGAATGGTTAACATCAATACTAAGAATATATAGACTTGATAAAAGAAAAGCCCCTAGCAAAAAACTTAAGTTCTGGGACATCTGGGAAAACTACCAGCAAGGTTCTAGCTAAATTCTTTGGAGGATAATTCGAAGGGATATTGTCCCAGTGGCTGGTATGGATCAGATAAACCTACGTAAAAGTCCAATGATTATGTGTAAGCAATGGAAAGTCAGGAGAAGGCCTGCATGAGTAGCCATAATGGCTAGCTCCCCCCTCCCCTCGCATTAAATCCTTCTACAAAGTAATGGAAACAAGGGGACCTTCCTCTCTTTCAAACGTTACAGGGGAACTGTCTAGATACACACACTCCGTTACATGACAGTGAAGTCTAAGAACTAAAGAGAGATTGGGTCCCCGACAACTCCTTACTAATAATATTGCACTAATGAGGACACAAAAAAAAAAAAAAGAAGCCCCAGCCCCGAGCACCTTTTACACCGACGCACAGCCCTCCATACTCAACGAATGCAGCGTGGGGCCTGCTAGTGTTTTTGTGCTTGACGCATCTGTCCGGTCACTTGCCCATTGGCTAGTGGCCATCTTGACAATGAACCTTTACAACTACACCACTGGCCTGGTAGCTCCAGGCTGGCCCTTGCTTCCCTGAAAAGGAGAAGCCCCCCAGACCTTCCTGGTCTGCGACAGAAGCCATCTTCGATTCCTGCATGGGTTGCCTTTGCCAAGGCCTGTTGACTCCAATCCGGAAGCCGACACCGCCAACAGCGAGAGCCTTTGGGAGACAGTCCGTATCCAGCTCCTGGTCATCATCGACACCTCCTGGTCCACGTGGCTGCAGAGACAAGCTTCACACCATCGCCTGGTTCCTTCCTGGTCACTGGCTAGTGACCCAGACTCTGTCCCCTCTGCTTTCAGGTACTCTTCATCCTTGATCCGCCCTTGGATCCAACCAAACACTTCTCTCCTGGTCACCTGCAGCATCTTTTCACAGGTCTCCATAGGATTCAGCGACGAAACCCGACACACTTTGACACCTATGCGCCCGGCTCCTGTGGGTGAGGTAAAGCGAGTACTATGGTGCTCCTGTGGGTATTGACTATCCTAGTGTCCTAGTTTTCAGTAGCTTTCTCCTAGTACATCCGGAAGTATCCTAAAAGAACTAGTTTCCAATTCTTTTGTTCCCATTATATCCCTACGGTAACTTGCGTGTGTGATTAGACACTGCACACGCATCCGTGGGCCTCCTGCTTCCTAACCTTTGGTAGTATAGCGTAGCCCCAGAGATTCCCTAGGCCCTAAGCCTATTCTTTGTTTGTGACGGGGTCCTTATACCACTATTTTATTATATGGTTTTGCGTGCCCCTAGGGCCCTACTGTATTCTGTGCAACTTATTGTATGATAATTGAGTATCTTGTTATGTGCTTGTGCCTCTGACCTCATAAAGAGTTCAGAGGGGTTGTTTTAGTAATAAATACATATATATTTTATATATAACCTGTGTGGTGTCCTTTCATTTGGTATTCAAGGGGTTACATATGGTAAAACAGCTGGCTTCACATGCTCTCTGAAGTTTTAGCCTAAGACTGCTTTGTCCATGCTACCACTAGGATAGCTGGTCTATAAGGTTGACTTTACAACCATCACCATAAGGGTTGTTTGGACTGATACAGGGTGCCCACTAGAATAGTGGACATCACATATCAGGCCAACTTCTCACATGGTTCACCGGACTTGTGTGAGGATTAAGTGATTTATTTATTTATTGTCTGTTGTACTCTCCCTGAGGCGGAAGCCGGGGAATCTTAGCGCTCTCTTGCGCCTCTTCACTGAGTAATTGTGTGTTATTGACCACTAATAACACTGACAAAACGCTCGCAATACTGCTAAAATCCTTTGTGGGCACGTGAAAAGCGCCACCTCCGGTATTACAGGTGCGAGGCTTATTTTTTAAATTGTAAATATTTTAACTCGCAGTTTTATTCTCGGTCCTTACCTGGGGCGAGACTGCTTCGCTCCAGGCAGCGTCACGAACGGACCTCACAGCACCACTCGAGATAGATGCTGGGCACTCCCCCCACCCAACGGAGCCGCCATCTTGGGTAGGGAAGGGAGACGGTGCAGACTATCGTCCCCCCCGCACTCCCAGACTACTTAAAGACGGTAATACTGTGGAATCAGTATTGTCTGTTGTACTCTCCCTGAGGCGGAAGCCGGGGAATCTTAGCGCTCCCTTGCGCCTCTTCACTGAGTAATTGTGTGTTATTGACCACTAATAACACTGACAAAAACGCTCGCAATACTGCTAAAATCCTTTGTGGGCACGTGAAAAGCGCCACCTCCGGTATTATAGGTGCGAGGCTTATTTTTAAAATTGTAAATATTTTAACTCGCAGTTTTATTCTCGGTCCTTACCTGGGGCGAGACTGCTTCGCTCCAGGCAGCGTCACGAATGGACCTCACAGCACCGCTCGCGATAGACGCTGGGCACTCCCCCCACCCACCGGAGCCGCCATCTTGGGTAGGGAAGGGAGACGGTGCAGACTATCGTCCCTCCCGCCCTACTCGTCCCAATTAATGGATAAATACAAGAGCACTGTCCGTCCGCGTAGCGGGCGGGCGCAGCGGGCGCGCCGGCGGCACGCCGAAGGCAAGCCCGTTTGCGCCCGTCCGCGACCGGACGGGACCAGGGGCCACTCCCCCTGCTCTACTCAGATCGGACGGCGCCCCACCTATACGGTATGACTCTCTCTTTTTGAAAAACCTTATGCCACCTACACAAGATCCCTGTCGGCACTCAATCCACCCGAATACTACTACTGGTCTCTGTTCCCACTGTAAGTACACACTCTCTAGTTACAGTGGCACCCCCCACCTTGCCAAACAATATAAAATGTTTCTCCTAAATTGTCGCTCTCTCACAAAACATGCAGTGCAAATGGCACTACTTTTAGAAGAAACCAGTCCTGACGTGATATTTCTGACAGAGACCTGGCTTAAAGACGCACCTGACCCGGATATTATTGCCCTTATGCAACTGGGTTATGTCCTTCACAGGATGGACAGACCACAGGGCAGAGGAGGGGGTTTAGGTATTCTTTTCAAAAACCACTACCAGTGTAGAATCAGTCCGATCACGATATCTAATTGTGAAAGTATGCACTTCTCTCTGGAATTCGAACCCACCGCCACCTTTTCTGGCATCCTTATCTATCGCCCCCCTAATCAAATGGGAGAATTCCTTGACTCACTCCACTCTAAAGTAGCAGAAATGGTGATCGCACGACCACACATCTTCCTATTAGGAGATATTAATATCCATTTGGATGATCCCAGCAATATGGTGGCCAGATCTTTGGTAGACGATTTGGCAGCCCTTCAAATTACACAAAAAGGTTTTCAACTTACCCATGAAAAAGGCCATCTTTTAGACTGGGTATTCAGCAATGACCAAAGACTAGAGGTAGGGACGCCTCTACCCCTTGCCTGGGCAGATCACTACTTGATCCCGATACAGTGGACACCAGTTACGTCAGCCCCAATCCCCCCTCGCACTATTCTGCAGGGGAGAGAATGGTCAAAAATCTCCATTGATCAGTGGACTAAATCCATGTCCCCTGCTCCCCCCCAATCTGACACAGACCCCACGTCTCTGTACGACAACTACACTAATTGGCTGCGCACAGCACTGGATTCCGTTGCTCCCCTGAGAAATCTGAAAGAGAAAACCAAATCAAGAGACTCACCTTGGTATACCCCCCGCCTCAAAGAGTTGAAAAGAGTCTGTAGGAAATTGGAACGAACTTGGAGGGCATCCCGTAGTAATCCAGATAAACTAAACCATCAAGAGGTAATTAAACAATATAAAGCGGAAATCAGAAACACAAAAGCCTCTTATTTTGAAAGCAAAATTATCAGTGCTTCCAACTCTCCTAGGGAAATTTTTAAAATCGCAAAATCCCTCATTGATATTCCGACCACTCCCCTTGATCCCAACAAAATCCAGTCACGATGTGATAGCCAAGCGGAATATTTCTATAAAAAAATACAGAACATCACCTCCACGTTTGAATCACCCACTGGGGCTACTGATAACGTAACTATCCCACCGCACTCTACGCCTCAGACACTGGATGAGTTCCCCATGCTTAATGAGAACTCACTTGATATCCTAATGCGGAAGGTCAAATCTGGGTCACCTACTGATCCTGCACCCCCCTGCCATCTAATTAAGATCATAGATACCATTAGGCCTGTCATCCTTAATGTTCTAAACTCCTCCATCGCCACAGGTATAGTTCCTATGGCGTGGAAATGCGCTCAAGTTAGAGCATTACTAAAAAAAAACACCTTGGACCCCGATAACAGGCCAATTACCGTCCAATTTCACTTCTTCCTTGGGTCAGTAAACTGCTGGAGAAACATATTAATGCCTCCATCACACAATATCTTGAAAACAACCTCCTGCTTCATGACTCGCAGGCAGGCTTCCGTCCCAAGTAAGGAACTGAAGCTGCTCTCCTGTCAGTGACTGAGGTGGCAAGGAAACAGATGGATCGAGGCGGCACTGTAGCAATCATGTTGCTTAATCTCAGTGCCGCCTTCAACACTATCAACACCAGCATTCTTCTCCACCGCCTACGCCAAATAGGAATATCAGGGAGGGCCATACACTGGCTTCAGTCCTTCCTGGAGAATCGTTCCTTTGAGGTAGTAGAGAGTAACACCCACTCAAAAATTTGGCTCCTTGAACAAGGTGTCCCACAGGGCTCATCTCTGAGCCCTACCCTTTTCAATGTTTATCTACAACCTCTTGCTGACATTGTGCATTCGTTTGGACTAGACATAGTAACCTACGCCGACGATACGCAACTGGTTGTATCATTGAATCAGCCCAACACTTCCTCCCCTAACCTCACTAAATGTCTGGTAGCAATAAATCAGTGGATGACTTCCTCACACTTGAAGCACAATGGTGAGAAAACAGAGCTCATGATTCTGGGCAACTCAATCATCCCTAGTCCTATGCTAGAGTGGCCCCCATGCATGGGAAACCCGCCCCAACCAAAAACCCTAATAAAAAGCCTGGGCATATTGCTGGACTCTAATTTAAATTTTAAACAACAAGCAACTGTCCTGTCCGCCACCTGCTTTGGCTTCATGCGGATGCTCAGGAATGTGCTGCCCCTTTTGCCCTTCCAAGCACGCAGAATGATGGTGCAAGCCATCATTCTATCCCGTTTGGACTATGGAAACTCCTTATATCTAGGAGCTCCTATCTCTACCACAAGGAAACTCCAGACTACTCAAAACGCAGCTGCCCGCCTCCTCCTAGGCCTTAGCAGGCGAGAATCTGGCACAGCAGCCTTGAAGAAGCTTCATTGGCTACCCATTAAGGCCAGAGTCCTATTCAAATCTATGTGCATTATGCACAAGGCCATGTGGAAGACCGCCCCATCTATGATCTGCTCCTTGGCGACCCCTTATCTCCCTCATAGATCCTTAAGATCCAGCACTGCTTTCCTAGCTACAATAAATAAAACCAAACGGGCCAGATGGGATGGCCGATCCTTCTCTTGGAATGCCGCCAAGGCTTGGAATTCCTTGCCTGATACTCTTCGCAACGAATCTAATCTGCTGAAATTCCGGAAGGACCTGAAAACTCTCCTCTTCATCTAACTCGGCTATCTTAGCCCACCCTTAACTCAGACAATATAGCGCTACGAGGCCTCCGGGTAGATTGCGCTCAACAAAACACAATTAATAATAATAATAATAATAATAATTTGCCCAGGATCACAGGATGTTGCACTTTTAGATTGGTTCACTGTAACTGTGGGAGGATTAAGGGATTTGCCCGGGATCACAAGATGTAGAGCTGATGCCAAGACTTGAGCCGTTTTTCCAGTTCCAAGTAGGCGGCATAAATGATACCCACCCGCAAATGAAAGGGATCAGCTTTCTTTTAACAACTTTTCCATGTGTATTATGTCCGTTCCCGTCCCACATGCACAACTCTCACCGCACCTGCAAACACTCTCCACCCATCATTTATGTGCACTTGTCGCTCTCACCTACAATAAAGTTTCCTCTTTTAAATTGGTTCACTGCGCTTCGCTGAATTTATATTTCAATTATATAGTACTTGCTATCTTTTACCAGCCCAATCTATTGTTTGTACTCGTGTTGTGGCCACAGACAATAAACGAATATAAATCCTATATCCAGACACTACCCAGCATTAGTCATGCCAGTTTATATAGCTAAAGGTTTACACAATACTAGCAAAGCTATCACCACAAGAACACGGTGTGCATATTTTTTTAGCATTTATGTAGCCAGGTCCCTGCTGCCGAGCAGCAGCAATATTTTGTTTACAGACAACACCCGCCCGCTGCTTTTAACCCACCACGTCCAACTCCTTGCTCGCTGTTGTTGTACCCAGCCCTAATTCTGCCACCTCTCACACACTCACGCATATCCCCGAAGGTATTGGAATGCTCTACATGAGCACAATTTACATTATACATAGACGCTTTCTTTTTTTGTGTTTTCGATTACACATGGGGGGGGTTAAGTGATTTGCCCAGGATCACTGAATGCAGAGCCAACGCCGAGACTTTCACCCAGTTCCCCAGTTTCAAGGTTGGCAGCTTTGCCTTCCTCGTGCATTTGTTGTGTGAAGTGAACCCACGACCCTCGCTTGCCGCCATTGTTTTAACCAACCCCCCTGCTTTTAAAACACCACCTCCTCCTCCTCCCACTATCTGTTGATTTACCCACCTTCATCTCCAAACCGAAAAAAAAACGAATACAAAATAGAAAAGTGCTTAAATGCATATTCCAAAAGTCAATAATTCCTCAATACTCCAAAATAATAGTAATCCAAGCAGCATTGGTGCTTCATGTCTGTGACACACTGACATGGAAGTCTCTATGGGAATCTTTGGGTAGCACAGGCTCGCATTCATTTGAATGTGAAGCAATACGAAATGCGTAAAGGGTTCGTTCTGTTAAAAAACATAAACCTCTGCAAAAAATGATGCATGGTGGCAGCAATGCATGCCAGTCAGTCGAGAGATTCCCCCAGCTGCCTAAATAGGAAATGTTAATTAGCTAAGTGAGGTAGGAATACTGATGACTTCAAAATAGAATTAAACTTGAGCTGTTGAGCAGAGGTACAACGGAGGCCCCCACCTCCCACCGAGGCATCTGCAAGACTGCAGCATGGGGCTGCATCCTGCAGTGCTTGGAGCCCGCCCCCCCCCCCCCCATCCCTGCATGGCGCTCTATAGCTGGCAGTGGCACCGAGGCCTCGGGGTGGGTACTGGAGGCCTGTGGTGTCAAAGGGGCTGGCAGGGGTCAGTAGCGCAGGGATGTAACAGATGGAGAGGTTGACCAACAAGCCACCTCGGTGCAGCAAGGTGTCGGAGGGGCTCGCAGGGGTCAGTAGCGCAGGGATGCTGTGTAACATGGGATGGAGAGTTTTACCCTCAGTGCAAGGTGTCAGAGGGGCTGGCAGGAGTCCGTAGTGCAGGGATGCCGTGTAACATGGTGTAGGGGTGTGCGGGTGGAAACTGCTGCAGATGGGATGGGGATATTAGCATAGGGTAGTAAGGCCTGTCGTTGGGGCAATACAAATAAGGGACACACACACTTGGCTTGCTCGTGTGGACCGGAGGTCCCGTTCGACCCCGGCCCATTTATTTAAGCTCTCTGGCCACGCCTGGCCAGATAGTGTTACAATGTTGGTGGATGCTTCCTGCGGCCAGCCCTCAGGCAGAAACACTAGAGCGTTACATCCCATCCCAAATCAGTTCTTTATCTACATTTCAAATAGTCACTAGTTAGCATACAAAGTCTGCTAGTCTCTGGCTGGGCCGAGGGTTCGGCCTGAGATAGTATGGTCGTGGACGATCTCTGCGAGGCCGCTCAAAATTCGCTTCACTGTCTGAAGGTACCGACTGCACAGGACTGGCCATTGATGATCCGCCATGACCAGTTTCCGAGCTGGTTAAGTCAGGATCTGCACTGGTCGGCTGATCTGCTGGTTGAGATGCATCGGCCTCTGGTGGCACCTGTTTGAACCAGGACACTTTCCGAGTCAACACTTCTCCGTTCTTTTCTGCGGTGACGGTTGTGCCCTGTGTTGACTTCACAATCCATGGCCCCGCCTCATAGGGGGTGCGGAACTTGCCGCCAGGTCATCTGGTCCGCATCCGCACCGAATCCCCTGGGATCAGCAGCCGGGGGCGAGCCCTCCGTCGCCGACTGCCTTTTTTATTGGTGTTGCGCCTTCTGTCTTGTGTTGCTTGTGGGTCATATGGCTCGGGGACCCAAGTGTCTGCCATGGGCAACATGTCTTGCCGCGGACCGTTTAACATGAGTGATCAGGGGAATCGTTGCGTGGTGGAGTGTGGGGTGCTTCTATACTCCCGTAGGAAGTGTTGGAGAGCGGCCTCTGGATCTTTCTCTTCCGCAGTTGCGATGCGTAGAACTTTGTTGAAGGTCCGCATAAAACGCTCAACTTCCCCATTGGCTTGCGGCCATTGTGGCGTTATTCAGTGGTGCTTGATTCCAAGTTCTTCCAAGAAGTCTTTAAACTCGCTGCCCTGGAATGGAGGCCCATTATCTGTTTTGATCACCTGTGGCAGACCGAATAGTGCGAATGACTTATTCAGAATTGGCTGCACGTTGGCAAAACTTGTAGATGGAGCGATTTCCACTATGGGGTATTTGGTGTAGCTGTCGACCAAGACAACGGTGACATTCCCATCGGGGAAATTTCCAAAATCAAGACTGACCCATGACCATGGTGACGGTGCTGGATCTTCTGTGATGACAGGGGCTGGGTTTTCTGCGTTGCTGGTGAGTTGACAGGACCTGCAGTTGCGAACCAGGGTGTCCACGCTCTCTTCAAGGTTGGGAACTCCACCTTTTCCCTCATCCTTGACTTCATCCTTCTGGTACCTTGGTGGCCTTCGTGTGCAAGGACTGTGGCTTGTTCCTGTAGATCTTTTGGGATCACAATACGTGACCCTCTCAGGATGACGCAGTTGTCAGCAACACTGAGCTCATCATGAACTCTCCACAACTGTGCCAGCCGGGTCCTTTCCGCTTCACTTAAATCTTGGACCCCTCTGAGGAAGCCTTCCCATGACCCACTTGTCAGCGCCTGATGGACTCGTTGGAGTACTGGGTCAGCGTCGATGTGCGTTTTGATCACGTCAATTGACATTGTTCGCGGGCATGCCCATTGTGACACCATTTTGTCAAACTCTTCAGTTGTCGTCTCTTTCTCGACGTCAGGTTCACTTACTTTTGCCGGGTGGCGAGATAAAAAATCAGCGGGGTCCTTGGCCCTAGGCCGGTACACCAAGTCCATCTGGTATTGTTGCACCTGTATTGCCCATCTCTCTATTCTGGAAGGTGGATGCGGGCCTTCCCTTTGAACAAAGGGAGGAGTGGTTGATGATAAGTCAAGACCCGGAACGGGTGCCCAGTTACATAGAGATGGAAATGATTACAGGCCCACTTCACAGCCAGCGCCTCTCTCTCAATTTGCGAGTATCGCGATTCCGTTGCGGTGAGGGCCTTGCTCGCGAATGCCAAGGGAGCCCAGGTTCCTGGCTCTGTTTCCTGAGTAAGTAGCGCCCCTAGGCCAACTGGGCTGGCATCAACCAATATTTGGGTAGACCAGGTGACGTCAAAGTAAGTCATCGTGGTGCTAGCTAGCAGTGCTGACTTCACTTGATCAAACGCTTTGCTTTCGACGGATGTCCACTTCCAGGGTGTTTCCTTCTTCGTGAGACTTCATACCGGCTCGGCAATCGTTGCCAGATTCGGAATGAATCTTGCACAATATGTCGCCATCCCCATAATGCTTCTGACTTCGGATGCACTGGTAGGGGCTGGGGCGCCCTGAATTGCCTGTGACTTTCTGGGATCTACTTTGACTCCCTCTGAGCTGAACACGTACCTAAAGAAGTCGATTGTTTTCTGGAAAAACTGACACTTCTCCTTCTGGAGGGTCACGCCATGTTCCGATAGCCGTTGTAATGTGGCTCTGAGTCGCCGATGGTGTTCTTCGACTGTTTTTGAGTGGATCAGTATATCGTCACTTACATTGAGGACACCTTGAAGGCCTGACAGAATTTCCTTCACGGTGTTTTAAAAGATCTCAGCGGCCGAGAATATGCCAAAATTGAGCCTCTTGTATCGGCGGAGTCCGAGATGGGTAAAGAACGTAGTAATATATATCTACTTTCTTCCGCTAGTTGCAGCTGGTGGTATCCGGCATCGAGGTCCAGATTAGAGAACTATTGTGAGCCATTTAGGTCAGCAAGGATATGTCAGAAGTAGTACCTGTAATTTCCAGATTCCGTGGGGGCGGACGGCTCAGCTTCGTTGAAGATATTTACCCAACTCCCACTCACCCCTAGCCTCGGAGGACTCCAAGACCAGGAATGAAAGGGAAAGGGGAAGTGGATAAAAAGAGAGACTGCCACACAGGTGTCTTCTACTTCTCTTCGTTTTTTCTTATCTTGTTGGAAGTGAACGCCTGAAACATTAAACACAGGATTACTAAATTCTCTAAATTGACTGACTTTATCTAAGGACTTTTCTCTGCCTACAACCTCTATACCTGATCATGTGAGGAACATGCCTCTCTTTGAAGATGAAAGCTGACTAGAAATTGAAGTATCAGTCTTTGGCGAATCTGGATGCAGATCAATGAAGACGTCTAAGCTGGGTAGTTGAGCAGTTTGGTGGTAAATACAAGTATACTATATATGCATACAACGATACTCCTATATACTTGAAGCTCAAGGTCCTCACTGAATACTGGATTGCGCTGGACTGAAGTTTCTACATGGAATGCCTTCTCACTAAAGCAATACTCTGAATGTCCTTGGCAGAAAAGGCCAGAGCATATATCTACTTCGAAGATATCTTTTAGCAGCTCCTACTATGATGTCCAAGCAGCAAGCGTCAAACAAAGGAAACAGCTTACCCGCACTCCCTGGACAGTCTTTGAATGCGGGTAACTGGAGCAACAGCCAACTTGGGAACAGACTGTGTGCTGTGAATTGACGTGTTCTCTTACCACAGCTCCTCTGAAGTCCACAGAAAGGGAGATACACACTATGGAACTGCTGCGGGGAAAATACCTGACGAGCGCTACTAACAGAGCGCTCGAATGTCAGGCAACACTAAACGGGAAGGGTAGGTGGGTATTCAAACTCTATAGCAACCCCAAGTCGGAATTTTAACTCTAGACTTGCAGGTTCTGACTGACTCTCAGGAACACGTCTGACTGCCGAAAAAGTTCAGTTGAAGTGCGCAGCGTATTGACCGCGAGCGCACAAAATGGCGGACAGAGCAAAAACTAGAGCGCTAACCGCTTCAAAGTTCAGGACCTTCTGGGGACTCTTTCTCGATCTCATTCTTGAGCCAGAAACTAGCCAAACTCAGTCTCCATCTCCCAACAGAGGACTGCTGAATCGGAGTCGGACGTACCTTGAATAGGGGGTTGTGGTAGCAAACGGACCAGCACCTGGGAGGGTCCTGACAGGATATCGTCGACCGTTGGTGTGAGGTGCCTTTCCCTTTTAATGTCGCGATTGGGCATTCTCATATCTATGCAGATTCTTATCTTGCCTAGCTGCCTCGGTTTTTCAGCGATCACCATGGGCGACACCCATGGGGTGGGGCCTGACACTTTTTCAATCACACCTTGCTGCTCCAACTTCAAAAGCTCCTGCTCGACCAGCGGTCTCAGATGAAACGGAATTCGTCTGTGACGTAGCGCCACCGGCTGTACGGCTTTGTCAATATGGAGCATTACTGGTTGCTTCTTAATGGTCCCCAGCCCTTAAAACAGTTGTGGGAATGACTCCATGATGTCTTCTGTCTGGAGCATCTTTACGGCATTTGCGAATGCTATCAGCTGGAGATCTTCCGTGGTTTGGCTTCCGACCAGCAAGTTTGCCTCTCTGTCTACAACGTGGAACGTCGTCGTGACTTCCTTGTCTTCAGCTCTAACTTGGACTACCATTTTGCCTCGGGGGGGAAGTGGTTTTTGGCTCCCGTATGTCAAAATCCGGATTTTGGACGGGGTGAGCAGCGGTCTCGGGTTCAAGCTCTTGTAGTGCTGCAGGCCCATCATGTTGACGGTGGCTCCTGTGTCGATCAGGCCCGTTACTGAGGATCGGTCTATCTTAATGCTGCATTTGGGCTGTGGCCTCCGTCTTCTTTTCAGATCACTTGCAAAGGATACGAAGTAGCATTCTTCGTCTTCATCTGTCGAAGAGTCATCCTGGCGCTGATGGCTGCGAGACGGTGTCTTCTTAGACCGTGACGTCGTCGGCTCTTCTAGCGTTAGATGCCTCACCGCACCTGCTACCGACTTCTTTCCGGCGGTGCTCTTGCCTCTGAGTCCTCCTCAGCACACACTTGCGAAGTGATTTGGGATCCCGCACTTTGAGCATGTTTTACCTCTTGCTGGGCAGCCGTCTAGGTTGTGTTCTTCCTTCCCACAATATACACACGACGCACGCCGCGTCGTTCTGGCGGACCATCTTCCTCGCCCACTCTGAGTTGGTGTGCGGATGGCGTCTACTCGCTCTGTCTTTACGTGACATGTGTGTCCGTTTGCTGATTAAGCGCAGCCTCCATTGCTGTTGCCCGAATGTCAGATAGTTCATGTGACTGCGCCAGGAGCAGAATCTCCTCTGGGGTGATGCGCGGTTGTCAGAGAATCAGGGTCCTCAGTGTTTTATTGGGGCAGCCTTGGATCAGTTGTGCTGTGACCTCCTTAGCCTGATCGTCTTCTGTGCTCACTAGCTCTCTGAGCCGAGCGTGAAAAGCGTCCATTGTCTCCCCTTCTCGTTGCCTGGACTGTCTGAACTTGAAGCGTTCGTAGTGAGGGTTGAGTTGCGGGTCGAAATGGGCGTTCAGGGCTCTTACTGCGGCGTTGTAGTCATTCGGTGCACCGGTATTCGGGAGGTGTGCGAACAACTTATAGATTTCGTCTCCTCCAAAGTGCAGGAGCAGTGACCTCTTTACAGCCTCGTCTGTTTCTCTGGTGGCGATGAAGTAGTTATTCAGTCGTCCGATCCAGACCGCCCACCTTGGTGCTGCAGTGGACGGGTCAATCAGTTCACTGAAGGGTGGCAGCGCTTGTATCTGCGAGTGTACCGCTGGCGGCGGTGCTTCTGCGGGTAGTGCGGCTTGCTGTTGAGCGGCAGCTGTGGCTGGTGGATTCAACATGGTGTCGCTTTGTGTACCCAGCACTTTCTTGTGAGGTCAGTTGTATTACTCTTCAGCCGGTGCTTATTATTGGCCCTTCTGTGCAACTAGCTGTCTTGCTTTCACCAATGCTTGTCGTTGATTTACTGCTTTGCTTTTGCCAGTGCTTGCTGTCTCTCAGCGTGGGCTTATAGCTTTGCCTTCCTTGCTTTTGCCAATGGTTGTTGTGTGTGGTGTTTGCTGGCTTTGATTAAAATTTTCTTTTTAAATGCTGGTACTCTTGCTTTTGCAAAGTTTTGTTGGCGTCTTGGGGCTCTTGCGACGTCCCCGACCGCCGTGCCGGTCTGTAGCAGTGGGGGTTTGCCTCCCGGGCCTTCAGTGCTCTCTTCGCACTCTTTCTCTCACTCGCGCCGGGCCTTGGGCGCTCACTGCGCATGCGCACACCTCTCCGATGGCCGCGGATCGATTAGAAGAGTCTCTGCCACGTTCTCTGCGCACACTGCCCCCAGGTGAGATTCCGCGATGCTGCTGCCTCACGCTCGTGGCTCACCAGTCTTTTCCTGGTGCTGATAGGGCTCAGCTTCCTCTCGCCGCGGCTATTGGGCAGGTCGGGCGTGTCCCGCTTTTTGCTGCACTCCGGCTCAGTCTCACCGGGTAGCGGGAGCAGTCACAGGTGGTGTGAGTCGCCTGATCCCACCTTCGTCGCCAGTGTGGGGGTGTGCGGGTGGAAACTGCTGCAGCTGGGAGGGGGATATTAGCATAGGGTAGTAAGGCCTGACGTTGAGGCAATACAAATAAGGGACACGCACACTTGGCTTGCTCGTGTGGACCGGAGGTCCCGTGCGACCCCGGCACGTTTATTTAAGCTCTCTGGCCATGCCTGGCCAGAGAGTGTTACAATGTTGGTGGGTGCTTCCTGCAGCCTGCCCTCAGGAAGAAACACTAGAGCGTTACACATGGGATGGAGTCTAATGCCATACTTGCAGGCCACTGTGCTGGGTGAGGGGCAGCTCGCCTACCATGACAAATAACAAAATGGTGATAATGGTGACGCCATTATCACCATTTTGTTATTTGTCATGGTAGTCGAGCTGCCCCTCACCCAGCCCAGTGGCCGGCAAGCAGTCGGTGCGCAGGTGACAGGTCGCAGGAGTTACTGGAGGCCGCCTCTCAGGCCGGGTTTAGTCTTAAGTGCGCACTGCCGCGCAGACAAGACAAATTCTTTGTGTCTAATCTATTTGTCGTATTCTAAATAGATTAGACACACAGATTTTGTTTTGTCTGCATGCGCACTTAATACTTACTGCCTCCGAGCTCCGACTCCGAGCCGAGGCCTGCCCGAGGCAGCCTTAATACACCACGCGCCACTAGCCCAGTTGTCAGACAATTGCGGCCCCACCGACATCAGATATTGCATGCCGGCCCACCCAGCCACCCCAGCCGGGCACATGCCCCCTTGCTGTACACACACAGACACTGTGTCACACAGTGATTGTGTAACTAAAAAAAAACTTACTATGACTGTACTTGTCTTAGTGTACACTACAAACAGCGGCGAGCCAAGAACGAGGTGAGCAGAGCACTACTACGCACACGACGACGACTGGACTGTCGTACACTTTCGTGACTCGTCGTCTCGTGACTCGTGTAATGTAGCACAGGCACTAGAGCGCCGGGCGAGGTGACGTCAACACTAGATTAAATGTCTGGCCAATCCACTCCGTGGCTTCGCATACGCCATGGTGTGATTGGCCATGCAGTGCGACATGAGCAGCCACCACCACACCCACACGCGGGGCACCATCTGTAGTCAGCGCGGTGACTCCAGCCAATCCTGGCGCAGCATTAGCAGCGCTACTGTGCCAGGATTGGCTAAGAGCAGGAGTTATTCCTGCCCATAATGAGACCCGAGGGCCCGGGTCCCTGCCAGTCTCCGAGTTACAATTTAGGGAGGACAGAAGCAATGCTGCGTGTGCGCATGCACGGGCCAGTACTAAAAATTACTAGGCCTAAAATTGACATGCGCACACTGACACTCACTGCTACAGATGCTGGCTAAGTAAATCTCCATTCTGCTGCACTCTCACTCACTGCCGCAGCCCCGCCCCCACAGTCCTTCCACAGCGCGATGTCCCCGGTTCAGTTGGGCTTGTCCTGGCAGAGCTTTCTCCAGGCGAGTTGCGAGTGCGTCAGTGCACTCTCAGAAATAATTTTGAAAATGAAATAAAAGCGTGTATGTCTGAGCAGCATGACGGTCGTCCATGGCTAGTGGGGCAACGCCCCCAACGCCCCCAATGGACGCACCACCACTGTCTGTGACCTGACCAAGGTATGTGGTGACTGCTAGCCAGTATTGAGATAGTGAGGGGCATGACCATAGCATGTGCAATATATCTGCATTTGGCAGATGGCAGCGGGGCCAGCAAACATTTGCTCCCAGGAAGAAATTTTATATTTTCCCACGCATGAGGCAGGCTTCTCTGCATGTGGTACAACTGTATACATTTGAACCTGGTGTTCCTGGAACAGTGGCTGGATAGCCCAGTGTTCTTCCCTATTCAGTTTCATTAAATGCCTTCTCCAATTTCGTTTCACATTTTCCACTGAGTCTCTCTAAGGAGATCTGTATATGGGCACCAAATGCTTTGGTTAGCCAACTAATGGGGCGTCGGCCACTACCTATAGTGTGAATATTTTGCATGACTGCATGCGTAGACAGTTCTTCCGGTACAATGCTCCAGTTAGATCAAAGAGTATGAGTCAGCATTATAGGTTTGGAATTGATCTCTATGGATACTGAACTATTACATAAGCTCCTCAAAGGGCAAGAGGTGTCTGTCTTGAAAGAAATCACCCATGGTCACTAGGCCTGCAGAATGCCAATGTTTCAAGTTGGCTAAGGTTAAGCCAATCCCAGGATTTGGCAAGCCGAGAAGTGGACTAGCGGATGGAAAGGGGGGATCTGGGCAGTGATTCTTTAGCCTCTACTGAAATAGGAGTGTGTCACGCATGAAGTAAGAATGAGAAGGAGCAGTGCTCGCCCTAGGGCAAAAGAACTGCAGTACACTTTCCACAGTGCTAGCTCTGTGACTGTGTAATCGAGCTGGGTTTTTGACAGCTATCGGCACACCCATTGTAGCTGTGGTGCAAGATAATAATGCTCAATGTTCGGTACCCCCCCAGCCCCCATCTATCAGTGGCATGTTCTTACTTGACCAGCACGACCCTGCAGGGACCAATGTGCCCGATCAGGTCAACAGTGAGGGTATCTAAAGTGCAAAAGAATTTCCCAGGCAGATTGGTGAAACAATATGATAGTCGAGGGAGCATGACCATTCTGGAAAGAGCTATCCTTCCATAACTCACAATGGCAGGGTTCTACAATACTGTTACATTATGATTACAATAAAGATGTGCAAAATATCTAATTCCCAACTAATCACAGAGTGGCAGAAAAACTGATTCCAACTATGCCTGAAGTCACATAGTTGTATTTTTCCTTTTTTATACAGTGAAAATAGTTACATTCATAACTCTGCTTGACAAGGGATGACTATTGTTATGTGCAGGGATGGACTGCCCATGAACTCAGTCTGGCTAACAAATGATTGTGGGGGAACATCAAAGACTTTGGTGCCTCTCACTTGATGGTCTGAGTCTGCTCCACTGCAGGTGTTTACATTCCTCCTTAGTAGCATCTCTAATTGCAAATGTGTTCCTATACCTGCATTATCCACTGCAACTTCTGCACTGCATCCCTCACTCCCAATCACTCACT